>NC_136789.1:38456945-39074445 GCF_951216825.1 Electrona antarctica | reverse complement strand
CGGGGCGAGGAGCTGATGATGGGTGGCGAGCTGCAGCCCAGCGGCATTGCGCCGCCGCAGCACGTCGTCGGCGGCCCCGCGGGCCTCAGCATCCAGGAGATGGTGGCCATCTCCCCGGAGCTGGACACCTACGCCATCACCAAGAAGGTCAAGGAGGTGCTGACCGACAACAATCTGGGTGAGTTAATAGGGGGGAGGTGCGGGGTCGCATGGAGGCGTTCATTGCATTTACAGTACGGTTGTTTTTGTGTTGTTGTGTGTCCCACCGGTGGTGGATACTGTAGTAGGGGGTGTCACAAAAAATGTTAAAAAGAAATGTAATAAAATTCGGCGTCGATCGAATTAAGTAAAAATCTAAATCGAAACTTACATTTTGGTCGAGTTTCCTAACCTGCAAAACCACAATAAAAAAATGTTGGGGGAAACATTTGATGAAAATAGCTGATCTACAAGCTCACGACACATCACGAGGTGACATGTGGTGAGCTTGTACATCGACTATTTTCCGCAAAGATATTTAGTGTAACAGGAGGGGGCCTAGTAGTATTGAACCTTGAGGGGATTGCGGTTTAAAAGTTTACATTTGGATATTTAATCGAATTGTGAGAATTGTGGAGAATGGTGACACCCCTGGTTAACATGCGCACCCACATGCTGTAGGTTCTCTCTAAGAGGGAGAGAACGTCAGGCCCACAGAACTGGAAATGGATAGAAATGGCGTTCCGGGGCGTCCGGCGGCTGGCACGGCAGACTTGAGGGGGTTTGAATCCTGGGCGCTCCAGTGAACACAATGGGCTATATCATGCACAAACGCCATTTTGGAAAGAACTTGGGCCCCTTCCCTAATTCCTTCAGAGGTGTTACCGCTGATGCTCTGTTCCATTTTGGTCAAACAGAGTCACGTACGCACAGAGCCTGCTAGGGTGCGTGTTGGCTCACTGGTAACACTGCTCTGCTACACCAGTGGGTCGCAAAGTGTCCTTGAGTGGGTTCCACATGGCCCTGTACGGGTGTGTAGCTCTGACAGTGCACTCCCAGAGTTATGGGGGTCCTTGAAATTAAAACGTTTGAGAACCACTGCACACTAAATGGAACAGAGCCTTAATTAGTATCACCGGTAACACCTGTGAAGGAAGTAGGGAAGCGGCCCGGAAGAAGGAAGAGTTATTCTGTGTGCATAGAGCCCATTGGCCGTTGTTGTGTGTGGGAAGCCAGCTGGGTTGGCTATAGTGCAGAGACACCTACAGCTTTATGGAGGAGGCACCCGTTCAGTGGGGTGCGGAACTATGGAAGGATAGCGTGCCTGTTCCTCCTCATGTGTTATACCCCCCCCCCCCCCCCCCCCTGGTGAAGCTCCTAAATGAACGGCTGGGGACTTCATGTGCACGTCTAGAGGTTAGCAGTGGGTAGCAGGGACTATACAAGAGGGGGCAATTGAGGGGGAATTGGCACAACAACAAAATTGTGGAGCAAACGGGGGAGGGGGTTCATTCCACTGTGTGCCATGATAAGTCCGCCACAGTATAGCTTGGGGATGTAATTGCTTTGCAGTACGTGCGTGTATAAGCCCTACAGCCGGTCATTTATCATCGCCTGAGGTTGGCTGCCACTGCCAGCTAGGGGCTATGGCGGCGAATGTCGAGGCGATTATTTGTTTATCGCATACCCATAGCCTTATTTACACAATGAGGAGATAACGTTTGATCAACGCGGCGTGGTGGCCATGTTTGACATGCTGAGTTTCCTTCTGCAGCGAGGTCACGGCCACAGTTCAGACCATGGTGGCACTTTAGCATGTGCTGATTAGCCATGCAGCTCCCCCCCCCCCCCCCCCCCCAGCACTGTTAACAGTTATCAGCCCAAGGGCTGATATCAGTTATCACCCTTCCCCTGTCCTTATATCACTCCCCTCAGCCAGGGCAAACAAAGGCTGGGTATGGGATAAGGTGACTTAGCAAACCTGGGCAGTACGGCTGTAAATTGAATCATGAACCAGTTCCAGTTCTGTGATTAGCTTATTACTATAGCACTAGCTGGTAGCACCAAACAGACGGCTAACTTTTATTTAACACAGCTAACTCCTTGTCCTTAAACTCTATAATCTATCTAACATAGCTTGACCTACTGCACCTTAGTAACTCGTAAACAACTGTAACCACTGTGGAAAAACACAATGTTGGACCTTTTTTCTTTTGCTTTAGACATATTGAAGAGAAAAACCAATACTTCCAAATAATATTGTTTTTTTTTTTTAACAACACCAGCATTCAAGTGATTTGCCATAAGTAGTAGCTTTACACAGAAACTAGCCCCGTGCCACCCTGACCATCCTAAAGAATGGTATTTTGAACAGACACACGTTGTATCCAATTCCAGTTCTGCGGTCAGTTCAAACTCCATATACATAAGTCACATTGCTTATCCGTTTTATCAGCCATATGCCATTATTTTCATAATCATGAGGGGCCTGCTTTAAAACATATACTGTAAAAAATTTCACTTCTAAATATACCGTATGTCATATTCCCTTTTTCTGACCGCTTTGATTGTTGTTCTTCTGTCTTTCTCAACCAAAAAATACACCGTGGGTGGGGCTGTAGCAAGTAGCAAGAATCATCTATGGACCCTTACAAATACTGAAAACCCCCAAAGTCAAGTTCTACAAGGTATGCATATATTGCCAGTAACATGGTTGTCTGGCCTCACCTAGATATAATGTTATCACAAGTAGGGCAACATCGGTCCCATTTATTCCCAAGAAAAAAAAGAAAAAAGAGGAAACACATACTGAGGCAGGGCTACGTGCAGAATAATATATATATCTAAGATAGACAATATTTCCCCAAACTTGTTGCTTTTCCCCCAATCAATGTGTTTCTAGATTGTGACCAAAGCGGTTCTTCTGAACATGTATGTGTGTTGGCATGTTTAGCTGTGTGTGTGTGTGTGTGTGTGTGTGTGTGTGTGTGTGTGTGTGTGTGTGTGTGTGTGTGTGTGTGTGTGTGGCACTGGCGCATAACGTGTACATCTGCAATGTCGGCAAACTGTAAAGGACCATACCAGTCTAACTGTGACTTCTAGCCATTATTAGAGATTGACCCCGCTTCAAAACATTTTGTGGAGGGTGATCCAATTTTGATAATAAAATACTACAGCTTTTCTGAATTAAAGTACAACTTTGGTCAACGATACCCCTCTGTTGCTTTCACTTGGTTCTTCCCAACAGGACCGGTTTGCATTGTTCCCCCTGTGTCAATCATTGTGCTTGGCCTATCCAAGTGTGTAAGTACACACTACAACCCCCTCACTTTCCAATAGCTTCCATAGCTTGCTGTGTTAGGCGTTAGACTATGAGACCATTGTCCATGTTGGCTGTGAGTTCAAACCTCACAGCGGACAGTGATTTTTCGCGATTTTTGCTGTCACTTTATTTTCTCACATATTAAAAACGCTAGCAGATTAAAGTTAGGAATAAATAATACTCAGGTAAATGTGATATTAATTAATAGGGGAGGGTGATTCCTTTTTGTTTTAATCAACTGGGGAGGGGACTGGATTTTTATTTTCATTCACAGGGAGGGTGATGGTATTTTATATCAGGACACATACATTTCCTCCAGGGGTACCCCTATTTAAATTTCGACCTGTCCCTAACGTTGACAAAATGTTCACGTACGTTCTGCAACGTGTGCAGTATTGAAGGCAACGATGTAAACAAACCCAATAAATGTGAAAATAATGAAGCAATTTTGGGGAAATATCGGAAGGTTTATGACACTATGTGGCTGCTGTTGACAATGGAGAATGACATGAAATGTAGTAACACTGGTATGGTCCTTTGAGAACAGAAAACTGTCACACTAACAGGCATAATGACAAACTAACTGCATCAGTAGCACGCTATCTGTACCCTGCATGTAGGCTACATGAAGAGGCTGTGAGTGACTGATGGTGACATTTTCATTTTGCTTGAAACCTTCATGCCACATGAAGAGGCCATATTGACATTACTGAGATAATAATGACGGTAGCAAACAATGTAAAGCTGTCAAGAGCTCCCTAGTGAATACTATAGGCACAGCATAATTGACTGTAAAAAGTGAATTTAAAATGCCATGGAGTCAAATATAATACTGAGTCACTACACTTCCAACTTGTCATGTAGCCTGAAATTGTGCCAAGCTTGACAAAAAGCCAAACTATTTAAAGCCCGCTACCATGCTATGTCGTCTATGTGGGGTGGAAACTGGTTCAAAACCATTACATTTTTTTTTTTACTTTTAAAGGTTTCAGCAACGATATCAAATCTACACAGTCTTTTGACAAGTTGCTGGTGTTCCTGCTCTCTCTCATTTAAATATCCTAGAGAACTGAATGATGTGTGGAGTGTTCACATGCCAAACAAAGAGAACTGGCACGCTCCACGCAAACGTCTTCGAGTCGAGTATCGTGATGGGCGCCAACCCAAAAGACATAAAAACAAATAGCAAATGAAGTCATCAGCGCAGGCAAATCGGTACGCAACACTTTTAATAACACACACACATAGTGGCAGCAGGAAACGGGCGTGTCGGAGCCCCAAGCGCTCCGCGTGGCGTTTGTGAAGCATATGTGGGCGTGACCCCTGTTAAACAGCAGCCAGGGAGCTGCCGCTCGTTAGCAACCAGCCGATACAAGGCGTCAAAACAACATCGTAAAGAAGCCAAACACTATAGAAGGAAAAAAATCAACTGAAATGCTGAAATGCAAAAATGTGTATTTGACCCCATTTAGATCACATTGTCGGTTACATTACACTCCTGCGTAACAATATTATTGGGCATATTAAAACAAAATATATAGAAATGTGTTGTCTCATAGCAAGATCCAATGGTGATTTATTTCTGTGAAACAAGATACGACACAGACTTACATCAGCAAGTACCAACCAATTCCAACCAATATGACATCAGAGTCATCCCTCTTATCTGTAAGATTCATTATGGGACCTAGAGGTATAGCCGCATGCAGTCTGCCGTGTCCAACGTGGCTGTTGCGTTACAAATGATCCAATTTTATAGCTAAACCCGTGCACAAAATACGCTGCTAAAAACATTTGAGGGGGAGAATTCTGATTCAGATTTGATCAGAACTGTACTTTAGGTCAAATAGACTTTACTTTATGGAGGCTGGGTGGTAGCCGCCATGCCCTGCATGAGCGCTCATGGGCGGGTAGGAGACGTGAAGTGGTTGACCCCTTTCTGGAGGATCCAACTGGCTCCGTGCGGTTCAACCACGCTGACTGAGCCCTCCGCTCAACGTTATGTTATGTCCATCGCGGCGGCACAGAAGTTAAATATTTAACCAAATCCCAAAGTCAGCTGAGCTCGGCTTTAAGAGGAAAGGCGTCACATTCTGCTACTGCGACAACCAGATACGAAACCAGTTGATTTACAAACGTGCATGTTTGTGCAGGTATTATGTATTGTAGAGTAATGCGCAGAACCATACATCAATAATAACTGTCATTAAGCCAATAGGATACTCAGTCTTTAATCAGTGTAACGCCTATACCCAATCAAAAAATCCTCTGAGTTCATTTACTGTAATTTACTTTAACTCTGAGAGTGTACGAATACAACCAAAGGGTCCATTTGGTTGTATTTGTACCCTCTCAGAGTTTTCATTAGAAACACGCAAGGATTTTACAAGTGTGGACTTCTCTTTGGAGAAGTTATTACCTCTCCCTATCGCCTCCCCTCAACAGCCTCAATACCCATGAAGCGTTTCAGTGTTTTTCACCAGCAGCACTATTCCACTTCCACGGTCCCTAGACTGGGGGGCGACCCTCGCTATAACCCCCCTCCCTCCCCCCCTCCCTTCCCTCCCTTGTCTTTGTAACCTGTCCTCTAAAGCCACACCATGATGGATGGTGTCGTTTAAGCTGCCGTCATTGGAACCGCTCACAATCAGATGAAGCTAAATCGCCTCCCCTGTCCCGTTGGCCTGGCAGCGAGCTATAACCGAGTTCCCCGAGCATCGGGCCCTTTTTCCGGGGGCCGCTCGATCTCCTCACCCCCCCCCCCCCCCCCCCCCTCCTTTCCTCAGACGTATAGCCGGGCGTAACCCGAAAGCCCTTCCCAAATGGGGTCACATTAGCATGTTAGCTGTGTTAGCGCTTCTCTTCTTGGCTGATTTATGGGCTCGCTCCACATCCACTTGATGACGCACGCTGGGGCTAAAATCGGATTGCTCGCTGGAGTGGTGGCGGTGCGTGCCCCAGCGTTTCGTGACAAATGACTCCACATAAAACACGTTACTGTAGCTGTAATATTTAGGACACAAAGGGCGCTCCTTCTGGCAAACACTTCTCTTCCTTTACCTTAGTCGTTCGTTCCCAAATCGAATTCCAAGGCATCTTTCCAGCCGTGTACGTAATGGTCCGCTTGACAATAATACTGTAGGTATAGGCTTGTTGATTTATGGTCGGTGGAGAACAATGAATTTATTGAGACCTGGGTGTTTTCGCTTTAAATTGACGGGGGCTCACTTGGGGAGTCACTTATGCTCCTTTGATTTGATAAACAGGGCATGGCGTGACACTGAATGGGCATTTCTCTCTTCTGCATCTGACCCAATTGTGCAAACACGCGTGCACGCACACAGGGCTGCATCGCTGGTGTAATTGACACCCGCTTTATTTCGCTCGCACAGCGATCGAAACGGACGTGGCAGCCGGGGCGTCTGCCTCTCTTCACCGTCTGTCCCCTTGAAGAGAAGCGACGCCTTCAACTTTATACCGTGTAAATGAGCCCTTAGGCCCATGTGAGCACCTACCTACAGTATACTCCACAACCCAACACCCGTCTATGTGCTGTACCTGCACAGAGGAACAAAAGATACACCGTTCCCTCCCTCCCTCCCTCTCACCAACACTACACTGCCAAAAACAAGTTTGCAGGGGTCCTGTGGGACGTAGCGAAGTGGA
Organism: Electrona antarctica; assembly: GCF_951216825.1. Lineage (NCBI taxonomy): Eukaryota > Metazoa > Chordata > Actinopteri > Myctophiformes > Myctophidae > Electrona > Electrona antarctica. Next base: position 39,067,478 of record NC_136789.1, on the reverse strand, counting down.
AACAGGGCACTTTGAAGCCTTTAAAAAAGACTCTGCTTTGTAGCGGTGATACTGGAAACCCAGCTCGCGCTCACTTTCCGACCATGTTTTTTAAACCGTCCTGGCTCTTCTGAAACCTCTGCCGTGCTCAAGCTATTCAAAGACGATGAACTCTTCTATTTTGCGGCCAAGTCTTTTACAAAGTTCTGGGCTCGGCCCACATGGCGAAATGGCTACTGTTGGAAGCTTTGTGGTGCTGGCAATTGGGGCTAAAATACCTCCTCGATTCAGAAACCGTTTGAACCATATCTCTGCTATTCAAGTATGAAATACTGAAAAAAAACCTTATTGTCAATACAGAGAGATTTACTCTTTCTATAGTGTTGGGTGTGGAACACAGTCAATCACCACCAAGACATCAATACACCATAATTATAGCCTTCAGTACAGTATTCTTTGTAGTTCAAAGTGATGAAAAAGATCACACGGATGCAGTTGCTATTAGAGAATTGGCAGGTTAGGGAATTCAATAATATAATGCCATGTGGCATAAAGATACGCAAACAAATGCTTCCGGGCATTCTAAAGCACTTCCCAGAGGGCCACATTTATGTTCCTGTGATTCCAGTCGCCAAAATCAGTCTTCTACCATCTCTAGAACAGTGGTTCTCAAACTTTTCAGGTCGTGACCCAAAAGAGCGATTAGGCGTTTGCCTGGGACCCTAACTAGTGAAAATAGCAGATGTAGCTCACAACAAGATTGTAGATCGGCTATTTTCACTACTTCTTAATGAATTATATATTTTTATTTTATTTATGGAATTTCTTAGATTTGTTTTAAAATGTGTACAATTATTGTATTTATTTGTTTCCTTTTTAAACAATCTTTTGAAATATATTTTAAATCTAGGTAAAGAAAGTGGGATTTTAATTTTTAACTTTAAAATGTCATTTTGTATCCCGGGTTCATTACGATGGGTGTTCTCCTCTCTCTCCTGGCAGGTCAACGTCTGTTTGGGGAGAGCATCCTGGGCTTGACTCAGGGCTCCGTGTCGGACCTGCTGGCCAGGCCCAAGCCCTGGCACAAGCTCAGCCTGAAGGGCCGAGAGCCCTTCGTCCGCATGCAGCTGTGGCTCCGCGACCCGCACAACGTGGAGAAACTGATGGACATGAAGCGCATGGAGAAGAAAGGTGACACTCACGCATGTTATTGATTTACTGTTTAGAACATTTCTAGAGCATGCTGCTCCCCATTATGGTTTTTTGAGAGCACTGGTTTCTTTTGCCCAATTTCATCCTCACCTGCTTTCCTTTTCTCTCTCTTAATTCTATTTATTTTTTAGTGCATTGACTCAATAGTTCCAGATTGTTTTTGCATGCCAATAAAGGATCATTATAGTCGTCAGTTCCAAAAACACCACCGTTAGATATTTTTGCGAACGAGCACATTGCGCTTTGTTCATTTTCCATCCGGTGTGATTCTGAGGCGGTGCAGGCTTCTTGATGCTGCTGCCGTGCAATATCCCTTCGTGTGAGAGAGAGAGAGCGTGTTGCACGCCTGTTGTTTGCACTTAAATGATCTCTGCAGGATGGGGTGGGGGGCGATGTTTCTAGGCACTGTCAGGATTGATCTAGGGTGCCAGATATCAAGCACCTCATCAGATATGACAGGCCCCAGCCTCTCTGGGGCCTACTTATTCAGAGTCCAGTGCATATTTGCCCCTCGTGCTGCTAGCCTCGTCGCTCCGTCCAGCCTTCCACTAGCTAAGTGAACATTCTTGGAGTGATTAGGCCTATTAACCCATTCAAACCGGGAAAGCATCAGTGCCATTTTAGATTTGAACCACTGTAACCGTTATTGCCTACTTTGGCTATTCAATAATAGCAGATCTACAAGGTCGTAGATCTGCTATTTTTGCAAATCTTTGAACCGTACATTTCTATTTTAGTTTATGTTTGTACAATTTTATTTATACATTTTCAGGTTCAAAGACTTTAGCGAACATTTTTAACTCAAATCTTTGCTTCTGGGGAGGGGGGGGGGGGTGGGAGTCCCTTGAACAACATATTTTGAGATGGAGAGGGGTCCACGGCCAAACACATATAATTGTGGGGGAGATGGAGAGGGGTCCACGGCCAAACACATATAATTGTGGGGGAGATGGAGAGGGGTCCACAGCCAAACACATATAATTGTGGGGGAGATGGAGAGGGGTCCACGGCCAAACACATATAATTGTGGGGGAGATGGAGAGGGGTCCACAGCCAAACACATATAATTGTGGGGGTCCTTGACACGAAAAGGTTTGAGAACCCCTGACTGACATGGAAGCATAATTATATACCTTTTTCGGAAAACCGTTGGGGTTTAAGGAGAGACACATCCGTAGAATGGGCCTCGAGGTCTTAGCGGGTTAAACACTCCTCGCAGTATAAAAGTCACAGTGCTGGTCCTTTGTGTCATGGGCTAAAGGCAGTGCTCAGGCTGTGATTCGGTGTCACCGCCTGGCGCTCGGCGCTGCGCTGTCCATGGCATTATCCCAGCGTAGCGGCTAGCTGACGGCTGCAGTTCGGGGGGGAGGGGGGGGTGGTTGCTCATTAGCAGCAGCTGTGCTAAAGGCTCCAGTGATGAATGCTCTTTGCCGTGCCGCCGTGCTCCGTGCATGGTAAGGGTTGCGGGGGAGCATGGGAGGAGATGGTGAAGAAGAAGAAGAAGAAGCGCTGGCTTTGGAAAATGGCTGTCGTCGCCATAGAAATAGCCCTACGTCTACAGCGGTTCAGTGCAATTCAGAGGAAACGTAACAACTTCAAATAACTGAATACATTATACTATTTTAAAAAAAAAAGAAGAAAAAAAAAGATTTTCTTCATTTTAGCTTTAGATTGTGAGTAGTATAATAATTGCTTTTGTATGATTATATGGATATGATATAAATTCTTAATGTTAACGGCTGGCGAGTAAGGAACTACGGTATATCTTAATTGCAGTGCATTTTAGATTGTGGACAATAAAATATACACATTTACAGCAGAGGAATCAGGGATGGATAATGCGTGTAGATGCTGACAGTAATGCTATTCAAAATAATTCTGCCTTTAATTAATTAATTTGTGTATTTAATTTAAATTTGTATTTGAACCCTTTTAAATGTGTTTGAAATTGTGACAAGCAGAAGTGAATGGAAGGGTCATTGTGGTCCATCCTTCAGCTGTCAGGCATTGAGGATCTTGTCTATGGCAAGCCTGCCCCCTTGTGGTGGTTTAGTGATATTATGTTGTAAGATGACCGGTACAATCCCTGAAAATGAATTATGTAATATGTTTAATAGTTGCTCCAGTTACCGGTGTTACTTTACTTTGTCTCAGATTATTCTTAAGTGATGCTTTATTTATTGATCAGAAAAAAAAGATTTGGGGTATATATGATAAATAAGGCTACTAAAGTATAGCTCAGCCTCAACATTAGCTCAGCATTAGCTGCTCATGATGCAATCACCCTGGCCTACAATCTGCAATATGCAGGTGTTCACCCCGTGGGGCATCCGGGTGGCGCACTGGAGACTTGGGTTCGATTCCTCTACAGGCGTCATGGCCATGCTGGCTCGTGGTGGACATTTTTGTCAAAAGTTAATTAATTCCACGAACATTCAACATGAGTGGACAATAATATGATTCACCAAAACACTCTCACAGTTACAGATCTGTTATGAATGACCAATATAACAGATCTGTAACTGTCCAAATGGAACCAAACGGACGCTTACAGGTCCAATTTGGTTTCATTTGTACACTCTCAGAGTTAACCCATTTAGACCTGAGTTAAAAACATTCACTTTGAAAGAATATATATTCAAAGATTTGCGCCACATTTTTAGGATTTAAAAAAAATAGCAGACCTACAAGCTCGTAGCGCGCCACTCGGTGGCGCGCTATGAGCTTGTAGATCTTCTATTTTTCAATAGCTAAAGTATAACATAATGCTTAAAACACCCAAAGGGGTTCCCGCCCAAAATGGGTTTTAAGGGGTCCTTACACATCAAACATCTGAGATAGACTAGTACTAGTTGAACTCCTAATATGTCATAGTAGTAAATAAGTGTCAGAACTTTATAATGGTGTGGAAAAAAAGAACATTTAAAAGTCTGCCATGGACAAGACCAAGTCTTTGGCACGGACACATTTCATTGTACGGACAATGGGACATGTCAATGACCCCTGTTCCTCCATAACATTGTGCACATTTCTGTCATCTAAGCTTATAGGTCGGCAATTCTTCTGCCCCTCCTATGCCCAGCTTTGTGTGTCTGTGTGTAGCCCATAGCGACGATATGATTGGCTGAGCAATGTGTGTGTACCCCATAGCGATGATTTGATTGGCTGAGCGCGGAATGTGATGTATGATGACGTTGTATGTACTGTATGTGTTAAACCATTTTGGGCGGGAACCCCTTTTGGTGTTTTAAACATTATTATGTTATAATTTAGCTATTGAAAAAAGCAGATCTACAAGCTCATAGCGTGCCACTGAGTGGCACGCTACGAGCTTGTAGGTCTGCTATTTTTGAAAAATCGTGAAAATATTTATTTCAGAAAACTGGAGGATTTAGAAGATTTTCTTTAAATGTTGAGGTCAGGCCTAAATGGGTTACTGTCATGTGTTTTGCATTGTAATGTATTTTTATATGTATTTCATATTGTTGTGTTCAATGACCTCAGCGGACCTCTTTGGACTTTCTTGTGTAATCCTCAAATTGCTGTTTTATAATTGCTTTTCTAAATGAATCAAATCAAATCAAATTTGATAACCAGAGCGGCCCTCACTTTACACAGGTGTGATATTATTCTAATGTTCAGAATATATCCGCCTATAATGAAATGCCCAAAATAGCGAAGCGACCCCCTGTGGAAAGTGATTAAGAGTCTCTCTCTCTCTCTCTCTCTCTCTCTCTCTCGTGTCACAGCCTACATGAAGCGACGCCACAGCTCGCTGAGCGAGGGCCAGGCGGCGGCGGCGGCGGCGGTGGTGGCCGGGTGGGAGCTGGGTGGCACGGCGGCGGCCGTAGACTTCAGCCAGGGCGGCGGCGGGGGGAGCCCTCCTCAGCACCACCACCACCACCAGCAGCAGCAGCAGCAGGCCCACCACCAGCACCAGCACGCGGCGGCCGCGCAGCACCTGAAGAAGCCCCGCGTGGTGCTGGCGCCCGAGGAGAAGGAGGCCCTGAAGAGGGCCTACCAGGAGAAGCCGTACCCCTCGCCCAAGACCATCGAGGAGCTGGCCTCGCAGCTCCGCCTCAAGACCAGCACCGTCATCAACTGGTTCCACAACTACAGGTAATCAGGACGGGCGTGCGCATTTATAGACGGAAATAAAGACCCATGTGAGGGGCCATTTTGGTTTCCATTTATACGTGGAGATGGAGAACTCTAAAGGTGCGTTCCCACCGAGAGATAAAATGTTCGAGCGGCGCGATTTCATACGAAGTCAATGCAAAGACGCGACTTAGCTAGTTCAGCACCCGGATGTCGAGCCTCACACACACATTGTGCTTGAGGTTAGATTATTGGTTATTTTTTTTAAATAAATCTGGTTAAAAAGTGGTTAAACCAATTTTGATGCTACAGTTTAACTTATTTAGCTGAGGACCCCATGGAACTCCCTCAAGGACCCCCGACTTGATGAAACGTGCAGCACTGTAGCAGTCACGCCGCCGTCTCTCCCTCTCTCCAGGTCTCGGATCCGACGCGAGCTGTTCATCGAGGAGATCCGGGAGGCGGCCGGCGAGGGCGGCCGCTCTCCGTCGGGCCGCGTGGCCAAGGCCAGCGAGGGGGACAGCTGCGACGGCACCGAGTCCGAAGGCACGCTGGAGAGCCGCGCGGGCCTGGAGCTCAACGCCGCGGGCGGGTTGTCGTTGGAGTCTGACCAAATGGAGGAAGGCTCCGCGGGAGCCGGCAGCAGCAGCAGCAGCCTCCTGGCCGGCCTGTTCAACACTCCCGACGGCGGTGGCCACACCTCGACGTCCACGGTGGCGGCCCGCAACCCCCGCGACAGTAGCCTGCGCAAGAAGAAGGCCGCCAACCTCAACAACATCATCCACCGCCTGGAGAAAGTCGCCAGCAAGGACGAGCCTCACGAATGGGAGTTTGGATGCGTGTCCCCCTCCCCCCCCTCCTTAACAGCCACAACAGCAGCGGAAATAAGAGATCCCTATTTTTCTAGTGCCCTGACTGCACAGTTGAAGGCCAAGCCTGGTGCAGCGCTTCTGGGTGAGAACCGGCGTCTTCTAAAGACCCTTTCAGAGCACGGCGGGGTGGACGAAATGGTCCGTTCTCGCAGCCCACAGCAACCTGGTTTGGTTCCAGACATAATAAAGGAAGGAAAAAAAGAAAATAGCACTTAGAACGCAGAGCCCTGCTGGCCACAGGGCCTTAACACCGTCGGCCAAAGGTGCGCAAGAGACGTAGAGACACTGCACTACTTGCAAAGAAGTGTCACTCCACAGGAGGAGAAGTTTTAAGCAATTTTGTGAGTGTGTGTGTGTGTGTGTGTGTGTGCGTGCGTGTGTGTGTGTGCGTGTGTGTGTGTGCGTGCGTGTTTCTTTGAAAGATTCATTCGCCACCTCAAACTTTGTTCACTCCGTGTGTTTTCACCGTTTAAACTTCAATATAACAATGTCCTCCCTTTCCTCCCCCCAACTGGTTTTCAAATGTATATTTTCTTTCTTTTTCTTCTTACAGTTGCAGGTGTTTGACTGTTATTAGTGACTACCATCAAGAAATTAAGCATAACAATAGTGACAAGCCAAGAATCAAGACAAGAGGAGTGACATGCGGACATTGAACCACAAGTCTATCCTATAACTCGCCATCTAATGGCTTTGGAATTCTCATCAAACTATTGACTCGGTCGAGACGGAATCCACATTCATATCAAATTCTTTCTCTCCTGCGAGAAAGGAGAAGAGAGAGACTTCTAATGCAATCGGGTTGCCACTGAGAGATTGCACAGTCGTTTGACTCTAAACAATACTAGTTTTGACTCCTGAATCTTTGAGAAAGCAAAAAAAAAAAGAAGAAAAAAAGTGAGAATACTAATCACCTGTTTTTTGAAAGGAACGGTAAAACAAAATATCACTTTAAATTCACCTTTCTTTTAATGCATAACATAGAATGCAATGGTCACGTCAGGAAAGGGCAAAAAAGAAAACCTTTTCTTAAGTGTTCTTTCTTATGAGTAGAAGCTCTTTGTTAAGTAGTGCACATTTCTGTCATAGCTTTAACGGTTGCCTCGGGTGCCATTTTTTTGGGTGCCGTCTGTGGCAGGTTAATTTAATACTCTGCATTTTAGGCCAAATTCAGGTTTGAGGAAAAAAAAATAACAGAAAAAAAAATAACAAAAAAAATAAACCTTAGTTGGCATATTTTAAAATCAAAAGCAATGGACATTGCTTTTTAACCTCTTTTAACTACGGAATAGCAAAACTTCCACACACTATTCAGACCTCAGAACCCGCGGGTGTGCGGCGGGGGGCCAGAGGCCCCCGCGAGTCACGGCGTCGGCCCTAAGGAGAAACAGAGGCATTTCATTGGATGAAAAGGCCAGGAGATGCACAGCTCACTTTACGGAGGTTTCCAAGTTTCAGGCTCTATCTGCTCTCAACTGTGTCCATCGCAGTTGTGTGATTGTGAGTGTACTGTCCATTGTTTAGGGGAAAAGAAAAGATGGAAAGAAAGGAAAGTAATTCCCGAGTTCCTCTTAAACCATGTTTATACTTTGTCGTACGATGGTGTATAAATTAAGCGTTACTCATTGGTCCTGATATGCAACATACAAGGAGACGAACAGGCCTGCAGCAGATCTGTCCGCGTAACTGACGTGTCCTCGTTTAAAAACCCTTCCAGATACACTCACCAATTGTGATTTTTTTTTTCTTAACAGAGGTTTCAGAGGTCTTTACCTACCAAAATGATGCCAAGATTGTTCACAACAGCCTGGACTATGAATTTAGAAAAGAAAACCAAAGTATCGTCCAAGGAGACATTGTCATTTGTCATCGAATGAAAGTTCAACTGAACCCCGAACCTCGGAAGAGTGTTTAAGCCTGACCTCAAAAGAACAAGCCCTGCTTTTCAACATGAATGTCGGGCTTCACACAGATTTGGGTTTGGGGTTTAGTTTAAGAATTGAGTCCCATGTCAATTGATGTTGTCACTTCTCAAACATGGCCATGTGGAGTTATTTATTTTTTATTTAATTTTTAAATGCATGCCGGTTGAGTACTTACCGTGTGGCGCGCAGTCGCATCGCAAAGCGATTTTTATCTCAAAGGGTGGAAGACAAATTGACACGAATTGAAGTCACAAATAGACGTTTACCAAGAGCCCCTCTCCTGCCATTTATAGGTCAAGAAGATTGAACCGTTTAAGCCCTCTCTACTTTGTCATAATGACAAATGGCAAAAAAACATTAGTTTTAGTTTTTTGAAAGATGTTAAAAAGTTGCCCAAAACAGGAATGCCAGGGTTAATGTGGTTACATTAAACCCTTCCTCCTTCACTCCTCTCCCTCTCCTTGTCCTTCTAAGCCACAAGCTCACAGTGCCTGCCTGCCCACTGCCTCTCTCCCTCATGGATTTCTATGCGTATACGCAAACGTAAGCACATGCGCGCGTGTGTGTGTGAGATTTCTCTTTTAATATGCACACCGAGTCTATTGCCCTATACCGCATCTGCGTTCCCTTGAGAAAATATGTTTGTGTGAGTTTTCTAAACGTGTCTTTCTTTTTCTACATGCACAACTCTCACCCTGTTTCCTCCTTCGTAGTGGCTTCGCCCCCCCAAGCAGAAACATGGCACAGTAGGTCTCGTTATTTGCCATAATAATACTCACATTAGTTGTCTTCATCAAATTATTTATTCTTTTTTCTTTTCTTTTTAACAGTTTGGCTCTGGTTATTTATAGGTGCTCTATTTTACATTTTAATGTCTCATATTTCATTTCTGTTTTCTCTTTATTATTATTTCAATTATTATTATTATTATTATTATTATTGTATGGAAGGGATTATAAGGGGTGTCGTTACATTTTTGTTGTTGTTAGACTGATAGACTGCCGGCAGTATTTGGGTCATATGTACAAGATGTAGGTGTCATACATGTATATTAAAGAGCTAGACTATGTTTTCATAGTGTCCTTTAGGTCAGTGTTAAACGTTTGGCCATGTATGGATTTAGCAATCAAGGTGTCCTTGCATGGTTTTACTCCCCCCCCCCCCCCCCCCCCCCCCCCCCCCAACACACACACACACACACACAGCACACACAATATAACCCTCAGTGTTAATTTAAGCCTGAGAGTGTCCGTAAGGGTCCATTTGCTTCCATTTGGACACTCTCTGAGTTAAATTAACCCACCATTTTTACTGTGTTCTGTACGCTTAGCATACCAGACCTCCCTCACAGCAAAGAGTCTGGCAAGGAGGTATTTTAAATGCCATTTGCACCTGATCATATTTCACTCAGAGCTTGAGTTTTATGACTAAAGCGGTCAAACATTCAAACATTTAAATGGAGATGACAGCAGCTGTGCAGTGGATTCTTCTGTTAGGCAAAAAAGAAAAGAAAAAGAGCATCCAATCGATGCACTGACTGACTCCCTCATTCTTGGCTGTAGAGAAAGCAGGGACCAGACTCTGAGCTTAGAATACCGTTCTTGTCGTCGGGCAGAAACCTCTTATCTCCACATTCTAACCGGTTATGTTTTTCCGAAAATTAACGCCCTGCTTGACCACACTACAGCGTCACAGAAACGTGTAAAAAATGGCAGATGTTCAAGCTTGAAAACGTGACGCGCTTTGAGCTCGAATTCGCATCCCGAAAATGAGATTTCCACGTGACAATCGACTAATCATTTGACGATTTATAGCCTCCAAGCGGACTAGCCGATGGTGTGGGGCTACATCCAGATGTTTCACTGTAGTTAGATCCAGATGTTCCACTGCAGCTGCTGGACGCTCACTGTGGCCACCTACTCTTAACGCAGTGCTTCTCACTGTGGCCACCTACTCTTAACGCAGTGCTTCTCACTGTGGCCACCTACTCTTAACGCAGTGCTTCTCACACGTGTCAAGGACCCCCAGAAGATGTATGTTAAAAACATTACGATGTCGGTATTATTCAAATATTTTAAGCTCGTAGATCTGCTATTTTCTTTGAATGGCCAACATTTAAATGGACAAAGTGGTTAAAATGATTGTGATGCTGTTACCTATTTTTGCTGGAGACCCCCTCAAACCTTTTAATTTCTAGGACCCTCATTCGATACAAATGCTAATCTCTGGGACCCCAGTTTACCATGTGTAAGAATCATCAGTGTTAATTTAACTGAGGGTGTACAAAATGTTGTACACTCTCAGAGTTATAGACCTACTGTATAAGGGTCCTATGTGGACTCCCTTGGCGGTCCCCAGACCCAACCTTGAGAAGCACTAATCTCTATAAGCAGACATCTGCGTATAGAGAGAAATCGGCTACTTGGGATGTCCCGTCATAAGTTCCGTGTGTCAACTCCAACTCCGTTTGTGGCCACAGCGAGCAGCCAAGCGGTTGAAGCAGAATTTCCAGATCTAGCCCAATTTATATCATTTATTATTCTCCTCAGAGGATAAATCGTCATCCATTAAGAAAAATAATGAAAGAAAGATCTGAATTCAGCCGAAACACAGTCAGAATTTGTTCCTAATAGTTTATTGTGATTTCTTTAGGCATTTTGTACTCTTCTGCAGTAGCTCTGTTTTAAATAAGACATCCAGATCAGAAAATTATTATGGACAGAATGTTGTGATCTAATTATGGCAAGTCATCCTATAAGCGGCTATGTCGATGTTTCGGCGTAGTTTGGGGCACCACCTGTCACCTGTTTAGTTCACGTGATAGAAAGATAGCAGGTATAGGACTGCTTAGTAACTAATGACTGCGTAGTAATTTCACTACTAAACTACCAAACAATGTAAAGTTGTGACGCGATTTGTGCATTACAAAATGTGTCAGGTACTGCCAATCCAACCCAATACATCAAAACTGCAAATGAGACAGTAAGAAGCACACCCCACAGCCACAGCATTTAAAAATATATATAATTGGGTAGAAAAAAATTGAAATGTTCTAACATTATAAAATCAATCAGTTAAAACCTCTAAAGTGATTGGCACCTTGCAAAAGTCAGATATTTGCACATTTGCTGCACATTCACTTTTCTTTCCCACTTGATCCTTGCAGCTGGTGCAACATGCCAACTGATTAGCTATGCTAAGAAATAGCACCGACCCTCTGATGGTGCGTTCACACGGGCAGATGTAAAAGATGCAGTCTACCATTCATTGTCAATGGAAGCCGGCGACATGACGTTGCAAAGACGCAATGATGCATGTAGTTGCTCCAAATCAACTCTCAACGCGCGTTTGCGTCTTTAGGGAAGCTAGTGACAACGTATATACAGTACAATGTAACTGCCAGAATAAAGGAAACACTTGAGTCTATAAACCCATTTAGAAGTGGCAGCGGTGGCCGAACGGATAGCGGCGCGGTCTAGATACCGGAAGGTTCCCAGTTCGAACCAGCCGTCCGACACGTTAAAATTACCACCGCTGAAATGCCCTTGAACAAGGCATCAACCACTACGATGAAATGTGTTCTATGAGCAGGGCCTGGCTGGAAACAAGTTCTTGAGCTTAGCCCAGATACCCTGGGTAAATATAGATTTCATTTCATTTCATTTCACCTGTGGCCGATTCTAAAAACGAATTCTATTTTTGATACAAATTGTGATTCTTCTTTTCTTTTCTTTTTTTATCATGTTGCTTGCTATATTGTCTGGTGGAAACCTTGTATGTCCCAAAACCCTTCCTTTTTTATTTTGTATTAATTATTTTTTTTAAACAGTGAAAATAGCCTAAAATAGTCTACAATCACACGCCTCGTGATGCTTGTAGATGCTGCTATCTTCACTACTTTTGTGCGACACTCTTGTGTGATGAAGTATGGCTTAAATCTTACAAAAGAAAAAAGAAACATACAAATTTGAAACTTGGGCGATATGAGGTTTCTGCCCGATTTAGTAACAACTAAAATGACACGGATGCTTTCTCGCATTGAAAGGTATAACAAGTTAACAACATATAGGCTTTCCAGGTCTAGTGATTCTGCACTGCGGTGGTCTCAAGGCAATGAAGATGCCATCACACCTACAGTGGGCTAAAAGCTCAGCAGACCCATGCTGCGACAACTGAGTCTTAAAGCAGATCAGTGACCTTGAGAGGCTTTTGGGCATGAGCTGTAGCGATGGAGGTCGCTCCTCTGCTGTTCAAGACACTTCTAGAAACCCCCAATGCCCCCCATGCCCTATTATTAAGCCCATTTGAATTGGTGCCTACTTTGCTTTCGGTATACACTGCATAATACGAAGGATTCATTTAACTCCCAAAATGTAAACGTTTTACACGTTCAGAGTTAAATTGGCACTCCCACGTTACTTTGCAGTCACCATTGTGTCCAGTCCGGTTCCAAACCAGGCTTTCTTAAGTGCCATGCCGCAAAGCAGGCCGAGCCACGGCAGTCCCTTCCAACTGGCCTTCAATACCCCCGTTCATTGATTTTAGACTGAAAAACAGAATTGTATTTTGATAAAAGCACAAAGTTCAATCCATTTGACATAAACTGTAATTGATTGTCATCGTAACATTATCTTTCAGACAGCTCTTCCAACTATAAAGGAAAACTACGCTAATATGTGTGTAGGAGTTCTTTCCTCCAGAGGACCTTACACTCCCCAGAGTGCCTTTGTGTGCCATGCTGATAGTGTTAAGACATTGCCAATTATCTAGCGCAGTGAAGATTGCCTGATTATATGCGTCTTTCCTTTTTGGAAATTTAATTCAGTCTCCAGGCTTGCTACTTCCCTTGCTTAATTCTGGCCCCTCCAAAACGTAAATTGTCAGATAGATGTTTTCATCTGTCTGTTAATTTTGTTGTAGCGGTCATGCGGTGTAGCCTGTTGCTCTATATCCGTCTGTCCCTCTGTCTGATGTTGTAGAGCTCAGTGTAGTCCTGCAACCATAGCTGAGTGGGTAAAAACTAAAAAGGCCATCAATTGAAAAGTCGCCGGTTCGACCCTCGTCTCACCAAGCATGTGTCACAGTGTCCACAAAACAATACATTTTACCCATAGACACTTAGCAGCTGTGTGTTCAGCTGCTAATGCAGCCATGCATCTGCTGGGTGAATGCAGAAAAGTAATATTCCCTAAAACTCTCTTTCCTTCCCTTTTAAAGGTCTCAGTAACAAAGGTGTGAGAGAGCAAGTGTAGGAGCTGCCTCCATATTGAAAACCCTAGCGATGCAAATCATCTCTCAGTAGGCCTACTCAGTGTGTTGATCGTGTGCGTGATTACCCTGTTTTTGCCCGTAAGATATACTAGTAGATTAAGGCTTTTGCATAAGCTACATTTTACCATGACTACTCTTGACTCCTTTTAAGATTAGAGTGTTGGTGTGCATGATGCCACGTTTTAGAAGACTGTATCCCTCGCAAGGGATCACATCCAGCCTCAGTAGAAGAGTCTACGAACGATGACTGATGGGGAAAAAAAAGATAAGACGTTACACTCCCGATAGAGCAATAATATTCATAGTGGACCAAAATAAGGCTTGATTTCCTTGTTTGCATTATTATTATTATTTTTTGTCTAGCATCTTCTTGTGTTCATTAATTATGTTGTGAGGCATTAGAGAGCGAAGAGGTTGATCCTCTTTTTCTGTTGCTTGCATCAGTGCGAGTGTCTCATGCCGCGCCGTCGACAGGGAAGGGTTATCGTTTCGTTTTCGTCCGCTTTGTCGACACGCCACCGTCTGCCAGTGCCTGGTATAGCTTCCTGAGCCAACGGGTTACGGCTATGAGTGTCATGAAGGACAGAGGGGACAGGATTTATCCGGGTCAACCCTGGAGCAAGCACCCAAAGCAACACTGGTTTATACAAAGGGCATTTTGCATGTGTTTGTGCAGTCTTTCAAGCTTTTCATTCTGTTTCCTTCTGTGTTATAAGGTTTGTTTGTTTTTGCTGTTGTTGGAAAAACAAAAAAAGACAAAAAGAAGAAAAAAAGGATGTTCCATTCAAGTCTGACGTTCAGTTAAATCGGTTGGAAATTCTATTGTAGAATCTTTGTGATTCTTTGGACAAATTTCAGGAATTTGCCTTTTGCAAATATTTTTCTAAATAACTAAAGCAGATTGCTATCAATATTATATACACTGTCATATAAAATTGTACAGATGAATTATATCCTCATAGCGAGTTGTTAAGCATTATTATGTTTTTTGTTTTGTTTTTGGTATTCATGTTCAAAGTATTGGTAGTATTTCTCTAGTCGATGTGTTCACAGCTTTTTGGTTTTTCTGTCCCATTTCAAAACTAAGGAAACCTCACAAATTTTGAAAGGTCATTTGTAAGAAAACCTGCAGAAGTAGTAGAGTTTTAGCTCTAGTTCTAGCGCTTGTCTCACGATACCGTGTATGTCATGGATTCACGTTTCTTACGATCCACCCTTTCATTTTACACCTTAATATTGTTAAGAAAAAGCTACACATAAAGACCTATGCCTTGATTTACATAGAATCGTTACATGTTGGTGTAGCACGTCATGCCATGTCACGTCATGTCACCTTCCAGTCTTTAAAGACTAGCTGTTTTTGCCACAATGCGTGATGAACATTTTACTTGGTGCCCTGGCTGTTGTTGTTACTGTCTATCACCACAGTAAAATCTGTCGTTTAAACTGTGTGTGTATACAAGTGGACTCTGGTCCATTTTTACACTTTCTGACTTAACTACTTAAGCCCTATTTAAAATCTTACATCTACGAGCTCAAATGGTAGATCTGCTATTTTTTGAACATTTCTGAAATGTTTTCAAAATGTTGAAAGTGGCTAAATAAGTGGTACAGATTTTGCTGTGCAGGACTCTGTCGGGTATGAAAGGCATCTCAAAGATACAAAAGGGGACATTTTGGTTGATATCTTTTTGGAAGTTGAAGTCGGGTGCCAAGACTTGACTTTCATTCCAACATCTACCATAAATGTCTGATAGGCATTCTGCAATGTCTACATTAAGAATGCCTGTTATACCTACCAGACATCATTGAGATGCCAGTCATTGAGGTTTGCTTTGTTTTCTTTGTAAATGAATGAAATATGAGGAAAGATTTTATACCAAATATAGATCATTTTAGATACTCTTTCATTGGTTTATTTTATTTTTTGCGTCCAATAAATAACTTTATTCATAACGTCATTTTCTTTTTTTTGGCAAGGGCCATTACGTTTGACCATATTTGTACAGCTATAAAGTAGCTTCCATGAGAATTTCAATTTGTGCAATGATATTTCTTGTAAACGCTAAGAAATGATTTCTTTTAAACTAAACTTCACATTGAAGTTCCCCTAAATGTTACAAAGGAAAACCACCTTTGACCAAGAACAAGTGTCCCTGATGATGAAAAGTTTGCTAAGTTTTAATTCACCTTTTGACTTTTTATTTTATTTTTTTTAACTTTTGATTGGTACCATTGGTGAAGGCGCCCAGTGCGGTTTTATGGAATTTCACGATGGCATTGTGTGTTTTTGTTTTGTGTGTTACAGAGCATTGTACAGTTCCTTGGTAGTTTCGGAGGACTCTGTCCTTTCTAATTTTTTTGTGTGTTCTTTTCATTTGTACTTACTGACCCGGGTGACCCCCCTTTTTTTTAAAGTGAGGACTCATCCACCACGTCCGCTATGGTTCTTAAAGTCGTATCTCTCAAAGCTCAGGTGGAAATCGCTTTTTGGAAGATATTCCTTGCGTCACTAACGATAAGGCTGCCACCTCGCCTCCCCTCTAGAACCGAGCAAGGTGTCAGCTGGTCTATTTTTTATATTCAGATATTGTAGACCATATCGTGGTCATCAGCAATGAGAAGTTGATTCCTCCTTCACGGACCTAAAAAAAAGTTCTCTTGTAATCCTTACGACGAGTGTCTTTTTTTAACGTCTCTGGTCATTTTAAAGTCATTTTCACAAGCTCTGTTCTCAGCACTGTACAACAGACCCTTATACAATATGGAGAAGCAATATCACTGTATGAAACTCACTATGTATTATTGTTATTATTATTATTATTATTGTTATTATTATTCACTAGCACCCTAGGTGTGATAATTGAAGTAAATATCTTTTTTACAAACAGTGTTGGCGTGTGGTGTTTTTTTCTTTTGTTTTGCCTTTTTCCACGTGAACTGACTCAAAGCACTTAGCCTACTGTAGGTCTCTCTCTCTTAGATGATGTCAACACAAAAAAGCTGTAAATAGAACGGGGACTAATAAAGTTTGGTTTACATAGAAGTCAGTCAATTGGGTTTGTGTGTGTGGGAGGGGGGGGGGGGGGGGATTAGGGGTGGGGCTAGGTGTCCCCCAGAGGGGGGCTAAAGCTCCCCCTAGACGGCTAGCCCCCCCTTAGCCGTAGGGCCAAAACTTTAATTAGCCATCTCATATACAGTGTGGGGGGCTATTACTATTACTATATACTATTACTACTATTTGATTGGCTAGCTCTATCCAGGTGTGGCATGTGAAAACAAAGAACCATGCTGCATTATCTGTGGTATGTGTTATTGTCCCCACCAGGCCCGAAGGCATGGTGAGAGAGTATGTTTTGCACTGTGTGTGTGTGTGTGTGTGTGTGTGTGTGTGTGTGTGTGTGTGTGTGTGTGTGTGTGTGTGTGTGTGTGTGTGTGTGTGTGTGTGTGTGTGTGTGTGTGTGTGTGTGTGTGTGTGTGTGTGTGTGTGTGTGTGTGTGTATGCGCGCGTGTGTGCGTCTGTCTGTTACCAGCTAATCTCCGGCACCGTTAACCCAGTTGCACACACACTCCCTGGATGCCAACGATGAACCTCTGCCCCAAAAAAAAGCAGAACGGCCTGTTATAGCGCCACCAGGAGGCCGACCGAAACACTTTTTTTTTAATATCGCTCCTCCAGATTCTGTCCAAAAATCCCGCGAATCGTTACACACTATCTCTATAGTCATGTGTTCAAGACAGGATTGGCCCGTTTTGAACAAAAAGCCTCAAATTATGAATGCAGCATGCAATTTACGTGAAATCTTTCACAGGTTTTCCTACTAGGCTGAGGAATATATCCCACCCTTTTCACATTGGCCTGTTATAGCGCCACCAACAGGTGGATTTTTGCAAAACACATTTTTGGAACAAAATGCCTCAAATCATCCAATTGCCATCCAAGGCGTAAGAAGAAATTGCACCCTTTTCACATTGGCCTATTATAGCGCCACCAAGAGGCCACAACCTGACCTGCCCTGGTGGAGACCTGTGCCCCGAGGGGCACTTTTTCTAGTTTTCTTTTTGACTGTTTAACTGTTGACATAAGACAAACCAGATATTAAACCTAGTTTACAGTTTGTACCAAGTGGGCAACATTAGTTTACTGCAGTGTGAGGGTTTTAAGCTGCTCTCTTTTCTCTTCACAACCTGAACCACTCAACATGCAGTGGTGGACAAAGTACTCAAGCTCAGTACTTGAATCAAACAGAAAATAACAGATCTACAATCTCAACGACACATTGCGAGTTTGTGTAGATCTGCTTGTTGATGATGGGGCACAGCACTCCCTTAATTGGGTCCATGACTCCTCTGTGATACACACACAGAGTTTGAAGTTGATTTGTCAAACGTTTCGGAGAATACGTGATGGATTAGATACACACATGAAGAGATGACATGCATTTGATTTATAGAGAGATTTTAAAACGTGTTACACCGGAAGTAGTCTCACGTTACCAGACTGTTGCCTCTCGCAATTTCCAAATGCTTTCATCATACATAGAGATCATCATACATCTATATAGCATTCGGAGATTATGGAATTGTTGTCTGGCTACGCGAGACTACAGTAGGCTACACCGGAAGTGAACGGAGAGGGAAATGTGGAACCCAAATATGGAAATGGCGGATGTCATTGTAGTGAGTGATGTCATAGACTGGCACGATGCATAAGTACACAAACCTACAGCAAGACATCATGGTTTATTTATTTCCTCTGGTGAGACGAGGTAATAAACCAACCATGTGAAAGGGACATTTGTTGTGTGCTGGCATCTCTTTCTTTCAATTTCGTATTTTTGAGCCTTGCACCTACAAGAATATACTCTTTCTTCTAATTTGGAGTGTTGCGGGTTGTCTTTTTTCCTCTCAGTATAGTAGTAGTAGTTACAGTAGACCTATTATTTAATGTTAGTATTAAAGACTATTTATAGCCTTCCATACACTACAAGAGTTCTGACAATATTTTGGAAAGATTTTTAAAATACTAAATTATACTAGAATGTAGTCTTTTAAAAAATATTTCCAAAATCTTGTGTTCTTGTCAGAAATCTTAAACCAGCAAGCTCAGTCATACTACATACTCCCGTACAGTAGGTGGCGGCATGCAGCTAAAAGCAATGGCTACAACCCTCCATAAAAGTAAAGGAAGAAGAAGCCATTTCCTGGCCTCTATGGTAACAACAATAACAACAACACAACCACCACACAATGCAGCTCTCACTAAACAACATATTAGAGCAGAAGCCTATTAAATTCCAGTTGGAACAAGATGGAGACTTTTTCATGGTGGGATCAGAGGTATGTAACAAATAATTAACTCGTCTCTAATGTTTGTCTCCCCAGTGTAAAGATGTAGCATTTTACAGCTAGTTGATGAATTAAAGTCCTCAGTCGCCACGACTGATTTCAGTCATTTGGATTCTGGAGATATGCCAGCATTTATTCTAAGCCAAAGTACGGTAGTCTATTCTACAAGCTCTCAATTGAGAGCTTGTAGAATAGACTACTTTGGCTTATTTAATTAGATCCTACGTTTGAAGTGGTCAGACTAGCATTATGTGCAGATTGCAGAAACATCTTCCATAAAACCCTAATCGTCAGTGGGTCCTAATTGGTTCCCAGCTAAATCATTTTGCTGCTGTGCTGTCTCTCCTTATTAATCCACATTATGTCCTTATTTACTGCTGTAGCGGTCATTGACGATTGAATTGACCCTTTTTGTTAATTTTTTTAATACATCAAGGAATCAACACGAAAAAATAAATACAAATAATACATTTATTTGATTATATAAATAATCAAATAAATGAATTAGTCTGATAACTCTGATTAAGTACTTTAGCCCTGTGTTCTTTGTACAGGTGTCCAAAGCTTGCTGCTGCCTTTGAGTAGCCCGTCTCCGGACCCCCCGGGTTGAGCTCCTTTGGACCGCTACCACGAAGGGTCCGGTCTCACCGGCGTCAAGCGACATGGGATGCAATCTGACTTTCCCTGTTTTACCTCTGTGCTGCGGTGTCGGTGTCACGCTGACATATTCCAAAATAAGCATATGAACGCTATAGGAGACAACGAACCTTCTGACCCCCCCCCCGCGAACGGCTCAGAAGCCGTTAAGTATTTTTAATGGTAGCGGTCCAAAGGAGCTCAACCCGGGGGGTCCGGAGACGGGCTAGCCTTTGAGTTACTTTTCTTTTTCTTTATCTTTTGCATTGTAATTGTATTTGTTATTTTTTACTTTATTAATTGTATGCATAATGTCATTCATTGTATGATTGCATGTGTTCCTTTAAATTGGCTTGTTGAAAGTTTTACTGTAAATAAAATCGCCTTGCCTGGGCTGGCTGTAGCGCCGACAGTGCATATTTATCTCTAGAGAGTTGTGAGAATGGAAACAAAACATGGACATTAATAAACATAAAACCTACAATGATGATTTTTTTTCTTATAGCCAATCTACAGCCCCTAGAGTTATGCTACTGAAGGCATCAGAAATGTGAAGAGATCTTTGAGGGAAATGATGAGAAATACAAAGCTGTTTCCATCAGCACAGAACCTCCAGCACACCTCAGGTAAGTTCTACCTCCTCTGTAGTTTCTCCAAAGCCTGCAGTAGGGTGGCTATTAGGACTTAGGACCTTATATCGCAGTATGTTGGACCAAATGCATCTATCGATATTGTGACGTTACTTTCTTTATTTTGTAGATGGGATAGCTACTTTTTGAACAAATAGTGTAGAACCCTGGGGGACCCCAGTCAACTAAGTACAGTATATAGCTTTTAAGTGTCTGAATTAAAGGTGTATATTGAAAATTAAAGTTTAAATTAAAGTGTGACTGTTCCATTTTTTCCTTAGCTTTGACGATGATGACCCTCCAGTGAACCATGAGAATCTCTCCCAAACAGAAGTGCTGCTGCCCATTCATCTAGACATGGACATAGATGGACATAAACATCCAGATGCCTTCACGTGGAATATGAACGGTATAATTAAACACTCAATATCAAGTTTCACAACAGCCTCTACTTTTCGTTCTGTGCCAAATCAGACTTCAAAAGACTGATTTATTCTTAGTTGCGCATCAGTTTCGTGCACTGAAAACAGCTCTCGGTCTCTCAGAGAGAGAATTCATTTGTTGGATAAAGTAACAAAATATATGAATTGTACTATTCCAATCTGTATTTTGAGCTGAGAGGTTTTCTTGCTAAAACTTTGAAGCCTGATGTCTTAGAACGTCAGTTCTCAGAAACACCTGTAGTACTAGTAACGTGCAGTTAACGGTTTGGCCAGTCTAAGCAAGCGATTCCTCATTGTGTAGTGTACATGGGACATGGAAATAATGTATTTACATTTTAAGAATCCAGTGTTCACTATCATGTTATTTCTCTGCTTCTAGACACCCAGCACATGGTTGTGTGTAAAGAGGAGGTTTCAACTGAACAGGAGAGGAGCCCCAGTCTGGTCAAGGAGGAACCAGAGTCTCCACACATTAAAGAGGAACCTGATGGGTCAATGTTACTAGCAGTGAAAAGTGAAGATGATGATGATGAAATCTCTTCACACTGTTCTGAAGTTGAAATTGAAGTTGAACTTGACTCTGACACTGAAGTCACTGAAGACAGTGATGAGTGGGAGGAGACCAGTGGAGGTCAGTCAGTAAATGTGGAAGGATGCATATATACTGTCATTGAGCAACAAGCTGTCCCACGACCCAACAACAAACAAACTATATATAGTTGTCCAGAGTGTGGCTAAACAAAATCTCATTCACATGCTGATACATACAGTATAGAGCATACTTATTTACACGCACCTCGACAGTGGGTGCTTGTATCAGGTATACTGACCTGACGAAGATCTATCAAGATCGAAACGTAGTCGTGTAATTCAATAAAGTAATTCTTTTTTTTTTTAAAGATATTTTCTTTGCGGCTTACGCCTTTTATTGGTTTTTTGAAGGGACAGACAGTAGGCTGACAGGAAAACGGGAGAGAGATGGGGGAAGACATGCAGTAAAGGCCGTGTCGGGCTCGGGAGTCGAACCCGCGGCACACTGCGACTGGATTACCAGTCGGGTGCCCAGACGGTTACGCCACCGCCTGGGCCAATAAAGTAATTCTTTACCAAAATAATTGTGTGCGGGCCATACCTCCTTACATACAGTATAGAGGACTAATATTTTAGTTGTAAAGTTTGCATCAAAAGCTCAAATTAAAATAGCGTAATATCAATTAGAGTTGATACATTAACTGATAATTGACTTAAAGGGGAATACTACTCATTATCAACATTTTACTATGTCATTAATATATATAAAAATCACACCTGTGTGAACTGAGTGGTGCAACTCCCCTCTCCCCCTGCCTCTATCTCTCTCTCTGTAATTAGAACTAGGCAACAGTGCAACTCTCTCTGTTTCTGGCACAACAGTGCCACTTTTGCCCTTACTGGTACTCATAGTCACATAGCCACACACATAGTCACATAGGTTAACACGGACATTGCTGTTCCTTGGAGTGGTTGCACCACTCAAAAAATCAGTAACATTATTACTTCATAATGTTACTGATTTTTTTTCCATACCTCCAGTTAATCAGTTAATTGTGAAGTCTTGCAAAAAGAAAATATTAGAAAATACATATTTTTATGTTACACATGAGGAATGAGGAAAATAAAACAATACAACTATATGAACAAGTAAAAACGTAACTAAAAACAATCTAGTTGACAGACACAACTGATTTCCTTGATATGATCCAAGTGATGTCATGTAATCTATTTATAGTATAATATTTTCAAACGTTGCTCCTTCCTAGGTGATGCATCTTATTCTGCTGTGGCATTAAACAGTCATGCTGCCAAGTCACAACACCCACAGACCAGCAGGGCTCAGGAACACCCACCGCAACGAGATGAACCTTCCATTTTTCTTCTTGTTGGTGTTGTTCCAGCCAGCACCAACGGTAACTACTAACTAACCAAGGGCTGTGGTTCCCCACACTCACTGTATTGAAAATGGTTCAACATCACTGAATCCAGTTGGAAAGAAAGTTTGTCACAAATGTATCACAGACAGAAATGATTGCGAACGCAGTGAGCATTTACTATGAGACCCAGCAGATCATGTCTGTGTGTGTGTCTGTGTGTCTGTCACGCTGTAACACCACTGGCCTGCCACCAGAGACACTGTCAATACTAGCCCAACATAATAGTGTAAACCTTTAGCTGCTTAACGACGACACTGTCAATACTAGCCCAACATAATAGTGTAAACCTTTAGCTGCTTAACGACGACACTGTCGATACTAGCCCAAAATAATAGTGTAAACCTTTAGCTGCTTAACGACGACACTGTCAATACTAGCCCAAAACAATAGTGTGCACCCCTGTACATGACGTTAGCTAAGCAGTCACAGTCTGTTACTGCTGCTTAACAACAACACTGTCGATACTAGCCCAAAATAAAAACAATAGTGTGAACCTTTACTGCTGCTGAACGAATAAACTGTCGATACTAGCCCAAAATAAAAACAATAGTGTGAACCTTTACTGCTGCTGAACGAATAAACTGTCGATACTAGCCCAAAATAAAAACAATAGTGTGAACCTTTACTGCTGCTGAACGAATAAACTGTCGATACTAGCCCAAAATAAAAATAATAGTGTGAAACTTTACTGCTGCTTAACAACAACACTGTATGTAACTAGGTGTACTAGTGTGTGTGTATGGGCTAAACCTTTACTGCTGCTGAACGACACTGTCGATACTAGCCCAAAATATGGAGATAGACTCTACTATATCAAATAAATCTGTATACAACACAATTTCCATGATTTCAGGGAGGTAGGGAAATAATACATGTACTGTTAACTACATTAACACTAAGCAGGGGCGAGTTGGTAAAGGGGTGAATCAGTTCTACTACCCCAGCAAGCATTTCAACATATCTATTGCCACTTCTACTCTACTGCATTTAACATCGACATCGACATGTCACAGCACCAGCCCTCCACCAGCACATCACCATCTAACAGCCAAATACCCTCATGTGCAGATAGGCCAGAGGAGAGTAAAGAAGATCGTTGCCGACGTCTCGCCAGGGAACGGAAGCAGCGTCAACGCAAAACACACACAGACGAAAGGCTCGCCCAGCTGCGGCAACGAGATGCTGAGATGAAGCAGCAGCACCGCCAACGACTGGATGAGGACAGCCGGGCCCAGCTGCGGGAACAAAATGCTGAGATGATGCAGCAGCACCGCCAACAACTGGATGAGGACAGCCGGGCCCAGCTGCGGCAACGAGATGCTGAGATGAAGCAGCAGCACCGCCAACGACTGGATGAGGACAGCCGGGCCCAGCTGCGGAAACAAAATGCTGAGAGGATGCAGCAGCACCGCCAACGACTGGATGAGGACAGCCGGGCCCAGCTGCGGAAACAAAATGCTGAGAGGATGCAGCAGCAACGCCAACGACTGGATGAGGACAGCCGG
The DNA here is from genome assembly GCF_951216825.1 of Electrona antarctica. Classification (NCBI taxonomy): domain Eukaryota; kingdom Metazoa; phylum Chordata; class Actinopteri; order Myctophiformes; family Myctophidae; genus Electrona; species Electrona antarctica. The sequence goes on along the minus strand of NC_136789.1, from coordinate 39,043,589 downwards.
GCCCAGCTGCGGGAACAAAATGCTGAGAGGATGCAGCAGCAACGCCAACGACTGGATGAGGACAGCAGGGCCCAGCTGCGCCAACGAGATGCTCTGCAGCACCAGCGGTCAAGAGCCGCACCAACTCCTCCCACACCTCAGCAGGAGTTCATAGAAAGTGAACGCAAACTGACACAAACTTAAAAAAAAAAAGAAGATAAGCATCATAAGCATCAACCTGCTCTTATACAACGTTTACCAACTAAATGTAACATGAATGTATTCATATTGTGGGGTAAGTCACGTTATGCTAGTGTCATCTTCATTGCCTTATAAATACATGGGGTCTGAGCCAACCAGCCAACTTGAGCTAATGGAGCTAAATGGAGATTGTGATTTCACAAACAAATAATAATAATAATAATGTGTTTGTGTGTGTGGCACAAGGTTAAAGGGTCTACTGTAGGAGGAGATCAGTTTCAATATTGTACAGTATGCATCACTGCTACTGTATGTATAAATGTGCATTACACCTCGAGCAGACTGTAATGACCAAAGCTTTTAATTAAGTGCTTGGTTCAGACTTTTGTTTCAAAAGTGTCATGTTAATCTTGTGACCCTCACCACAGGATTTGAGAATCCCCGGCTCAAATTATTAGTATTACCACCGCTACCAATAATAATGATAGGAAGAGCCGCAACAGCACTATCTGCAAAAAAATTCCTGTCGTCCTACCCGGACAGTAGTGATGTAATCATCGTGCCTGGTGAAGATCAAACATATTTAATACTTATCGGGGTGGTCCTGATCGACTGTGAGGTTTAAGATCGGATCTTTGACCCGCTCACACGTGACTATAGGATGATGATCTTGCAATATAATCTCTGTCGATCAGCTGCGAACAGGGAAAATGGAGCTGACGAAGATTATCTTGCAGTGTGAGCTTTAGCCAATAGACTATAGAGACGCTCCAGTTAAATGCTTCCCTTCAAATCGCCTGCTCTGATTTGGATGTGGAACACATCATTATAAGAAGTTGTTGTTTATTCCTTTCATGTCATTATAATTAATCTGTTGCACAGATCATGGAGTGTGAAGTACTCCACATGTTTAATCTCTCTCTCTCTCTCTCTGTCTCTCTCTCTCTCTCAGGAGTGGGGTCCCAGTCTGCCCAGACTCAGGTCTTCTCCTGTTCAGAGTGTTCGTACGCCTTCACATCTCAGGTCTTCCTCTATAGACACATGAAGAGGAACCACAATGACCTCTACTGCCAAATGCTGAGGAATGGACAGATCACCTCAGCAGCCTGTCAGCAGATCATCAGCTCTGTAACCACCAGTCAGCAACAAGGAGACACAGATGAACCGAGATCTTACAGTCATCAACAGTTTACCAAGACTTTAAGTCAGCCAGGAGGAGTGAAGACTTACACGGACTCTGTGAATCGTACGGGAAAGAAACCCCACATCTGTAAACATTGTGGCAAGGGTTTCCGTCGGCTCTCTAACCTGAAGACACACAAACACGTTCACACTGGAGAAAAACTTTTCCACTGTAAACAGTGTGACAAGAGTTTCAGTTGGTCGGGGGACCTGAACAGACACCGGCTTGTCCACACAAGAGCAAAACCTTTTCACTGTAAACACTGTGACAAGAGTTTCAACGAGGCAGGCTGTCTGAAGAAGCACCAGCGTGTCCACACTGGAGAAAGGCCTTTCCACTGTACACGCTGTGACAAGCGTTTCAAGTTGTCCGGTCATCTGAAGTCACACCAGCTCATCCACACTGGAGAAAGACCTTTCCACTGTAAACTTTGTGACAAGAGTTTCGGTCACTCGAGTGGCCTGAGCAGGCACCTGCGTATTCACACTGGAGAAAAGCCTTTCCAGTGTAAACACTGTGACAAACGTTTCATTGAGACAGGCGCTCTGAAGACGCATCAGCGCGTCCACGCTGCGAATAAAAACCTTTCCACGGTAAACGCCGTGGCAGACTGTCAGTGACTCGGGTATATGCGTGCTGGGCCCTCACCTCTACTCCACTGTTTCCCCAAACACTGGGTCTGGAGTCTGCACCCATTTGTGGGTTGCGGACACATTTTTTGGGGGGTCCCTAAATTCTTTGTTTCCTACATTTTGTTTTTGATTATTATTTTTTTCATGAATTGAAAACCATTTCAGAGATTTTTTTCAGGAAGAAATAAAAGAAAAAGCTAAGAAATTCCATAAGTTAGAAAACAAATGTTTAAGAAGTAGTGAAAATAGCTGATCTTAAAGCTCAAAGCACAGCTCGAAGTGACCTGTAGTGAGCTTGTAGAGCTGCTATTTTCGCTGTTTGGGTCCCAGGCAAACGACTACTCTACTCCCTGTACACACATGATTTCACAGTCACACATGGCTCCAACATCACCATCAAGTACAACAACAATGAGTCCACGTGAGAGCAACTCATTAGCACTCTGGTGCCAGGAGAAAAGCCATCAACTTCAAGAAGACCAAAGAGCTGACATGTGGATTTCAGAAGGCCGAGAGTATAGAGCACACGTCCATCTTCATAGATGGAGCTGCAGTGAAAAGGGGTCAGTGAGTTGAAGTTCCTCTGAGTACACTTCGAGGAGGAGCTTAACCCATTCTGGGCGGGAACCCATTTTTGGTGTTTTAAGCATTGTTATAATTTAGCTATTTTTGAAAAATCGTGAAAATGTAGCGCAAATCTTTGAATGTATATTCTTCCAGAGCAAACGTTTTTAACTCATATCTTTGCTTCTGGGGGGGTCCCTGGAACAACATATTTTCAGATGGGGGTCCGTGGCCAAATTCAGATAATTCTGGGGGTCCTTGACATGAAAAAGGTTGAGCACCACTGACATAGAAACATGAGGTTTTTCAGAAAACTGTCAGGATTTTGAAGACATTTGTAGAATTGATATAGCTCGGACAAAGGCCACGTATGTGAGGAAAAAGGCTCAGCAGCGAGCAACTACAGCAGTGCTACCCTGTGGGCCGCATGCGGCCCCTGCTTAATGTATCTTCCCGTCACGGTCATACCAATACAAATCTAATTATTTATTTTCATTGTTTTGAACAAAATTGTAGGTATAGCATTGTTTGTTCCAAGAGAAAGTGATATGGCCTGATGAGTATTAACCATTTATTTATTTATTCACCTGGGGTAATCTGTTCATTATACTGTATATGTTCTCTTCACATGATGTGAATGAAGACTCATTTTGTAATGTCATCATTAGTCATAATGTTTTTGTTCATTGAGGTTTGGCCTTATATATATGGAAATGTGGCTTTTTACTTTGTGTTTCCTTAATTTTTTTAGACTAGTCGTGTAGTCTGTTACAAAATAAATTTGTAAAGGTTTCAAAAATGCTTTGCTTAGCTTAGACTTTAAAAATGTTGCTGAGTGGCCCCCGCCCTGAGCCATCTTAAGTTGTGTAGCCCTGAACTACAGTACACATGGTTTTGTCGCCTGAAGAAGTTAGGAGTATGCCGCCGCATCCTCAGGCCTTACTACAACAGCTCCTTATCGATTGATATGATAGAATACTTTATTAGTCAGAAATTGTAAAATGGTACACCTTCCTTGTGTTCTTTTTTACTATGTCAATACTCGGCAATAGTGGAAGTTAACCTTTTTGTGGACTATGTGGTTGAACCTGACAATGCGCTGATATTCTTTTCCCACCTTAATGTCTAATATCATGGTAAATAAATGGTAAATGGTGCATCCAAGGCGCTTTACATACATTGTGCATTACATTCACCCATTCACACACACATTCATACACCGATGGCGGCAGAAACCATGCAAGGCACCAACCAGCACATCAGGAGCAATTAGGGGTTCAGTGTCTTCGACTCTAACTCTAGGAGAGCCCGGGTTCGAACTGGCAACCTTGTGGTTACCATCCAGCCACTCTACCTCTGAGCCACCGCCACGGCGCCACCCCATGCTCAGTATCTTTTCCCTCCTTAATGTCTAATATCATGCTCAGTATTACATGCTAAGTATGTTAGCAGCATCTTATTTCTTGTACAAATATAATTTAAATTATTAAGTCACACTGACTCAATTATCAAGGAAAATAAAAACATGGCACTTCATGTGAAAAAGGTTGACTATCCCTGCTGTACCAGATGCGTAAGCTTAAACTAAGCTATGCAGCCTGTGTGTCTTTTTGTTGATTTCTTTATTTCCCCCTTGCTGCCCCTGTGTCCCCCCTCGTCCATGATGGAACATGTACAAAAACCCCTTTCCACCTGTAGATCTGTGATGTGACAATAAAACTGATTCTGGAGAACAAGTTGACATAACATTTGGCTACTGATCTAAATCCGCTATTTTATCCCCAATATAAAGTGCTTTGCAGTAATCCAAGCAAGTGTTAATAAATGCATCAATAATGTTTTCAACATCAAAATCAGATCCGGACCGCATCAGCAACCTGCAAAGCGAATTGCTCCCAGTCTAAATTGCTTACTTATTTATATGTGTGCAACATGTGTAATCAAGTAACTCAAGCATAACTATATTCTGAGTTAAACACCGGTAATGCATTCATCAATTCTAGCTTGCAACCGGTATAAGGTAGGCAATATGGCTTTGAAAAGAAACCAGTCCTGTTATTATTTATTATCAAATATAATACTTTGTTGTTATTGCTAGTATTATCAAGTAGATTTCTTGACATTAATTGACAAAACACATTCGGGTTACCAGCTCATGCTGTGATTGGATGTGACCAAGTGCATGGACCAATGCACCATGGAATAATAATATGCACGGGTAAAATGTGGAAAACTTCAAGGTGTCACGTTTGCTTGGGGATCTAACAGCAGCCATAGAAGCTGTGTCGTATCACAAGCAACAAAACTAATTTGTGCTTGCTATGGCATTGATGATGGTACCTCAATGACGGGTGAAGGCAAAGATAGGGCCTTACCCCAAGGGGCTCTATTTTCGTCCATGCTAAAACCCCTTATCTCTAAACGCCTTTTTTCCCCTTTTTTCCTATTTTGAAAAACCCCATTTGTAATCATGTTCATTATAATGACAATTTGAAATTACTGTGACCCGAGTAACATGCAGGAGTTTTGTAGGCTACACTTGGTCATTCCAAAATTTCATACACTAGGTAGTCGTTATAAGTAAAACAAAAAACAAAACAAATCTCCCTTTCCCTGTGATGTTTGATGTCTTAAGAAACATGCAATATTCTGGAGCCATTATGTTAATGTGGACAAATATCTTTTCACTGTATAAAGTAACAGCTGCCATGGCATTTTGTGGATGGACCGGTATATATTTTTTAGCTGGTGTCACACCAAATAAAGCCACACGGGGGCATCATTTGCTTTGTTTCAAAAATATTTCAGTTATAATTTCTCCACGGGACCAAACATTATGAAAAAAGTGTTGCAGCAGGTGAATCTTTACAGTGGCCACACATTAAATGTATTAATGTGCACATACAGCTTTGATCATTTGTATTGGTCCAGTAAATGTGTGTCTGTCATGCATATAGAAATAGATGATTGAATTTGTTTGATTCCATTCTGAAAATACCTGGTTCAAATTCCTCTTCCCACTTTGTTATAATTTTGAAACATGAGGAGTTCGTGAGACGGATTAATACCTGAACAAAACAAATGTTTCTGGGTATATTTAATACATTTCTGAACTAGTTGGTCAAAAGGAAACAAAATGATTATGGAAAGATTAATACAAGAAAGAATACTACCATTTAACTGCCATACATCAAAGGCATGCTCCTCACATGAGGGCCAAATCATATAGTTGTTATGTATAGCCATAGAAATTAAAATAGAAATAATTATAATAAACTTTATTTGTATACCAATTTTCAAAAGCAAGTTTACAAAGTGCTTCACAACATAACCTAAATCAAAACAAAACCCAGTGTGGGGAAAAACTATTTAAGCAAAACTCATGGATGCAGATTTAAGCTTAAGTTTTCTATCAATTATTCACGCCATGAAGCCTTGAATTTATGGAGATGTTTTTGTCGCAATTTGATCACCGTTGGAGTCTCCTACCGAAGACATTATTTTCATCTTTCCAGCAAAAAAACTGGCACGTTTCATCTGATAAAGACATAATTGTATATGCCTATATTTGTTTTGGTGTGTTTGTGTGCTATCAGTATCATTTTGCTCTAATGATGTGAAGTAATTCAAGGACTCAAACAGTACAACCAGAGCCTACCCTACCGGTACAGTAGGTGGCGGTATGCAGATAACAGCATTGGTTGCAACCCCACCATGAGTATGGAAGAAGAAGCCACTTCCTGTCTGCCGCACACAGCAACCACAAGACAACAACTCAATGCATTGCAGCCCTCATTAAACAACACATTAGAGGAGAAACCTATTAAATTCCAGGAGACCTTTTCATGGTGGGATCAGAGGTATGTAATTAACTCGTAGCCCAAACTAGCTCTGGTCCATAGCTCTGGCAACGGCATTAGAGCTATGGGTATCAGTAGTTTGGTATTCTATTGAGTTGTGCTTTAAATGTACTGTAATTCTGCAAACTGTTAATAAATACTTCAATCAATCAATCAAAAGTTGCATGGCGACCCTTTGGTGTGGTTTGTTTGGGCTTAAAGCTTCAATGTAGCATCTTACTCCTTAGTTGATGCTAAACGGCTAATGTTAGCAATGCCACAGTAATACCATGTTTGATACACACATAGTACAGCTAACAATAATGTAATAACAGTCAGTAACATAATGAAATGTAACTGTTTCCATCTCTATTTCACGTTACTGCTGAAACTCTGAAAAATATGAAGATACTAAGATAGTGAATGTTTTCCAAAGTTAATTCACCTAAAGGCCTGCAAGTATTGGTGATCTGATAATTTTCCATAATCAACTAAATCTGATTAACTTAAGCTCTATCTCATACTGTTGTGTAAATATAGCAAATATAGGCAGCTATCTGATCTACAAGCTCACAGCATGTCACCTTGACTTGTAGATATTTTGTATATTGTTCCACTTATTTCCATCTCAGAAGTCAGAACTCTTAAAGCTAAAGGACCACTTCACCACTTTTCAACTTCTCTTCCTATAATAGGTCCTCACTAATGATCATGATAAAATACCGCAATTTATTTCTACTCAATCTGTGTCTCATAGGAGGGCTGTGGGCAGTTCAGAAACCCGTCCACCAGTGACATCATCGATGGGGATTCCAAGCCAATGGAAACTACAGGCTTTCTTTAACTGAAAAGTTGCAATGCAAAAATGGAAGCCATCGTTCTCACGATAATAACAATCTAAATATATTTTAAAACAAATATTGTTTTAAAAAAAATCTGCCTAACGATGATGTCACTGGTGGACGGATGTCTGAACTGCCCACAGCCCTCCTATGAGACACATACCGAGCAAAAAGAAATGGTAGTGTTTTATCATGAACATTAGTGAGGACCTATTATATGAAGAGATGTTGAAAAGTGGTGAAGTGGTGAAGCGTTCAGACTTGGATGGTTTGTCAGCGCAGGCACACCTTAGTGTCACGAAGATGCCAAAAGCCGCTCGTGGCCTCTTCCTGGTTTTTAGACAGCTGGTGGATGGAAATGAAGCTCAACCCACGCGGCAGAAAGCCCCGTGCAGCTGGAGTTTAACATTGAGTGCTCGTTTATGAGTAGAAGTAGAGGGTTCTTCCGGGTGCTTCAAAACGCCACTGAACTCAAGTTCGGCCTCTATCCTTTTATTACTCTCTGGCTTACACCCAGAGCGGCGTGATTACATACATTACAAAGTCGATGCAAAGACGAGAAGTTGCGCGAGCGCCGCGAACGGGCGCGGAGCAACCTGGCGCAGGCACAAACGGGACGAACCGAGGCGAATATTTAAATTCAAGTCTGAACGCACCTTTACTTGTGTATCATATCGAGATTCTATATAAAGAGACGACACTCCCATTAAGTCCCATGGTAACAACCAGCCATATTGGAGTGATGACTCAACTTCTGGTTGCTTTAAAAAACATTAAAAAATCATGCTGTACAAACACAAATGTGTTTTTTATCCTATTCTACTCTCATATATTGATTTACTCATTTATCATATTTATGAATGGATCAAAGCACCATGCATGTTTAAGTGCATGTTTGAGGTGTTACATAGACAAAGCGGCATCTTTGAGTGATTGCAGCAGCGCTACCGCTGCGCCATCTAGTGGTGATTCCTATTATGTAAGGACTCATGGTTAGATTGACAGTCAAATGTGCCAATGAAAAAAACAGTAATATAGTGACATCACATTATCAGCCCCTCCCCTAACCCCTCCCCCTTTATCATACAACTACAGCTGTGGGTGCGGTTCAGCTGGACCACCCATCAGGCAAACCAGGCATACCGGTACTTAATGACTGGTGGGGGTGCCCACATAAAAACGACATTTTAACAAATACTGTACACTTTTTTTGAAAAAAATCTTCCTCCTTATATAACAATAAGACCTGATGATCATGTTTTAGGGTGGAAAAAAATCATGGCACTCCATCTTTAATAACTGTTGGCTTTAATAACTAATGGATTTACATTCAAGGAATCCAGTGTTCACTATCATGTTATTTTTCTGCTCCTAGGCACCGTGCACATGGTTGTGTGTAATGAGGAGGTTTCTGAGCAGGCGCGGAGCCACAGTCTGCTCAAGGAGGAACACATTAAAGAGGAACCAGAGACTACACACTTTAAAATGGAACCAGAACCTCCACACATCAAAGAGGAACAGCAGGAGAGGAGCCTCAGTCTGATCAAGGAGGAACCAGAGACTCCATACACTAAATCTGAACAGCAGGAGTTACTTCAAAGGCCGGAGGAGCGCGAAGGATCAATGATGACATTACTAGCAGTGAAATGTGAAGACGATAGTGATGATGAAGACATCTCTTCTGAAGTTGAAATTGAAGTTGAACTTGAATCAGGCTCTGAAGTCACTGAAGAGAGTGATGAGTGGGAGGAGGCCAGTGGAGGTCAGTTACTACATTTGGAATGACACATGTCATTGAGCAACAAGCTGTCGCAGGATATGAAATCAGTATAGTTGTACAGATGTGGCTAAACCTTAAATTGTGAATGTTCTGTTAATACATGCATGGGAAAAAGAGAAATAATCCTTCGGTTGAATATTTCTCTCCTTCACACAGCTAACCGTGTGGCCAAAATGAGCATGGTCCTGCAACTTGGTTGAGTTTGTGTATGCTCCATGCATCAACACTGCCCCCATTATGGAAATATGCCACGTTTGTCCCTTCAGGATAAGGCCGTTGATGCTTGGAGGATACACAAACTCAGCAATGCTCAGGTGCCAGGCTGCCAGTCTTTGTACCTTGTCGTAAAGGTGACTATATCGGGAATCGAACAATATAAATGACGATTACAATTGGTAATATAGCTGCAAGCAGCGATAAAGCGGGACCAAGATAGAAGAAGAACAATGCGCAATAAGAACAATATGCACAAATAAGACTGACGAGCTGAGTTGTCTGTACCCGGGTTTGAAACAACAACCTTGCGGTCCAAGGGCAAGAGCTTGACTGACTGAGCTACACGGAGACAATCAGTTACTCCATTGTTAACAGGAAAATCATTCAGTGTTAGTTCAGCATAAGTACTCAAACTTTTAGAAATTAGCAGATCTACATGCTCATAACATGTCCCGGTACAGTACAGTACAGTACAGTACAGTACAGTACAGTACAGTACAGTACAGTACAGTACAGTACGGTACAGTACGGTACAGTATGGTACAGTATGGTACAGTATGGTACAGTACGGTACAGTATGGTGCAGTACGGTACGGTGCGGTACGGTACAGTACAGTACAGCACAGTATGGTACAGTACAGTACCATATGGTACAGTACGGTGCAGCACAGTATGGTACAGTACAGTACGGTATTACACCTATTACACTATTACACTACTATTACACTATTACACTTATTACACCTATTACACTACTATTACACTATTACACTACTATTACACTATTACACTATTACAAAATGAGACTTATTACACTATTTCAGTTACTAGTATCTCTATTATTGTGATGCCATGTCCTAGTGCCTGATGGGTCAAATGTAATCTACTTCAATATTTCTATAGTTGAGTCATCACAAATCTTGCAGGACACAATGCATACACTGAGTTGTCTTTACCCGGATTTGAACACACAACCTTGTGGTCCAACGGCGAGAGCTCTACCAACTGAGCTATGCAGTTGACTCATTCTAAACAGTAACATCATTCAGTATAAACTTTAGTGTGTGTGTGTGTGTGTGTGTGTGTGTGTGTGTGTGTGTGTGTGTGTGTGTGTGTGTGTGTGTGTGTGTGTGTGTGTGTGTGTGTGTGTGTGTGTGTGTGTGTGTGTGTGTGTGTGTGTGTGTGTGTGCGTGCGCGCGCAATTTTCATTGGCTCATAAAAACTTCATTTTTTCACTTGTGCTACGATTATTTGTCCGTATAGGTCCAAAGTTCACGTGTAGAAGTTTTCGTGCATTTTGAGCAAAGATTCTGGGAGGAGTTACATTTGAACTGTTTTTCATATAATTCAAAATGGCGGGTGATCTAAAGGTCAGAGGTCAAAAGTCAGAACACGAAAGTTGTTCAGCATGAGGAGACACATATGTGTATCAAAGTGTCATTGCCAATGGTCAAACGGTTCATGAGATATGCACGTTCAAAGTTTTGCAAGTTTGCAAGTTTTGCATCAATTGAGTGCTATAGCGCCACCATTTGGCCAATCGTGATGGGCTTCGCATAGTCACCGTTTGGCATGGTCCTCTATCATGTTGACAAGTTTTGCGAAAACCGACTGCACGGTTCAGTCAGAACAGCTATTTTTGGCAGAAGGAGAAGAAGTACTGATCATATAATTCAAAATGGCGGGTGATCTAAAGGTCAGAGGTACACGGTCAGAACACGAAAGTTGTTCAACATGAGGAGACGCATATGGTTATCAAAGTGTCATTGCCAACGGTCAAACGGTTCATGAGCTATGCACGTTCAAAGTTAGCATTTTCAATTGAGCGCTATAGCGCCACCATTTGGCCAATCGTCTTGGGCGTCGCATATTCACCGTTTGGCATGGCCCTCTACCAGATTACCGCGTTTCACGAAAACCGACTGCACCATTCAGTCAGAACAGCTATTTTTGGCGGAAGGAGAAGAAGGAGAAGAAGAAGGAGAAGAAGAAGGAGAAGAAAAATAAACACAAAAACAATAAGTGACCAAAGTCACTACGTGACTTCTTGGTCCCTAATTATTGAAGGGCAGACATATTCAACCAAATTTTCCAACCAAGTTTCCAAACTCCAAGGCTTCCGAGGAGTTTTAGTTTTAAAGTTTGCATCAAAAGCTCTAATGAATACAACCTGAATCATTATTTTGAAGATACAGGAAAGGAAGCCTTTAGTTGTGCCTTTGTAGCAAAACATTTATTAAAATGGGGAGAAATCTTTTAGTTGAAGAAGTGAATGTTTGAAGTTGTTGTTTTCGATATTTTCTTTAACTGACAAGAGGAAACAGAAACTAAGCTGAAAGCAAGTAAATACAAAGACAAATTTACATGAAACAAAATATGAAAACATGACTAATGTAGGGTTTACAAAAACATGTCAATAAAAAAAATAGAGTTGACAAACGGGCATAACTGATTTCACCAACATAATCCATGTGATGTCATGCAATTAATAACCCTAACATGATTTATTTTTTTCCCCCCTCACACTTTTATCCTCAGGTGATGCATCTTTATCTCCTGGGACATCTAACAGTCCTGCTGCCAAGTCACAACACCCACAAAGAGATGAACCTTCCACTTCTCCTCTGGATAACGTGAATCCATCAGTGGTGGTCCTTCACACACACCCTCTGAACATGGTCCAACAGGCTCTCCATCCAGCAGCACCCCTGCAGAAATGCAGCAGCGATGAGGAGGTGAATGTGGAGATAACTGACAGTGGCAATATATCGGACGAGTGTAGCCTGGAGGAGGGCAGGAAGCGCTCCTACCTCCAAAACCAATGTGGCGGTGGTGGCAGCAGTCTGGGCAACATCTCCTCCACGTGCTCCAGCTCGCCCGGGACGCCCGCGCCATCCTCCGGCACCACCTCGGCCAACAGGTCGGCCTCCTCCGAGTCGTCGCACACCAAACGCCACATGTCGTCCGGCAAGAGGAAGCGGCTGGCCAAGGACAGCTACGCTTATAAGGTGAAGCGGGAGCGGAACAACGTGGCGGTGCGCAAATCCCGGGGTAAAGCCAAGGTGAGGAACATGGAAACGCATGACCAGGTTCTGGAGCTGGAAGCGGATAACGTCTGGCTGCAGAATCGCTTTGAGCAGCTGAGCAGCGAGGTCACCACCCTGAGGAACCGATTAATTAACGGTATTAACCGGGCAATGTTAGTCAGAAAACTGATTCCATAACCACACCGTGGTGTCATCCCATGCAAAACATTTTATTGTTTTTTTCACAGAAGCATTATTGAAATACTGGAGTTGAAAAATTATAAATGGTGGCATTAACAGCTTCTCTTAATAAACCCCACAAGTATAACGTACAAGAATAAAGACATTGAATTTTCACCCCAAAGAAAAAGGACAACAGAAAACAAGACAAAAAACCTTAAATACAGGATCAATAAAAGTTGAAAAATAAAAGGCAGACAAAAACAGACAAAACAGTACAAAACATCCTATAAACAATCATAAGTACACGATACATCCATAATCCGCATTACATCACAGCAGTCCAATCACAGTATAGGCTACTTTTAAATCAAAAGTCCAGCAGACCTCACACATCCTCAAGCAGAGACGGATTCAAATTCTGAATGAATTGAAAGAATGGACCCCCATATCCTCCCAAACTTATCGGAAGAACACCATGCAAAACATTTCTACCTGTTTTTTCTTTGTACCTAGTTTTTGGGGGTACAAAATAATAAAACTTTAAAACAATTGTATTGATTTTCCTGGTCTGGTTATCCTATATTAAGATGGGTTTAAGTGGATGGACCACATTGTCATGGTGACAGTTTCATTTTCCGCGAAGACGAAATGAAAGCCTGGGTATCGCGGCTATGGTGACAGAGACTGCTGTTCTCATGATATGCAAGCAGTCTTTTTTTTTTTTTTTTTGATTTTTTCCCTCTCATTTATAATGCACTGGACATCCTTATGCTCAGAAGTAATTTTGTGATTCATCATCAGATGTCCAGCTCATGGCACTGAGCCCTCCATCTCTGGTCCCACATAAACTCCCATACTGCAATGTCTGCCAGGCCCTGGCACATCCTAATGCAATGAGCTGATAAAAATAAAAGAAAATCTGATTGCTTTTACCAGCCTTTGCTTAATGCTGACAATGAAATTCAAGGGTTTTGCTTTAAAGAAATTATACATTTCCTAACACATCTACCATTATTCTGTGTCTGTGTGTGTGTGTGTGTGTGTGTGTGTGTGTGTGTGTGTGTGTGTGTGTGTGTGTGTGTGTGTGTGTGTGTGTGTGGGGGGGGGGGGGGGGGGGGGGGGGGATTTAACACTAAAAAGTAACATCTTAAAATGTTTCCTAAAAACATACAGGGAGCCAGTGATTTAAAATTGATATTAAACATTAAAATAGTGTTTATTACTATTATCAGAATATCAGTAGGCTATCATAATTTTTTTAAGATGTGACGTAATTCAAACCCTGTTATCCAGTCATTTTGGGGCATAAACAAGAAGTTGAAGGATTACATTAAGTCTGATAATGAAGTAGGCCTACTGTGCATGTTCACATCTGTATCGTTTACTTTACATTACAAGACAATATATTTTTAACATTTGGACAACATGGACACAGTCATTTCTATTGAGGTGCCCAGATGACCCTGGACATCCCAGCACCTCAATGTGAAATTGGCTATTTTGTCCAAAATGTAAAAAAAAAGAAAATGTTTGAAAATTGTCTAAGTATTGATACGATCATAAGAACATGCTTAATCAGGCCTATTATTTCTACAATTGCTACATATCCAGTAATTTTGGGGGAGAGAGAGAGAGAGAGATTGCACGTTTGCAACCCACCATAAGTTATAGAATAGAAGAAGAATACACTTCCTGTCTGCCGCCTTGTTCCTGGAACCGGAACGTTTCTCCCTGCGAACCAAAATGACGTAGATGTACCATACCTTATTTGTATGAACCTTGGCTGTCGCACACAGCTGTCAGCAAGCAACCACATGATAACAACAACACCACAATGTTGTCCTCATTAAACAACGCATTAGAGGAGAAACCTATTCAATTTCAGTTGGAACAAGATGGAGACTTTTTCATGGTGGGATCAGAGGTATGTAGCAAATAATTAACTCGTTATTAATGTTTGTTTCCCCAGTCAGTGTAAAGCTTCGATGTAGCATTTTACTCCTAGTTGATGCTAAACGGCTAATGTTAGCAATGGCACCATCATTCCATGCACAAATAGTACTAATATGCACCGTATAGCCTAGTTATTACATTATTGTTATTGTTAGTGTAGCAACAATAACAATACTGTAATAACTACCGGTATGTATGAAGTATAACTATTTACATCTGTATTTCACGTTACTGTGAAGATGGTGAATGATCTAAAGTTAATTCACTACTACTAGTAAACAGTGAATATGATTATTATAAAATGGGCTGCAACTATATGATCTTAGTGATTGTTTACATACTACTCGACTAAATCTGATTAAAGTATCTATAAGCAATAATATCTCAATATTTGAATGACCTTTTCTTTTTTTGGTATTCAGACAGCAATGGGTAAAACGCTCCCAAAACAAATGTAGTCTCTGACACATCTAGGGGCCACAATCTGCATTCAAAGATTTTCCTATAGCCTAATCTTTGTCATTGGTCGAAAAAAAACCCTGCAGAAATGACTACCAATCAGGGAGTAAACAGGCCAATCGACCAATGACAAAGCCTCTAGGAAAATCTTTGAATGCAGATTGTGGCCCCAGATGTGTCACAGAGATAACCCTAGAATGGCTGTGATCATAGGCTACATGCAGGTCCATCTCAATGAATTAGAATATTGTGTAAAAGTTCATATTCTTCCGTAATATAATTTTAAAAAGTGAAACTTTCATATATTCTCAATTCATTGTACATAAAGTGAAGTATATGAAACCCTTTAGGTTTTAATCTTGATGATTATGGCGTACAGCTCATGAAAATCAAAAAATCCTATCTCAACAAATTAGAATATTTTACGAGACCACTAAAAAATATATTTTTTTAAATGAGAAATGTCGACCATCTGAAAAGTATATTAATGTATGCAGTCAATACTTTGTCTGGGCTACTTTTGAACAAATTATTTCATCAACGTGGCGTGGCATGGAGGTGATCAGCCTTTGTCACTGTTGAGGTGTTATGGAAGCCCAGGTTTGCTTTGATAACAGCCGTAAATCTGTATTGTTGAGTCTCATGTCTCACACCTTCCTCTTGACAATACAACCTAGATTCTCTGTGGGTTTCAGGTAAGGCCAGTTCGCTGGTCAGTTAAAAACAGTAATACCATGGTCAGTACACCAGTTACTAGTAGTTTTGGCACTGTGGGCAGGTGCCAGGTCTGCCTGAAAAGGAAGATCAGCATCAGCATCTGACCAGCCAACTGGCCTGACCTTAACCCCACAGAGAATCTAGGTTGTATTGTCAAGAGGAAGGTGTGAGACATGAGACTCCACAATATATTTTATGCATTTATGGCCCAAACCTGGGCTTCCATAACACCTCAGCAGTGCCACAGGCTGATCACCTCCATGCCATGCCCCATTGATGAAATCATTTGTTCAAAAGTAGCCCAAACCAAGTATTGACTGTATACATTAATATACTTTTCAGATGGTCGACATTTCTGGTCTCGTAAAATATTCTAATTTGTTGATTTTCATGAGCTGTACATAATCATACTAATCAGATTAAAACATAAAAAGGTTTTAAATACTTTATTATGGAATTATATTATGGAAGAAAATGAACTTTTACACAATATTCTAATTCAATGAGATGGACCTGTAGTCATATATGCCTGTATACACAGCCATAGATTGGATGCCTCCGCTCCCAGTGAGCAAGGAGACATGGGCATAAATGTGCTCCGCGCTCCGTTTGTACTCGCCCAATAAATAATTCCAAAGACGTGGAGTGAGATATTGTCCTCTAGTTTCACATCCATGTAAAAGTTCTGGCAGAAAACGCTTGTTTATTCAAATATCTCCACTTTTTCACGGGCTGCACACGGACGACATTTTCTCTGGGCGAGGGGCCCGGGGAAAGTCTCATTGCTAACTGGAGCGGAGGCAATCGATCTATGGCTCTGTATTGTGGAATAGAGGGTATGCGTGTGACATCATCATGAAACCCGGAAGTTATGCAGGAATGCCTATTGAGTGGCAAAAAACTACTTTCTGGCCGTGACAGCCCATACATCCAAACAGAAAAGTCCTATCTGATTGTATTAAACGACATTAAACAATGTTAAACTCACTTTGCCTGTCGCTTTGCCACTCTATTTGCCACTTGATTTGCCATTCACTTTATGCATACGCATACCCTCTATAGGCCTACTTGCCATGTATGTAACATCCAAAGCGGGTGCATTCTAGGGCTATCACAGAGACTACATTTGTTTTGGGAGCATTTCATCCATTGCTGGCTGTCTGAAACTCTGAATACTAAAAAATGTCATTACAAATTTGAGATATTGTTGCTTATAGCTACTTTAACTTGAGCCCTATTTTATATTGTTGTGTAACAATTACGAAAATAGCCGATCTAAAGGCTCACAACAAATATTTAATTTTCATCAGAACTCTTACTTTTTATCAGCAAGCCTTTAAACTTCGATAGAGCAATTATTTGTATGCAAACATTGGGGCTGCGAGCGCATCCAGGATGCAACAAGCCAAGTGGAAGTAATTCACTTACAATAGAGTTTCCTGTAGTTCGACTGTTTTGTTCAACATGTATTTAGCCGCAATTTGCAACACTAGATCTTTATATTTTGGGTTGAATCTAGAGTTGCAATACCCTCCATTGACATTCCATTGGATTTCCAATCTGCTTGTATTAAACAACGTTAAACTCACCAACATTGCAGCTGTAGGCCAAGCTTGAATTATCCTCTTTCAATAAAAATAGACATGTAGACATGTTATGAGCTACTTTCTGTCAAGTTTGGAAGCATTCGTCGTGCTGCTGCCTCCTGCATAATGTGCAAATACGAAACAGGTGGTATGCAAGGCCGTTCAGTGACTTCGACGAGTGCATCCAAACACTTTGCAATGTGGATCAATGGGATGTCAATGGAGGGTATTGCAACTCTAGATTCATCCCAGTATAAAAAAATCTAGTGTTGCAAATTGCGGCTAGAATGCAGTATTTATAACGCAGAAAGAGAGGTTATTTATAAGGGGCGACTGTGGCTCAAGAGGTAGAGCAGGTCGTCCAATGATCCATGGGTTGGCGGTTCGAATCCCGGCTCCTCCTGGCTACATGTCGAAGTGTCCTTGGGCAAGACACTGAACCCCAAATTGCTCCCGATGTGCTGGTTGGTACCTTGCATGGCTTCCGCCGCAATCGGTGTATGAATGTGTGTGTGAATGGGTGAATGTAATGCACAATCTATGTAAAGCGCCTTGGATAAAGGCGCTATATAAATGCACCATTTACCATTTATAAGGATGACATAGTTATAGGAGTGGAGGCTTTTTCAGTTTTTTCTTTGTTTGGCCACAGTGAGAACCACCAACTGATTTCAAAGGCAGTACTGCAGTTCCTACATAATACTGGACTATAGGAAGATCTAGGTGATTAAACCACCATACCAGTGGAGGGCAGTAATACTCCTCACGGCGTCTCTACACTCCTGGAAATCAAAAAGAAGAAGGAGAAGAAGAAGAAGACTTTCTTCTGACTCAGTTTGGGAAGAAGATACACGTTGTGAATAATGTCGTGTTCTGCAGTGGGTTGTCGGAACCGACCAAGCAATAATCAAGATCTTCATTTTTACCGGATACCATCAAAGAGGACTCCATTCAGTGCTAACCGCAGGCGCCTTTGGCTGCAAGCTATCCAAAGAACAGAATGGACAGAGGACCTCATTAAAAATGCACGACTTTGCAGTGCGCATTTCATATCAGGTAAATTTACTAAGCGACATCATGCATAACAGAATTCAGGTTTTATTTAAAGACGGAGTGCCATGATTTTGTTTTCATCCTAAAACAAAACATCATTAGGTAGTATTATAAGGAGGAAGATCTTTTCAAGAAAGTGTACAGTATTTGTTATAATTATAATGTCGTTTTTATGTGGACAGACTGGTGGGACACCCCCACCAGTTCATTAAGTATGCCTGGTTTGCCTTGTGGGTGGTGATCCACCTGAACTGAAGCCGCACCCACAGCTGTTGTTGTATGATAAAGGGGGAGGGTTTAGGGGAGGGGGTCCTAGTGTGATGTCACTATATCACTGTTTTTTCATTGGCGCCTGGCGCGTTTGACTGCTAAGGTTTCAGCCTCCAGGAAGAAACCCTAAATACAAAGGGAAAACATCATTGCACATAACCACACCAAGGGGTCTAATGAAGTACTGTATTACTGACTGTCACCTTATAAACGCATACAAAACTGGAAAAAAAAATCATGGCACATCTTTAAATTTATATTTAACTATACTGGGTTTGTGTCGATGTATGTTATGTATCTGCATTCTGCATTGGAGTCGGGACTCGAGTAGCCTTAGCTCTTGTCCATAGCCTTAAGGACTTCTCCATGCTATGGACCAGAGTAGCCCCTTTCGGGACCCTTGGTTACCTTTTCTGTATTTGGGACGTCAGTACCGACATCCCAAACACAGAAAAGGTAACCGAGGGTCCCGAAAGGGGTTATGGACCAGAGCTACAGTACCTCACGTATATTATAAAAGTTTCAGTGACAGTCAGTAAAGCAAACTTATTTTATAGGAGCAGCATCTATGACCTATGGGAGTCCCGACTTTGTGCCTTCGATCTTCCGTCATGCAAGGAAAGACCCCAACAAATCTAAAGCCAAACTTGAGAGGTAAACATTCTAACTTGACCAATAGTTGCGGATGTTTTTTTTGTTGTTGTCACAGCTGTGGGTAATTCAACGAGATTAGTAGCCCAGTCTTCTTGACCTGAGTTTGCAGATTTTCATTGTGTTGTATGTATAAAATAGGACGAATAAGTACTAACTCTTCTCAACAGATTTGAGGGGAAAAGAAAAAGGGATGATGAACCTGTTAATCACAGACCACTGATGGACGGTGGTGACCCACAGCAGTTCATAACCGATGAGGTGGCATTGGATTCCACAGTGGAGCCTTGCACTGGTAAGAACCTCAAACACCTTTGTCCAGGGGTCTTCAATGTTTCCGATTGAATGAATGATTCTGACATGATGCAACTGTCCTGATACTGAACTATAGTAGCTCTATTATCATGGTTACTTGTGACATTTGTTTGCCTGTTTTCACGTGATCTTTTTCTTATTACTGTTGAATTAATGTTACGTAGTTTACTTGTTAAACTTGATATTTAGCTTTGTAGTGTACGTGGTCTGCTCAATTTTTATCAGTCCCCCACCTCAAAATGTATATTTTTAAAAAATATGCTATGCACAGACAGTCAGCTAGTAGCTCGGCCATTTTTTAAGAGCTGAAGTATAAAATTGGTATAGCAGGGGTTAACCACGTACAGTAATCCTCTGTTCTCTTTCAGAAGCCACTGTCCCAAAGGCTGTCTATGATGATCTCCAGCTCCAGTTCAGCCAGATTTCTACAGAGTGTGTCAACCTACGCTCAGACATCAACAAACTGAAAGCTGAAAATGAGCAACTAAAAGAAAAACTGAGAAAGTTTTCCTACAGCTCAATCAAAAGCAAAGTGGCAAGTGTTGTGTTCTTCACAGGTCTAACCAGTGTTATTTTTGAGTGGTTGATCCTAAAAGTTAAACCTAGCGTTGAGGTTGTCCGTGCCTCTATGAGCCTGGAGGATCATCTATTGGTTATATTAATGAAGCTCAGATTGGGTCTCAGGAACAAGGATCTCGCATTTCGATTCAATGTTACTGAATGTGAGATATCGAAAATATTAAGAAGATGGCTCCCTGTTATGAGTCAGGTTTTAAAACCTCTCTGCTTAAAGTTCTCCGTCCTGGGGACGGATTTCCATCTTGAGGATTTCATAGGGACCATTTATGAGATCAGTGTAGATCCACAAAAAAATGTGTACAGTGTAGCGTTGGCCGTGGTGTGAATGACATGACCGAAGCAGTCACAACGCAGCAGGCTTGCTATGCTAGTCAAGTGATCTGAAGGGGCAACAAAATGTGCCAAGCCAATACTCTTACTCATAATAATAATTTTCTCTGCGGATCCGCCGGTTAATAACGGAGCGAATGCCCGTGTGTACGCGTCCACTCCTCTAGCCCATTTTGACCTGAGATCAGATTCTAAAAATGTCTTCTACATCCTGACAGTTTTCTGAAAAAGCTATGTTTCTATGTCAGTCGTTCTTCGATTTTTCAAAAATAGCAGACCTACAAGCTCATAGCACGCCACCGAGTGGCGTGCTATGAGCTTGTAGATCTGCTATTTTTAAATAGCTAAAGCATAACATAATGCTAACACCAAAAGGGGTTCCCGCCCAAAATAGGCTAGTTGCATGCGTGCTGCTCAGCGCTCCAGCAGGCAAGCTTGAGCCTGCCCTGGTCCAACAGTGAGAAGTGTTATTAGGACCAACATTAGGACAAATCGAAGTTATCAAACGGCGAAAGTAGACGATCTGCATGAGGAAACAAGTAAACTTTTGTGGAGATCTTGTACAGCCTCCGTTGCGTTGAGTGGTAATGTTTGATGTGAGTGTGACCGGGCCATGTATCCATACAGCAGCATATAGTTTAGCTACATGTCTTTGTGAATAGCAGTAGCAATAGCACTTGTGGTTACAAGTGAAGTTTTCTAATGAACGATCGCGGCTGGATGTTTTGCACATGTTACATTTGACGTTGTTTTAATGTTTTAATGCTGTTTATAATTCATTGTATTATCATTATTACTATTTATTTTAAATAATTAGAAGAAAAACAACAAAAGTGTTCTACCCTCCCCCCTTTTTCTTTTCTAAATTATTTGTTTATTGTCATGAGTTGTCACCATCCGAGTTGGCTTTGTCAGAGCCTTACAGGTCTTTAAATAAATACTTTCTGAAACATCTATGGAAAAATGAATTGGAAATGTTCTTCTGGGCCGCTCGTTGGGGGCGGGACTGCGACGCTCTATAGACCACATGGTTTCACTTCAAAGTTTTTATGTTTTTTATTTAGAGATGCTCCGATAATCGGCCACCGATCAGAGATCGGCCGATATTCACTCCGATCGGTGATCGGCAATTTACCCTATCTAAAGAAACCAATCCTTTACACTATTTAAGTGGTATAAATGTCAATCAGAGATATATAGTGTAATATAATTTTGCATTGTTGTGACAGGCCTAAACATTCTTTCCTTCCTCCACACACAAGAACAGTTTTGATGTCGGTTTTGACATAATCATTTTGGAAATATTCAAATTTGCCTCTTACGCACAAGATCGGTATCAGCCATATCGGTATCGGCCGATCGTGAGAAAAACAATCGTGATCGTGATCGGCCCCAAAAAACCTGATCGGAGCATCCCTGTTTTTATTAGTGTTTTTGCATCAATTCTATGTATTGTCTTCTGGCTATGTCCTCCTTTTCTCTTCCCCAAAGGACGGCATTGCAGTTCAAATCAACATCATCGTAATGCATTATATCTTTGACCAGTTTAATTTTAGATGAATCAGTTTTCACTGTGCATGTGTGATGAAAGGTGGTGCTAGTTCTTCCAATTCTGTGTGTGTGCCAGGGCTTCTATTGGGCCGGTTCTTTAGTTGTGACCTCAAGGTTTACACACTGCTCATGCGTTAACCTCTTTTTTTTAGTTTGTTAAATGTTAATTCACTCCTCTCCTGTATTTAATTAAGCAATATTACACGAGAGGGTGTGGGTTAACGTGATTATTGCCACGACAGGGATGCG
Organism: Electrona antarctica; assembly: GCF_951216825.1. Classification (NCBI taxonomy): domain Eukaryota; kingdom Metazoa; phylum Chordata; class Actinopteri; order Myctophiformes; family Myctophidae; genus Electrona; species Electrona antarctica. The sequence goes on along the minus strand of NC_136789.1, from coordinate 39,021,431 downwards.
GTGAGGAACGAGACGAAGTCGAGTTCCGCAAGCATCACTGAAGTGGCAATAATCACGTTAACCCACACCCTCGAGTGTAATATTGCAATTATACAACAGTTACCCTTAAAACTAAGAAAATCGCTGAAAGAATATATTTTTTTAATGACGTAGTCATTACGACCACAAATGTCCCAAGAAACTAGCTAGCCTAGCCACCGAGTTTGCTAGCGCTCTGGGAGAACAGAGCAGCTGAATTATTTGTTTTGATTAGGTGGTGAATGGTGCTGGTTTAACCCACGGCTAGAAGGCTGTTTCAACCAATCAGATTGCTTCCTCGAAACGACCTGTGGTATAATTTAGGTTAAGGCCCCTCAGATCTGCATCATACAGACCTACTCTGCCTGAGTGTCACTGTCAGAGTCCTCTGTTTCTGATGCTGAGTCAGTGTCACTGTTGTCCATAGCTGTGAGAAAAACTGCTTTAGGTGCCACTGTTCTAATTTCTAATATATCTTCATCTGTCAACACTGGGGGAAATATGCAGACCATTACCGGGTGGCAGATGGGTATCGGTCCTCTTAGGCTTCTTAAGACTAATTTCACTCAATCTGGCTGGCTTCACCATTCTCTTTGAGTTGTTCCACATGCAAGGGCCAGTGGTACAAGAAGATTCTGTCTTTCCCATTCTGACAACACACCTCCACTTTGAACATCAGTGCAGCTGCATGGCTGCAACCTGGAATTCACCCATTAGTAAAACATTGTCACCATTGCATTTGAACTCTACTATCCAACATTTTTAACCTTAATACTTAATTTTTAAACGCACTGTGATGCGTTGTGAGCTTGTAGATTTTTACTACTGTGTGGGTTTATACATATTGAGTCAATTATGGAAACTCTTAATAAGAGCTTGTGACTAAATAATAAGTGCATGATTGGATCCATTGGAAAACAGGTTACCTTTTCCACCAATTCTGTGGAAAGTAACGTGTACAGAATATGCTCTGCAAGTTTTCCTCCTAGCAGTGACAATAAGTCTGACTGTCTCCTCCAGGTGGGAAACTACCTGCGTATGTTCAGAGGGTCTCTGTACCAACACTACCCGCTCTTATGGAGGAGGAAGGCCTCGGTCCAGGAGAGGAAGAAGATTGTTGCTTCATCACAAAGTGAGTTTATGAGCTTTGGCCGTTGTTTCAATCTAACATATAATTAAAGGAATGTCTGAAACACTGTCGCTGTTCCTCACTCGCTGCACCAGTCGCTCTGAATTTCCACACGGGCACTGACCATTACATAATGAGGTCTTAACGAGGCACATTTTTTCAATTTAACAAATTTAACGCTGTTAATTACATTTATTAGTGAATTCATTTTCTCCTTTCTCCTAATGGGAAGATCGAAGACTCCCATTCAGACCATAAGCGCTATATTTACAGTTACACAACTTGGAGAGGAGGTTCATAATAATTACGAAAATTAATTGAAAAAATATTTACATCAGTCGGCTGCCCAATTTACCCTTTGCCCTAGAACTCTTGAACCATAAGTCGTAAAAAAAAACCCCTCTGGATTCCTTGAGTCATGACGCATCTCCCCATATAGGCTACACCCATTTGCGTCTACAAAGCTTTTCCATCATTTAGATTTTTCTTCTAAACACATTTTTTGCTCTTCCACCTACAAAATCGGTACACATGATCTCTGCAAAATCAGTGGGAGGGGCATCTATTTCCGAAGGTGTCAAGGCATTAAAGGCAACCACACTTTGCAATTTCCCCAGAAATGCACCTTTCCTGTAGCCTGGCTCCAGCCCTGAATCGCTAGCCACGCCCATTAAGAAAATATGTTCTGGCGATTCTGGTCTGGAGTCTCTCCCGACGACGTTGTCAGCTACGTTCGGAAATCCGAACGTAGCCAAGTAGTAAGCTGATTGGCCATCAGCCCCGTCACTCAACAGCGTCCGACAACAAACATGGCTGCCCCCACTGCGGTAACTCACGACCGTATCAATCTGGCTATTAAATCGACGTATGATAAATAGTTTCTTTACAGACACGAGAGGTTTTATATATCATCCGACATATTTTACCGCTTTTGTTTACATACTAGTAGCGCTCGTTGGCTGTGTTTGTTTGGTTAGCAAACGGGTTAGCCATAGCCACATGATTGACAACGTCATCTGCTTTCCTACTATTCTGATTGGTTGGTATGAACCAATCACTGCCGCTTTGACAACACCCATCCCATAAACTGCTGCCGTGGGGAGGGCTTTCAGTCTGAATAATAAAGTGAAACGAAATGAAAATTTCGTGTCACTCGTGTCAGGCTACCTTTCCTGTTCTACTTGCCCAACAGGAAAGTGCCTCTGAGATCAAAGTGATTACACCTCAAAATAAATCAATAATATGATCTATTGAATAGCATTACCCACACTGTACATAATTTGGTGTTCATATATTCTAATAGACTGACACCACGCTAGACAGGAACGCCAAAAACGTCACATCCGGTTTTAGCCTGGGGTAAAAAATGGCTGCCAATGCAACTTGGTCCAATCAAGGGGCCAGTGAGGCTATTCAACGTTGAAGCTCTGGGCCCTAGTGGTAGGAGGAGGGACTACAGGCGGACCCGTGGATTCATGACCGGGAAACCCTGTGCAGCTGGGCTTTAACATGTAGGACCATCACTCCCTACGTCACCCCGGACCTCAAATTTGAGGTCCGGAGGAGGTACTTCCGGCAGTCTTCCGGGTGCTTCAAAACGCCACTGAGCAACTTCCACTGACATGAATAGCTGGGGGGGGGCGGAGCTTCGCGCCAGTTCAGTCTCTATCCTTTTATATACTCTATGGGTCCAATCCTTAATCACATACGGACAAACATCTATGCCGATGCTATCTAACTTGCGGAGGTAGCGTGCCTTGTCCACGGGCAACAGATCTTTCAACGTATGGCATTGCAAATACGATTGATAATCGCTACTCTGCTCAATATTGTTTTGAAAATGCCGCACATTGCATTGCAGTGAACGAGAGCAAATCACAACTTCCCCCGGGGGTGGGCGGAGTTACCGTTTTACGCGCCATGGTGTCAGTGTATGGGTAAGGACTAATATATGACAACAAAACAATATAAAATTGGATTTCACATATATATTTGTCTCCACCAGGCCGAAGGCATGGGGGGAGAGTATGTTTTGCACGTCTGTGTGTCCGTCCGTCCGTGTGTGTCCGTCCGTCCGTCCGTCCATCTGTGTACAGCTAATCTCCGGCACCGTTAACCCGATCGATGCCACATTTTGCACACACACTCCCTGGATGCCAACGATGAACCTCTGCCCCAAATTTTCCAGAACGGCCTGTTATAGCGCCACCAGGAGGCCGACTTTTGAAAAACACATGTTTTGATATTACACTATCTCTATAGTCATGTGTTCAAGCCGGAACTGTCTGATATTTTATATTCCATCCTAATAAGGGCCTTTCTCGGCCCCACCCTTCTGTTTATATTGTGTTTAGTTTCCAAGATGGTCGAAGCACCAGGAGGGGGTGGGGCGGAGGTGAGTGGGCGGAGTCGACATATGCCCTTACTGGGCTGCATTCAAGACACTTGCCTTGTGAATTACACCTGACTTGTGTCTGAACACAGCTTTGATGGATGTGTTCTGCCTCCCCCTCCCCCCATCAAACAAAATGTCAAACCATATGGGCTTCCATTGGAAATGCATTGGAGCGGCCATTAAACACAGACACAAGACAAACGCAAGACAGGTGTCTTGAATTTGTGAATGCAGCCCAGTAAGGGCATATGTCGACCCCACCCGCTCACCTCCGCCCCACCCCCTCCTGGTGCTGTGGCCATCTTGGAAACTAAACCCAATATAAACAATGGGAGAAGGGTGGGGCCGAGAAAGGCCCTTATTGGCTAACATTGGCTTTCAAATTTTGCAAGATTGGCCCGTTTTGAACAAAAAGCCTCAAATCATGAACGCAGCATGCAAAAGTATTTCACAGACTTCCCTACTAGGTTGAGGAATATATCCCACCCTTTTCACATTGGCCTGTTATAGCGCCACCAACAGGTGGATTTTTGCAAAACACATTTTTGGAACAAAATGCCTCAAATCATCCAATTGCCATCCAAGGCGTAAGAAGAAATGGCACCCTTTTCACATTGGCCTATTATAGCGCCACCAGGAGGCCACAACCTGACCTACCCTGGTGGAGACCTGTGCCCTGAGGTGCACTATCTACTTTTTATAATCTTTACCCGTTTTATGCCAATTGATTCCTCCCCACACTCACATTTCTGTGTCCACACACTGATGTATCTTACTGACTCACCTGCCAGTGAGGAGCCCCCACTGGGAGACATAGACCCTTTTTCCTAATCCTTCCGCCCTAATCCTCCCACGGCGGCGGTAGCTCAGGGATAGAGTGACTGGATATGTTAACCGCAAGGTTGCCAGTTCGAACCCGGGCTCCCCAGAGTTAGTGTCGAAGTGTCCTTGAGCAAGACACTGACAAAGGCAAATCTCAGTCTCTAGCAGAGCATTAGAGACCCGTTTCAAATGCTAGGTAATAGCCCCTGAATCTTTAGACTCACTAAATTGAAGAAAGGACACAGTCATAGTCAACCTCCGGGGGTCCTGGGATGCAATACTGTACTCAATACTGTGCTCTATGGTTGTTGAAGTAGGACTCATAAAATGTCCCTGGGACCCATCTAAAAGACCACTGGGTCCCGGGACCCATTACATTGAAAACATCACTGAGCATGGTCAGCTATACATGGTCACTGAGTCACTGTTGAAGTGTTTGTGGCAGGCATTAGAATGGAAACACAAATTGACATTAAACATGAACCTACAATATTTGTTTTTCCTTTCCTAATGCCTACAGCTACAGAAGTTATTCTGCTGAAGGCATCAGAATGTGAAGAGATCTTTGAGGGCAATGATGAGAAATACAAAGCCGTTTCCATCAGCACAGAACCTCCAGCTCACCTCAGGTAAGTTCTACCTCCTCAGTAGTCTCCAAAGGCTATTAGGACTGAGTGATGGGATGGGTTCTCAGCTTTCCAAAGATAAGGTTTAAGTGTCTAAACTCTAAAGTGTGTATATTAAAATGTATTTTAAGTGTGAGGGTTCCATTTCTTCCTTAGCTTTGATGATGATGTCCCTGCAGTGAACCATGAGAATCCCTCCCAAACAGAAGTGCTGCTGCCCATTCATCTAGACATGGACATAGATGGACACAAACGTCCAGATGCCTGCACATGGGAGATGAACGGTATAAGCACTCAATATCGCTGCTTCAACAAGTTTCACTACAACCAGTTCATAGTCTAATGTATATCATAACAATGATGTGCTACTGCTAAATCAGATTGGGAGTTTCTAAAGCCAAAGACACATCAAACGGACTTGTCCTGACTACTACAGATTGCATTGGCATTTTAGATTAAAATAATTAATGAATTAATGGCATGAACTTTGACATATGTACTTGTAATCATACTGTACAAACGGTACCAACAAACCCTGTTCTAGCAAGTCTGGCCTTAAGCAAAATAAATTCCTGAATCAGAGCTTCCATGTAAAGTCAGGGATCTAAATTGCAACCGTTTTAGTCACATACACTCCCCAAATCCTATGTCCCCTGAAAAGTGATAATCAAATCTCATGCCATTAATTCATTAATCAAAACTATTTGTATGACAATTAATTGTCATCTAAAATGTTCATGAAAGTTCTAAAAATCTGATATCTTGATGTGTCACGGCTTTGGAGAGCTGTTTTCGGGGCACGAAACTGACAAGCAACTAAGTATAAATCAGGCTTCAGAAACTACCAATATTTCATGTAGCAGAATTAGCAATATGTTGCGTCGAGTAACAAAGTATATGAATTGCTTTCCCAAATATGCATTTTGAGCTGAGGTTAATTGCTAAACCTTTGAAGCCTAATTTCTCAGAAGTTCAGTTTTCAGAAACACCTCAATAATCTCTAGTAACTGTTTGGACAATGATACTTATTTTTGTACATGGAACATGGAAGACAGAACTAATGCATTTACATTTAAGGAATCCAAGGTCACTGTCATGTTATTTATCTTCTCCTAGACACCCAGCACATGGTTGTGTGTAAAGAGGAGGTTTCTCCTTGGAGAGACTGGAGCCCCAGTTCTCTCCAGGAGGAACCAGAGCCTCCATACATTAAAGAAGAACAGGAGGAACTACTTATAAGACCAGAGGAGCCTGGTGGATCAATGATGACATTCCCAGCAATGGAATGTAAAGATGATGATGATGAAGAAGATGATGACATCTCTTCACACAGTTCTGCAGTTGAAATTGAAGTTGAACTTGAATCGGACACTGAAGTTACTGAAGACAGTGATGAGTGGGAGGAGTCCAGTGGAGGTCAGTCAGCTTTAAACATAATGTAATCAACACCAGATACTAAATGTGGAAGGACAAATATTGTCCTTGAGCAACGCGCTGTCCCAGGACTAAATCCCTTAGTCACCCCTCATCAACCTTAATCCAGTCGGACCAATGCTATGTCTAACCAATGCTATGTCTAACCAATGCTATGTCTAACCAAAGTATGCCTCCCTTTTTGGGGTCCAAGACACAGCTGGGCCTTTTGATCTTTAGCTCCGGTGAACCCCTACATCAAATATCGAACAAAATTGATAAGCGCTCTCGATCCGCCACGAACGGTGAACAGCCCTGACTCAAAATCACCCCGATTTTTCTGCAGTGTGATCCCAGCTTTAACGAATAGATTATAGAGAAGCCAGGGTTAAATGCTTTTCTCCAAATGGATTTCCTGCTCTGCTCTGATTTAGACCGTTCCCGAAATGCCAAAAGGCTGAAGCCTGTAGGCATTCTTGAGGGAAAGTACTTAATGTGTTGTTTCTATATGATTTTGATGTGCTGTATCCATTTATGCCGTATGCCGAGTGATACGAGTCACCATTTTGTCAGAAATGGAGAAATTAGTATAATTAACCACAAAAAACTGGAAATGACTATAATTCTGATAAATAATTGTACATAATGTGTTGTTTCTATATGATATTTATGTGCTGAATCCATCGTGATTAATTATGCTAATTACTCAATTTCTGACGAAACGGTGACCCGTATCACTCGGCATACGGCAGAAATGGATTCAGAACATAGATATCACATAGAAACAACACATTAAGTACTTTTCCTCAATAATGCCTACAGGGTCATTTTCTAAAGGGTTTTTAATCAATTTTTAATTTTTAATCTCTCTCTCTCTCTCTCTCTCTCTCTCTCTCTGTGTGTCTCTCTCTCAGGAATGAGTTCCCAGTCTTCCCCAAGTCAGGTCCTCTCTTGTTCCGATTGTCCAAAGGCCTTCACATCTCAGGTCCTCCTCCATAAACACATCAAGAAAAGCCACAGCGACCTCTACTGCCAGATGTGGAGGAATGGACCGGTCACCTTAACACCCTTTCAGCAAGTCACAAACGCAGTCACCAGCGAGAAGCATGGAGACACAGATGAACTGAGATCTTACAGTTATCAACAGTTTACCAAGATTTCAAGTCAGCTAGAAGACGTAAAGACTTACACAGACTCCATGAATTACACAGGAAAGAAAATGCACATCTGTAAAGAGTGTGACAAGAGTTTCACTCGGTCATTTGACCTGAAGACACACAAGCTTGTCCACACTGGAGAAAAACCTTACCACTGTAAAGACTGTGGCAAAAGGTTCAGTCAGTCAGGCGGCCTGCAAAGACACCAACGTGTCCACACAGGTGAAAAACCTTTCCATTGTAAAGATTGTGACAAGAGTTTTGGTCGGTCATTTGACCTGAAAAGACACCAGCTTGTCCACACCGGAGAAAAATATCTCCAGTGTGAACACTGTGACAAGAGTTTCAATCTTCTAAGCAGCCTCACGAAACACCTTCGTGTCCACACAGGAGAAAAACCCTTCCGTTGCACACAATGTGACAAAAGCTTCAGTCAGTCGTGTAACCTGAAGTCACACCAGCGTATCCACTCTGGAGGGAAACCTATCCATTGTAAACACTGTGACAAGACTTTCAGTCGGACAGGTTATCTTAAGAAACACCAGCATGTCCACACGGGAGAAAAAAACATTTCAATTGTAAACACAGATGACAAGAGTTTTGATCAGTCAAATGACCTTAAGATACACCAGTGTGTCCATACGGTGGAGAAGAATATGAGATAAAATCTCATTACTGCTGCCTACCCATGTAAAGCCTCTGCTTTGTCTGCTTTATGATCTATGAACATTTTAGAATCTGTTAACCCCCCACCCAAAATTGATTATTTTATTATGTTTGAAAACCTTTTTGCACGCACGCACGCACGCACGCACGCACGCACGCACGCACGCACACACACACACACACACACACACACACACACACACACACACACACACACACACAATTTTTGATAATTTTGCATTTGGTTCAGTAGGTTCGGTTACGTATAATAGTCTGAATTGGATCAGTCCATGTCATGAACATAGATGATGACTGAACTCTTCCTCTCACAATGTTTGATCCCATTCTCCACCTGAAAATATATGGTTCTATTCTGCCCAGGTTGTTATTAAGGCCTTGTTATTAAAGGGGAAAACCACCCATTTTCAACATTTTACTATGTCATTAATGTACCTTAGAGCTGTTGTGTGGAAATAATAAAAAAGTCCCCCCATTCTGTGTTTCCTAGAACTGTAATTATGAAAAAAATCATTAACATGGTGAAACACATCTTGATGATGTCATCAAGATGCGTTTCACCATGTTAATGATTTTTTTCAGACCTAGTTCTAGGAAACACAGAATGGGGGAACTTTTGTATTATTTCCACACACCAGCTCTAAGGTACATTAATGACATAGTAAAATGTTGAAAATGAGTGGAATGCCCCTTTAAGGCCATTATGGTCCATATTGATTGTCGACAGACAATGAAAGAAATTAACTAAAGGTCTTACTTTCAAAGCTCTGTAGCTACAGATACAAGTTGTTTATGTGTATACAATGTTGAAATGGACTAGTTGGTCAAAGGAACCAAATGTATTATCGATGGAAAGACACAGACACGGTTACCATTTACAGTAACTACCATATATCACTGTCCTCGCACAAGGGCTAAAACATGTTTTTTATTTATAGAAATGGAAAAGGAAAAAAACAATAAACTGAAGGCAAATCCTCAGTTACTGTTACACAATGGTATTGGAAGTGCTTTTGAACAAGGATGTGGTAATAGAGGCTAGAAGATGAAGACGTGCAGGAGCACTCCTCAAGTAATCGTCATGTCTGACGTTTATGAGAACTGAATCAATAATCAATATCATGTTTCTGATATTGGTGGACAAGTAATAAATCTTATTTGCTTGGTAATGTTAGACAGTAGACACCATTATTGTTCTTTGTAAGAAGATCATTCGTAATCATGGAGTGTTCTTGTTACAAGTTAATCACAACTGTCATTTATGTTATTCACACTTCTAATCTCAATCATCCCTCATTAAAGGTCCCATGAGTTACACAATTTCACTTTTTCTTAGTTTTTGCATATTTCGGGGAGTTCTGTGGTGTGCATTCTATAAAACACATTTGAAATACATTTTGAAAACTCGATTTGATTTTTCTGGTCTGGTTATATGTTAAAACGTGTTCTTGAACATCCATCCATCCATCCATCTTCAACCGCTTATCCGTAGTCGGGTCGCAGGGGCAACAGCTCCCCCAGAGTGTTCCAGACATCCCTCTCCAGAGCAACATTAGTGACTTCTCCTGGGGGATCCCGAGACGTTCCAAGGCCAGTGAGTCGATGTGTTTCCTCCAACTGCGAAACTGTGAAAGCTGTTCTTGAACAGCTGTTTGATTTGCTGGCCCAATTGTTATGTAACGAGGAGAAGCTTGCAATAATCACACACCAGGGAGAGAATATTTTGATGTAGGACACGTTAGTCCAAATCGAATCCACATCAGGTAGGTCTAAAGCCATATTGGGAAGTGAATAACTTTTAGATTTAGTATTTGAGGAATTTGACTATTTAATTCCAAAAACATAATTAAGAATTTGGAAATATTCTAACTATGAATCCATGTCTTACTTAAAACCATTTCCCAAATGTAGTAGCCTATATTATGTTATACATTTTGGGGGTCAACAAATAGCCAAATTAACGAGGTGCCACTCTCTCTTCCTTGGTGCACTGCCCACTCTTCCGGTTACCACCATGCACGCCTGTCTAGACCTGGCTGGGTCTGATTAATATAATTAGAAAGAAGAAAAAAACGGCAGGTTACAACACTTTTGTTGTTGTTTTTCTTCTTTCTAATTATTTGTTTGGTCCAAAATATTGTTTGTGTTGTCATGAGTTGTCACGACTCGAGTTGGCTTTGTCCGCGGCGTAACCGTCTTTAAATAAATACTTTACGAAATGTCTATGAGAATAATGCATTGGATTTCATTTCCTGGTCCCGGGCAAGGAAGCTTCCTTGGTCCCGGGTAGGAGGCGGGACTGCGACGCTCTATACTGGTAGGCAGGAACATGTCAACCAGAATCACCGTCTCCACACCTGAGCGCAAAACTTTCTTAAGCTGCGCACTTCTCAAGCTGCGCGCAGCTTAAATTCTGAGTTTTTAGACAGCTGGTGGATGGAAAAGAAGCTCCACCTCCGCCGAAGACTTGAGCGGAGGAGAGCGTTTCCGGGAATCTGGCCGTCGCGCAAGTCTTCGGCGGAGGTGGAGCTTAATTTCCATCCACCAGCTGTCTAAAAACTCAAGCTTTAAGCTACGCGCAGCCGAGAACGTGGTATCCGGTCGTTGAGATGGACAGACGTGTTTCGTCTCGCTCCTGCGCCAAGTCACAGAATGTTGACAAAAAAGCGCATTTTCTCGCTCATTTTCTTTTCATACTCCTGTGGATTATGGATTTCTACTCCAATTCACCCTGGTTCTACCATCACGTGGATATGAGGAGAATTGATTACGAGAACAACACCAGCGTAAACAACGAAGAACACAGCACGTTCTATCTCCTCGGCAACAACAACAATGGATCGACCGGTAAACATCTCGGACACGGCGCGGCTGGAATCCACGCACTGTTAACCTGCAATCCGGACAAAAGAAACAAACCCCTACTTGGCAAGATCGACAGACGCCTGTTCTGTTGTATATTCTTGTTAATGGCAGGAGACATCCAACCCAATCCTGGTCCTGTAATCACTAGACTTCAGGCGAAGAAACAAACTTGCCTGATGATCACGGACGCAAGGACAACAAAGGAGACGGTCGCGGCCACACAGCCAACTCAAGATACGGGCACGGAGCCGCCTTGGGGATCCATCGCAAGGACAACGCATGAGACGGTCACGGCCACACAGCCAACTCAAGATACGGGCACGGAGCCGCCTTGGGGATCCATCGCAAGGACAACGCATGAGACGGTCACGGCCACACAGCCAACTCAAGGTACGGGCACGGAGCCGTCTTGGGGACCCAACGCAGATCTTACATCGGCGGCAGTCGAGGCAAAAGACACGGACAACACCACCATCTACAGGCGTGAAGAGTCTCCACATCCAACCAAGGGGGACAACGAGGCTGGAGACGGACACCGTGATACTTTACCTGCTATTTCTGCTGTTTCTCCGGTCGACACCATGGCTCAATCGGCCCCACCAGAGCCCTCGGGACCCCCACTCCCGCCACCCCACGACGACCCCCACGCACCCCCCACCCTCCCCCCACGGCAACCCGCGGCTTCTACAGACAACAATGGCCCTCCGCTCCCCTATTTCGCCATGGAGGAGATAAGCACCATAGTCAGAGCCAACGGACTTCATATCTTTCACCTGAATGTCAACAGCCTTGGACCCAAAATGGCTGAAATCAGGCATATGTTTCAATGCGGTAAGGCGAACATCATTAGCTTCTCTGAAACCAAACTTGATGAGTCAACCAAAGACCCAGAAGTTGAAATAGAGAACTATTCTTTGATCAGAAACGACAGAAACAGGCATGGTGGTGGCGTGTGTATGTATATTCACAAAGACACTGAATATGTTACTCGTACTGACTTACAGCATGATGAAATTGAAACTGTGTGGGTTGAATTAATTTTCAAAAAAGCTAAATCAGTATTAGTGGGCACCGTCTACAGACCGCCTGACCAACATGGGTTCTATGATATACTTGAGGGGTGCTTAGCTGAGGAGGAATGTGTAGAGAAAATCCTGATTGGCGACTACAATACAGACATGCAACGAAAGGAAGCACCTGTGTTTAAGTCATTCAGTAAGTTCTGTGATCTACATAGTGTCAGTCAGCTAATTACCCAACCCACTAGAGTGTGTGATTCTACTCAAACTGTCATTGATCTCATTCTGTCCTCGGACAAATCCAGAATCTCCAAGAAAGGGGTTATTGTATGTGGGCTTAGTGATCATTTTATGATATTCTGTACCCGCAAAATACAAAAACTTAAGACCGGCTGCCACAAAACAGTCATATCAAGGGACCTCAAAACCTACTCTAGTGAGGTCTTTAACCAAGTATTGGAGTGTCTGGATTGGTCCGATGAGCTTAAAAGCACACATGTCGAAGAAGCTTGGCTTGGCTTCAAAACCAAATTTACATCAGTACTGAACAACATGGCTCCTTTGAGAACCACCAGGGGCAAAACCCGCTCGGAACCATGGATGAATCCGGACATACTGGCTGCAATGAAAGCCAGAGACAAAAAATGCTCTGAAGTTCTAAAATGCAAGTCAAAGCTAGCCAAGCGCTTCGACAGTGTTCGCCAAGCTCGTTTGAACAACCTAAATACACAACGAATCAAACTACGAAACAGTGTAACTGCCATGACCAAATCAGCTAAAAGTAACTTCATTAATGATAAAGCTGAGGAAAACAAAAACAATCCTCATGAGCTCTGGAAGATACTAAACAATCAACTAAGCTATGGTCAGAAACTAAAAACCAGATCTTCGAACATAAACATCAAATCTGACAACACTCTCATCACTGACAACCTTGATGTGGCCAACTACTTGAATATCTTCTTTACAAACATATCAACAACTCTGGTTAACAAACTGCCCTCCCACTCTGGGCTCTTTGGTGTAGAGCACATTACAACCTTCTACAAAAACCTAGGTGTTTGTAAAGACGATTTTAAACTAGTTATGGTAACAACTGATGAGGTAATTAAGAAACTGAGTGCCCTCCAACCCCACAAGGCCACAGGCCATGACAACATTCCCTCCAAATTTCTCAGAGACTCAGCCATCTCTATAGCTCCAATCATCACCCACATAGTAAACCTCTCCATCAAACAGGGACAGGTCCCCCAAGATTTCAAACTGGCCAAAGTAACCCCCTTGCACAAGAAAGGGAGTAAATTAGACCCCGGCAACTACCGCCCTATTTCTATTCTTAGTTCCATCTCGAAAGTGATGGAAAAAATAGTCTATGAACAGGTTGAAAAGTATCTTGCCACTAATAAATTATTGTACGAGTTCCAATCTGGCTTCAGAACATCCCACTCCACTGACACATGCCTCCTCTATTTGAGCGACCACATCAAACAAGAGGTGGACGCTGGCAAATACTGCGGCATGGTCATGCTGGACCTCCAAAAGGCTTTTGACACCGTGAACCACTCCATACTGGTTAACAAGCTAAAAGCAATTGGTTTCGATAGCACATCAGTGAGCTGGATGCAATCCTACCTGGAGGGGAGAGAACAGATGGTGGAAGTGAACGGAACACTGTCCCCCCCCCTCCCAGTGAGCTGTGGCGTTCCACAAGGAAGCATACTAGGGCCTCTACTGTTCCTAATATATGTAAACGACATGACTTCAGCCTGTGACTGCAACTTGTTCCTGTTCGCAGATGACTCAGCACTGCTGGTCTCGGACAGGGACAAACTGCAGGTTGAAAATGCCCTCAGCTCTGAACTCGGTAGAATCTGCACCTGGCTCGCTGATAACAAACTATCTTTACACCTGGGAAAAACTGAATCCATTCTCTTTGGCTCTATTAGTAATCTCAGCAAGGCAAATGGCTTCTTGGTTAGAGTGGGTGACAATGTTATCACACGTAAAGATGAAATTACCTACCTAGGTTCCATCCTGGAGGCTAATCTTTCCGGTGATAAAATGGCCACCAACGTAATCAAAAAAGTCAACCATAGAACAAGATTCCTCTACAGGATCTCCTCACTGGTCAACAAAAACACCTTGAAGACCTTAACAGGAGCCCTTGTACAGGGTTTCTTTGACTATGCATGCACCTCCTGGTACCACAGCACCTCAAAGGCCCTTAAAACCAGGCTCCAGACTTCCCAAAACAAACTGGTCAGGCTCCTACTTGATCTAGCCCCCCGAACCCACCTCACCCCTGCCCACTTCGACAGGCTGGAATGGCTTAGGGTCGACGACAGAGTACAGCATCTTGCAATGGGTCTGGTCCACAAGATTCGATACACCACCAAGATACCCATGTACCTGTCTAGATACTTCCTTAATGTTAACGAAGTCCACACCCACAACACCAGAGGGAGTGCAACGAACCATGTACAACCCAGATTCGGCACAAACAAGGGACTAAATTCTTTTCGCTCCTATGCCACCAAAATGTGGAACGCCCTACCAACTGTCATTAAGACATGCGAATCCCTTGACTCCTTCAAAACCGCTCTCAAAGGGCACCTACGGATGGCTGCAATTCGAAACTGGCCCCCGTAAAATCTGAATCCCCCCCCCCCGCCCCCCCCTTTTTTCCCCTCACTGTATATATTTCTTTTCCCTTTTTACCTCCTTTTTGATGAATTCTTTTTTGATGAATTCCTGTTCTGTCTATAGAAGTGTCTATTTGTACGTCTCTAAATGTTTTGATGATTTGAACATGGTGGACCCTGTTGGAAACAAGTGTAATGCTTAATTGGGTCGTCCACTCACAGTTAACAGCCTTTGTATTGAGTTTGTGCTTGAAATGTACTGTAATTCTGCAAACTGTTAATAAATTCTTCAATCAATCAATCAAAGCTCTTTTGACTGTGTGGCAGCACCTAATAACCCGTTCTGAGTGAAACTCCTCCCTATATGCACTGGCCCTGGACAAACCTGTTAACTGTGAACAATAACACCATAAAGCATTACACTCTGGACTCCAAAAATATCGGGTAAGTGTTTTTAATCACTTTGGAACTGTGCCGTTTTTACAGTGTTTATACAATGGCAGAAATAATCATCGATTTGTTTTGTTTTTTCACATTCCGTCGAATAATATGGTTACATTTCAGACAAAAGCACAATAAAGACAGTACAAAAACTGCTACTTTATTGTGGCCAAAACCATGAAGCACTATATATTAAACACTATATATTAAACACTTGTTTTGCAACAGTATTTGAAAACCCGCGCACGGGAGTGAGAATTGACCAGAGGGCTGCGGAAGGGACTTCCACAGGGCGTCAGAGAGGGCTCCGTTCTTTTGGCAAATCTAGAACTTCCTGCCAGAGAGCTAGCAAATTTAAGACATCCGGTTGCTTTCAGAATAAAAGCGTGGTTAATTAAATAATTATTACATTACATTATTAGTATTGTTATTACATTACAGTTATTGTGAAGACACACATTATGTTTCTGTGTAAAAATAAGTAATTAAATAACGTAAAAAAGTTATCTAAATGGATAAATGCCCAAGTCCATGCACTGGAGTGCCCAAGTCCATTCACTGGAGTGCATGGACTTTATAAAGTGGACACTGGACAAAAATCCCTGCTATGTATCGACTAGTGTGACATACGCACATGTCCGGGGAGACCTCCTCTACAACACCACACTGTCCGCTAAGCACCAGAGGTGTAAAAATTTAATTGGCACACCATACAGCGAGGTGAAAGGTAAAAAAACATCCCATTTCCAGACTAAAGTCAACTAAAGTGGACACTGGACAAAAATCCCTGCTATGTATCGACTAGTGTGACATACGCACATGTCCGTGGAGACCTCCTCTACAACACCACACTGTCCGCTAAGCAGCAGAGGTGTAAAACAAAAATTGGCACGCCATACAGCGAGGTGAAACATAAAAAGATGTCCCATTTCCAGACTAAAGTCAACTAAAGTGGACACTGGACAAAAATCCCTGCTATGTATCGACTAGTGTGACATACGCACATGTCCGGGGAGACCTCCTCTACAACACCACACTGTCCGCTAAGCAGCAGAGGTGTAAAAAATTAATTGGCACACCATACAGCGAGGTGAAAGGTCAAAAAATATCCCATTTCCAGACTAAAGTCAACTAAAGTGGACACTGGACAAAAATCCCTGCTATGTATCGACTAGTGTGACATACGCACATGTCCGTGGAGACCTCCTCTACAACACCACACTGTCCGCTAAGCAGCAGAGGTGTAAAACAAAAATTGGCACGCCATACAGCGAGGTGAAAGGTCAAAAACTATCCCATTTCCAGACTAAAGTCAACTAAAGTGGACACTGGACAAAAATCCCTGCTATGTATCGACTAGTGTGACATACGCACATGTCCGGGGAGACCTCCTCTACAACACCACACTGTCCGCTAAGCAGCAGAGGTGTAAAACAAAAATTGGCACGCCATACAGCGAGGTGAAACATAAAAAAATGTCCCATTTCCAGACTAAAGTCAACTAAAGTGGACACTGGACAAAAATCCCTGCTATGTATCGACTAGTGTGACATACGCACATGTCTGGGGAGACCTCCTCTACAACACCACACTGTCCGCTAAGCAGCAGAGGTGTAAAACAAAAATTGGCACGCCATACAGCGAGGTGAAACATAAAAAAAATGTCCCATTTCCAGACTAAAGTCAACTAAAGTGGACACTGGACAAAAATCCCTGCTATGTATCGACTAGTGTGACATACGCACATGTCCGTGGAGACCTCCTCTACAACACCACACTGTCCGCTAAGCAGCAGAGGTGTAAAACAAAAATTGGCACGCCATACAGCGAGGTGAAACATAAAAAAATGTCCCATTTCCAGACTAAAGTCAACTAAAGTGGACACTGGACAAAAATCCCTGCTATGTATCGACTAGTGTGACATACGCACATGTCCGTGGAGACCTCCTCTACAACACCACACTGTCCGCTAAGCAGCAGAGGTGTAAAAAATTAATTGGCACACCATACAGCGAGGTGAAAGGTCAAAAAACATCCCATTTCCAGACTAAAGTCAACTAAAGTGGACACTGGACAAAAATCCCTGCTATGTATCGACTAGTGTGACATACGCACATGTCCGTGGAGACCTCCTCTACAACACCACACTGTCCGCTAAGCAGCAGAGGTGTAAAACAAAAATTGGCACGCCATACAGCGAGGTGAAACATAAAAAAATGTCCCATTTCCAGACTAAAGTCAACTAAAGTGGACACTGGACAAAAATCCCTGCTATGTATCGACTAGTGTGACATACGCACATGTCTGGGGAGACCTCCTCTACAACACCACACTGTCCGCTAAGCAGCAGAGGTGTAAAACAAAAATTGGCACGCCATACAGCGAGGTGAAACATAAAAAAAATGTCCCATTTCCAGACTAAAGTCAACTAAAGTGGACACTGGACAAAAATCCCTGCTATGTATCGACTAGTGTGACATACGCACATGTCCGTGGAGACCTCCTCTACAACACCACACTGTCCGCTAAGCAGCAGAGGTGTAAAACAAAAATTGGCACGCCATACAGCGAGGTGAAACATAAAAAAATGTCCCATTTCCAGACTAAAGTCAACTAAAGTGGACACTGGACAAAAATCCCTGCTATGTATCGACTAGTGTGACATACGCACATGTCCGTGGAGACCTCCTCTACAACACCACACTGTCCGCTAAGCAGCAGAGGTGTAAAAAATTAATTGGCACACCATACAGCGAGGTGAAAGGTCAAAAAACATCCCATTTCCAGACTAAAGTCAACTAAAGTGGACACTGGACAAAAATCCCTGCTATGTATCGACTAGTGTGACATACGCACATGTCCGTGGAGACCTCCTCTACAACACCACACTGTCCGCTAAGCAGCAGAGGTGTAAAACAAAAATTGGCACGCCATACAGCGAGGTGAAAGGTCAAAAACTATCCAGTGTCCACTTTAGTTGACTTTAGTCTGGAAATGGGACATTTTTTTATGTTTCACCTCGCTGTATGGCGTGCCAATTTTTGTTTTACACCTCTGCTGCTTAGCGGACAGTGTGGTGTTGTAGAGGAGGTCTTTTTTTGTCCAGTGTCCACTTTATAAAGTCCATGCACTCCAGTGAATAGCATTTATCCATTTAGATAACTTTTTTACGTTATTTAATTACTTATTTTTACACAGAAACATAATGTGTGTCTTATAGCATCATATAGCATCATTTAAATGCTTCATTTGTAGTTTTAATGTGCAAATTAAACTTTTTTTCAATACTCTAGAGGGTACTCTTATTTTGAAGAGATCGTCCACCGGAAGTCTTATATTTGCTCACTAGATTTGCCAAAAGAACAGTGCTGTCAGAGAGAGACACCGTCTCCACACCATAGCGCAAAACATTCTTAAGCTGCGCACTTCTTAAGCTGCGCGCAGCTTAAATTCTGAGTTTTTAGACAGCTGGTGGATGGAAAAGAAGCTCCACCTCCGCGGAAGACTTGAGCGGAGGAGAGCGTTTCCGGGAATCTGGCCGTCGCGCAAGTATTCGGCGGAGGTGGAGCTTAATTTCCATCCACCAGCTGTCTAAAAACTCAAGCTTTAAGCAGCGCGCAGCCGAGAACGTGCGCAGCTCTTTTGACCGTGTGGCAGCACCTATACTCGCTGTAACACCGTCTCCACACCATAGCGCAAAACTTTCTTAAGCTGCGCACTTCTTAAGCTGCGCAGCTTAAAGCTTGAGTTTTTAGACAGCTGGTGGATGGAAATTAAGCTCCACCTCCGCGGAAGACTTGAGCGGAGGAGAGCGTTTCCGGGAATCTGGCCGTCGCGCAAGTATTCGGCGGAGGTGGAGCTTAATTTCCATCCACCAGCTGTCTAAAAACTCAAGCTTTAAGCTACGCGCAGCCGAGAACGTGCGCAGCTCTTTTGATGGTGTGGCAGCACCTTAAGCACTGGACCAGGGCTAGACCCTCTTGTAAACAAGTGTAATGCTTTATTTATTGGGTCGTCCACTCACAGTTAACAGTCTTTGTATTGAGTTTGTGCTTGAAATGTACTGTAATTCTGCAAACTGTAGTTAATACATATTTCAATCAATCAAAAAAATAAATAAACAAAAAACCACTTCCGTGTTCGTCAGAAGCCACTCATTCAACTGTGAACGTTATACGGTCGTGCTTTTGTAGGAATACATTTCAGTTCTTTAAACCACACTATTTCATTTGATAATGTGATGGCGTAGTTTTTCATAGTTTGTATTATTTGTGTTGCGACGTCGACATGACGACATGAGTTAGAAACGTCTTAAATCTCCTGTTAACAAAAACGAGAGTTCTTCATGGAGTTGTTATCGGTGTTGCCATGTCCGTTTGTTATAAGCGACTTTGGTCTTGTTTTTCAGTAAAGTTGTTGGCAGTAGTTGCAGGTTGTGTTTTTTTGGGCTTGTTTCTAAAGTGTAGTTGCTTATTTAGGCTTGTTCCCTAATGTTGTTTAAACCTGTGATTCTGCTCAAACATTGTCATAAAGCCAAGGACCCCCATGTATTTGTGCACACGGACCCCCATCTGAAAAATGTTTTGTGCCAGTTTTTTATTTTTTATTTGTATAAAACAAAAACTATTTTGGAAAACATCTGATCTACAAGCTCACAGCGACACATTGTGAGCTTGTAGATCTGCTATTCTCAAGTAGCTGCCGATGTATAGTCTTAGTATATAAATATTAAGTATTATAGTAGCTCATTTGTGGAGTTGCTTCTTTTCATAGACATGATTGCTTATTTCTCTCACACAATCTGGCAACACCGGTTGTTACACGGCTGTGTATAACAATGGTATAACAGCTGGAGGCGAGAGGTAGGTGTTGCCAGATTGTTTGAGAGAAATAAGCAAAATAGTTTTTGTTTTATACAAATACAAAATAAAATCACACCCGTGTGAACTGAGTGGTGCAACTCATCTCTCTCTCTCTCTCTCTCTCTCTCTCTCTCTCTCTCTCTCTCTCTCTCTCTCTCTCTCTCTCTCTCTCTCTCTCTCTGTAATTAGCAGGCAACAGTGCAACAATATCTCTCTCTCTCTGTTTCTGGCACAACAGCGCCAGCAATGTCCCATAGGGACATTGCTGTTCCTTGGAGTGGTTGCACCACTCAAAAACCTGGCACAGAACATTCTTCAGATGGGGGTCCGTGTGCACAAATACATGGGGGTCCTTCATGACAATGTTTGATCAGAATCACAGGTTTAAACAACATTAGGCAACCTACAACTAGTTAAACTACCAATATTTTCAAGCAACTTTACTGAAAAACAAGCCATCAATTAATCCCCCCCTCTCTCTCTCTCTCCCCCCACACTCTCTACAACACTCTCTCTCTCCCCCCCTCTCTCTCTCTCTCCCACCCGCCTCTCTCTCTCCCACCTGCCTCTCTCTCCCCCCCTCTCTCTCTCCCTCCCCCTCTCTCTTACAACACTCTCCCTCCCCTCTCTCCCTCCCCTCTCTCTCCCTCCACCTCTCTCTCTCCCCCCTCTCTTTCTCCCCCCCCTCTCTCTCTCCCTCTCTCCCCCCCCCCCTCTCTCTCTCTCTCTCTCTCTCTCTCTCTCTCTCTCACACGAACACACACATGACACATTTAACCACCCGAGTGACTGTTTTTTGGTTTTTTGAGGATACAGGTTTAATGTTTGTTTCTAGTTCAATGTTTGTTTTAAAAACGCCATATTGACAATGAAGGGAAACTTCACGTCATCGTGAAATTTAATGTTTGCTTTGACACCGTTTGTTTTACACCACCATTACATCAACATGAGTTTAGACTTTAATATATCAGCAACCCTCACTTCACACAGGTGTGATTTTTCCACTTGGACCTCAGCAACAACTCTGTTTCCCCCGGGTGAATATGGAAGCCTATTGGTCCATTTAACACTGGTTGAATATGGAATCCTATTGGTCCATTTAACACTGGTTGAATATGGAAGCCTGTTGGTCCATTTAACACTGGTTGAATATGGAATCCTATTGGTCCATTTAACACTGGTTGAATATGGAATCCTATTGGTCCATTTAACACTGGTTGAATATGGAAGCCTGTTGGTCCATTTAACACTGGTTGAACGGAGACTGTGTCATTTCCGCCTATAGCCAAATAATGCCTACCTCGGAATTTTGGCCAAATTGGCCGAGAATATAGGCTAAGAATTGAACAAAAACACACCTGTGTGAACTGAGTGGTGCTCCCCCTCTCCCTCCCCCTCCCTCTCATTAGCAGGCAACAGTGCAGCACTATCTCTCTCTCTGTTTCTGGCACAACAGCACCACTTTTGCCCCTACTGGTACTCATAGACTATAGTAACATAGTCTTTTTCGGACGAGTATGGGCATGCTCTGCTGACCCAACGGCTCAGTCGGTAGTTCTCCGTGATTATTTCGCTTGATAATCGCTGATGTCCTGACGGAGGCGCGCCGTGTCTGGTGGCCTTGAGCTACGTGAGGCACCGTGCCGAGCGTTGCGAAGGCCACCAGACCCGAATCAGCGCCGTCCGAGTTACGTCCCGATAGGCAGAGAATAGTTGGAAATGACACGTCCACCAGGGGGAAACCTTGACCAGGCTACTATGGTGAGTAGGCCAGTATGGCCATACTGGGCCCATAAGATGAATGATAAACGGACATACTGGGCAGATAAGATCGTATGATAACGGTCGAATCCGCTATTATAGTTAGGTAAAGTTAGCTTAAGTTGTGGCAAATCTGCAAAAAAAATGCTTACCACTAGCTTTCTTCACAGATGTGTTCATAAAGGTGTGTACTATCACAGAAAAAATTGTTCCAACCCAACTCCCTTGGCAAACTTTGTGACAGCTGCTGAAAGTTGGGGCACCATTATCAACCAATATAAGGCAAAGCATTCCAAATTTCATTATACTTTAAGTAGCATGTGACATGTCAAACTAGGGGGTTTTCATGATGCTGAATCCATTCCAGCATTAGTTTTGCACGAAAAACACTCCTTGGGCTAAATTCATCCATAGCCACTGACCTCAACTGACCTCATCAAATGACCGTCATCACAAACGTCATCACATTTGTGATGACGGCTATGGGCATTTTTAGGCAAAGGAGTGTTTTTACTAATGCTTGCAATGGATTCAGCATCACGAAAAACCCCCAGTTTGACAATAAAATGCTAAATTCCGCACGCGGGCTGTGCCCTCCCCACGCTCACCCTCCCACCTTCACATACCCTGTGACACCCCCCCCCCCCTCAATTCAATTCAAAGGAGCTTTATTGGCATGAGAAAACATACGTTTTACATTGCCAAGGCAAGCGTTCACAAATAATACAATAAAAACTGTTGAAAATGGGAAAGTATAATTATATACAGTTAGTTAGAGGAGGTAGTTTTTTGTAAACAGAGCTATGTCACATTGCATCATCCATATGTTATGGTAGGCCTATAAAATGAAGATCTTTTGAAACAAATAGCATTTTTTGCAGTAACTTTGGCACAAATAGCATTTTTTGTCCATGTGGCGTGCAGGGCCTTCGGCTCGGGCCGACGAGGCTGCGTCGCATTGATGTGGAGCACAAATTCCCCTACATGTTGGAACATGAACGTTTGTGTGTGTGCGCGCCGTGCGGGCGTGTCCGCACATTGTGTATATACAGCAAACATTGACTGTTGTCTGGTGTATTGTGACTTATGTGATCTTGACAGGTTTAATACAGAGCAGAGATGAGTCGCCGTGAGGAGAGAGAGGAGGAGGGAGCTGACAAACATCTCATCCACAGAGCAGAGATGAGTCAGTGTGAGCAGAGAGAGGAGGAGGGAGCTGACAAACATCTCATCCACAGACCTGTGTCTCCAACACCCAGCCTTCTGTCTGTGAAGAGTGACACGTTTATGGGAAAACCTCCTAACTTCAGTGATGAACCTGGACCTCCAGATACACAGTATGTCAATCCATCTTGTGTACACTACAGGTACATACTAAGCGTAAAACTTATTTTGGCTTGGCTTCCTTCAGACAATGCAGCAGCATTATATACACAACACTATAACACAACCATGTGATCTCATGCTAAGTTACATGAATGGCAAAAACAAGTCATAACATCTAATAATGTTGTATCAACCCTGTTCAAAGTTCATCTACAGATTGTAAGTTACTGTGTGAGCAGTTTGTGAATGAAGTGGTACAAATCACAGTGTGGTGTTCAGTAGACAGGCTGGCTGCTTGTGTGCAGTATGTGTACAGTATGAGTACAGTATGTGTACAGTAGTGTACAGTATGCCACATATACATTTTAACTATCACCTGTTAGTGTAGGCCTATTGTATATTTAGTAAGATTTTATATTGCTGTGGTAACTTAAAGACGCCACACAAGGTTACAGTACAATATTATGCTTGTTTATTTCCCAAGTGAGGAACAGACTGGAAGCTCTATCGCCACATAATAAAGTCACTTCCTCCTACTGACAGCCTAGTCCTAGTCTGGTGTACTGGTGCCCCCTCTTGGCCAGGCCCTGTAACTACTACACTTTTTTTTTTACATGCCTAGTACAACCACAACATAACCATTTATATTATGTTTTGTTGCTATTTTATTCAGTTTTCCTTTTGCTGCAATGTTGTGAGAGGAAACTAAAATATGTTACCCTTTTACACTATACAACTAGTGATGAATAACATGTAGTTTTGCTGGTGTGATCATCTGGTTAATTATTGTGACAGCACACTGTCGTATATTGAGTGTCCAGGAAGCACTTTTGACCCTTGTAGCATAAATTATTGGAGAAGACCAGGCATGTCCTTATTTCTGTATCATTTTATTAAGGACAAAGCTTAGTTACCAAATGATCATGATCAGTCCACTCCAGAGCCATCCTAGAGCAGTCCTATCATAGCAGTCCCCGATCTCATCTGGAACCTTGCATGATCTCACTGCCTCTCTGTCAACTCTCAACTGACTGTGGATCTCCGCACATTTGAGACCCTATATAATTCTCCAAATAGTGCATGTGGGGTGTGCACGTGCATGTGCGTCCCCAGTAACACTATTGCAGCCAAATCTATACAATGGTATATCCACGGTCCAATTCAATAGCCTTTACAATCTCATAGCAAACCTTTAGAATTGATCACTATAGGCGCTTCTTGGCTGCGGCAACTTTGGCAGGGGACCCTCCAATATCAACTTTTGGGTTCCCTGTAGCAGCCAGTTGTTTGTCATCACCTATATATGCAGTATAATATACTGCTTAAGCATATATAGGTGAAATATGAAATATCCATATTGCTTATATGTTATATTATAACATATAAGCAATATGGATATTTCATCGTAATGTGGCTCCGTAATATACGACAACACCTTTCCGAATATGAAAACATTACATTGGCCTGCTACACACATTCTGGATAGCATTACAATGTGAATTACATGAATGACAAATACAGAATATCATAACAACAGTAGTCTGACTGTGACTGGAAGAACATTGACCCTGTTGTTTGTGAAAAAGCACTCTCTCTTTCAGGTGACCAGCTTGTGACTTCAGTCATCGATGACATATCGATGACATATCGATGACGTATGACCATTGACATTTGTGTAATGCATGCATGCCATGTGACAGCGCACATTTCCAAATATGAAAACATTACATTACATTCTGAGTAGCATTAAAATGTGAATTACATGAATGACAAATACAGATTATGATAACAAGAGTAGTCTGTGACTGGTAGCCTATAGAGCGTCGCAGTCCCACCCCCTACCATGGACCAGGAAATGATTCTCCGTTCATTTTCCTCATAGACATTTCAGAAAGTATTTATTTAAAGACGTTTACGCCGCGGACAAAGCCAACTCGAGTCGTGACAAATCATGACAACAAACACAATTTTTGGGGCCGAAAAAATAATCGGAAAGAAGAAAAAAACGGCAGGTTACAACACTTTTTTTGTTGTTTTTCTTCTTTGTAATTATTTTTTGGTCCAAAATATTGTTTGTGTTGTCATGAGTTGTCACGACTCGAGTTGGCTTTGTCCGCGGCGTCTTTAAACCGTCTTTAAATAAATACTTTATGAAATGTCTATGGGAAAAATGCATTGGGATTCATTTCCTGGTCCATGGTAGGGGGCGGGACTGCGACGCTCTATAGAACTTCTCCTTTGGTCCACCTATTCCTGGGACTTGTCAGAATGGTCCAGTGAAAAAAAGAAAAAACAAAGAAAATCCCATTGTGCGTGTATGGGATTTTTCTCTATCACTAAACACCTGCCTCACCCACCTCAGACATCAGAAACATTATGAAAATTACACAAATGTAATTGTCTGGGTGAAAACCACCTGTGTTTAGTGTTCTAGGGCTAAATAATATGTTTAAGTTACTATGATGTGTGCAGTTTCTGAATTAAGTTGTACCATTTTACAATGTGGAGTTCAGAGGTGAAGCTGCACTATATAGACTGGCTGCTTCTATGCATAATGTCCTGTCTATGATACACACTGTTAAATCAATATCTATTATTGAATTGCTAATTTTCTGTTTTCATGTTGTATGTTGTGAGATTGATTGATTGATTGGTTGATTGATTGGTTGATTGATTATCTTATTAACAGTTTGTAGAATGGACATTTCAAAGAAAGTACAGGTCAATACATGTATTACAGGTCAATACAAAATCTGCTATAAAACCTAAAGATTTCACTCGTGGGACATAACAATAAATAATTTTGAACACATGGTATTTTGTATTATTCAAGTGATAATTGTAACATTAGGCCTATTTGTGTGATTCCAGAAGTCTGTACCACAGAGCAGAGTCTCCAACACCCAGCCTTCTGTCTATGAAGAGCGACACGTCTAAAGGAGAACCTATTAACTTCAGTAATGAACCTGGACCTCCAGATACACAGTATGTCAATCCTCTGTACAAAATACACAACACTAATAAGATATACTATAAGATATTATTATTGCATGTGAACATATACTTATATCAGACATGAATACATAAATATGTGCGACAAATACAGCTTATGATAACAAGAGTAGTCTGTGACTGGTAGCCTATAGAGCGTCGCAGTCCCACCCCCTACCATGGACCAGGAAATGATTCTCCGTTCATTTTCCTCATAGACATTTCAGAAAGTATTTATTTAAAGACGTTTACGCCGCGGACAAAGCCAACTCGAGTCGTGACAAATCATGACAACAAACACAATTTTTGGGGCCGAAAAAATAATCGGAAAGAAGAAAAAAACGGCAGGTTACAACACTTTTTTTGTTGTTTTTCTTCTTTGTAATTATTTGTTTGGTCCAAAATATTGTTTGTGTTGTCATGAGTTGTCACGACTCGAGTTGGCTTTGTCCGCGGCGTCTTTAAACCGTCTTTAAATAAATACTTTATGAAATGTCTATGGGAAAAATGCATTGGGATTCATTTCCTGGTCCATGGTAGGGGGCGGGACTGCGACGCTCTATAGAACTTCTCCTTTGGTCCACCTATTCCTGGGACTTGTCAGAATGGTCCAGTGAAAAAAAGAAAAAACAAAGAAAATCCCATTGTGCGTGTATGGGATTTTTCTCTATCACTAAACACCTGCCTCACCCACCTCAGACATCAGAAACATTATGAAAATTACACAAATGTAATTGTCTGTGTGAAAACCACCTGTGTTTAGTGTTCTAGGGCTAAATAATATGTTTAAGTTACTATGATGTGTGCAGTTTGTGAATTAAGTTGTACCATTTTACAATGTGGAGTTCAGAGGTGAAGCTGCACTATATAGACTGGCTGCTTCTATGCATAATGTCCTGTCTATGATACACACTGTTAAATCAATATCTATTATTGAATTGCTAATTTTCTGTTTTCATGTTGTATGTTGTGAGATTGATTGATTGATTGATTGATTGGTTGATTGATTGGTTGATTGATTATCTTATTAACAGTTTGTAGAATGGACATTTCAAAGAAAGTACAGGTCAATACAAAATCTGCTATAAAACCTAAAGATTTCACTCGTGGGACATAACAATAAATAATTTTGAACACATGGTATTTTGTATTATTCAAGTGATAATTGTAACATTAGGCCTATTTGTGTGATTCCAGAAGTCTGTACCACAGAGCAGAGTCTCCAACACCCAGCCTTCTGTCTATGAAGAGCGACACGTCTAAAGGAGAACCTATTAACTTCAGTAATGAACCTGGACCTCCAGATATACAGTATGTCAATCCTCTGTACAAAATACACAACACTAATAAGATATACTATAAGATATTATTATTGCATGTGAACATATACTTATATCAGACATGAATACATAAATATGTGTGACAAATACAGCTTATGATAACAAGAGTAGTCTGTGACTGGTAGCCTATAGAGCGTCGCAGTCCCACCCCCTACCATGGACCAGGAAATGATTCTCTGTTCATTTTCCTCATAGACATTTCAGAAAGTATTTATTTAAAGACGTTTACGCCGCGGACAAAGCCAACTCGAGTCGTGACAAATCATGACAACAAACACAATTTTTGGGGCCGAAAAAATAATCGGAAAGAAGAAAAAAACGGCAGGTTACAACACTTTTTTTGTTGTTTTTCTTCTTTGTAATTATTTGTTTGGTCCAAAATATTGTTTGTGTTGTCATGAGTTGTCACGACTCGAGTTGGCTTTGTCCGCGGCGTCTTTAAACCGTCTTTAAATAAATACTTTATGAAATGTCTATGGGAAAAATGCATTGGGATTCATTTCCTGGTCCATGGTAGGGGGCGGGACTGCGACGCTCTATAGAACTTCTCCTTTGGTCCACCTATTCCTGGGACTTGTCAGAATGGTCCAGTGAAAAAAAGAAAAAACAAAGAAAATCCCATTGTGCGTGTATGGGATTTTTCTCTATCACTAAACACCTGCCTCACCCACCTCAGACATCAGAAACATTATGAAAATTACACAAATGTAATTGTCTGGGTGAAAACCACCTGTGTTTAGTGTTCTAGGGCTAAATAATATGTTTAAGTTACTATGATGTGTGCAGTTTGTGAATTAAGTTGTACCATTTTACAATGTGGAGTTCAGAGGTGAAGCTGCACTATATAGACTGGCTGCTTCTATGCATAATGTCCTGTCTATGATACACACTGTTAAATCAATATCTATTATTGAATTGCTAATTTTCTGTTTTCATGTTGTATGTTGTGAGATTGATTGATTGATTGATTGATTGGTTGGTTGATTGGTTGATTGATTATCTTATTAACAGTTTGTAGAATGGACATTTCAAAGAAAGTACAGGTCAATACAAAATCTGCTATAAAACCTAAAGATTTCACTCGTGGGACATAACAATAAATAATTTTGAACATATGGTATTTTGTATTATTCAAGTGATAATTGTAACATTAGGCCTATTTGTGTGATTCCAGAAGTCTGTACCACAGAGCAGAGTCTCCAACACCCAGCCTTCTGTCTATGAAGAGCGACACGTCTAAAGGAGAACCTATTAACTTCAGTAATGAACCTGGACCTCCAGATATACAGTATGTCAATCCTCTGTACAAAATACACAACACTAATAAGATATACTATAAGATATTATTATTGCATGTGAACATATACTTATATCAGACATGAATACATAAATATGTGTGACAAATACAGCTTATGATAACAAGAGTAGTCTGTGACTGGTAGCCTATAGAGCGTCGCAGTCCCACCCCCTACCATGGACCAGGAAATGATTCTCCGTTCATTTTCCTCATAGACATTTCAGAAAGTATTTATTTAAAGACGTTTACGCCGCGGACAAAGCCAACTCGAGTCGTGACAAATCATGACAACAAACACAATTTTTGGGGCCGAAAAAATAATCGGAAAGAAGAAAAAAACGGCAGGTTACAACACTTTTTTTGTTGTTTTTCTTCTTTGTAATTATTTGTTTGGTCCAAAATATTGTTTGTGTTGTCATGAGTTGTCACGACTCGAGTTGGCTTTGTCCGCGGCGTCTTTAAACCGTCTTTAAATAAATACTTTATGAAATGTCTATGGGAAAAATGCATTGGGATTCATTTCCTGGTCCATGGTAGGGGGCGGGACTGCGACGCTCTATAGAACTTCTCCTTTGGTCCACCCATTCCTGGGACTTGTCAGAATGGTCCAGTGAAAAAAAGAAAAAACAAAGAAAATCCCATTGTGCGTGTATGGGATTTTTCTCTATCACTAAACACCTGCCTCACCCACCTCAGACATCAGAAACATTATGAAAATTACACAAATGTAATTGTCTGGGTGAAAACCACCTGTGTTTAGTGTTCTAGGGCTAAATAATATGTTTAAGTTACTATGATGTGTGCAGTTTGTGAATTAAGTTGTACCATTTTACAATGTGGAGTTCAGAGGTGAAGCTGCACTATATAGACTGGCTGCTTCTATGCATAATGTCCTGTCTATGATACACACTGTTAAATCAATATCTATTATTGAATTGCTAATTTTCTGTTTTCATGTTGTATGTTGTGAGATTGATTGATTGATTGATTGATTGGTTGATTGATTGGTTGATTGATTATCTTATTAACAGTTTGTAGAATGGACATTTCAAAGAAAGTACAGGTCAATACAAAATCTGCTATAAAACCTAAAGATTTCACTCGTGGGACATAACAATAAATAATTTTGAACACATGGTATTTTGTATTATTCAAGTGATAATTGTAACATTAGGCCTATTTGTGTGATTCCAGAAGTCTGTACCACAGAGCAGAGTCTCCAACACCCAGCCTTCTGTCTATGAAGAGCGACACGTCTAAAGGAGAACCTATTAACTTCAGTAATGAACCTGGACCTCCAGATACACAGTATGTCAATCCTCTGTACAAAATACACAACACTAATAAGATATACTATAAGATATTATTATTGCATGTGAACATATACTTATATCAGACATGAATACATAAATATGTGCGACAAATACAGCTTATGATAACAAGAGTAGTCTGTGACTGGTAGCCTATAGAGCGTCGCAGTCCCACCCCCTACCATGGACCAGGAAATGATTCTCCGTTCATTTTCCTCATAGACATTTCAGAAAGTATTTATTTAAAGACGTTTACGCCGCGGACAAAGCCAACTCGAGTCGTGACAAATCATGACAACAAACACAATTTTTGGGGCCGAAAAAATAATCGGAAAGAAGAAAAAAACGGCAGGTTACAACACTTTTTTTGTTGTTTTTCTTCTTTGTAATTATTTGTTTGGTCCAAAATATTGTTTGTGTTGTCATGAGTTGTCACGACTCGAGTTGGCTTTGTCCGCGGCGTCTTTAAACCGTCTTTAAATAAATACTTTATGAAATGTCTATGGGAAAAATGCATTGGGATTCATTTCCTGGTCCATGGTAGGGGGCGGGACTGCGACGCTCTATAGAACTTCTCCTTTGGTCCACCCATTCCTGGGACTTGTCAGAATGGTCCAGTGAAAAAAAGAAAAAACAAAGAAAATCCCATTGTGCGTGTATGGGATTTTTCTCTATCACTAAACACCTGCCTCACCCACCTCAGACATCAGAAACATTATGAAAATTACACAAATGTAATTGTCTGGGTGAAAACCACCTGTGTTTAGTGTTCTAGGGCTAAATAATATGTTTAAGTTACTATGATGTGTGCAGTTTGTGAATTAAGTTGTACCATTTTACAATGTGGAGTTCAGAGGTGAAGCTGCACTATATAGACTGGCTGCTTCTATGCATAATGTCCTGTCTATGATACACACTGTTAAATCAATATCTATTATTGAATTGCTAATTTTCTGTTTTCATGTTGTATGTTGTGAGATTGATTGATTGATTGATTGGTTGATTGATTGGTTGATTGATTATCTTATTAACAGTTTGTAGAATGGACATTTCAAAGAAAGTACAGGTCAATACAAAATCTGCTATAAAACCTAAAGATTTCACTCGTGGGACATAACAATAAATAATTTTGAACACATGGTATTTTGTATTATTCAAGTGATAATTGTAACATTAGGCCTATTTGTGTGATTCCAGAAGTCTGTACCACAGAGCAGAGTCTCCAACACCCAGCCTTCTGTCTATGAAGAGCGACACGTCTAAAGGAGAACCTATTAACTTCAGTAATGAACCTGGACCTCCAGATACACAGTATGTCAATCCTCTGTACAAAATACACAACACTAATAAGATATACTATAAGATATTATTATTGCATGTGAACATATACTTATATCAGACATGAATACATAAATATGTGCGCACGCACGCACGCACGCACGCACGCACGCACGCACGCACGCACGCACGCACGCACGCACGCACGCACGCACACACACACACACACACCGTATGTACATACGAATTATTAGAATAACTATTATATGTATTCGTGTCCACAGAGAGACGGGCGTTGTGACTGAGGCTGATCAGACACCTGGACTGAAGACACCCAGTCAAACCACACCTGGACTGAAGACACCCAGTCAAACCACACCTGGACTGAAGACACCCAGTCAAACCACACCTGGACTGAAGACACCCAGTCAAACCACACCTGGACTGAAGACACCCAGTCAAACCACACCTGGACTGAAGACACCCAGTCAAACCA
This sequence comes from Electrona antarctica, assembly GCF_951216825.1. Classification (NCBI taxonomy): domain Eukaryota; kingdom Metazoa; phylum Chordata; class Actinopteri; order Myctophiformes; family Myctophidae; genus Electrona; species Electrona antarctica. The sequence continues at coordinate 38,989,559 of NC_136789.1, read as the reverse complement.
CACCTGGACTGAAGACACCCAGTCAAACCACACCTGGACTGAAGACACCCAGTCAAACCACACCTGGACTGAAGACACCCAGTCAAACCACACCTGGACTGAAGACACCCAGTCAAACCACACCTGGACTGAAGACACCCAGTCAAACCACACCTGGACTGAAGACACCCAGTCAAACCACAAGTGGACAAAGTAAGAATGTGCACTGATTGAAAATTCATAGTCAGACTAAATGTTCAAATGACTGTATGTATCAATTATATCTAAGTGCAAATAATGAAGCTAAACAATTATGAACTCTGGACAAAAACTGCTGATCTTGTGTTGTTACCTTTGCCAATGTTTCTTATCAAAAAGCATATTCTCTGGGGGTAATTAATTAGTAATGTGTGCTGTAAACATGTAACGTTATAAATTAACCTGAATGTTTAAAACATACATTTTCTCCTCATTTCAGATGATTTGAACGATTATAAGGTCAGTTTGGACAGTCTTGATAAAGTGAAAGACAACATGACGGAAGAGTCTGGAACCTCCCACACCAGCACCTACTCAGAGCTCTACATCTCAGCGGGACAGAGTGAAGGGGTTAATAGCCAACATGAGGTGATACAGCTTGAGAGAACTTCCAACATGAAGACCTTCCATGACGATCCAATCAACTGCTGTAAAATCCTTAAGATCCTGTTCCCTGGCAGAACAGTTCTGACCAATGGCATCGCTGGCATCGGAAAAACATTCTCTGCGCGCAAGTTTGCTCTGGACTGGGCAAGAGGTTTGGAGAATCAAGATATAGATCTCCTGGTTCTCTTTTCATTCCAGGAGCTGAACTTGGTCAGAGATAAGCAGTACAGTCTTCTCAACCTGATCCATGAGTTCCACCCAACGTTAAAGAAGGTCACAGCAGAGCAGCTCGCTGCCTGGAAAGTTTGCTTCATCTTTGATGGCCTCGATGAAAGCAGGTCTCCGTTGCACTTCGACAAAAATGAAATCATCTCTGATGTAACAGTGACATCATCGGTGGATGCTCTTTTGACAAACCTCATCAAGGGGAATCTGCTCCCCTCCGCCCTCCTCTGGATAACCACCAGACCTGCAGCAGCCAATCGGATCCCTCCTGCATGTGTTGACATGGTGACAGAAGTGCGGGGGTTCACAGACCCCCAGAAGGAGAAGTACTTCAGGAAGAGATTCAGTGAAGAGAAGCTGGCCGACAGAGTCCTCTCACACTTGAAGACATCGAGGAGCCTCCACATCATGTGTTACATCCCACTCTTCTGTTGGATCATTGCTACCGTTCTGCTGGACATGTTGAGGACACTCACCACGATAGGACAGCTGCCCAAAACCCTGACTGAGATGTGCTGCCACTTCCTGTTGGTTCAGACAAACACGAAGAAGCAGAAGTATGATGAGACTCATGAGGGGGAAAAGAGAAAAAAGAAAATAAACAAAAAAAAGAAAGATAATCGACAGCAGCTCATGAAGTCTGACAGGGATGTTCTTCTGAATCTGGGCAAGCTGGCGTTTAAACACCTGAAGAAAAGTAGCATCATGTTCTACCAAGGAGACCTGGAAGAGTGTGGTCTTGATGTGAAAGACGCTGCGCTGTACTCAGGAGTGTGCACACAGATCTTCAAAACAGAGAGTGTGCTGTTCCAGAAAACGGTCTACAGCTTTGTCCATCTGAGCATCCAGGAGTTTCTTGCTGCAGTCTACCTGTTCCACTGTTTCACACAGAAGAACATGGAGGTACTGAAGACATTCATTGGAGGTTATTATTACAGTAACATCTCCCTCTCAGGCTTTCTGAAAGCTGCTATGAATAAATCCCTGAAGAGTAAAAATGGCCACCTGGACCTCTTAGTCCGCTTCCTTCATGGCCTCTCACTGGAGTCCAACCAGAGTCTGTTAGGAGGCCTGCTGGGTCAGACAGAGAACAGTCCAGAGGAGATCCAGAAAGCCATCCAGAACCTGAAGTGGATGTTAACTCGTGGTGATGTCTCTCCTGACAGATGTATCAACATCTTCCACTGTCTGATGGAGATCAACGACCACTCAATACATCAGGAGATCCAACAGTTCCTGAAGTCAGAGAACAGAACAGAGAAACTGTCTAAGACCCAGTGTTCAGCTCTGGCCGTCATGCTGCAGATGTCAGAGGAGGTTCTGGAAGAGTTGGACCTGGACAAATACAACACATCAAAGGAGGGGCGAAGGAGACTGGTCCCAGCTGTGAGGAACTGCAAAAAGGCTCGGTTAGTAGTTAACACATTGAAATGACATCTGGCCCCACAGGATCTAGTTGGTCACCCCCTTCACATTCAGTAGATCCGCATCTTTTACTAAAGTTGTCCTTTAATAATAGAGAACATACATCATAAATAAATACTGAAACCCAGATATAATCATAATAATTAAGGAAAGTGTATGCATGCACTGTGTATGTAAACTCAAAATTTCCATTCACCAGCTATTCAGTTACAAAAGAAAAACAAATAGGTTTGTTTTTTAATAACCCCCTGAGGGCTCGCGACCCCCAGGTTGAGAACCCCTGGTCTATCCCACACTCTGCTCCTCTAAATACTATTTACATCTAGATTGGTATTTCGTTTTTATATAACTACATCGATTTGTTTTCAGTTAACTTCCATGACAGTGAACTAGGTATAATTTGTATTTATAATCTCTTATTTACAGACTTGCTGGCTGTAAACTCAGTAAAACAGGTGTTGAAGTTGTGTCTTCAGCTCTCAGCTCTGATCCTTCCCATTTGAGAGAATTGGACCTCAGTGAAAACGACCTGCAGGACTCAGGACTAGTGGAGCTGCTCTGTGCTTCACTGAAGAGCCCACACTGTAGACTGGAAGTTCTAAAGTAAGATACATTTACCACATTTATTTTCATCACTTCTGTTTTATTATGTACTGTATTATGTGAATAGAATATGAATGCTGTAGTGAGAATGTATTAATAAGCTTGCTATTTAAAGTGTAATATACCTTTAAGGCAAATGTATAGGCTACTTCGACATACAACATGGTTGTGCACTGCAAATAGTTGATCTACAAGCTCACTGTCTCCAAATGTCTTAATGCCCAGGGTGGGATCTATGTTGCTTCTCTGCTCTACATGTAAAGTGTCTTGAGACAACTTGTTGTGAGTTGACACTTTAATAACATTGAACTGAATTGCGTCGAGGACGCAACACTTGTGAGCTTGTAGATCGGCTATTTTCAACCTTGAATCCCTTGTAGCTACTCCACAGTTATCGAGCTTTACCGTGGTATGCATGAATACATAATCCATATTCTGCATCTATCTACTGTACCAATCAATTATCATTCTATTAGTCTAGGTCTGTGGTTCCCAAACTGAGGACTAGCTTAATGTGCAGCATTGTTTTCTCACTGAACAGTAGACAACAGTATAAGTTACAGTATACAGTATACAGTATACAGTGTACAGTGTACAGTATACAGACTATCTGCACATTTCTAAAGCCCAACCCACACCAAAGGGTTGGGTCAGGACAAGATGTTTTTTTAAGCTAAACCACACCAATGAAACTCATCGAGTTGATCTGAAAAAAATAAAAAAATAAACCTTGTCCCGACCCTTTGGTGTGGTTTGGGCTATAAGGTACAATTAAATTACTTTAATTTAATTACCCAAATTGTCAAATATTACGGAAGAAAGAGGCAAACATTGTGAAAATAGCCGATCTACAAGCTCACTGCAAGGCTTTGTGAGTTTGTAGTTTGGCAATTTTCCACAATATGTATCTGTGGAGCCGAGTCAAACTAAATGTAATGTAATGCCTACAATTCCAAGTCCTTGTCAGGTAGGTGGTCCTCTGTTCAGATATGATTATTTAGGTATCATTTGTTTTATAATCTCTTATTTAATCTGCATTTACAGACTTGTTGGCTGTGAGCTCAGTAAGACAGGTGTTGAAGCTGTGTCTTCAGCTCTCGGCTCTAATCCTTCCCATTTGAGAGAATTGGACCTCAGTGAAAACGACCTGCAGGACTCAGGACTAGTGGAGCTGCTCTGTGCTTCACTGAAGAGCCCACACTGTAGACTGGAAGTTCTAAAGTAAGATACATTTACCACATTTATTTTCATCACTTCTGTTTTATTATGTACTGTATTATGTGAATATAATATGAATGCTGTGGTGAGAATGTATTAATCCATTCTTGGCGGGAACCCCTTTTGGTGTTTTAACCCATTCTGGGCGGGAACCCCTATTGAAAAATAGCAGATCTACAAGCTCATAGCGCGCCACCGAGTGACGCGCTCGGTGGCGCGCTATGAGCTTGTAGATCTGCTATCTGTTTTCAGATGGGGGTCGGCGGCCTATTACATCAGAAATTTTCAGATTTAGAAGACATTTTGGAGAATCGGCCTCAGGGTTAATAAGCTTGATATTGAACGTGTAATATCCCTTTAAGGCAAATGTACAGGCTACTTTGACATAGATGGTTGCGCACCGAAAATAGCTGATCTACAAGCTCACTGTCTCCAAATGTCTTAATGCTCAGGGTGGGATCTATGTTGCTTCTCTGCTCTACATGTAAAGTGTCTTGAGACAACTTGTTGTGAGTTGACACTTTAGTAACATTGAACTGAATTGAATCGCAGCGTGTCGAGGACGCAACACTTGTGAGCTTGTAGATCGGCTATTTTCGACGTTCAACCCCTTGTAGCTGCGCCACAGTTATCGTTCTTTACTGTGGTACGCATGAATACATAATCAATAGTCTGCATCTACCTACTGTACCAATCAATTACCATTATATTAGTCTAGGTCTGTGGTTCTCAAACTGAGGGTCTGGACCCCCAAGGGGGTCCCCAGAGGATTAGCTTAATGTGCAGCATTGTTTTCTCACTGAACAGTAGACAAACCAACAGTATAAGTTACAGTATACAGTGTACAGTATACAGACTATCTGCACATTTCTAAAGCCCAACCCACACCAAAGGGTTGTGTCAGGACTAAGTGTTTTTTTAAGCTAAACCACACTTGGCTACTTCATCATATAACAGAGTTTCTGACTTTTTTCGACTTGCGACCCGTTGTAGCTACACCACAGTTATCACGCTTCTTAATAATATTATAATATTTCATATTAATATTACAGAAGAAATAGGCAAACATTGTGAAAATAGCAGATCTGCAAGCTCACCGTGAGGCGTTGTGAGCTTGTAGTTTGGTAATATTTTCACATTAATGTAATGGCTACAACTCCAAGTGCTTCCAAGGTTGGGGGGGTCCCCAGTTCAAATATTATTATTTTGGGGGGTCCCCGGTACAAATATAATTATGTTGGGGGGTCCCCAGTTCAAATATGATTATTTTGGGGGGTCCCGTTCAAATATAATTATTTTGGGGGGTCCCCGGTTCAAATATGATTATGTTGGGGGTCCCCAGTTCAAATGTGATTATGTTGGGGGGTCCCCAGTTCAAATATGATTATTTTGGGGGGTCAGGGTTTGTTTTAATTTAACTAAAGCATCCAGGTGTGAAGGCACCCTAAGTGGGACAAGAGAGTCCTTTAATAGATGCTGGAAGCAGGTTCTAAATCCAGGAATAATGCATATTTAAATGTGTTATTTATTAATTAATTTATTTATGTATGTTTCCATCTTGTGTTTCAGACTGGCTCACTGCTTCTTGTCAGAGAGATGCTGTGAAGCTCTGGCCTCAGCTGTAAGCTCTAATCCCTCCCTAAGAGAGTTGGACCTGAGCCTCAACGTGGTGAATGATTCAGTCCTGAAGAACTGCAAGTGAGTAGACTTGGGCTGTGTCCATGTTGGACAGTGCAGTGTTTCATTCACTCTGACACGACGTCACAAAGCATGCAGAGAGAACAATGCAGTGCCTCAAAGAAACTAGAAATATTAACCTAGCATTTGTACTCAAAACTAAACAACAACAAAAAACTAAATCTAATAACAAGACATATCCAATATGTGATAGTTTCTGGTTATGGTCCTCTGACCGAGGTTAATTACATTTTTCAGTTATTTCATGTTATATGAAAGCAGGGAATCATATCTTCAAATGTATATATTGGTTGTTCAGTTTGACCCACCAGTTTTGGAGATATGGCTTATAGAGTAATGTCTTGCAGAAAACGAGTTGAGAAAACAGGCTTGAAATGTTCACTTCTGTGGACTCTAACATTACACCTATAGCTACATGTTTAAGCACTTATTTCAGCTCTGACATTTATTTCAGACATGCTCTAGTATGTGAATAGTGACAGTCTGCCTCTTTTAACTCATTTTGGATTAAAAAAAGAACATTGATGCATTGTTGTTCTACTTCCTACAGAGTGAAACACTGTAGTGTCAGCTAGTGGAGACATTGTGTTAGACAGTCAGACATTGATGCATTGTTGTTCTACTTCCTACAGAGTGAAACATGGAGGAGAAGATTGGCTTAATTCTACACTCATTTCAAAACGTGAGTTTTCTGTCTGTGTCAACTTCACACATTAACATTTTACACACTGTTGTATACTTGGTTGATGTTGTCCTGAAAACTCTTGTGCTCTCTACTCTTGGCCTGGTCCTTAACACCATCAAGATGAGGTCATGTGGTTTGACAGAAACAATGGGCCTCATTCACTAACCTGGTCGTAAACAACATGTATTTCGTCTATATTGGTATAAGTTCAGTTCTGACGTGCGATGCATGTGTGTGTGTGTGTGTGTCTATGCTAGTGTCAGTCAGTGAATGATTGAATGTTTACTGTGTTGTTTTCTCATCAGATTTCCAGCGTCTCACACTGGACACAAACACAGCACACTGTGACCTCTCTCTGTCTGAGGACAACAGGAAGGTCACACTGACACTGAGGTCACAGAGGCCAGGGGGTCAGGATCCTCCTGATCATCCAGACAGGTTTGATGACTGTCGTCAGGTTCTGAGTTCACAGAGTGTGACTGGACGCTGTTCCTGGGAGGTAGAGTGCAGTGGAAGGGTTGGTATAGCAGTGGCTGACGGAACAATCAGCAGGAAAGGAGCTGGTGATGACTGTTGGTTTGGATACAGATACAAGTCTTGGAGTCTGGTCTGTGATGGTGATAATGGTTACAGTTACTCTGTCAGACACAACAGACAGAGGACTGTCCTCCCTGTCAGACCCTCTAGAGGCTCCAACAGAGTAGCAGTGTATGTGGACCGTCCCGCTGGGACTCTGTCCTTCTACACAGTGTGCTCTGACTCACTGAGACACCTGTACACCTTCCAGACCACTGGACCTCTCTATGCTGGGTTCAGGTTATACCCCTCCTCCTCCTCCTCCTCCTCAGTGTGTCTGTGTGAGCAGTAAGTATAATGGACACACACACACACACACACACACACACACACACACACACACACACACACACACACACACACACACACACACACACACACACACACACACACACACACACACACACACACACACACACACACAGATCTACAAACTAATGCAGTGTTAATTTTGACAACACATTCTGATTTAGTCTTTTGAATAACACACCATTTAATTGTAGTCCTATTTTAATTTGTACATTATTTAGTCTTAGTCGACTAAATTAAGACTCAATACAATTCAAATGTAATAAAGAAGTTCGTCACTGTCGGGCGAAGTGTTAGAGTCCAACCACCAGGGGGCAGAATGTCTTAAAGTCTCCACCAGGGGACAGAATGTCTTAAAGTCTCCACAGTGTGATTTTATTTGAACTGGGGACCCCCAAAATAATCATATTTGAACTGAGGACCCCCAAAATAATCATATTTGAACTGAGGACCCCCAAACTAATCAAATTTGAACTGAGGACCCCCAAAATAATAAAATAATCATATTTGAACTGAGGACCCCCCCAAAATAATCATTTGAACTGAGGACACACACACACACACACACACACACACACACACACACACACACACACACACACACACACACACACACACACACACACACACACACACACACACACACACACACACACACACACACACACACACACACACACAAGTCTCCACCAGGGGACAGAATGTCTTAAAGTCTCCACACAGTGTGATTTTATTTGAACTGGGGACCCCCAAAATAATCATATTTGAACTGAGGACCCCCAAAATAATCATATTTGAACTGAGGACCCCCAAAATAATCAAATTTGAACTGGGGACCCCCCAAAATAATCAAATTTGAACTGAGGACCCCCAAAATAATCAAATACTCATATTTGAACTGAGGACCCCCCAAAATAATCATATTTGAACTGAGGATACACACACACACACACACACACACACACACACACACACACACACACACACACACACACACACACACACACACACACACACCTGTTTAGCATCATGTCACTCAAAGTTAACATTGGAATATATTATTGATTGTGTGTGTGTGTGTGTGTGTGTGTGTGTGTGTGTGTGTGTGTGTGTGTGTGTGTGTGTGTGTGTGTGTGTGTGTGTGTGTGTGTGTGTGTGTGTGTGTGTGTGTCTCTAGACTCCACTCTGATGAGCTCCATCATTCCAACATGGACATAGTGAGTACAGAACCCTCTAGTGGACATAGTGAGTACAGAACCCTCTAGTGGACATAGTGAGTACAGAACCCTCTAGTGGACATAGTGAGTACAGAACCCTCTAGTGGACATAGTGAATACAGTACCCTCTAGTGGACATAGTGAGTACAGAACCCTCTAGTGGACATAGTGAGTACAGAACCCTCTAGTGGACATAGTGAGTACAGAACCCTCTAGTGGACATAGTGAGTACAGAACCCTCTAGTGGACATAGTGAGTACAGAACCCTCTAGTGGACATAGTGAGTACAGAACCCTCTAGTGGACATAGTGAGTACAGCACCCTCTAGTGGACATAGTGAGTACAGAACCCTCTAGACTCCATCATTCCAACATGGACATAGTGAGTACAGAACCCTCTAGTGGACATAGTGAGTACAGAACCCTCTAGTGGACATAGTGAGTACAGAACCCTCTGCTCTGCACAATAATCACACTGACTGAACACCAGGAAAGACACTGATCGTTTCCTGTCTGCTTTGTTGTGTCTTTCAGAGCCCTTTTGAACCCAGTGTGCACACAGAGCAGTCGACCAATCACTACAGGTGAGTTATCCTAGTCAACCAATCAGTACAGGTCAGTTATCCTAGTCAACCAATCCATACAGGTGAGTTATCCTAGTCAACCAATCCGTACAGGTGAGTTATCCTAGTCAACCAATCACTACAGGTGAGTTATCCTAGTCGACCAATCAGTACAGGTGAGTTATCCTAGTCAACCAATCACTACAGGTGAGTTATCCTAGTCGACCAATCAGTACAGGTGAGTTATCCTAGTCAACCAATCACTACAGGTGAGTTATCCTAGTCAACCAATCACTACAGGTGAGTTATCCTAGTCAACCAATCACTACAGGCGAGTTATCCTAGTCAACCAATCAGTACAGGTGAGTTATCCTAGTCAACCAATCACTACAGGTGAGTTATCCTAGTCAACCAATCACTACAGGTGAGTTATCCTAGTCAACCAATCACTACAGGTGAGTTATCCTAGTCAACCAATCACTACAGGTGAGTTATCCTAGTCGACCAATCACTACAGGTGAGTTATCCTAGTCGACCAATCAGTACAGGTGAGTTATCCTAGTCGACCAATCAGTACAGGTGAGTTATCCTAGTCGACCAATCAGTACAGGTGAGTTATCCTAGTCAACCAATCAGTACAGGTGAGTTATCCTAGTCGACCAATCACTACAGGTGAGTTATCCTAGTCGACCAATCAGTACAGGTCAGTTATCCTAGTCGACCAATCAGTACAGGTGAGTTATCCTAGTCGACCAATCAGTACAGGTGAGTTATTCTAGTCAACCAATCAGTACAGGTGAGTTATCCTAGTCAACCAATCACTACAGGTGAGTTATCCTAGTCGACCAATCACTACAGGTGAGTTATCCTAGTCGACCAATCAGTACAGGTGAGTTATCCTAGTCGACCAATCAGTACAGGTGAGTTATCCTAGTCGACCAATCAGTACAGGTGAGTTATCCTAGTCGACCAATCAGTACAGGTGAGTTATCCTAGTCGACCAATCACTACAGGTGAGTTATCCTAGTCAACCAATCAGTACAGGTGAGTTATCCTAGTCAACCAATCACTACAGGTGAGTTATTCTAGTCAACCAATCAGTACAGGTGAGTTATCCTAAACACAGGACAGTCAACCAGTGTTTTTGGCAGGAAATTTCTATTTTAGTCACATTTTAGTCACCTGGAATGTCTTAGTGTTAGTCTAGTTTTAGTCGACTAAATGTCATAAGATTTCAGTCGACTAAAGTGTATTTTGGCGGGCCTTCATGCTGTCGTAATGACAGTTTTTACACTTTCTGAAAATAGCCGGTCTACAAGCTCACAATGCGTCGCGATGCGACGCATTGTGAGCTTGTAGATCGGCTATTTTCACAAGATTTTGTACACATTTTGAACTTGTGAAATGGGACATTCTGCCATACGAGTACTTTTACTTTTAGTACTTTAAGTACATTTTTATGCCAATACTTTTGTACTTTCACTCGAGTACATTTTGAATACAGGACTTTACTTCTAACGGAGTATGTCTACGTTGCAGTATTGATACTTTTACTTAGGTAAAACATTTGAGTACTTTTTTCCACCACTGGTCACAGGTTCAAGTTCGCCAGGTCCGGACTGTTCCAGTGCAGCGAGACAGCGTTGGTGTTTAAAACGACAGGCGAAGGAGAGGTCCTCTACAGGACTGTTCAGTGGGAGGAGAGATGGTTCCAGCCAACAGGAAGGACTCCTGCAGGTCCTCTGTTTGACATCCAGTGTCCTCAGAAGTCTGTCTGCCAGCTACACCTGCCACACTGTGACGTCACACCAGGTGAGTCAGCTACACCTGCCACACTGTGACGTCACACCTGGTGAGTCAGCTACACCTGCCACACTGTGACGTCACACCTGGTGAGTCACTGTTGAGACTTGGATGGTTAGAGCGGCGTGATTATATACAAAGTCAATGCAAAGACGAGAAGTTGTGTGGACGGGCATGGCTAACAGCCACATGGTGTCTATATCTATATCTATATATAGATTTAAATGTTCCAGTTCATAGCCTACTGCAGGCCTGGTTGACTATTGAAGAATTAAATGTTCCAGTTCATAGCCTACTGCAGGCCTTGTTGACTATAGATTTAAATGTTCCAGTTCATAGCCTACTGCAGGCCTGGTTGACTATTGAAGAATTAAATGTTCCAGTTCATAGCCTACTGCAGGCCTGGTTGACTATAGATTTAAATGTTCCAGTTCATAGCCTACTGCAGGCCTTGTCGACTAGATTTAGAAGACATTTTGAAGCTCTTAATTGCTACTAAAATGATATATAGTTAATTTGGAGAAATCCATCATATAACAAGTAAGTCAATGAGTGAGAAGCACAGAGAGGAGTGGGTGGGGCTTAGCGAAGGGTGAAGTGGTTTAGACATTGTGTTAAGATACTGTAACATCTCTTGTGTTTCTTTTAAGATTTTGTTTACATGGAATGGAATCTATGTTATTTTATTTTCCCCACAGGTGATCTGTCCGTGGCCCACATCACAGAGGAGGGTCTGGAACTCTTACAACCACAGAGAGTGACCCAGACTCATGTGGTTGTAAATGTGAACCATCTGTCTCTCTTTGGGATCCTGGAAAGAATCTTGAGCTACTTTCAACAACCCAAACCAAAACGTGCTCAGGTGTTGCTGTTCCGTCAAGAGTCACGGATACGGAGGACGCTGAGTGTGTTACTGCTGCCCAGTAATGTGACTTACAGAGAGGTAAATATATCTGTTAAGTAATGTGCCTTACAGAGAGGTACATATATCTGTTAAGTAATGTGTCTTACAGAGAGGTAAATATATCTGTTAAGTAATGTGTCTTACAGAGAGGTAAATATATCTGTTAAGTAATGTGCCTTACAGAGAGGTACATATATCTGTTAAGTAATGTGTCTTACAGAGAGGTAAATATATCTGTTAAGTAATGTGTCTTACAGAGAGGTAAATATATCTGTTAAGTAATGTGTCTTACAGAGAGGTAAATATATCTGTTAAGTAATGTGACTTACAGAGAGGTAAATATATCTGTTAAGTAATGTGTCTTACAGAGAGGTAAATATATCTGTTAAGTAATGTGGCTTACAGAGAGGTAAATATATCTGTTAAGTAATGTGACTTACAGAGAGGTAAATATATCTGTTAAGTAATGTGTCTTACAGAGAGGTAAATATATCTGTTAAGTAATGTGACTTACAGAGAGGTAAATATATCTGTTAAGTAATGTGCCTTACAGAGAGGTAAATATATCTGTTAAGTAATGTGCCTTACAGAGAGGTAAATATATCTGTTAAGTCATGTGTCTTACGGAGAGGTAAATATATCTGTTAGGTAATGGAATGGTAATGGAACCAAATGGACCCGTTAGGGTCCATTTGGTTCCATTTGTGCACTCTCAGAGTTACAGAGCCATGAGGGTCCATTTGGTTCCTAACTATCATATAGCTGGGGGGCCCCTGGAACTCCCTCAAGGACCCCTTGGGGTCCCCGGACCCCACTTTGGGAACCACTGGCCTAGGGGGGTCATTTCATTTGGCTCCTGAGAAATGTCAGCTCTGCCTACATACCAGATCTGCCTACATACCAGCTCTGCCTACATACCAGCTCTGCCTACATACCAGATCTGCCTACATACCAGCTCTGCCTACATACCAGCCACTATGAATGAACCATCTGATCAAACTGTGTTGGTGTGATTATAGGTGAAGGTATGAATGAACCATCTGATCAAACTGTGTTGGTGTCATTATAGGTGAAGGAAGCTCATGAAGACAATCAAAGCATCAAGGTCACCTCCGACTGTGTTCTCATCCCAGACCAACGCTACAGTCTGTCAGTGCTGCAGTGTCCTTCACAGGACGTACAACCTGAGGTACGTTTTAAACCTACAATATCTGTTTATTGTATGGTAAAGCAGTGTGAGTCAAGGAAACTGTTATTTTCACTCCTCCGCCACTACTACTGCTACTACTGCTGCTGCTACTGCTGCTACTGCTACTGCTGCTACTACTGCTACTACTGCTGCTACTACTACTGCTACTGCTGCTGCTACTACTGCTACTGCTGCTGCTACTTAGAGATGGGATTTATGGCTCTTTGAAGGGAGCTGGATCTCTGGGATCCGTTCCTTTCAAAGAGTCGTTCAAAAGACTGGCTCTTTTGAACGACGTTCCCGATGGGTGGGGGGGGGGGGCAAAAAAGAAAAAAAACTCTGTCTGCCCAGTGTCCCCCCAGTGCCTCCCCAGTACCTCCCCAATATCTGCCCTAGTGACTCCCCAGTGCCTCCCCAGTGTCTCCCCAGTGCCCAGTGTCCCCCCCAGTGTATCCTGCTTAGGGCGCCAGCTTGCTCATGACCGGCCCTGGTTGAAACCCCCCTGCCCCCCTCCTCCTCTAAAAAGGAACGGCTCCCTACTGTGAACCGGATCCCATCGTTCCTTTCAAAGAGCCGTTCAAATGATCCGACTCGTTCACGAACGTCACATCTCTACTGCTACTACTACTGCTACTGCAGTAGTAGTAGCAGCAGCAGTAGCATGCTACTGCTGCTGCTGCTGCTGCTGCTGCTGCTGCTGCTGCTACTGCTACTGCTACTGCTACTGCTACTGCTACTGCTGCTGCTACTGCTACTACTACTGCTGCTGCTACTTACTACTGCTGCTTGCTGCTGCTGCTGCTGCTACTACTGCTGCTACTACTGCTACTACTAATGCTACTACTGCTACTACTACTACTACTAATGCTACTACTACTGCTGCTGCTGCTGCTGCTGCTGCTACTGCTGCTACTACTACTACTACTACTACAGGTGGCTGCGTTACTACTTGCCTATCGGGCCATGGCTCTTTAGCCGAATGGTAACATACGCGGCTGACTGATACGAGGTTCCGGGTTCGCCTCCCTGCCGGCGCTACACTACTACTAACTAACTAACATTATTACTAGTATAACCACTACACCTCTACTACCAATACTAATGTTATTACTGCTGCTACAATCACTACTGTAGCACTACTACCATTAGTATACAACTATAATCACTACTGTATCACTACTACCATTAGTATACAACTATAATCACTACTGTAGCACTACTACCATCTATTATACAATTGAAAAGGTGTACCCAACCCAGGAAAAGGGACCCAAAGTCACACACTGCATACGACACTCACACGTCACTGACACACTGCAACACGCTACACTCACACGACAGTGACGTCACAGACTTACCCTCCGCGTCGATCCACGGCTATCTCCTCATGTCGCGCAGCACACTGACACTCAACACCACCCCCGGAACAATTCTCATTGCACTGCCACTAAAGCCGGCTGCCTTCCACACTCACAAATAATATCAATATCAATAATAAACACAAAAACGCCACAAGCACCGACACCCCCGCACGCACACACTCACACACGGGCCACGGAACACTGTTGCCAGGTCTATGCAAACAAGCCCAGAAAAAATGCCATACAACACGCTACTCACACACACTACAACACGCTTAAAACTCGCGGACCTGGCAACACTGCATCCTTTTTTCCCATTGGCTACTGTTGCTAATTTGTTGCCACGTCTATGAAAACAAGCACAGCAAAAATCGACACCTGGCGTGGAACAAACGGGACGAACCGAGGCGCATATATGGATAAGAACAACAACACCAACACTACACGCACACGCGCTGCAACACAAAACAGCTGCATACAACGCGTGTCACTGTCGACTTCTGTATCTGTGGACTTCTGTATCGCAACGCGGGGCAACGCAACTCTGGGATGAGCGGGCCAAAGGCCCGCGAAGTTCTAGTTAGTATACAACTATAATCACTACTGTATCACTACTACCATTAGTATACAACTATAATCACTACTGTATCACTACTACCATTAGTATACAACTATAATCACTACTGTATCACTACTACCATTAGTATACAACTATAATCACTACTGTAGCACTAAAAAAGTCTCTGTTTTTCAGGCTGCAGTCCCTTATTTTGAAGACTATGGACCAAATTACCATGCAAAGTTCCTGGTGACTATGGATGTCAATGCAGGACGCTTCTCAATGGAATTGAGAAGGGAACTGAGCCCCGACTCTGGACCGGTCTGGCAGCAAGGCATTACCCTGGAAGGTAAAGTTATGGACTTTCATTCAACCTTGGGATGTAGCAAGGCATTACCCTGGAAGGTAAAGTTATGGGCTTTCATTCAACCTTGGGATGTAGCAAGGCATTACCCTGGAAGGTAAAGTTATGGGCTTTCATTCAACCTTGGGATGTAGCAAGACATTACCCTGGAAGGTAAAGTTATGGGCTTTCATTCAACCTTGGGATGTAGCAAGGCATTACCCTGGAAGGTAAAGTTATGGGCTTCCATTCAACCTTGGGATGTAGCAAGACATTACCCTGGAAGGTAAAGTTATGGGCTTTCATTCAACCTTGGGATGTAGCAAGACATTACCCTGGAAGGTAAAGTTATGGGCTTTCATTCAACCTTGGGATGTAGCAAGGCATTACCCTGGAAGGTAAAGTTATGGGCTTTCATTCAACCTTGGGATGTAGCAAGGCATTACACTGGAAGGTAAAGTTATGGGCTTTCATTCAACCTTGGGATGTAGCAAGGCATTACCCTGGAAGGTAAAGTTATGGGCTTTCATTCAACCTTGGGATGTAGCAAGGCATTACCCTGGAAGGTAAAGTTATGGGCTTTCATTCAACCTTGGGATGTAGCAAGGCATTACCCTGGAAGGTAAAGTTATGGGCTTTCATTCAACCTTGGGATGTAGCAAGGCATTACCCTGGAAGGTAAAGTTATGGACTTTCATTCAACCTTGGGATGTAGCAAGGCATTACCCTGGAAGGTAAAGTTATGGGCTTTCATTCAACCTTGGGATGTAGCAAGGCATTACCCTGGAAGGTAAAGTTATGGGCTTTCATTCAACCTTGGGATGTAGCAAGGCATTACCCTGGAAGGTAAAGTTATAGACTTTCATTCAACCTTGGGATATAGCAAGCCGGTCTCACCCAAATACGGTGAAATAGCACAGATTGGCAATTCAAATACACACCTAGAAAACCCCAAAATCCGTACATATTACACTGAAACTGAAATGCTCCACATAGGGGCCCCTATCTCCACATAGGGGCCCCTATCCCCGGAACGTCACGTCCACTTCCATGGAACGTGCTGCAGTTCCACTTTTCGCCAGTAGGTAGTGGCAGCGTCAACGTTGGATTAGCCTTACTGGGGGCTTGGGGACACCACCGAGCACGCTGAAGCGCGCCAGTTGTAGCGTCGAACCTTGTGAAGTTCGGTAGAGCCGACTCTGCCCCGGTCGAGTTGCAACCGAATCGTAAATCATGTCAAACCCGATCTCACTCCCCTCACACGGTGAAATAGCAATACGTTCACGGTCAAAACAGTAGTAGTGTAATATGTAGGGATTGTGGGGGTTTACAGTATGTAGGGACTTGCCAGTCCGTGCTATTTCACCATGCTTGGGTGAGATGGGCCTCGATGTAGAGACTCTCTGGTTAGTTTCTGTTCATAATTTGAACACTTTTATTTCTTGCAGCACAATCTACAGGAGCAGCTGCTTCTGCACCAGGTGAGTTTCTAGCTTGTAGATCTGTTAAAATACATAATTTAAATAAAAACAAACTATTTTTGTCATCTCCCACTTGAATTAAAGTGACTTCACTTGATTAATTTGATTAATAGACGGAAAGGGAAGCTCAAACCCAAAATGCAATAGCCTACTTTGTTTTCAAGAGAGTGTCGCACAAACGTCAGTATTACAAAGTTATTTACACACAAAAAAATCAATGCTCTTTGGCCACTCAGAATAGCCAAATGGCATTGATCACGCCTCCAGGTCTTAAGTTAAGTAATAAGACCTGGTACTTAAGACACGCAAAATACAGCCCCAAGTGTTTTAGTGTTTAGACACTGTAGTGAGATCAAGTGTTTTAGTGTTTAGACACTGTAGTGAGATCAGGTGTTTTAGTGTTTAGACACTGTAGTGAGACTAAGGGCAGTATTATGCGTGTCTTAAGTACCAGGTCTTATTACTTAACTTAAGACCTGGAGGCGTGATCAATGCCATTTGGCTATTCTGAGTGGCCAAACAGCATTGACTACGCCTCCAGGTCTTAAGTTAAGTAATAAGACCTGGTACTTAAGACACGCATAATACTGCCCCAAGTGTTTTAGTGTTTAGACACTGTAGTGAGATCAAGTGTTTTAGTGTTTAGACACTGTAGTGAGATCAAGTGTTTTAGTGTTTAGACACTGTAGTGAGATCAAGTGTTTTAGTGTTTAGACACTGTAGTGAGATCAAGTGTTTTAGTGTTTAGACACTGTAGTGAGATCAAGTGTTTTAGTGTTTAGACACACTTTTAATAAGAATTGTTTTCTCCTATAGACCTATGGCTTTCCATTTTAAAACAATGTCAAATGAAAGTTTAAACATGTTTCACTCACACATAGTTTCACCAACAATGTTCAATCCTCCTTAACTTCAGAGAAACACTTTGTGGACCAACATCGGCGTTTCCTGATTCGCAACGTGAGGAATGTGGGTCCCATCCTAGATGTACTCCTTGAGGAGGATATCATCGACGGTGAGAGCTACAGAGATGTGAGGTCCAAACCCACCCCTCAGGAGATGATGAGGGCACTCTATGAACTCCTGACCTCCAGAACAGCCAGAGACACTTTCCACAAAGCTCTCCAGGAACACGAGAATTCTCTCCTTAATGATCTTTAAGTAATTTGCATTTATTTATTTTTTACAAGTTACAAGAGAATGGAGCTTTTCAGGCAGTGCTATATGAATCATTATAATTCATCCTCTTGATTCCCAAGAGCCCCACACTTTCATTCCAATGTTAATCTACAGATTAAGATTGCCCTAGCCTACTTTTTCTTTGTGAACCTGTAAATATTTAGTAATGTAATGTAGCCACTTGATGCTAACTGGTTAGAAAACCTACCACGTTGTTTGACCAAAACGTTGTCCTGGTCCCACGACCACGACAACATAATCATGGCAACCTGAAGTCTTGACGCCTGATCTGTAGTGAGTCTTTCCATGGTGTTATCCTGATCTGTAGTGAGTCTTTCCATGGTGTTATCCTGATCTGTAGTGAGTCTTTCCATGGTGTTATCCTGATCTGTAGTGAGTCTTTCCATGGTGTTATCGACTCCAAATGTAGATTAAAATGCCAGCAGTTTGGCTCAGCTGATGAACAGTTAGTAGATGGCTTTGCTTTGTATCTCTCTCAATAGATCCTCATCACCAATATTGTTCATGTGAATATTTTTTTCCCCTGCACAGATATTGTTATTCACAGCAGCGTTGTTGTTTCTGCACAGATATTGTTATTCACAGCAGCGTTGTTGTTTCTGCACAGATATTGTTATTCACAGCAGCGTTGTTGTTTCTGCACAGATATTGTTATTCACAGCAGCGTTGTTGTTTCTGCACAGATATTGTTATTCACAGCAGCGTTGTTGTTGCTGCACAGATATTGTTATTCACAGCAGCGTTGTTGTTGCTGCACAGATATTGTTATTCACAGCAGCGTTGTTGTTGTTGTTCTTTTCCTGTTAGGAAGTAAGTGATGCTGTTGATGGACCAGGAGTGTTGTTGTCCCGGCTGTGCTTCCCTGCTTGTCCACCAGATGTCCCCCTTCGTCGTCGTGTCCATTTGCGTGTCTCAGTCTTTGTCCCGTGCTTGTTCATGGGATTTTATTTTATTATTATTATTATTATTATTATTTTTATGTTCGTCATGACGCATATTGTGATTGGCCGGAATGAGACGGTGTACAGTATGGCGACGAGAGCGCCCCTCACTTCACACAGGTGTGATTTGTATTGCTCTGTAAAGCTCTTTGAGCTGAGATGTCATGAAAGGTGCTACAAATAAAAGGTATGTAAATGTAATGTAGATTATTATTAAATGTCAGTGTCAGATGTATTCATGTATGTTTGATTTGTGACATTTCACACAAACTGGGAACACTGTATATTTATTTACCTTTGTACATAAACCTTTATATTTGATGCATTTTTATATAAACCCTTATATCTGATCTTATATCTGATCTTGAATATAGACTTTTATACTTGATTCACATTTTATATACATCTTTATATTTGATGATATATTTTTAGATAAACCTGTATATCTAATGCATTTGATTCACATTTTCATATAAACCTTTATATTTGATGATTTGCATTAAACCATGAATTAAACTGTAAAAGTCCTTTTATATATGATTGTATTCAACTTTATCACTGTCAATACTTTGTTTCTTTAAAAAAAAAACAGTTGTTCACGTTATGATCAACTTTATGTCAATAAACGTTCTGTGCAAACATTTATTTAATGAGTTGTTGGAGTTTGGAAGCATTCTTAAATCACTCAATGTCCTGTTTACACCAACACCACCCATTTACAGATGGTCCAGTCATTTAACACATGATGTGAGCTTGTAGATCTGCTATATATACGACGCAGAGATTTAATTAAAATAAATAAACATGGACAGATCATTATAATAATAAATAGGTGATGTCACAATTTCCCATTGACGCCCATGAAAAAAAAAAAAAAGTATATATATATTTCCCATGAATACGGTACTTTTACTTTGTAACAGAGTATGGCTACATTACAGTATTGATACTTTTACTTATAGGTAAACATATGAGTAATTCTTCCATCACTGGTAAACAGGACCCGAGTTGTCTCTGTACTTGGGACTGCTTTTTTCTGTCTACACCAATGTTGCCAAAATATACTCCTACAGCTTGTAGATCTGCTATTTTGTCTAATATTCCCCCCAGAATATGGGTGCTGGGGTTCAAGTGGTTAGAGTCCACTGTCAAAGAAATTAGAGAAACGGCTGGATGGCACTTTTACACCGACTTGTAATGCAGTGGTTCCCAAAGTGGGGTCCGGGGACCCCTAGGGGTACTTGAGGGAGTTCCAGGGGGTCCCTAGCTCAATTAGAGATAGTTGGGAACCAAATGGACCCTTATGGGTCTGTAACTCAGAGAGTGTACACTTTGACAGCCCATACAGCCACACAGAAAAGTCCTATATCTGATTGACAGCCCATACATCCAATCAGAAAAGTCCTATCTGATTGACAGCCCATAGATCCACACAGAAAAGTCCTATATCTGATTGACAGCCCATACATCCAATCAGAAAAGTCCTATCTGATTGACAGCCCATAGATCCAAACAGAAAAGTCTTATCTGATTGACAGCCCATACATCCAAACAGAAAAGTCCTGATTGACAGCCCATACATCCAATCAGAAAAGTCCTGTCTGATTGACAGCCCATAGAGCCACACGGGGACTACACATTTCACGCCCCCAAATGAGACAGCGTCCCCACTTCTGGTCCATTAGAACGGTGTACTGCAGGCCAGCCCGTAGAAGTCCATTGAAATTCAACAGTAGTTAGCCTAGTGTCTTTGTCAACATATATTGTTGTTTTCTCAATAGAGGATGTATTTCACATTTAATTTACCACTTGAATGAGTTAACCATAATGTTAACGGAGCAGAGGGGAGACGGCAGACAGAGAACCTGTCGCTTTTAAGGGACGTCACTGCCTTTACGAGGCTACGAGCGCCGACTTTGAAGAGTGGAATTCTCAATTCTCATTTATAAAGCCATTCTTGGTAATCTACCACGTTACATTGGTTCTAAATTTGAACTTGTCCAAAACTCTCTCAACCTCAGATCAAATGCTTGGTTACGCTATGTCGTGCCCCCAACAAAATCTGAGGCTGGAAAAAAAAAAGCTTATTTCGGACCCTGGTCTTGGAATGACCTACAGACCAGACTCAAACTGGACCCTGGTCTTAATGACCTACAGACCAGACTCAAACTGGACCCTGGTCTTGGAATGACCTACAGACCAGACTCAAACTGGACCCTGGTCTTAATGACCTACAGACCAGACTCAAACTGGACCCTGGTCTTGGAATGACCTACAGACCAGACTCTAACTGGACCCTGGTCTTAATGACCTACAGACCAGACTCAAACTGGACCCTGGTCTTGGAATGACCTACAGACCAGACTCAAACTGGACCCTGGTCTTAATGACCTACAGACCAGACTCAAACTGGACCCTGGTCTTAATGACCTACAGACCAGACTCAAACTGGACCCTGGTCTTGGAATGACCTACAGTCCAGACTCAAACTGGACCCTGGTCTTAATGACCTACAGTCCAGACTCAAACTGGACCCTGGTCTTGGAATGACCTACAGACCAGACTCAAACTGGACCCTGGTCTTAATG
The DNA here is from genome assembly GCF_951216825.1 of Electrona antarctica. NCBI lineage: Eukaryota > Metazoa > Chordata > Actinopteri > Myctophiformes > Myctophidae > Electrona > Electrona antarctica. Next base: position 38,968,048 of record NC_136789.1, on the reverse strand, counting down.
TCCTACAGACCAGACTCAAACTGGACCCTGGTCTTGGAATGACCTACAGTCCAGACTCAAACTGGACCCTGGTCTTAATGACCTGTAGACCAGACTCAAACTGGACCCTGGTCTTAATGACCTACAGTCCAGACTCAAACTGGACCCTGGTCTTAATGACCTACAGTCCAGACTCAAACTGGACCATGGTCTTGGAATGACCTACAGACCAGACTCAAACTGGACCCTGGTCTTAATGACCTACAGACCAGACTCAAACTGGACCCTGGTCTTAATGACCTACAGACCAGACTCAAACTGGACCCTGGTCTTAATGACCTACAGTCCAGACTCAAACTGGACCCTGGTCTTAATGACCTACAGACCAGACTCAAACTGGACCCTGGTCTTGGAATGACCTACAGACCAGACTCAAACTGGACCCTTGTCTTAATGACCTACAGACCAGACTCAAACTGGACCCTGGTCTTAATGACCTACAGACCAGACTCAAACTGGACCCTGGTCTTAATGACCTACAGACCAGACTCAAACTGGACCCTGGTCTTAATGACCTACAGACCAGACTCAAACTGGACCCTGGTCTTGGAATGACATACAGACCAGACTCAAACTGGACCCTGGTCTTGGAATGACCTGTAGACCAGACTCAAACTGGACCCTGGTCTTGGAATGACCTACAGACCAGACTCAAACTGGACCCTGGTCTTAATGACCTACAGACCAGACTCAAACTGGACCCTGGTCTTAATGACCTACAGACCAGACTCAAACTGGACCCTGGTCTTAATGACCTACAGACCAGACTCAAACTGGACCCTGGTCTTGGAATGACCTACAGACCAGACTCAAACTGGACCCTGGTCTTAATGACCTACAGACCAGACTCAAACTGGACCCTGGTCTTGGAATGACCTACAGACCAGACTCTAACTGGACCCTGGTCTTAATGACCTACAGACCAGACTCAAACTGGACCCTGGTCTTGGAATGACCTACAGACCAGACTCAAACTGGACCCTGGTCTTAATGACCTACAGACCAGACTCAAACTGGACCCTGGTCTTAATGACCTACAGACCAGACTCAAACTGGACCCTGGTCTTGGAATGACCTACAGTCCAGACTCAAACTGGACCCTGGTCTTAATGACCTACAGTCCAGACTCAAACTGGACCCTGGTCTTGGAATGACCTACAGACCAGACTCAAACTGGACCCTGGTCTTAATGTCCTACAGACCAGACTCAAACTGGACCCTGGTCTTGGAATGACCTACAGTCCAGACTCAAACTGGACCCTGGTCTTAATGACCTGTAGACCAGACTCAAACTGGACCCTGGTCTTAATGACCTACAGTCCAGACTCAAACTGGACCCTGGTCTTAATGACCTACAGTCCAGACTCAAACTGGACCATGGTCTTGGAATGACCTACAGACCAGACTCAAACTGGACCCTGGTCTTAATGACCTACAGACCAGACTCAAACTGGACCCTGGTCTTAATGACCTACAGACCAGACTCAAACTGGACCCTGGTCTTAATGACCTACAGTCCAGACTCAAACTGGACCCTGGTCTTAATGACCTACAGACCAGACTCAAACTGGACCCTGGTCTTGGAATGACCTACAGACCAGACTCAAACTGGACCCTTGTCTTAATGACCTACAGACCAGACTCAAACTGGACCCTGGTCTTAATGACCTACAGACCAGACTCAAACTGGACCCTGGTCTTAATGACCTACAGACCAGACTCAAACTGGACCCTGGTCTTAATGACCTACAGACCAGACTCAAACTGGACCCTGGTCTTGGAATGACATACAGACCAGACTCAAACTGGACCCTGGTCTTGGAATGACCTGTAGACCAGACTCAAACTGGACCCTGGTCTTGGAATGACCTACAGACCAGACTCAAACTGGACCCTGGTCTTAATGACCTACAGACCAGACTCAAACTGGACCCTGGTCTTAATGACCTACAGACCAGACTCAAACTGGACCCTGGTCTTAATGACCTACAGACCAGACTCAAACTGGCTGCTGTGATTCCCCTAGTGAGCTTTAAAAGGATTGCCATGGGCACACTTCCCATGCACTGCTCCTGCTTTGACGTATAGCAAATGTCTGCTTGCTTTTTAGTCTACTAGCAATTTTCCGTTGCTTAGTTTTTATTTTATTAGTCCTCATTGGTCGCGTTAATAGGCGTTCCTGTTCTCCCTTTGAGCTTCCGTAGTGGGTTCTGTATTTATGAGCATTGTATGTCTGTCCTGTTTTTTGTTGTGTATTTTGTTTGTTATTGGCAGAGCTGTGTCACTTATTTTGCCTCTTGTCTTGGCCAGTTCACACTTGTAAAAGAGACTTCAGTCTCAATGTGGTTTTTACTGGTTAAATAAAGGTTAAAAAAACACCCCACTTTGGGAACCACTGGTGTAGGGTACTGCGCCTGCCTTGGGCAAATACTTTTATTTTATTTATAATATCAAGATGGCTAGATCTATCATCACATGGTATAGGCCAGTGGTTCCCAAAGTGGGGTCCGGGGACCCCCAGGGGTACCTGAGGGAGTTCCAGGGGGTCCCCAGCTAAATGATAGTTTGGAACCAAATGGACCCTTATGGGGTCTGTAACTCTGACCCCACTCTCAGAGTTAAATTAACATTGATTTTACTAAATAAATTGGGAGTCCCAGAGATAGAAATGCCATTAAATGGGGGTCCGTAGACTAATGCATGTCAAACTGGGGGTCCTTGAAATTAAAATGGTTGAGAATCACTGCTAGAGCCGTACAAATCTTCTCTTATGGGGGTCCCTGGCATATCTTTTCAAATGGGGGTCCGCGGGGCTAATGAGTGTCTATTTGGGGGTCCTGTGAAAAAGATTGGGGAACCACCGGTAGGCCTATAGGATAGCCCCTTTTCATCTCAGCCCTATATTATCCTTTATATTATTTTATCATATTTATATTATGGGTTTCCTGACGCCAAGTTCAGATTTACTGTCTATTAGACTTTCCCCAGTCAAGTTAACTCGCATACTGAGAGGTCTATTTTGATATGAGACTACATGTATTTGACCTTGATGCCTAGTGAGAAAGTAGATAGCCGTGCTTTTCTCTGTTAGAGTTCACAGATGACAGGGAAAGAATGTTATCTTCAGGTTGCCATAGCAACGCCAGCCTCTGTGCTTTCCCGGTCTATGGCCCTCAAAGACTGAACCAAGGAAGATGAATTCTACGTCACGATACCATCCATGTGCTGGTCGAATGAGTGCTCGACAACCAGCACCACCATGGGATATTGCGGATATGAACTATCTCAAGCCAATGAACTTTAGATCAACAAATCTGACGTCAGATTGCAGTATTTAGCCTGGAACAATACTGTGAAGAAGGAGATTCAGCACTCGGACAATTGGACTATTTATTCTAAATTATGATGTAATTACTAGCTGAATTCCATTAAATTTCTCTGTAAATTGACTTTATATCTACTAAAATTATGGTTAAAACCTGAATCTTTCCTCTCAGAACTTTATTCATCTGCGTCCAAATTCTTTTTTAAGGTCTTTCTGTTTTTTATGGTACCGTGACTGTCATTCAAGATTGTCATTTTTAAGGTAAAGACAGCACGGCATTTGGGTCTCCCTGCTGGGTTATTGAAGGTATTTATTTACAGTCTTCTAAAACTATTACAATATTCATATAAGTATGGATTTTATTTCCATCAATTGGTCTTCGATCCTTGATTATTTTTATCCATTAACATTCATATAAACTAATGCATAATTTGTTATTAGGCTATTAGTATTACTAGTAATATCAAGTATATTATTATCAGTATTAAGTATCAATCATTTATTGATTTTCTGCTAAGATGTTAACAACCCTGGAGACACCGTCTCCACACCATAGCGCAAAACATTCTTAAGCTGCGCACTTCTTAAGCTGCGCGCAGCTTAAATTCTGAGTTTTTAGACAGCTGGTGGATGGAAAAGAAGCTCCACCTCCGCGGAAGACTTGAGCGGAGGAGAGCGTTTCCGGGAATCTGGCCGTCGCGCAAGAATTCAGCGGAGGTGGAGCTTAATTTCCATCCACCAGCTGTCTAAAAACTCAAGCTTTAAGCAGCGCGCAGCCGAGAACGTGCGCAGCTCTTTTGACCGTGTGGCAGCACCTACACCGTCTCCACACCATAGCGCAAAACTTTCTTAAGCTGCGCACTTCTTAAGCTGCGCGCAGCTTAAATTCGGAGTTTTTAGACAGCTGGTGGATGGAAAAGAAGCTCCACCTCCGCCGAAGACTTGAGCGGAGGAGAGCGTTTCCGGGAATCTGGCCGTCGCGCAAGAATTCCGCGGAGGTGGAGCTTAATTTCCATCCACCAGCTGTCTAAAAACTCAAGCTTTAAGCTACGCGCAGCCGAGAACGTGCGCAGCTCTTTTGACCGTGTGGCAGCACCTCTAGACAGGGTTGATGTTAAGTTAATTCAGGCACAGACACTACATACTACAGTAGGTGGCGGTATGCAGCTAACAGCAATGGTTGCAACCCACTATAAGTAATAGAAGAAGCCACTTCCGGTCTGCCGCAAACGGCGGCAACTTCGGCAAGCAAGCAAGCACGACAACAACAACAACAACAACAACAACACACCACCACAATGCAGTCCTCATTAAACAACACATTAGAGCAGAAGCCTATTAAATTCCAGTTGGAACAAGATGGAGACTTTTTCATGGTGGGATCAGAGGTATGTAGCAAATAATGCATTTGTTTCTAATGTTTTGTCTCCCCTTCAAGTTGATGATACTGCTGTAGCAATGCCACAGTCATGTCAAAACTCACTTTTTACTGGCAAGCATTTTAAGCCTTTTTGATTGATTGATCTATATATTTCACTGTAGAGTGAGACAGTGAGTAGACAGTATGTGGAATCGCTACATTTCAAAAGAAAGCACAATACAAAAACTGCTACTTTGAGGACTTGAGGTTTTTCTATGAAAAAAAGGAAATCATAAAGAAAAAAGGAAAAAAAAAAAACACTGTCCTGTGTAAAAAAGGGGGGCCAGTTTCGAATTGCTGCCCTCCGTAGGTAACCTGACTCCGCCAGATGGGGCAGCAGAGAGTACACTGGGTTCCCCCCTCCTGCTCCCATCTGGGAACTCTCAGGCAGACTTGATGCCCGGCCACAAAACGGCCTGGCCAATCAGCAGCAGCTATCCCGCCTCTAGCTGCTGCTGATTGGCCAGGCCGTTTTGTCTCCTTGAGAGGTTTTGAAGGAGTCTGGGTATCCGGTTACCTTTTCTGAATTTTGGACGGAGGTACCCTAGGGTCCCTCAAGCTTTATTACTTGCGCAAGCAGAGCGTGCAAGTAATGTTATCAGTCAGGTGCTACGAGATGCGTATGTCCCTTAGCAGCATATGATATGACGTCATATGCTGGCACGGGACATACGGAAGCAGACCGTGCAGGTGTGTTTTCCGTCATGCTACGAAGCGTAGCCTATGTCCCATGACGTGATGAAGATATGTACCAATGCCAGGGTATAATTGGTTTACGATGGTGACGTAATGATGATATGTTTCAGTGTCGGGTGGATTAAAGGGACATACGCATCAAACCACCCGAGTTACCACAGTATACCACTAATCAACTCAGAAATTACATATACATATATACATAGACATATGAGCATATGACGTGATGAAGATATGTACCAATGCCAGGGTATAATTGGATTATCGATTGTGACGTACGATGACATGTTTCAGTGTCGGGTAATGCCCCTATGTATACATATGTGACCGGGTCTGGCAAATAGGGCCTCATCTCGACCAGAGTAATTTTTCAGTTTTTTACAGATTATTATTAAAGTACAGAATGTAAACTTTCATATGATGTATCATTCAATGAAATTGGAAAATATTTGAAGGAGATATGACCATTTTAAAATGATTGTGCCGTTTTACCCAAAGCTGAGAAAATCCCCTTTGAATGTTCACAACATTTCAACACCTAGAGCTGGCTAGCCTACTTTGACTTATACGTATGTATACATTTAATTTGACCAAATCAATAATCTGTTGGAATGAAAACTTTCTTCAACATTCAAGCTGTGTTAATATGGAAAAAAAAAACGAAAATCACAAAAAAAAAATCAAGTTTATTTTAGATTTTCTGCCTTTTCATTATAGGCGAGATGAGGACCATTTTGCTAGACCTGGTCACATATATATAATTCGACGCCACTGCCATAACAGGCATAAGTAATCATTACGTCATATGCTGGCACGGGACATACGGAAGCAGACCGTGCAGGTATGTTTTCCGTCATGCTACGAAGCGTATGTCCCATGACGTGATGAAGATATGTACCAATGCCAGGGTATAATTGGTTTACGATGGTGACGTAATAAGGATTTGTTTCAGTGTCGGGTGGATTAAAGGAAAGGCCTCTATGTCGAGGTATACATGTCTATGTATATATGTAATTTGTGAGTTGATTAGTGGTATACTGTGGTTACTCGGGTGGTTTGATGCGTATGTCCCTTTAATCCACCCGACACTGAAACATATCATCAAGATGGAAGTATAAACACCTTCATGTCCGGATTAGGCTTTAAACAACAATTAATCACATCATTAAGTTGACAGAGAGGGAGGGGGGGGTGGGGGGCATACATCACATCACATTACAAACGAACTCACATTACAAACGAACTTTATTCATTTTCTCCTCTCAGTTGCGCTCGCAGTAAGGTTCCTTGCAGTGAGGTCAAACGTTCCAGGGTGATGTCCATTTTCCGGTCTTGGGCAAAGAATCTTTCAGAAAGTCTTCCAAGAATGGTGTCCAGCTTCTGATTAAGCTCCAGTAGTGCCGCAGACTGAGATGTTATTGAGAGTTTAAAATAAATAATATTATACTGTATACGTGACAACATATTTTCTTTCGAATAATAATAATTTCTTTTCATCTGATATCCATGACTTATTTTTTTTTGAGAAACTACAAGTGGATCCTGGACACTTCTAAAACGATGGGACTGTATTTCCTTTATAGATTTTACCATACTTCAAAATACTACTTTTTTTCCTCCAAAAGCAAGGTACATAGCAAATAGCTAAACCTAATAATTCAATATGTTCTTTCACAGAGAGGATGAGATTTGATATACAGACTATGAATGAGCCTTTACAAGTTTATCCACTCTCCAAGAGACGCAGCTGTACCACTGTCTGTTCACGGAGACCTGCGTGGTCACTTGAGTGTTGATGAGATGTTTCAAAAGATGCATAAAGTTGCAGTAGGAGACCACGAGTGGTCAGCTGCACGTCCTAGTTATTGCCTCTGATTGGCCGACCTCGCACATGCTTTAGAATGGAGTGTGGTGGATGTTTTGAATGCTGTCGTGTTTCTAAAATGTCTGAGCCAATCGCGATGCGGGACATGGGAAGTCAAGGAAGAGAGAATTTGACAGAAGCTAAATTTCAAAAATAGATTAAAAATACTTTACGGCGACGCCGATTAGCGCCGATTCACGCAAGTTTCCGCGGCAGCCCATTGCAGCGTTATGCTTTTTTTTCCTCCTCCAGGTTGGAAACTACCTGCATATGTTCAAAGCGTCTCTGTACCAACACTACCCGCTATTATGGAGGAGGATGGCCTCAGTCCAGCAGAGGAAGAGGTTGAAGAAGACCATTGTTGGTTCAGCAATTGGTGAGTTATGCAGTTTTGTTTTGATTAGATACAATAGGTATCGCTGGTGCGACCATGCAAATAATACCGTATCTCGCTCAACATTTCATAGAAAAATGTAATTACACAAAGTAAGCAAAGCATACTACCTTGTTTTATGAATAAAAGCACATGTTCTTCTTTCACCCTTGCAGCCACAAAAGGTACAAAACATCAAAGCATTATATTTTTGTTTTTCCTATTGCCAATCTACAGCCCCTAGAGTTATGCTACTGAAGGCATCAGAATGTGAAGAGATCTTTGAGGGAAATGATGAGAAATACAAAGCAGTTTCCATCAGCACAGAACCTCCAGCGCACCTCAGGTAAGTTCTACCTCCTCTGTAGATTCACCAAAGCCTGCTGTGTGTGTGTGTGTGTGTGTGTGTGTGTGTGTGTGTGTGTGTGTGTGTGTGTGTGTGCGCGCGCGTGTGTGCGCAACGAAAATGGCACATCTTCGTTGGGGAGAGAGAGGGGGAGGGGGGAGAGAGAGAGAAAAGATTTAAGTAAAAAGAAACACCTGAGCAGCATCATTGGCAAATGGCATCCCCTGGGGGTCTATGAGGCCGTATCTGTTTTGACTCTGTTTGACCAGAATAGAACAGAGCCTTCATTAGTACCAGTGGTAACAAACACCTAGGGGACACCGGTTAACTAAGTACAGTATATTGGTTTTAATTGTCTTAAGTGTGTACGTTAAAATTAATTTCAAGTGTGACTGCTCCATTTTTTCCTTAGCTTTGATGATGATGACCCTCCAGTGAACCATGAGAATCTCTCCCAAACAGAAGTGCTGCTGCCCATTCATCTAGACATGGAGATAGATGGATACAAACACTTCACATGGGAGATGAACGGTGAACACGCAATATCACTGCTTCAACAAGTTTCACAACATTCAATTAAAGCCTGATTCATACTGTAGTTTTGTGTGCCGGAAACATGTCTCAGAACTTCAGTTTTCAGAAATGCCTCTAATAACAAGTAGTCATTAATGTAATAACCTGTAATTATTAACAACTGTAATACCATGGAGTTATTAACTGTTTGTTTTGTCTAAGCAAGAGATAACATATTTTGTACAACAAGAAAGATAGAAGAAATGTATTTACCTTTTAGGGACCCAGTGTTCACCATCATGTTATTCTTCTGCTCCTAGACGTCTTGCACGTGGTTGTGTATAAAGACGGCGTTTCTCCTGACCAGGAGAAGAACCCCAGTCTGTCCCAGGAGGAACCAGAGCCTCTACACATTAAAGGGAACCAGGAGGTGTTACTTCAAAGACCAGAGGAGCCTGGTGGATCAGTGTTACTAGCAGGGAAAAGTATAGATGATGGTGATGCCGTCTCTTCATACTGTTCTGAAATTGAAGTCGGAGTTGAAATGGGATCTGACACGGAAGTCACTGATGACAGTGATGAGTGGGAGGAGACCAGCGCAGGTGAGTCAGCTTTAAACACACTGAAATCACACAAGACACAAAAGGCCTATTCATACTCAGTTTTAGGTGATAAGGTGACCACCGAAAAGGTGGTTAGTAAAAACGGAGAGATGTGTTTGTGTGAGCGGTGAGTCGCTTACCACCGGTGGCGAGGTGACGTCATGTTGTAGTAGTCGGTGGTCACCTTATCACCTAAAACTGGACTATAAATAGGCCTAAAGGGTCCTATCATGTGCCTGGCATAATGTGACACAGTGCCCACCGACGCAGTTGTTAAATTCACTTCTTAGCCAATTTGATGCGTGGGGGTGATTTTGTCAAATGAGGTGTGGTTTGACGCGATCACGGCACAATGCTATTTTCCCCACAGACTTTGTGCTCCGAGCTGGTCTTATCAGTCACTTCCACGTTCTTTCCTATCATGAACAAGGACATTGGGTTTTGTCAGGGACACATTACTACCTGCATATAGTAAAATTGGTGTGGACACACCCCTAAGTCGCCATGGCGCAAAGTTCAGCCATTAAAATCGGGCCCTTATTGTGGACTGTTTTACAAAAAAATGAAAATGTAAAAAAAAAAAAATTTCACAAACGCGTACAGTACACGCAACTGATTTCACAACACACTGCAACTGATGACATGCAATTATTAACGTAAGGATTTCTTATATTTTCCAAACTTTTCTCCTTCCCAGGCAATACTGTATCTTATTTATCTCCATATGTGAGCCCTGTGACATCTAACAGTCCTGCTGCCAAGTCACAACACCCACAAAGAGATGAACCTTCCACTTCTCTTCTGGCTAACATGAATCCAGCAGTGGTGGTTCTCCACAAACTCCCTCTGAACATGGTTCACCCACCAGCACCACTGCAGCAATGCAGCAATGATGAGGAGGAGAATGTTAATCATTCTGACAAGTTGCGGGAACCAACACACGACAGGGGCAACGACTCTGACTCTGATTGGTCGTATTCAAAGTCTCAGTCAAACAATAAGAGAAAAAAGCAGAAGAAAGGCAGAAAACTCAACATTGATGTGACTTCAACGACACAGACGACACAAGCCAACACCAACGGTAACTAACCAAGGGCTGTAGTAATTTAAAAATCACACCTGTGTGAAGTGAGTGGTGCAACTCCGTGTGGGGGTCCCCGGGGGGTGGGGGGGAGGGATTTTCAGACTCACAGGAACGCACTCAGGGTGCCGGCCCGGTTCCGGCGAGCCGCCCGCGTCCAAAACAGTAGAGAAATGACAGAGTTACCATGTGGGGGTCCCCGGGGGTCGGAGAGAGGGGGGGTGGGGTACGTTCCAGACCCACAGGAACGCACCCCTGACATGCTAACGTTTCTGCTGAAAGTTGGAGGAAAAACGGAAATGAAAGTACCCAAATATGAGGAAATAGCCTTGGCAAGGCTTACCGACCCTGGCAGACAGAATTAATAGTAATAATTATCAGGCCAACTGTCTGTGAAAAAACTGGCAGGTTCAAGATTGGATCTTTGAACCGCTCACAATTGATCTTTAGCCTATAGAGAAGCCTAGATTAAATGCTTCCCGTCAAATGGCCTACTCTACTCTGATTTCGACTATAATAATGTTTTGTCCATTATTGTCACATCATTATAATTAATCTGTTGCACAAATAGTGTTTTGTTCTCTCTCTCTATCTCTGTCTCGCTCTCTCTCTCTGTCTCTCTCAGGAGGGAGGTCCCAGTCTTTAATTCATCTGAAGACACATCAGCATATCCACCCCAGTGAAAAACGTTTTGCTTGTAAACTTTGTGACAAGAGTTTCCTTTGGCCAGCTTCCCTGAAGATACACCACCGTGTCCACACTGGAGAAAAAACATTCCATATCCACCCCAGAGAAAAACGTTTTCCTTGTAAACTTTGTGACAAGAGTTTCCTTTGGCCAGCTGCCCTGAAGATACACCACCGTGTCCACACTGGAGAAAAAGAGTTTTAGTAATTCAGGTTCTCTAAAGAGACATGAACGGTTTCACACAGGAGAAAAGCCATTCCACTGTAAACATTGTGACAATAGTTTTAGTGATTCAAGCTCTCAGAGGAAACACCAGAGTATCCACACCAGAGAAACAACATTCCATTGTAAACGTGACAAGAGTTTCAGTTGCTCGGGTGACCTGAAAGCACACCAGCATATCTATACTGGAGTAAAACGTCTTCCTTGTAAATTTTGTGACAAGAGTTTCCCTTCGCCATTCTTACTGAAGAGACACCATCTTGTCCAGACTCCATACTGGAGAAAAAACATTCCACTGTAAACACTGACAAGAGTTTCCCTTATCCATGTTCCCTGAAGAGACATCAGCGTGTTCACACTGGAGAAAAACCATTCCAATGTAAACACTGTGACCAGAGTTTAAGTGATGCAGGTAATCGGAAGAAACATGAACGGTGTCACACAGGAGTAATGCCATTCCACAGTAAACACTGTTTCAATGATCCTAGTACTCTTAGGAAATACCATAGAAACAACATTCCATTGTAAGTTTTGTGTTGCAGTTGCCCTGAAAGCACACCGGAATATCCATACTGGAGTAAAACGTATTCCTTGTAAACTTTGTGACAATAGTTTCAGTCGGTCAGGTGACCTGGAGAGACATGAATGTGTCCATACTGGAGTAAAACCTTTCCCCATGTACACTTTGTGACAAGAGTTTTCCCTAAGTTTGCTATCTGAATTGAAGAGACACCATCGCGTCTACACTGGAGAAAAACCTTTTCACTGTAAACATTGTGACAAGAGTTTTACTGATTCAAGTAATGAAAATGAGTAAAGTAATGAAAACATGAAAGTGTACACACAGGAGAAAGAGTTTCATTCGGTCAGCTGACCTGAAGTCACACCAGCGTGTTCATGCACAGTATACAAAGTGACAGTTTGACCTGAATAGACACCAATCTGTCCACATTGTGGAGAAGAATATGAGATAAAATCTCATTGCAGCTGCCTACCCATGTAAATCCTCTGCTTTGTCTACTTTCTGAACCTTTAGATATTGCTTACCCCCCCCCCCCCCCCCCCCCCCCCACACACACACACACACACACAAACTTAATGTTCAAGTTATGCACATATAGCACCCATTCTTAAACGTTTCATGACATTGTCATTTATTTTTCGTTTTTCTTTTAGGTTATATGACCTCCATTACACCCATCAACCTGAACTTTGAATATTCAGTGGATTTTCTGTGGTCTGGGGTGTTTTCCTGCAGAAAGACTTCCCTGTAATTTGGTTTTGTTCCACTGTTTACGTTGATTCCACTGTTTATGATGATATTCATCCCTTGCAGGGACGTTTGTGTCAGTGGGGGAGGGGGGGCTTGGCAGGAGCTTGGACAAAACTTTTTTCCTTTCTTTAAAAAATAACTCTTATATTATGCTGGGAGGATCAACGTGTTGACTATTACCCACAGTTTATTTTATTAGATGTCAACTCCATAAGATGGCATGTCTGAAGTTAAAATAAAAATAATATTTAATACAATTTGAACACTGGATTTAATTTCATTTTTTGGTCTGGTTATATGTTAAAATATGTCCTTTAACAAGCTTGGATTGTCATGCCCCTGTTAAATAACTAGGCACTCCTTGTAATAATCACAGAACATATCCTCAGGGAGAGAATATAGGTTCTTGTATAATAAGTTAGGGTTGACCCAGCCCAGCCTGTGTGTTTGACATGCAGGAGACTGCATGCCGGATGGCACCTTTTGTTTAAGTCCTGTTGTGTATCATCATCACTGACATCGCTGGACATATTATGTCCAGCTCATGCAGCCACACCCTGTTCTCAGGAACTGTCCCCAGTTCAAATATGACCCACAGCTGTTATCAACACCTCAACAGTGCCACAGTCTGATCACCTCCATGCCACTTTTCAGATGGTCAAAATTTCTGCAACTTTTTTTTTTAAGGTTAAAGGTTAAAGGATTAAAGGATAACTGAAAAAATATTATTAAACTTCACAGAAAATAAACTTTGAACATTCATGAAAAACAACAAATGGGGGTCACTTTAAGTTGTTGACTTGAAAAGTCCCAGTTCAGTTCCTATTCAGTTCTAAAGGGAAATCAGTCTCTTTCTCCAATTTGGAGAACCAGATTACCACACCTGAATGAAACCATTGCTAACTGTTCACAACAGCTAGCGGAATGTTCAAACCAACTCAAAGAGGTGGTTGGCGAGGTGACTTGTCTGAAACAACAAAGCGCTTCTTCCACTCTTTCCAGGTCCAAGGTCCAAACTTCACCACTTGGTGACGTTTTTGCACCTGAGACATTACAGGCCAGAAGCCAACCGCATCCACTGTGTTCCACAATGCGGAAAGAGGTCAGTTCGGAAGTTTTAACATCTTCAGCTCCGGTCGACGCTCCAGTTGACTCAGCTACTGAGGGGAGAGTTCGGTTCCTTGTACACAGCCCGGTGAAACTGGAGTTTCCATCATTCGGGAGAAGGGAGGATTGTAACGACCCCCTTCGTTACCTGGAGAAGTGTAACGATTTTCTTGCCTTAAACCCACTTAACAATGGGGAGCTACTTGCCACTCTGCGCAACGTGCTGTATGGCACTGCTCGTGACTGGTGGGATGTCGAACGCAAGGACATCCACACTTGGGTCGACTTCGAGCATAAGTTCCTTGCAGCTTTTCTGTCCGAAGATTATGCGGATGAACTTAAGGCTGTACAACGGTTCTTGGGCATGTCAGGGTGGTACCACCGTTTCGTGCCCAACTTTTCCCAGATAGCAGAGCCATTGAACCACCTGAAGAGGAAAGGGGTCAAGTTCAAATGGACAGAGGAGTGTCAAGGAGCATTTGAGATCCTCAAAACCCATCTTGTGTCCTCACCCATTTTAGGACATCCGAACTTTGAGCTGCCCTTCATCGTCTACACCAGGGGTGCCCACACTTTTTTGACTTGAGGTCTACTTTTAAAATTGCCAGCTCAAGGTGATCTACCAACCAAAAGATAATTATCCCTTTGCTTAAAATACTCAAAATATGTACCTATATGGCGAATAAATAAATAACATTAAGGCATTAGGACTTTCAAAATCTAGGTTTCAAAATCAATTCTATTTATTTATATTTTCAGTTTCCCCACATTGCAAAGAAGAGACTTAATTTCTGACTTTTTCGGATTTTCTGACTTGATCTGGCCTGTTAACATTTTCATAGACCTGGTTGCTTGTTTCTCTCTCAGTCACGAAATGTGGCAACCGTCAAAACTAGTCCTAGTTTGTTTTGGTTGTGATGCATGGATGATGGCATCATGATGCTACCGCACAGACCACACAGAGACTACCGTGGAGGCGCGGACCCCCACGCAGACTATCGCGGACCCCCACGCAGACTATCGCGGACCTCCGCGGGGGTCCGCGCCGACCTCCGTGGGGGTCCGCGTCGACCTCCGCGGGGGTCCGTGCCGACCTCCGCGGGGGTCCGCGCCTCCGCGGTAGTCTGTGTGGGGGTCCGCGCCTCCGCGGTAGTCTGTGTGGGGGTCCGCGGATAATGGGGGTCCCCGCGGAGGAGTCTAGTCCATTTATTTTTTTAGAAAAGGGTCCTTTGGTTCCATTTGAAGCAGGCTAAGGCTAAAGAAATTGTTTTTATTTTTTTATTTTTTCATGGCAAGGCCAAGCGGTCTACCTGCGCAGCGCTTGCGATCGACTGGTCGACCGCGATCGACGTAATGGGCACCCCTGGTCTACACAGACGCCAGTGATGTCGGGGGGGGAGCAGTTCTTGTGCAGCAGACCGGGTTGGGATCGGAGGAAGTTCTTGCCTATGCCAGCCGGAGCCTCAACAAGGCAGAGAGAAACTACTCTACAACTGAGCAAGAGTGTTTGGCCATAGTTTGGGCCTTGGAGAAATGGAGATACTACCTGGAGGGAAGGTTTTTCACCGTCGTGACGGATCATTCCTCGCTGGTGTGGGTCTTTAAATCTCAACGGACCAACTCACGCCTCATGCGGTGGGCTCTGAAGCTCCAAGAGTTCATCTTTGCTGTAGAGTACCCGTACCGGAAGGGCAAGTACAATGTGGTTCCGGATGCCCTGTCCCGGTCTCCAGGGGAGATACCCTACACCTTCTCCCCAACCTGTGCAATCATGCAGCCATCCCAAAAGGAGTCCGCCAGAGAGATCCCCATCTCTGATGAGGAAATCTGGAAGGCGCAGCAGGAGGATGGGGAAATACAAGAACTTTACCAGAGAGTAATGGACGAAGGGGAGGTCAAGGTCAATGAGACCACTGCGTTCACAATCTTGGAAGACAAGGTGTACAGAGTGGTTACGCTCCCTTATAAGAGCTCGTACCAAGTATATATCCCTGCCTCACTACGACAGGATCTGCTTCGCCGTGTCCACGAGGACACCTTAGCCGGACACCTGGGGAGATTTAAAACCTACAAGAGGTTGCAGTCTCTCGCTTTCTGGCCGACGATGAACCGAGACGTCCGGGAGTTTGTTCAGAATTGTCAAACTTGCCAGAGGTACAAGCCAGAATGTCGCAAAGTGGCTGGAATGTTGCAGCAGACAGTTGTCCACAGGCCATGGGAAATGCTGGGCGTAGATCTTATGGGGCCCTTTCCCCGAAGTACGGCAGGTAATCTCTACTTGTTGGTCTTCGTGGACTACTATTCTCGTTGGGTAAAGTTGTTCCCCTTGAAGAAAGCCACAGCCGAGATAGTGTCCAAATTCTTCACTCAGGTAATATTGACCCGTTGGGGGGTTCCGGACTATCTTCTTTCGGATCAGGAATCACAGTTTGTCTCTGCGGTATTCAGCGCAACCTGCAAGAGCTGGAATGTGGGTCACAAGATGACTACAGCTTACCACCCGCAGACAAACCTCACGGAGAGGATAAATCGACCTGAATCTGGGCAGGAGTTTGCGAGGACCACTGGAAGTACTGTTATTGCCCAGGAACATGGACCCTGATTCTCCGGCTTACCCCAAAACGGCAGAACTGTCCAACATGAAGGAGTTTGTGGAAGACAACCTTATCAAGGGACGACGACGACGGAAAAGGAACTATGATCGCAAACACCGTGACGTAGTATTCGAGGACAATGCCAGGGTCTGGTTGCGTACCCATCCTTATTCCAAGAAGGAAACCGCCTTTGCGGCAAAGTTAGCCGCTAGGTGGCATGGTCCTTACAGGGTCATTCGTAAAATGGGCCCTGTCAATGTGGAAATTGCGAGAGAGGACAATGGAGAGGGCAGGAAAACCGTTCACGTCTCGCGGCTGAAACCCTGTTACCCCACCGCAGAAGAGGTGGAGGCTCAAGAACGTCAGCGAGTCCTCGAAATCTTTGCAGAGGAGAGCGACTCTGAAGATTTCCTGGGTTTTCCTGATTCCCAAGAGGCTGGTCACCTACTGTAACTCATCTCAAAAAAGAGGAGGAGGAGAAGGCTCAACGCCAATGCGTTCTCGACATTTTCAATGAGGAAAGTGACTCCGAAGATTTCCTGGGGTTTCCTTATTCCCAGGATGCTGTTGAAGACACTATTCTCAAAAAGAAGAGGGAGGAGGAGAAGGCTCAATGCCGCCGTATCCTTGATATCTTCGAGGAGGACAGTGATTCCGAGGAGTTTCTGGGATTCCCAAAGGAAAGTTCAGAGTTGACGTCTCCCCGTAGCCGTCTTTTTCCAAGGGGGGAGGAATGTGGCGATTAGCTGTGCGTCGCCACGCACACCCATTGGTGCCGCACGTTCAGTTCACTGACATACGTTCCTTTTATGAATGTCATGACGTCACGCACCTGTCTGGCTGCAGGAGGAAGTGCTGTGACAGCGGCGGAGGCTGGAGGTGTTTGTTTGGACTCGTTACGTTTTGTTTACCCTTTATGTTTATCATTCGTTGTTCGCACGGAGCGTTATCGTTTGGAGAGGACAAGTCATTGTGGAGAGGATCACACTTAGGAGGACTCCCCGGGGATCGTTTGGATCGTAGGAGGACCCCTTGGAACAGTGGGGATTTAATCAACACTTGTACGTCCCGTCCGTGAGTGAGTAACGACAGAACAGCTGAGGGGTTTGGTTTACAAACTAACGCGTACCGTGCAGGGTACAATAAACATCACTGTCAGGTTGTGCGTTTGTGCAAGGGCTGGATATAAAACTGGAACTGTATGTGAACTGAACTGAACTGAACCTATGTGCTTTGATTTCAATATACAACCTATTAACTGCCATCTACGGTGTCTGTGCTTATTTGTGTTACAAGTGACTTTACAGGGTGTGTAGTGTGGTGCGGACCACATTAGCTGCACAGCCTTATGAAACGGTTACCCTCTTAATTGAACCTTTTGTCAGGATACAACTGCCTGGCTGGCACCCCAGAACTATGCTCTATAACAAACCTCGCCAGGTCTGGGTACCATCCAGTACCAGAACCATCCATGGAAGGGAATCCTTTCAGGACACAAAAAAACCTGACCTGAAAGGCCAGGTGTCCAAATCAGTCTTTGTTTCAAAATCACTGTTGTACAACATCAAATAAACTATCAATTCATGAGTAAAGATCCAACAGTAGTGATCCCCTCCTTTTAGCTTCTAATATATAAAAATCCACTTTTGGTGTCGCATACACCCATGGTGCTACTTCAGGGATCACTACTGTTGGACTGTACTTGTCTACATTCACACCCATTGTTTGGGCTAGCTCATTCACCAGTCGCCACCCACCCAAAGCTACTATTCTGGGCCCTTTAATATTCCCAGCATGGCTGCAGAACTCCCTTCACTGGGTGAATACTCTCGTGCCCCTTAATGTGT
This sequence comes from Electrona antarctica, assembly GCF_951216825.1. Classification (NCBI taxonomy): domain Eukaryota; kingdom Metazoa; phylum Chordata; class Actinopteri; order Myctophiformes; family Myctophidae; genus Electrona; species Electrona antarctica. Next base: position 38,950,059 of record NC_136789.1, on the reverse strand, counting down.
GTCCAATAATTTGCCATAAGGTGTCTTCTCCTTTCTCTAATGGCATTTCCCTTGTCTCCACCTGCAACGCACATGTGGGAGATGTCCTGACAGCCCCACTTCGAAGTGCTTGCGCTTGAACTCCATTAAGCTTTTCAAAGTGTGTTTTGGCTGCTGACCCATAAGCAATGCATCCATAGTTTAACACTGAATCAACCCAACATAGAGTTTTACCTGACAGCCTATCAGCTCCCCACTTAGTCCCAGTGATACATCACATTTATTATTTTTTTTACACTTCCCAGTGACCTTCTTAGTATGCCCAGCCCATGTCAATCTGGCATCAAAATGTACCCCCAAAAACTCTTCCACTCTTTCTAGATTGTCACCGTACATCTTCAACTTCACTCCTTCCTCAATCTTCTTCCTAGTAAAAAATACTGTTTTTGTTTTCTCTATAGAGAATTTAAACCCCCACTTATGTCCCCACTGCTCTACTTCATTTATTGTCTCCACCAGGCCGAAGGCATGGGGAGAGAGTATGTTTTGCACTCCGTCCGTCCGTCCGTCCGTCCGTCCGTCCGTGAACAGCTAATCTCTGGCACCGTTGGCTTGATCGTAGCCATACTCTGCACACACACTCCCTGGATGCCAGAGCTGAACCTCTGCTCCAAAGTTTTCACATTGGCCTGTTATAGCGCCACCAGGAGGCCGCTTTGTGCAAAACAAATGTTTTGACAGTACACCTACAGATTTTGTCCAAACATCACGCAAATCGGTACACAGTCTCTCTAGAGCCATTCAACAAAACGGGTCTTTCATATTTTTCAGACTCCATCCTGATTGGCTAAGATTGGCTTCCAGAGTTCGCAGGAGTGCTCCGTTTCAAACAAAATGCTGCAAATCATGAACACATCGTGTGATTTCCGTGAGATTTTGCACGCACATTCCCACTAGGCCGAGGAAGAAATGCCACTTGAATATTTTCAACTCAACCTCATGGTGGTGCTATAACTGACCGATTTGTGTTTTTGCCTATAACTGCACCGATCTGTGTAAAACCTTGTATGCACACTCCCTAGAGGTCAAGAAAAAACCTTTGACTGGAATTTTTCACATCTGCTCTTTATAGCGCCACCAGGAGGCCATTATATGTAAAACACATTTTCTAATATTACTCCTTCAGATTTTACCCAAATTTCACGCAAATCGGTACACATGCTCCATAGTCATGTGATCATGTGATTTGTTTGATTTCTCATAATTATCCATCCTGATTGGCTACTATTGGCTTCCAAAGTTTTCAGGAGTAGCCCGTTTTGTACCCGTTTTGTACAAATCGCCACAACTCCTCAACGCAGCGTCCGATTGCGGTGAAACTGCATGCCTATTCCCACTAGGCTGAGAAAGAAATGCCACTTGACAGTTTTCAAATCAGCCTCATGGTGGCGCTACAACAGGCCAAGTCACCACACACACACACACACACACACACACACACACACACACACCCACACACACACACACACACACACACACACACACACACACACACACAAAACCCCAAACAAACATGTTTATATTACTCCTAAACATTTTGCCAAACATCACACACACTCCTATCCTCCTGGTGGAGACCTGTGCCCAGAAGGGCACTTTTTCTAGTTTCATCTTGAACCTTTCTGACTAGATACGGTACATCCCTCTCTTTTCCACAGAGCCCCATCATCTTCCCTATACCAGGTCCTATTCTAGCAAATACCTCATTGTTTTGCACAAAGCGGCCTCCTGGTGGCGCTATAACAGGCCAATGTGAAAACTTTGGAGCAGAGGTTCAGCTCTGGCATCCAGGGAGTGTGTGTGCAGAGTATGGCTACGATCAAGCCAACGGTGCCAGAGATTAGCTGTTCACAGACGGACGGACGGACGGACGGAGTGCAAAACATACTCTCTCCCCATGCCTTCGGCCTGGTGGAGACAATAAATGAAGTAGAGCAGTGGGGACATAAGTGGGGGGTTAAATTCTCTATAGAGAAAACAAAAACACTTTTTATATTACTCCTAAACATTTTGCCAAACATCACACACACTCCTATCCTCCTGGTGGAGACCTGTGCCCAGAAGGGCACTTTTTCTAGTTTCATCTTGAACCTTTCTGACTAGATACGGTACATCCCTCTCTTTTCCACAGAGCCCCATCATCTTCCCTATACCAGGTCCTATTCTAGCAAATACCTCATTTATCATAATTATGAAAAGCAGTGGACTTATTACACTCCCTTGTGGAGTTCCGTTCTCTACTACATGCCGACTAGACATTTCTGATCCTACCCTAACCTGAATGGCCCTCCCAAACAGAAAATCTTTAACCCAGTTAAACACTCTCCCTCCCACCCCAGCCTTATGTAACCTTATTAGAAGGCCTTCTTTCCACATCATATCGTATGCCTTCTCGACGTCAAAAAACACAGCCACAACAGATTCCCTATTTCCCAACGCCTTCCTCACATCTGCCTCCAGGCACACAACAGGGTCCATAGTACCTCGCCCTTTTCTGAAACCACTTTGGTATTTTGCAATTAGGCCCTTGCTCTCAAGGTAATATGTTAGTCTCTCCGTTATCATTCATTCCATGATTTTGCACATATGCGACGTACAGTTGGGTGCCACCGATATTGTCCCTTATCATTTGACCCATTTAGGCCTGACCTCAAAATTTTTAAAAATCCATCTAAATCCTTCAGTTTGCTGAAATAAATATTTTCACGATTTTTCAAAAATAGCAGACCTACAAGCTCGTAGCGCGCCACTCGGTGGCGCGCTATGAGCTTGTAGATCTGCTATTTTTCAATAGCTAAATTATAACATAATGTTTAAAACACCAAAAGGGCCTCCAACTGTAAGTACTATAGGACGGTAACTCGTAGGCTTTGTTGGGTCTTTACCTGGTTTTCCTATCGGTATGATCACTGCCTCTTTCCACCTTGCTGGCAACTTCCCCTCCTGCCATACTGCGTTATACAATTTCAGGAGTTTATTTGACCCAATATCCCCCAGTTGTTTCATCATACTGTAACATATTTGATCTTTCCCTGGTGATGTGTTTCCAGACTTTCCAATAGCTCTCTTCATCTCCTGCAACGTAAATGGGGCATCTAATATATCTCCAGTGCTCTCCTTCCTTCCTAGTACCCCACTATACTCTCTCAGGGTCTGTTCCCTTCCTCTCTTTCCTTCCTCTGACAAGTTGTCCGAGCTGTGAACTTTCACAAACGCCTTCACCATAATTTCTGCCTTGTCTTTGTCAGCTACTGACATCACCTCATTTTCTTTTAAAACAGGGTAACCCCATTCTCTCCTATTCCCACGCATCTTCTTAACCATCCCCCATACCTCTCCCACCGGTGTTGTTCTGCCAATGGTTTCACAAAATGCTGGCCAACTTGTCCTTTTTGCCTGCCTTATTGTCCTTCTTACCATTGCCTGCGCTCTCTTATACTGTATTCAATTCTGAAAATTGTGTGTCCTCTTGAAGGGGCATTCCACTCATTTTCAACATTTTACTATGTCATTAATATACCTTAGAGCTGTTGTGTGGAAATAATAAAAAAGTCCCCCCATTCTGTGTTTCCTAGAACTGGAGGTCTGAAAAAAATCATTAACATGGTGAAACACCATGGTGTTTCACCATGTTAATGATTTTTTTCATACTTTTCATACTAGGAAACACAGAATGGGAGAACATTTTTATTATTTCCACACAACAGCTCTAAGGTATATTAATGACATAGTAAAATGTTGAAAATGAGTGGAATGCCCCTTTAAGTGCTCTAAATGCTTTATTTCTACTTTTAGCTACCTTGCCGCACTGTTCTGTCCACCATGGGACTGCCACCATGATGACTCCCTTTACTTCTGGGAACTGATCCTGTGGCTGCATCAAACATTGCTGAACTTACTTCATCATTAAAGCTGTCCACATCTTCATCCCCCTCAACTCCCATCATATTCTGTTCAGATCCCAGATCCCATTTTGCTTTTTCAAAAACCCATTTCCCCACACTTTCCCCATACTGTCTCTACTCTCATTTCTAATTTGCACACTATTGGATAATGATCACTCCCTATCGTTGTTTCACAGACCACTCACTATTCCCTGCCACCACATCTGAGACCAGGGTGAGATCAAGAGACAATGAGCTGCTGGCCACATCTCCTATTATATAGCCTGCCACTAATCATGAACAGCTGACACAGGGTGTGGCAGCCAGAATCCTCAGGTGATTGACAGGCGAGGCACTTTAGACCAGCAGAGTTCAGCAAAGCCACAGGCACTACAACAGAACAGACAGACAGAAAGTAAAGAAGAATTTTCACAAAACAGCAATTTTCATTGGCTCATAAAACCTTCATTTTTGTTTCACTTACAAAAACATACTATACTTTTCCATGTCCATATAGGTCCAAAGTTCATGTGTAGAACTTTTTGTGCATTTTGATCAAAGATCCTGGGAGGAGATGCATTTTAATTGATTTTCATATAATTCAAAATGGCGGGTGATCTAGAGGTCAGAGGTCAAAAGTAAGAGCACGAAACTTGTTCGGCATGAGGAGACGCATATGTTTATCGAAGTTTCATTGCCGACGGTCAAACGGTTCATGAGCTATGCGTGGTCAAAGTTAGCATTTTCAATTGAGTGCTATAGCGCTACCCATTGGCCAATGGTTGTGGGCTTCGTATCCTCACCGTTTGGCATGGCCCTCTACCATATTTCCAAATGTCACGAAAACCGACTGCACGGTTCAGCCAGAACTGCTATTTTTGGCGGAAGGAGAAGGAGAAGAAGAAAAAAAACTAACAATAACAATAAAGGACCAAGTCCTTTCAGGACTGCTTGCTTGGTCCTTTAAATAGGGCAACATAAAGACAAGCAGTGGAAGCAGCAACTCTTAATCAGCATGTTCGAATGCCAGCAGGGAGTACTCACTTGTAGAATCACTACCAGGGACAGGTGAGGATTATGTGGTCGACAGTCTGCTCAAGCTCCCCGCACTCGCATACTGTGATAGATCCTTATGCAATGATCTGATTAAGGGATGATACTCAAATGTAATGTAGCCTATGTGATTGCTTTTACCAACCTTTGTTAATGTTGACAATGAACAAAATGTTTCCCATCATAATTATGTGCCCATTATTCATCTGATAATGGCATTATTGTCTCCGATAGATTATAGCTTCCAAAGTTTGCATGATTGGTCCGTTAACAACAAAATGCCTCAAATTATGAACGCAATGTGCGATTTGTGAAATTCCCACTAGGCCCAGAAATAAATCCCACATTGGCCTGTTGGCCTGCCTCAAATTGTTTTAAGGTAAATAAACCACACCAATGGTGTGGTTAGTTTACCTTAAAAACCGTCTCGTCCCGACCTTTGGTTTTGGTTTGGGCTTTAGACTGCTATTCGTCTCAACTGCTCAATTAATTATAAGTATTTGTATCATGTATTAATTTATGCTAAGATGTGAAGTAGGCCCGCCTAGGCTAATTCAGGCACACTCTGGACTGGTACAGTAGGTGGCGGTATGTAGCTAACAGCAATGGTTGCAACTCACCATAAGTAAGAGAAGAAGACACTTCCTAAACTCCCTTGCAAATTCAACAGCAACTACATAGACACTTTCTTATACATATCTATGAGCAACTATGGCAACAACAACACCACCACAATGCAGTCCTCATTAAACAACACATTAGAGCAGAAGCCTATTAAATTCCAGTTGGAACAAGATGGAGACTTTTTCATGGTGGGATCAGAGGTATGTAGCAAATAGTGAACTTGTTTCTAATGTTTGGTGTTTCAATGTAACATTTTACACCTAATTGATGTTAAAACTGCTAATGTTAGCAATGCCACCGTCATCTCAAAACTCACTTTTTACTGGTAAGCATTTTAAGCATTTCTATCATGGCCTTTTGATTGCTTAGGCTACTGCTTTTGATCATTTTAAATGACATTTGTGTTTATTTATAGTTTGCCATTGTGAAGTACTTTGTTCAGTTCAGAAGCGTTATAAATATCAATATCAATAAAGTATAATAAAATGTATGAGAGAGAGAGAGAGAGAGAGAGAGAGAGAGAGAGAAGGGCAGTGACAAGCAGAAAATGGTCCTGCTGGGCATGCTGGCTGGGAATTGAACCAAGGACTCGGATGCCAGAGCCCATATGTGGTACATGCTCTAACCACTCTGCTATCAGTCAAGTCAAGTCAATTTTATTTATAAAGCACATTTAAAAACAGCCAATGGCCGACCAAAGTGCTGTATACCAAGAGTGAAAACTAAATATCTACACATTGCACAATATAAACTCATTGCGCAACAATATCACATAGCCTACACAATACATCAGTGTTCAAAAACATCAAAAAGCACAAAAAGAAAAGGCAACAAATAAAGGCATCAAATACAATAAAATATAGGTATCATGTACAAGTTACAACATTAAACAGTGTGTCCACCCAATTCACCGGGTAGGGTTTAAAATGCCAGGGAGAATGTGTGTTTTTAGTCTGCTTTTAAAAGTGTCCAATGAGGGTGCAGACCTAATAATTAAGGGTAGGTTGTTCCATAGATTTGGAGCTAAAAGTCACCTTTTGACTTTTAGCTTGGTACGTGGAACCTTGAGGAGCCCCTCATCTGTTGACCTAAGTGGCCTAAGGTCCGTGTTGTCAAAGTTACTCTTAAACAGTAATTTACTATTACTTATTACTTTAAAAAAAAAACGTAATATAGTTACATATACTTATTACTCCCTGCCAAAAGTAACTAGTTACTTATTACTTTACTTATTACTTTTCTTTTCCTCTTTCTTAGTTTGTTTACTGCTCTTGCAGTTGGGGTGCATACTTAGTTTAGACTATAGTCATTGGTTAGACATGGGTTAAGGTTAGGTTTAGGTGTGCTGCCCCGTGGGAGGTTAGAACTAAAAAACATTGCATGGATGCACCTGGGATGTATCCTCAGTGATGTATCCTGAGGTCAACGGGGTTTCGGGTCTCTCAACATCATACCCCTCACTCAGGCGACCCAGCCGGGAGTGATCAAGTCCTGACTTACGTCCCAGTAGCTACCCTCAATCAGTCCCACTAGGGAAAAACCAGGGGCACACAATCCGTTGGAACTACTCCAGAACTACTCTGCCAGGGCTGGGAGGTACACTTCTGGCGCATGGAGGGACTAGGCTCTGTGGGTTGTCTCCTGTCCGGGCCCCTCCTACGTCTCACCAGGTCCACTCCTGCTCTCACCAGGAGTAGAGCGAGGACCTGTGCGTTGCACCAGAGTCCCAGCACCAGACAGTTCATTCAGGAGTGGTGGGCAATGGTTCCGCAGGGTCATGGTGCTGCGGTTCCGCTTGCTGCTTGCATGGCCCTCCCAAAGGCCTCACCGAGGGCTGTTGGGCTTCCTCCTCACGGAGGACACAGGCTGGGGCGCTAACCCATACTGCTCACCCGGGTGCCGTCTACATTCCGGCTGTCGCCCGTCTCTCCGGTGGTCACCAGACTATACCTGGTTGTCACATAGTCTATTCTTATGAGTCACTATAAATAGAAGAACTATAACTAAAAAACATCGCATGGATGCACCTGGGACGTATCCTCAGTGATGTATCCTGAGGTCAACGGGGTTTCGGGTCTCTCAACATCATACCCCTCACTCAGGCGACCCAGCCGGGAGTGATCAAGTCCCGACTTACGTCCCAGTAGCTACCCTCAATCAGTCCCACTAGGGAAAAACCAGGGGCACACACGTCTCACCAGGTTAGGTTTAGGGTGAGGGTTTGAGATAGGCCCCTTGCATTTTGGTTGAAAGAAGGCTCCTTTGACAACAGCATTGATTGATTTGCTTGTCAAATTTGAGGGCTAGAGTCCAGGATTAAGCCTAAGTTTTACACGTGGGGTCATCCTGCATTGTCCTTATCAGGTGTGCTGTGAACATCACAATAAGCCAGATTCCAATACCCCAAATCTCGGCCACTCGCTCACTCACACCCGGGTCACTCCAGCATGGTGGTGTTACGGTGAAATTGGTGACCTGCTGAAATATGTGACAATCGTGTAGACAATTACATAACGTCAGTGTCCGAATGTAAATCATTGCAGTTTGTTTATTAGCAGAGTTCAACTTTGTGGTATTTAGGCCACGTATAAAGACTTCCATGCAAGTTGGGTTAAGTCCACAAGATTGTCACATATTTCTGTGCAGGTTACCATTTTCACCATAACACCACCATGTTGGAGTGATCGAGTGCGAGTGAGCGAGTGGCCGAGATTTGGGTATTGGAATTTGGCTAATGCAGCGAAGCCATATAAGGTTGACTGTGTCTCCTCCAGGTGGGAAAGTACCTGCGTATGTTCAGAGGGTCTCTGTACCAGCACTACCCGCTATTATGGAGGAGGATGGCCTCAGTCCAGGAGAGGAAGAGGTTGAAGAAGACCACTGTTGGTTCATCAATTGGTGAGTTATGGAGCTTTGTTTTGATTAATAGATACAATTCATATATTTGACAATGCAGATAATAAAATATAGCCTATTGGTCAACATTTAATAACAGAAAAATATAATTCATTACATAAATCTATATACATCAGTTATGTTAGGTTGTTTTATGTATCCGTTATGTTTATAATATCACCAGTCAAACAAATTGCCTTAAAAGGATATTTCACTTTCAAAAACATTTGGTCATTTCATCATCTACTCAGGCTTATGTGAACACCCCAGACAGTCGCGTGCGTGCGTGTGTGCGTGCGTGCGTGCGTGCGTGCGTGCGTGCGTGCGTGTGCGTGCACGCCTTGCGTCGGCCGGACCCACATAGACTCCATATTTGCGCATGCCTGACAAATAACTCCATACATGGGCATAACAGGGACACAGACATAACTGGGTGGGTCATACATTTCCAACTTGTTAGGGACCAAGAAGTCACGCAGTGACTTTGGTCACTTATTGTTTGTGTGTTTATTTTTCTTCTCCTTCTCCTTCTGCCAAAAATAGCTGTTCTGACTGAATGGTGCAGTCGGTTTTCGCGAAACGCGGTAATCTGGTAGAGGGCCATGCCAAACGGTGAATATGCGATGGCGCTATAGCGCTCAATTGAAAATGCTAACTTTGAACGTGCATAGCTCATGAACCGTTTGACCACTGACCTTTAGATCACCCGCCATTTTGAATTATATGATCAGTACTTCTTCTCCTTCTCCTTCCGCCAAAAATAGCTGTTCTGACTGAACCGTGCAGTCGGTTTTCGCAAAACTTGTCAACATGATAGAGGACCATGCCAAACGGTGACTATGCGAAGCCCATCATGATTGGCCAAATGGTGGCGCTATAGCACTCAATTGATGCGAAACTTGCAAACTTGCAAACATTGAACGTGCATATCTCATGAACCGTTTGACCGTTGGCAATGACACTTTGATACACATATGTGTCTCCTCGTGCCGAACAACTTCCGTGTTCTGACTTTTGACCTCTGACCTTTAGATCACCAGCCATTTTGAATTATATGAAAAACAGTTAAAGTGTATCTGCTCCCAGGATCTTTGATCAAAATGCACGAAAACTTGTAGACGTGAACTTTGGACCTATACGGACAAATAATAGTAGCACATTTTTGTTAAGTGAAAAAATGAAGTTTTTATGAGCCAATGAAAATTGCGGTTTTGTGAAACGGTTTAGTGAAACTATATGAATACTGAATGATGTTACTGTTTAGAATGAGTCAACTGACTGTGTCTGCATAGCTCAGTTGGTAGAGCTCTCGCCGTTGGACCACAAGGTTGTGTGTTCAAATCCGGGTAAAGACAACTCAGTGTATGCATTGTGTGCTGCAAGAGTTGTGATGACTCAACTATAGAAATATTGAAGTAGATTACATTTGACATATTGTTGAACACCCTGTGGGCTATATCAGTGAGATCAATAACTTTAAAGACTGGTGTGATAATAGCCACCTTATGTTAAACCCCACAAAAACTAAAGCGATGATCTTCAATCCAAATCCATGGTTATGAACGATTGTCTAGGCAGGCAGGCAGGCAGGCAGGCAGGCAGGCAGGCAGGCTCACTTTAACTGTGCATGAAAACACACTGTAGTAATGGATAAAGACATGCCCAAAATGAGGACACACCTTCTTGTTACCAAATCACTGAATAGTTTTACTGTTTACAATATAGTCACTGATTGTCTCTGTGTAGGTCAGTCAGTAGAGCTCCCTTCTTCGGTCCACAAGGTTGCGAGTTCAAATCCCGGTACCGACAACTCAGCTCGTCAGTCTCATTTGTGCATGTTGTTCTTATTGCGCATTGTTCTTCTTCTATCTTGGCCCGCTTTATCGCTGCTTGCAGCTATATTTAGGGACCAAGAAGTCACGCAGTGACTTTGGTCACTTATTGTTTTTGTGTTTATTTTTCTTCTCCTTCTTCTTCTTCTTCTTCTTCTTCTTCCGCCAAAAATAGCTGTTCTGACTGAATGGTGCAGTCGGTTTTCGCGAAACGCGGTAATCTGGTAGAGGGCCATGCCAAACGGTGAATATGCGAAGCCCAAGACGATTGGCCAAATGGTGGCGCTATAGCGCTCAATTGAAAATGCTAACTTTGAACGTGCATAGCTCATGAACCGTTTGACCGTTGGCAATGACACTTTGATACACATATGTGTCTCCTCATGCCGAACAACTTTCGTGTTCTGACTTTTGACCTGTGACCTTTAGATCACCCGCCATTTTGAATTATATGAAAAACAGTTCAAATGTAACTCCTCCCAGAATCTTTGCTCAAAATGCACGAAAACTTCTACACGTGAACTTTGGACCTATACGGACAAATAATCGTAGCACATTTTTTCTAAGTGAAAAAATGAAGTTTTTATGAACCAATGAAAATTGCTGTTTTGTGAAAAGTATTCTTCTGCCTCTAATACACACATATGCTTATGTCACTTTACTATGCGAAGCCCATCACGATTGGCCAAATGGTGGCGCTATAGCACTCAATTGATGCAAAACTTGCAAACTTGCAAACTTTGAACGTGCATATCTCATGAACCGTTTGACCGTTGGCAATGACACTTTGATACACATATGTGTCTCCTCGTGCCGAACAACTTTCGTGTTCTGACTTTTGACCTCTGACCTTTAGATCACCCGCCATTTTGAATTATATGAAAAACAGTTCAAATGTAACTCCTCCCAGAATCTTTGCTCAAAATGCACGAAAACTTCTACACGTGAACTTTGGACCTATAGGGACAAATAATCGTAGCACATTTTTGTTAAGTGAAAAAATGAAGTTTTTATGAGCCAATGAAAATTGCGCACGCACACACACACACACACACACACACACACACACACACACTAAAGTTTGAGTACTTATGCTGAACTAACACTGAATGATTTTCCTGTTAACAATGGAGTAACTGATTGTCTCCGTGTAGCTCAGTCAGTCGAGCTCTTGCCCTTGGACCGCAAGGTTGTGTGTTCAAATCCAGCTACTGGCAACTCAGCTTGTCAGTCTTATTTGTACATATTGTTGAACGCCCTGTGGGCTATATCAGTGAGATCAATAACTTTAAAGACTGGTGTGATAATAGCCACCTTATGTTAAACACCACAAAAACTAAAGAGATGATCTTCAATCCAAATCCATGGTTATGAACGATTGTCTGCCTAACACACACGCATGCAGCCACGCACGCACGCACGCACGCACGCACGCACGCACGCACGCGCAGCCACGCATGCCGCGCACGCGCACACACACACGCATGCAGCCACGCATGCCACACACACACACACACACACACACACACACACACACACACACACACACACACACACACACACACACACACACACACACACACACTTTAACTGTGCGTGAAAACACACTGTAGTAATGGAAAGACATGCCCAAAATGAGGACACACCTTCTTGTTACCAAATCACTGAATGGTTTTACAGTTTACAATGTAGTCATTGATTGTCTCTGTGTAGCTCAGTCAGTATAGCTCCCGCCTTCGGTCCACAAGGTTGTGAGTTCAAATCCCGGCACCGACAACTCAGCTCGTCAGTCTCATTTGTGCATGTTGTTCTAATTGCGCATTGTTCTTCTTCTATCTTGGTGCTGCTTGCAGCTATATTTTATTATTATTATTTCCACACAACATCTCTAAGGTAGATTGACGATGTAGCTCATTGTTGTAAATTAGTGGTATTCCCTTCAATGGGAACTTAAGATATTCAGAAAGTGGGCTTCAAATCCAGCTGATATTCCTTGCCACTTGTGTAAATACACCATATTTGGGCATAGCTACGGTGGAAACTCCTTATATGGACATGCCAGGGCATAGTGACATCAGAGGGATGACATAATCATCTTACCAGACGGCAGTCACACGTAGGCCAGCTAACCTATATAAGTGCTGACCCACACAGTAGGACTGCATTCCTTCCAAGTCATTCATTCAAGGAATTCAGGACAGGATTATTTTACAGGGAGAAACCAATAAACTACTGTGTGAAATGCTTCGTTGGACGGTGCACCTAAAAGGGCTTCCAGAGACACCGTATGATGCTGCTGTAGCAGTGGACCACAAAGTGTACTGCTTTAGAGGAGACTTTATCGAGTCAGAGCGTCGGACTGAAGTGCATGTCTTCAACACAGTGTCTTTATGCTGGATCAAGTTGCCCCCAGAGAGACCTGGAAGAGGACAACGCCCCCTTGAGGTTCACCCCATGAAAACCAGCCGCACAGCTGTGCTGATCGACCCTTCCATCTACATCTGGGGGGGAGTTACTTACATAACTAAGTACAGCAAGGTGCTTCATGCATTTGATGTCGACGACCACACAATGCTCACACCCAAGGTTTCTGGGACTGTTCCTGAGGGGAGGTGTGGCCACTCAGCCTGTGGCTTTGGGAAGGTCATGTTTATCTATGGAGGATGGCCTGATAGAGACACTAATGACATCTACAAGTTGGACACCACCACAATGGTCTGGACTTTAATTAATACCAGAGGAACTCCTCAACCCGTTTCAACATGTCACTCTGCCACCATCATCGGGACAACAGTGTTTGTATTTGGGGACTGGGGGAACGGGGTCAACTACAACACCATCAGAGTGTTTGACACAGAGACCAACCTTTGGCTGAACAGTCCTTCTGCACAGCCTCTTCCAGAAGGACGCTACGTTCATTCAGCCTTTTCCTACAATGGAGAGCTGTACATATTTTGTGGCAGGTATGATAACCAGGACTCCGATGATATGTGGAAATTCAGTCCAGTGTTTTTCACCTGGAAGAAGGTTGAGTCCAAAGGGAATTTTCCATGTTTAAGAACTTATTACAAAATATGGAATCACATGGTATGCTGTTGCATGGTGGGAGATCGTATCATCCTCTTTGGAGGACAAAGATCATACAACACAGTCAATGATGACCTGTATGTCCTAGACTTGAGTCCTAGTCTGAAGACCTTATGCAAGCTGGCAGTTATTCAGTACGGTCTGGATCAGTCTGAACTCCCACACAACATCAGGTGGGAACTGGCAGCCATGACAACCAACAGCCAATAAACAAGAGGATACAAATAAAAGTAAAAAAAGAGGCTACTAAAAAAGTAAAAAAAGCAGCAATCAACAAGTTGTGTCCACAGATTGTGAGACACATGGACGAAGAGAGCCCTGTGGTTTCTACAGACACATTTTGAAGACACTTAATTTTTTTGCCAAATTCAAATTCCTCTTTGAGGGGCCGCCCTAGTAGCGGTTAGAGCATACGCCTTTCATGCGGAAGGTTGTGGGTTCGAACCCCGCCTGGGGTCGACGTCAGCAAGGGCATGCGGTCGCAACAGGTTCCGAGGCACCCGTTACAGCAGGGGTCGGCAACCTTAGGCATTAGGTGGTATCGGCTGGCCAGATTCTGGGAGAATCTTTTTTTTTCTTCTCAGTATTAAATTAATTGCAAGTCCCCTTGCATGTGCATGTTGTAAAATAAATTATACCTTCTGCAGTATTCATGCTGAGTTTTATACCTAGGTGCTGTTCACCTATATGCGACGCATTGTGAGCTTGTAGATCGGCTGTTTTCAACATCATATTCGCAGGACAACGGTGTGTGACTGCATGTGCGACTGCACACATGTTGTTGTGGCTCCGTGTGAGAGAACATTGCAAAAATGGCTAAAGAGGCCAAATTAGATTCCCAAGCATTCCAGCCCACATGGAGAGATGAATATGGATTCGTTCTGCAGCAAGATTGCGCTGTCTGCGTTTTATGTCTTGAGAATGTTGTGTGTGTTTGAAACGAGACACGAAAAATCTTTCAAAGACACGGCAGACATGACAGAGGCAATAAAAAGGGCTTTGTCCGCTTACGACAAGCAAACCAACACACTGAAAGCTTTCACCACTGCTAAACACCATGGCACTGAAGCAAGTTATCAAACTGCCCATTGCATCGCAAAACGTGGTAAGCCATTCACCGACGGCGAATACATCAAATAGGCGTTCCAGTTAAGTGCAGATGCTTTGTTTGATGGCTTGCCAAATAAAGAGACAATCAAGTCCAGAATAAAATAAATTCCCACGTCAGCCAGAACTGTCCAGTGACACATAGAAGAAATGGCAGAAAATGTTAATTCACAGCAAATTGCTGTGTTGAAAGATGCCACTGTATTTAGTGTTGCACTTGAACACACACTTGCACTTGAACACACACACACACACACTAAAGTTTGAGTACTTATGCTGAACTAACACTGAATGATTTTCCTGTTAACAATGGAGTAACTGATTGTCTCCGTGTAGCTCAGTCAGTCGAGCTCTTGCCCTTGGACTGCAATGTTGTGTGTTCAAATCCAGCTACTGACAACTCAGCTTGTCAGTCTTATTTGTACATATTGTTGAACGCCCTGTGGGCTATATCAGTGAGATCAATAACTTTAAAGACTGGTGTGATAATAGCCACCTTATGTTAAACACCACAAAAACTAAAGAGATGGCCCAGGCGGTGGCGTAACCGTCTGGGCACCCGACTGGTAATCCAGTCGCAGTGTGCCGCGGGTTCGACTCCCGAGCCCGACACGGCCTTTACTGCATGTCTTCCCCCATCTCTCTCCCGTTTCCTGTCAGCCTACTGTCTGTCCCTTCAAAAACCAATAAAAGGCGTAAGCCGCAAAAAAAATATCTTAAAAAAAAAAAAACTAAAGAGATGATCTTCAATCCAAATCCATGGTTATGAACGATTGTCTGCCTAACACACACACACGCATGCAGCCACGCACGCACGCACGCACGCACGCACGCACACACACACACACACACATGCAGCCACGCATGCCACGCACGCGCACACACACACACACACACACACTTCAACTGTGCGTGAAAACACACTGTAGTAATGGAAAGACATTCCCAAAATGAGGACACACCTTCTTGTTACCAAATCACTGAATGGTTTTACAGTTTACAATGTAGTCATTGATTGTCTCTGTGTAGCTCAGTCAGTATAGCTCCCGCCTTCGGTCCACAAGGTTGTGAGTTCAAATCCCGGCACCGACAACTCAGCTCGTCAGTCTCATTTGTGCATGTTGTTCTAATTGCGCATTGTTCTTCTTCTATCTTGGTCCCGCTTTATCGCTGCTTGCAGCTATATTTCAAATTGAGTTTGAAGTTAAAACGGGTTTGTATAGGAAGGTGGCAGGGCAGCTAAAATGAATATCAAATATCTAAATACTGAATCAGGCAACTTAGAAACTGTCTGGGGTGTTCACATAACCCTGAGTAGACGACAAAATGACCAAAACTTTTTTTTTATGTGAACTAGCCCTTTTAGCAAATCATACTACCACCATGTAAATATGTAGATATAGTGTTTTTAGTATTTTGTTTTTCTTGTTTCATGTCCGTTCCCCCCTTGCACCAACCCCCCTTCTTCTTCCATGTCTTTATTCTATGGAAAATAACGATACGATGGGAACAATGCACAAAAAAAGAATTTCACCCACTTCTTTACTCCTGTAAACCTGTGATGTGACAATTAAGCTGATTCTGAGCTACATGGCCGCACTGTTCTGTAAATGAAAAGGGTTAAATAGCACAGCGAACAGTTTGAGGGCTGTTCTTCCATTCTCGTAAGGAAGCAGGAATGGTGTGGAAAGAGACGAGAGGTAAACATTTTGAAGGATGAAACAATTTGAAGCCGGCTTTATTTTGAGCTGTGAAAGGCTTCCATTTAAAATTTAAAATGATTTGTAGCCTGTTGCTGCTGTCCATGTGAACACACCGGGGTGCATACTTAGTTTAGACCAGGGGTTCTCAACCCGTGGGTCGCGACCCCTCTGGGGGTCGCAAAATTATTTTGGGGGGTCCTCAAATTATTAAAAAAAAAAAAATATATATATATATATATATATATATATTGCAACTGAATGGCTGGAAAATGGAAATGAAGAGTTTACATATAATACACATAGTACATACATAAACTTTCCATAATGATTATATCTGGTTTCAGTATTTATTTATGGTGTATTGTCTCTATTATTAAGGTTATTGTAGCGGTCAATTTATATTGGGGGTCGGGAGGGGGCGGGGCGGGGGTCCCGAGACAGTGCCAAAGTATCTCTGGGGGTCCCCGGCCAAAAACGTTGAGATCCCCTGGTTTAGACTAGTCATTGGTTAGACATAAGGTTGGTGAGGGGAGTGTTAAGACGACCGGATTACGGTTGGTTGAGGGGTGCGTTAAAACGACCGGATTGAGGTTGGTGAGGGGTGCGTTAACTTCCGTTAAGGGTTGGGAGAGCGTTAAGGTTAGGTTTAGGTGTGCTGCCCCGTGGGAGGTTAGGGTTAGGACTAATGACTGGGTCTAACCAATGACTAGTCTAAACTAAGTACTGGCATATACAGATCCATGGTCACCATAACAACAAATCTGAACTTGTATTGTTGTGAACAGAAATGTTACATTAACCCACAATGATTTTTTTTTCTGTCCTATTGCCAATCTACAGCTTCTAGAATTATGCTACTGAAGGCATCAGAATGTGAAGAGATCTTTGAGGGCAATGATAAGAAATACAAAGCCGTTTCCATCAGCACAGAACCTCCAGGGCACCTCAGGTAAGTTCTACCTCCTCTGTAGCTTCTCAAAGCCTGCAGTAGGGTTGGCTATTAGGCCCTACGTCCCCGGCCGGACGTAGGGCGTGGAAGGAACACGTTATTCCGACCAGTTCCTTTCCTTCTAGCTGTGAGGCGACAGCATTATACCGACTGTGCCACCGTGTCCCCATTTAATCCAGCTTTAAAAATAATTGTTTTACCGTATTTTCGCTTCCGACGCTGGACCCCATAGGACTCCCACGGCACACGAAAAGAGGAAATTTCCTACCTAGGTTCCATCCTGGAGGCAAATCTTTCCGGTGATAAAATGGCCACCAACGTAATCAAAAAAGTCAACCAAAGAACAAGATTCCTATACAGGATCTCCTCACTGGTCAACAAACACCTTGAAGACCCTAATAGGAGCCCTCATACAAGGTTTCTTCGACTATGCATGCACCTCTTAGTATCACAGCACCTCAAAGGCCCTTAAAACAAGGCTCCCAAAACAAACTGGTCAGGCTACTACTTGGCCTCACTCCCCGAACCCACCTCACCCCTGCTCACTTTGACAGGCTGGAATGGCTTAGGGTTGCCGACAGAGCACAGCATCTTGGAATGGGTCTGGTCCACAAGATTCGCTACACCACCAAGATACCCATGTATCTTGGTGGGCGTTCCAAAAATGTGGACCGCCCTACCAACAGTCATTAAGACATGCAAATCCCTTGACTCCTTCAAAACCGCTCTCAAAGGGCACCTATGGACGGCTGCAATTCGAAACTGGCCCCGTAAAATTTGAATCCCCACCCCCAACCTTTTTCCCCCCTTTTTACGTCCTCTTATGATGATTTCCTGTTTTTTGCTATATAGAAGTGTTAACAGTTTTTTATGGAGTTGTGCTAAAATGTACTGTAATTCTGCAAACTGTTAATAAATACTTAAATCAATCATAGAAACAGCCTATATCCCAATCCTCAGTGCATGCACGCGCATGACCCTGTCACCACAATGGAGGACAATCACTTCCGGGTTATTCAGCCGGTGACGCTTCTTCTTTTCTGCTTATGTCGTTCATTCTGTTGGCACTGGCCTCACGTTACCGCCTATGGTAACGGGAGGGAATCGGTTAACCAAAATATTACGTTACCAAAACGTTACGTTAATATCAACAATATATGATATCCCTGTCCTGACTTCTAACTTTTGTTGTTTGTAAGTAGCACCACTACTTCTTACTAGACTGTGACACAAGGCACGCAGGCTCCCACTGACCTGAGGAGAAAGGGGGGATGATTGTCCCAATCCCAATCCCCGGGCCCATTTTATTAGTGATTACCCGAACACCAAGACATGCGGGAGCCGCTCCGAACATACCCGGGAGTCACTTCTTGTGGATGGAACTGGAAACGGTTCCGGGTTGGTTCGGATCCCGGGTATTTTCGGATCTCAGGTTTACCCGAAGACCTCTACTATAAGGCCATGTCTGTTGTGGTAGAACAACACATTTCTAAGCACTGTCTCTGCCTGCGTCTTCTCATCTTACAGTATTTGTCATCTTATAACTTTTAACAAGTGCATCATTGAAAATAACAGAAATAGCGGTTACATTTAACTAAATATACCCTACTGTCCCTATTCTGCACATGTGGACATTTGGATTTTACAATCGTTTGTGTTTGTGTGAATGTGTGCTGGGGTGGGGTGTTCTCAGCTTTTGTCAGATGTCAGAAGGGGGGCTCCAATGATAAAAGGTTGAGAATTGCTTAACTTGAGGTCATGGCATAGAGTCCTGGGTGACCCCAGCTAACTAAGTATAGGTTATAAGAGTCTAAAGTGTGACTAAAAAGTAATTTTAAGTGTGACTGCTCCATTTCTTTCTTAGCTTTGACGATGATGACCCTCCAGTGAACCATGAGAAACTCTCCCAAACAGAAGTGCTGCTGCCCATTCATCTAGACATGGAGATAGATGGACACAAACACTTCTCATGGGAGATGAACGGTGAACACTCAATATCACTGATTCAACACGTTTCACAACAATCAATTCACGAGTGGGTGTTTCCAAAGCCTGATTTATACTGTAGTTGTGTGTTGTCAGTTTTGTGTGGCGAAAACATTTCTCGTTTTCAGTGTTGCTGGTCGCGGTTACAAAATGTACATTTCGGGCTGCTAACTTCTGGTTCTTCGGCCCGGGAGTTTATGGTCTTCAAAATACTATATCCGGCTTGGAAACCTTGGCAGGGACTGAAAACTGAAAACAATTTGTTTTAATGTAATAACCGCTAATTATTAACACCTGTAATAACATGGAGTTATTAACTGTTTGATTTGTCTAAGCAAGAGATAACATGTACAATAAGAAAGATAGAAACCCAGTGTTCACCATCATGTTATTCTTCTGCTCCTAGATGTCCTGCACGTGGTTGTGTATAAAGACGGCGTTTCTCCTGACCAGGAGAAGAACCCCAATCTGTCCCAGGAGGAACCAGAGCCTCCACATATTAAAGGGAACCAGGAGGAGTTACTTCAAAGACCAGAGGAGCCTGGTGGATCAGTGTTACTAGTAGGGAAAAGTATAGATGATAGTGATGCTGTCTCTTCATACTGTTCTGACGTCGAAGTTGAACTGGATTCTGACACTGAAGTCACTGATGACAGTGATGAGTGGGAGGAGACCAGCGCAGGTCAGTCAGCGTTAAACATACTGAAATAACACAAGACACACAGGGCCCTATCATGTGCCGCCGTGATGTGACGCTGGTCACATTATATAAACTTTATAAACTTTATTACAGGCTCATGGCCCACAGGGTAAAAACAATACATCACATATAAAAAGAATAAAGAAAAGAAAAAGGATACAATACATTACATTTACCCAGCCCCAGGTTATAATCTAAGAGAGGCACTCATGCCAGTGTCCTATAATCACAGATGTATACCTGACAGTAATTTGTCCAATGAATCCATTCAACGAGAGATCCAGTCTGCACATGAATTTGTAGGTCAGGTTCCTCAACAGAGCCATGGAGGTGGTGAGATCCAGTGTACAAAAGAGCTCGCTTGGTCTAGTGCTCCTGGGTTTCTTTAACAGAATCCTAAAACATTGAAGGCTACTTGCAGCTTGCGTAAGCTCTCCCTCTTATACTTCCCCCACAATGGAGCAGTATAGAGAGGGGTGCAGTAAGCTCTAAACAGGTTAACCTTTACATCAGTAGTACAGTGGTGAAATTTCCTAACCAACATGTTCCCTGGTACATAGAGCATTCTCCTCTGTCTAGACATATCCTCGTCATCCTCTAGGGTGTCTGTTATAATGTGCCCAAGATATTTTGTAGCCTACTATGATACGGAACACATTCCGTTTCGTCCCACTGACGAAGTTGTTAAATTATTAGCCAATAGGCCTATGGTTCATGGGGTAGATTTTATCAAATGAGGTGTGGTTTTGCGCGATCGCAGCACAATGCTATTTTCCCCACAGACTTGCGCTTCAAGTTTCTTTTTGTTTTTAATATAATTTTTATCCCACGATTTTGTAACCCATTTTTCACCCCTGTGTCAATCATCTAATGTGATCCTGGGCTCTACACACCCTCCGCCAACCTAGTTCCCATATATGGGGGACATGGGGAGAGCAACGGACTTGAACTCATGCTTCCTTCATGCCTGAGTGTCCAAGTTGCTCCTTTACACCTGACAGCGGGAGTTTCCCTGGTTGGACGTAGCACGTGGAAGGAACATGTTATTCCAAACAGTTTCCCCTCCATCAGGCGCCCCGGCTGGCCAGGGGGAGGCAGTTTAGAGACCAGGTTTTAAGCGCTTCAAGTTTTAAGCTTGTGTTTTTTCCTATCATGCATTGGTTTTGTCATTGGTAACACATCACGCCCTGTAGATAGTAAAATTGGCACGGCACAATGTTCAGCCTTTAAAATAGGCTGTAGACCGTTCATGTAAAAAAGTTGACACAAACACACAACTGATTTCACAACATAATCCATGTGATGATGGAATTATTACATTTAACAAAATTATTTCTTATATGTTGTAAACTTTTCTCCTTCCCAGGCAATACATCTTATTTATCTCCATCTGTGAGCCCTGTGACATCTAACAGTCCTGCTGCCAAGTCACAACAACCTTCCACTTCTCTCCTGGCTAACGTGAATCCATCGGCGGTGGTCCTTCACACACACCCTCTGAACATGGTCCAACAGGCTCTCCATCCAGCAGCACCCCTGCAGCAATGCAGCAGTGATGAGGAGAATGTTAACCATTCTGACACGTGGTTGGAACCAAAAGATGTCAGGGCCAACGACTCTGATTGGTCGTATTCAAAGTATCAGTCAAACGATAAGAGAAAGAAGCAGAAGAAAGGCAGAAGACTCAACAAAGATGTAACTTCAACGACACAAGCCAACACCAACGGTAACTAACCGAGGGCTGTAGTAATAAAATAAAATAAACACCCCCCTCACACATTAGAAGGTGTGTGTGTGTGTGTGTGTGTGTGTGTGTGTGTGTGTGTGTGTGTGTGTGTGTGTGTGTGTGTGTGTGTGTGTGTGTGTGTGTGTGTGTGTGTGTGTGTGTGTGTGTGTGTGTGTGTCAGGGTTGTTAAAATTTGCTGGAACATAATCGTGCGTAAATGACCCACATTATGAGATTATTTTAAACATGCAAGATTTAAAATAAATGATGCATCACACAGCGGAGCCATTGCTATGAATGAATGGTATTTCTGGCATGTATTTCTTGCCACATATCAGCAAGTCTCAGCTATCCAGCACACCACAGGTTGTTTTAATTCATTGCTCTGTCAAACATCCCCCCCCCCCCGCGATGTCAATTTGCCCAGTCAATCATTTAATCCACGCTACACGCCTGCTGTTTTGCCAGGTTAAAGATTGGATCTTTGAACCGCTCACATGATAATCTTGCCAGCTATTCGCTCCCGATCAGCCTTGGACGAAGAACAGGCCTGACTCAAAATCACCCTGATTATCCTGCAGTGTGAATCCTGGCTTTAGCCAATAGACTAGAAGCCAGGATTAAATTCTTCCCTTAAAATGACCTACTTTGACCTGGAAACGCATCATTATAATAATATTTTGTCCGTTCTTTTCATGTCATTATAATTAATCTGTTGCACAGATGATGGAGTGTTTACAAGTACTCCTCTCTCTCTCTCTCTCTCTCTCTCTCTCTCTCAGGAGTGAGGTCTCAGTCTTTCACTCACCTGAAGACATACATGTGTCGTCTCCACACTGGACCAAAATCTTTCCACTGTAAATACTGTGACAAGCGTTTCAGTCAGTCTAGTAATCTGAAGAGTCACCAACGCGTCCACACAGGAGAAAAGCCATTCCACTGTAAACTTTGTGATAAGAGATTTAGTGAGTTAACCAATCTGAAGGCACATCAACGTATCCACACTGGAGAAAGACCTTTTCATTGTAAACTTTGTGACAAGAGTTTCAATCAATCAATTAACCTGAAGAGACACCGCTATGTCCACACTGGAGAAAAACCATTTCATTGTAAACACTGTGATAAGCGTTTCATTCGGTCAGGTTCTCTGAAGAGTCACCAGGGTGTCCACACTGGAGAAAAACATTTCTATCATAATGAGAGTGTCACAATTTCCAATGAGTGAACCAATCTGAAGACACACCAACGTGGCCACAGCAGAGAATTTTTGTTTAATTATTGTGAGAAAAGAAAAGAGTTTCAGTTACTCAGGTTCCCTGAAATCACACCAGCGTATTCATACTGTAGAAAAACCTTTTTGTTGTAAACTTTGTGGCAAAAGTTTCAGGCAGTCAAATGGCCTGAGTAGACACCTGCATATCCACACTGGAGAAAAAAACATTCCTCTGTAAACACTGATTTTCAATGATACCAAACAACTCCTAGGAAACTATCAACATTGTGAGTATCGGTCGGTCGGTCAGAGTATCGGTCGGTCAGATAGCTTGAATGTTCATGACTGAAGAAAAACCTTTCCACGGTAAACAAAGTGACAGAGTGACCCGAATAGACACCAGTGTGGACATTGTGGAGAAGAATATGAAATAAAATGTCATTACAGCTGCCTACACATCCTCTGCTTCGTCTACTTTCTGAATATTTTAGAATGTATGCACCTGATCCTGATTGATTGAGAATTGTATTCACAGTTTGTAGAATGGGTACAGTTCAAACAATAGTACAGGTCAATACAAACTGCTACGAGGATAAAACCAGAAAAAGCACTATAAGACTTGTTTCATCAGGGTCCTCCGTTTTCAATTCATCAGAACATTTAAAGACGTACACATATACACTTCTATGAAAAAAAGGAAATCATACAGTTGAAGTAAAACAAAATCTCCCTTCATTGTCAATGGCATTTAATGTTTTTGTTGTGACAAAATAACCGATTTGCTCGTCCACATGACGTAAATTCTCCACTCATTGTCAATGGCATTTAATGTTTGTGTTGGGACAATAGCTGAATATAGGAGGGGCTACAAAAATCACACCCGTGTGAAGTGAGGGGCACTAATATATTAAAGTCTAACTCATGTTGATTAGGTGATGTAATGGTGAACAAACGGTGCCAACACAAACATTAAACGCCATTAACAAAGAGACAATATGACAATGAGGTACATTATGACTTACATTTTCCCTTCATTGTCAATGGCGTTTACAAAACAAACATTAAACCTGTGTATAGGAGGGGCTAGCACCCCTCAAAAATGTCTAGTATGGAAAATCATTACACCCGTGTGAAGTGAGGGGCACTCTTATCATCATACATCATCATACATCATCTCATTCCGGCCAATCACAATTTGCGTAATGTTTGTGGTTTGTGTTTACACAAACACTCAAAAATGGCCATTCATTTTCAATGGCATTTAATGTTTGTGTTGAGACAATGTTTGTGTTTACACACCCTCAAAGCTGGACATAGGACTTTTTACAGGGGCCAGTTTCGAATTGCAGCCGCCCATAAGTGCTCTTTGAAAGCGGTTTTGAAGGAGTCAAAGGATTCACATTTCTTAATGGCTGTTGGAGCATAGGAGCATAGGAGCTAAATTAATTTAACCCCTTGTTTGAGCCGAATCTGGGTTGTACGGGGTTTGTTGAACTCCCTATGGTTTGGTGGTAGACTTTGTTGACATTAAGTATTAAGTATTTTGACAGGTGGTGTAGAGAATCTTGTAGACCAGGGCCATTGCATGTTGCTGTACTCTGTCGTCAAACCTAAGCCATTCCAGCCTATCAAAAGAGTTTCAGTTACTCAGGTTCCCTGAAATCACACCAGCGTAGCAAAATGGGCTGGGGTGAGGCGTGAGGTGGGTTCTGGTAGTAAGGCCAAGTAGTAGCCTGACTAGTTTGTTTTGGGATGTCTGGAGCCTTGTTTTAAGGGCCTTTGAGGTGTTGTGGTACCATGAGGTGCATGCATAGTCGAAACTATAGGTAGGCCTATCACTACAGCTATCACATCCAATCTGTAAAAACTGGTCGAGTAGCACCTCCAGCTTGTGCAGAGCAGTGCACACATCGTGGATTGACACCCCCTGGAGACGGTCCAGGATGTTGACATACCCCTTGTGGAGTGCGCCTTCACCCTTATGGGAGGCTGCATCCTTTAGCTGAGTATGACCGCTCTATGGCTCCCACTATCCATTGTGAGATCCTCACCTTGGATATGGCCTTCCAGAAGGTCTTGGGTCCCCAGGAGACAAAAACTGTGTCGTCATCCTTTGTGCCGTCGTCCTGTCCATGTAAATCGGTAAAGCCTGTTGTCCATACTGGGCACAGTGTATGCCTCCCCTCGTCCTCTGCAAAGTTCCACTAGGTCCACTGGTACACAAGTGGTTGGCTTGTTCTTAGGCACAAAAGCTGGGTTGTTGTTGAGAGGTACAAGGTTAGTTTTACATCGTTATTGTTATTGGTGACATTCTCTGTTTTTCTTTGGGTTTTTTTGCAACCCTTCCCCTTAGGTTGGGCAGAATGACCAAGAGTGGTCACGCTTGCCCAGCCTACCCTCCTGTTCACCCTCCCACCCTCCCATGGGTCCTTGGGACATTGAAAGCCAGGTTGGTTTTAATGACCACTCTCGTTTTGTCTACGGAAACATGTGTGCACTCCTTTATTACTGTAAAAGCTTGAACGTCACTGAACCGCTTTCAGCGACAAGAGCTGCAGCTCCACTGTCTCCAAAGGCTCGAACGGTGGTTGAGATAAGGAATCCAGAACCAAGGCCAGGTCCCACGACAGAACCATAATTTTGGCACCTGGAGCAATGCACCACTCATGTACCTATACGTACCTGAGGGTGCATCCAAATGGTGTCATTACCAAATCCGACATGGCAGGTCGAAATATCAGTTGTAAGACAATTCCTTGTCCATCAGGCTCTGAAGGAAAGACAGAATGACTTTCACCAACGCCTGGAAAGACGGCACGCTCCTGTAGACACCACTTCTCAAATGCGCTCCATCTCACGCAGTAGGTGTCTGTAGTGGACTGGGCTCTCGCGCTCTGTATAGTGTCAATGAAACTCTGAGGCAGACCTTCCGAGTGGACGTTCATCCTCTTAAGGGCCAGGCCCATAGATCTAGATCTCCTGGCTGCGGGTGGAAGATCTCGCCTCTCGCTTGCGCCAGGAGGTCTCTGCGCAGTGGGAGCTGCCAAGGGTGGTCATACAGAAGAGATGTTATCTCAGATCTCCACGAGCCCTGTGGCTACTAATATCACTGACAGGCCCTGGGACCTCACTCTCTCTAGGACTGGATATATCAGGGATATGGGGGGAAACGCATACAGCAGACCTCTAGGCCAGACGTGCGCTAGAGTGTCTAGGCCCATGGACTCCGATCCTGTCCTCTGAAAAGGTCCCATGAATAGTCTACCTAGTCGTAACATGGTTATAGCAGAAACCATGAGTCCAGCCATCTTCTGGCATGTCCGAAACATTCACTCTGTCCTGTGACAGTCAAGCCTAAGAGAGGTAGTTTAGTGTCATACCTATGAATTCTGCTGACCTCGCTGGGATAAGCACACTCTTCTCATAGTTTAAGCTGAAGTCCAGGGACTGCAGATGACTTACCACCCAGCTGGTGTGTTGTCGTGCCTCCCGTTACGAATCCGCGCAAAGTAGCCAGTCACCGATGTAGCTCGCTATATGAACTCCCATTGTCTCAAGAGGGATATGGCCACCCTAGAACTTAAAGACATCCCGAAAGGAACGACTAGGTATTCGTACACCCGTCCCCCGAACCGCAGGAATTTGGGGGACGGAGATGGGTAAATGAAGATATGAAAGTAGGCATCCTTGAGATGTACTGACGTGAAGCAATCCCCACGGCGTATCATGCGTAAAAGTGCCGCATTCGTCAACATCGTTGTTGTTGCTGCCCCTGGGGGCGCTTACGCCCCCAGGGGCGAGGATGAGTGCTGTCTCCGGGTCCCGGTGTCCTTCTTACGATGCTGCTGTCGGTGCTGTTGTTGGCCACCTGAAGCGGAGGGAGCTCTGGCTGCCTCCGGAGCTTTGAAAGAAGTTCTGGGGTCGAGGTCTCTCTCGTTGTCCCTCCGGTTCCTATAGAGTGGTCCTAAGACGACTTGTTTTTGTTGCTGTGAGGCGGCTTTTCCTATGTTGGCATGTTAGCCTGTGCCGCCTTGTTCTTTTTCTGTCTGTTCTCGTATCCGCCGCATCCGCCGCAGTGCCTGAGAAAAGATTATCTTGTAGCTCTCTCCAGTTCCATCAGGGCAGCCATGCAGGCTTGTCCCGTCATCTTGTGTTGTAATTGGTTAGTGTGAGCGTTTCTTTGTGGATCCTCCGCAGCTCATAGATGTGTTCCAGTTCCAGCTTCTCTCCCGCTGTCTTAAAGATGTGGGAGGTAAATGTGATTAAATATCGCCTAGGACGCTATTGGACGACCCCTTCGTTTCTAATGTTTACCGGTTATGGCGTCCAGTCAGCAACCCTTAAGGGTAAGCAACCCTTACCCTCCATGTTGGTGATGTCTTCATCCATTTTACATCAACGGATCCCACGCTGGACACGACCCAAAAAACTCAATCCATTGAAATTGCCCTCAGATTGAGGTGATCCTATGAAACTACCATGTTTTTGAAGGTGAATAAAATAAAATAAATTGTCTACCTCGCTTTTGATGGTAACACACATATGTAGGGTGCACCACTGATATGCTTCCGTGTGTGTGCAAGTGCCTCAATTTCGATGGTTCCGGCCTCTTAAAGACGCCGCGCCGGCTTAAAGCATGGCAGGTAATGACAAATAAGCGCCAGCAGGGAGGGCATGGATTAATAGCTGTCACGGAGAGCGCTAGAGTGGAGTACGCTTTCTTCACCATGGTGAACATGTATTTTTCCTGAGGAAGAATGAACGAGGGTTCCTTCTGCGGGGGGACCTCGGGACACGCAACAAATAGGAAGCTAACAATCTGTCCATTTCGGGTAGAGATTCCAGACCCAGCTTCTTCATGTTTACACAGTCAAGATCTCTTTTGTGTGAGTGGGGGAAGGATAGGTGTTGGGGTGCTCCCAGGATGCCAAAGGCAGAATCTGTTTGGGACGGGGAGCTGCTTGATCCTTGTCTCTGCTGCCGTTGCTTCTTCAGCCGGCCATTTCAGACCGCTGGGCACAGAGGCTCTCTTGAAAATATCAATCAATACTAACCTGTCCATTTCGAAGGCGACCTGGGGCTGAGCTGGAGCTTGACTCTGAGCTCCGACCTGGCGCGCTGCTTCAGGTGCGGCTGCAGCCTGGGGCTAGGGGTGGGGAGTAAGGGATGTCGGCTGCTGCTAAACTTGGTCCTTCGTCGGCTGGGGCCCTCATGGCCGCATCGACTGCCCGCTTCACGTAGGCGGCTGACGGGAGGTTGACGAAGTCACCATCTGAGTAGCGAGCGGAGTCGGGTATCTCTTCCGCGGTGGGTGGGTCAAGGTGCACATTAGTCGCAGACACAGCCAATCACTTGCCTGCAGGTGTGAGAGTATAACATGCTTCTGTGATCACGTCAGAAGACGCAATCTTCATAGCGAGCTTCCTCGTGCAGTTTAATTTAAACTTGCCTTGTATGAGGGCTCCTGTTAGGGTCTTCAAGGTGTTTTTGTTGACCAGTGAGGAGATCTTGTACAGGAATCTTGTTCTTTGGTTGACTTTTATTACATTGCGGTGGCCATTTTATCACAGGAAAGATTTGCCTCCAGGATGGACCCTAGGTACTGTAGGTCATTTAATATTTTCTTGTGATATGGTTGTTGTCAACCACTACCTCTACGCACCTCTCTCACAATGCGGGATTCCATTCTCCATCAGAAAATACATTGTTCAAATCTTTTCTACTTTGTTTACATTTTCAAAATAGGCCAGGGTATGTTAATTAAGATATCTGTTATTCTGGCATTTTTATTTTATTTTATTTTATTAAGGCCAGACCATATCCATCGTCGACAGAGGTAGGTAGCAATCAGTGTTTCCAAATGGGACATGTTTAATTATCATACCGGAGGCATCATATTTGAAAGAAAACTATCGTACACAGCCAAAAAAGGGAAATCACAGGTGTAAATATGTAATTTCAAAATGTTGCACAGATTTATAGTGTAAGAAACAATAACCTTGTTTGAGACTCCTACGTGACAAAAATGCATCATCTAATGCTGAGTGGAAGTAGGCTATTAAAATGTCAAAAACTATATTGCAATATTATATCAAACTGAATATATATAAAAAATCACTGTACTTTCTGTATTGTTCCCTAATAGTTCCGTACATTACCTATTGTGTGGAGATATGGGGAAACGCATATACAAACCCTAATGTTATACATTTCAGATTAATTCAGAAGAGAGCAATAATAATAATAAATAGATCTGAATATTATGAACGGACTAATAAACTCTTTATTAAATATAATGGTATAATAGCTCCGGTACAGTAGGTGGCGGTATGCAGCTAACCTGCCACAATGTTTGCCGTTGAGCTAAGAGAAGAAGCCACTTCCTTCCTGCCGCACACAGCAGCAATCACACAACAACAACAGCAGCAGCACAATGTTGTCATCGAATGTGTTGTCGTTAAATAACACATCAGAGCGGGAACCTATTAAATTCCAGTTGGAACAAGATGGAGAGTTTTTCATGGTTGGATCAGAGGTATGTAGCAAATAATGAACTCGTTTCTGATGTTTGTCTCTCCCCAGTCAGTGTAAAGCTTCGATGTAGCATTGTACTCCTAGTGAAGTGAAATGAAATGAAATGAAATGAAATCTATATTTACCCAGGGTATCTGGGCTAAGCTCAAGAACTTGTTTCCAGCCAGGCCCTGCTCATAGAACACATTTCATCGTAGTGGTTGATGCCTTGTTCAAGGGCATTTCAGCGGTGGTAATTTTAACGTGTCGGACGGCTGATTCGAACTGGGAACTTTCCGGTATCTAGACCGCGCCGCTATCCGTTCGGCCACCGCTGCCACGTCGATGCTCAACTGCTAATGTTGGCAACATAGATATATATATAAACTATCTATGGTTGGCAACGCCACAGTCATTCCAGGTTACACAATAATAGACCTAAACTCGGCACAAAAAGTTCGGTCGGTTATTTATCCCATTTAATAATGGTATTGTATTTTATATAGTTTTGTATCGGGCATTCCTGGAATGTACAATGCAGCTAAATGTGTGGGTAGTGCCCTTAGAGTATAGGTAGCGCCTCCAGACAATTTTCCCAAATGGCAAATGGTTGGTATTCGCCCTTGTTTTGAGTTGATTAGCGGATTGGATGATTGCACTCTCCCACAGTAATAATGAAACCAGCTCTGCTTCGCAGCTGGTAAAAACAACACACATTGGCCATTTTTACACTTCTAAAATGTGCACTTAGTGTTACTCACTAGTGTGTGTAAGATCCACACAGCCACAACAGCTTAGCACCTCCTCCTAATCACCAACCTAGCCACATTTTGCTGTGGGATGACATCCCATTCCTAATAATAATAATAATAATCTGCCTAACGATGATGTAACTGGAGGACGGGTTTCTGAACTGCCCACTGCCCACTGCCCTCCTATGAGGCAAATTGTCCTGCTGGCTGGGAATTGAACCAGGGACTCGACACCAGACGTTAGAGCCCATGTGGTACATGCTCTAACCACCCTGCTATCAGGTCACCCTGCATTGCGATTTTCAAGTGTGCTGTGAACATCACAATGCAGCAAAGCCATATAACGTTAACTGTGTGTCCTCCAGGTGGGAAACTACATGGGTATGTCCAACGGGTCTCTGTACCAACACTACCCGAGCTTATGGAGGAGGCTGGCCTCATTCGAGGAGAGAAAGAAATTGAGGCAGACAGACATGTGGACCATTGTTTGTTCATCATCAGGTGAGTCAAGGTTGTACTTTACTGTTACAACTTGTGTACAGATACATACGAGTAAAACCTATTGTTTGGCATTCCTTCAGACAATGCAGCAGCATAGCTAATAAAATAAAACATGCGATCGATAGAGTGCAAAAAAAGAAGAAGCTGTAATGAGCTGGATAATAATGTCAAGTTTAGATAATTATGAATTGTCTCCAGATTTAAGAAAATATACTACTTTTATTATTAGACAAAGTATAATGTTATACGGTTAGAATAGATCTAGACCTATTTGACAGTGCATAATCATAATTGCCTTGACATTAACAAGCGTCAACAAGCATAAGCTGTACACATACACGCACGCACGCACACACGCACACACACACACACACGCGCCCTCTGCAGTGTTCTAAAGTGACTGGAGTCGGTCTCATTTCTATTCCAAAAGCCCTTGAATATGATTAAGGATTACTGTGATTATGTTAATTATGATTATTTCATATCACACATACCATATCTGTAAGTAACCATTAGCCCTCCCAAAAAAAACATTATTTGAATTGATAAATTGCTCCAAGGGCCACAAGTTGAATATCCCTGTTCTACGTTATTACAGTCCCTCCAAGCTATGGGATGAATGAATCAAACTGTTCCGGTGCCACTGTTAGACAGGCACATGGCACACAGGCACTGTTAGACCGATGCAAACATATAGGATTTAATTTACGGTCCGTGTCCACACACTACGTTTTAGAAGCGGGAGAGCGCTTCGGATATCATCTTAATGGAGACGGGTCGCTCACGTGTGTGTCTAATACAGATTGTGTTAGCACTGCAGTAGTACCCATAGCTTGGCTCAAATAATTTAAACGTGTTTGTGTGTGTGTTCCCGACGTGGCGATGGGATGGCTTGCACACGTGTCTAATCCAGGTTGTGTTATTAGCACAGGCTGCACAGCCACACACATCTTTGCTCAAACAGTTTAAACGTTTGTGCGTGCGTGTGTGTGTTCATGACAGGCCCCGCGAGCGTGCGTGTGTTGGAACTGTTGCAGGTACCTCAGCATCTTATACTTTGCACAGCGCATAACCCAAACTCTGTACATATTTTGGGTGCTAATATCCACGGACGGGTATGGACTAGACATGGAGGTCGAAATACCTGGGATCCGACCCGGACCGGAGCCGGGTCCGGTTCCATCCACAAAGAAGTAACTCCGGGGCCGGGTCGTATGGATTAGTAAAAATAATTTACCCACCCAAAAAAAAAGAAACTGATGGCTCGAATCAAATAATGTGTGCCTTTCTCGTCTCGACTGACTTGTCGACTGAACACCTTTCAGGGGAGAGGCCTACAGGACCATAACGACAAAGCTGAACTTGTATTGTTGTGAACAGAAATGTTACATTAGCGCTTAGCGGCCCACGATGATTCTTTTTTTGTTTCCTTTCCTATTGCCAATCTACAGCCCCTAGAGTTATGCTACTGAAGGCATCAGAATGTGAAGAAATCTTTGAGGGCAATGATGAGAAATACAAAGCCGTTCCCAAACCAGTTCCCATCATCATACCACCTCCAGCGCACCTCAGGTAAGTTCTACTGTACCCCCTCTGTAGTTTCTCCAAAGCCTACAGTAGGGTGGCTATTAGGACTGAGCGATATAAGACTAAATATAAGTTCACGGTATATGGGACAAAATACATCTATAATTTGTGACTATAATATTCATTGTGAGTGACGATAATATACATTTCTATTTATACGAAAGTAGCCCACCTTTCACAATTTTGCCAAAACGGCAGACCTATCAGCTGTAAGCTTGAATATATGGCCTATTGTTTCTAAGACAGAAAGATTTAAGTATAGAACAACAACCAGAGCAGCATCTTTGGCATTCACTGGGAGTCACCAAAGCTCACAGGACCTTCCTTGTCCATGAGGCCGTGTTTGTTATTGAGGTAGCCAAAAATGCTGTTGTAGAAAATCATTAACAAAATAATGTCTAAGCACTGTCTCTGCCTGCGTTGTCTTCTTACAGTATTTGTCATCCTGTAACTTTGAATGTGTACGTCATCAAAAGAACAGAAATAACTGTTACATTTAACCACATGAACGCCAGTGTCCCTATTCTGGGCATGAGGAGATTTGGATTTGACATTGCAGTGAAGTATATACAAATGGTCATATGTCTGTCAGAAGGGGGGCTCCAACGATAAATGGTTGAGAATTGCTGCACCTGAGGTCCAGCTATAGAGCCCTGATGGAACTTTTAAGTGTCTAAAGTTTGTTAAAAGTAAAAAAAAAAAGTTTGACTGTTCCATTTCTTCCTTAGCTTTGACAATGATGACCCTGCAGTGAACCATGAGAATCCCTCCCAAACAGAAGTGCTGCTGCCCATTCATCTAGACATGGACATAGATGGACTCAAATGGCCAGAGGCCCTCACAATGGAGATGAACGGTATAAACAGTATTACAGTAAACACTCAATATCACTGCTCCAAGTTTCACAACAATCAATTCATGGCCAACTCTGATTTCAAGCCTGATTCATTCTGTAGCATCAGGTGTGCCTGGTCAGTGTTTCCCCTTGTGTGTGTGTGTGTGTGTGTGTGTGTGTGTGTGTGTGTGTGTGTGTGTGTGTGTGTGTGTGTGTGTGTGTGTGTGTGTGTGTGTGTGTGTGTGTGTGTGTGTGTGTGTGTGTGTGTGTGTGTGTGTGTGTGTGTGTGTGTGTGTGTGTGTGTGTGTGTGTGTGTGTGTGTGTGTGTACACAGTGTGTGTGTGTGTGTTTTAGACAAATGTATTAGACAAAAAGTATAGCAGTCACAAACAGGGGTTATCGCCATGCTGACCTATCTTGCTCTCCCTTGCTCCCTCACTTACCCCTTATCCCTAAATATACCTTTTTTTCTTTTTCTTTTTACCATTTTGAAAAACATTTTCAAATGTTCAACATGTTGTGAGCTTGTAGATCAGGTATTTGAAGTAAGGGGTGGAGCAAGGCATTGCACTAAATGTACAAAGTGGTAAAAGGGATGGATGGTGTCAGGGCATTCCACATTTTGGTGGCAGTAATAGTAGAAGAACTTTCTCAAGATGGAGGAGGGACCGCAAGCCAGCATTTGTTTTCAATCCTGGACCCGTGCCATAATGTTATGTTAGGCTACTTGTACTGTTATATTATTTTCTTTTAACCAATGACATCATATATAGTAGCACATTTTGTTCATTTGTTTGGCAAAGTAACTTAAACGTAAAATAATATGAATTCAAATGACCATACTTTTCCATAATGTATTTTGAACGGAGAGGTTTTCTTGCTAAAACCTTTAAGCCTGATGTCTCAGAACACCCTTTAATATAATATCCTTAACACCTGTAATTATCTATAATAAGTAGTTATTATCTGTTTGGTTCATCTAAGCAAGAGACATGTTTTGTAACAAGACAGATAGAAGAAATTGATTTATCTTTTAGAAATCCAGTGTTCACTAATAATCTCATGTTGTTCTTCTACTCCTAGACTTCCTGCAAGTGGTTGTGTATGATGACGAGGTTTCTCCTGAGCAGGAGAGGAGCCCCAGTCTGTCTCAGGAGGAACCAGAGCCTCCACCCGTTAAAGAAAATCAGGAGGAGATACTTCTAAGACCAGAGGAACCTGATGGATCAGTGTTACAAGCAGGGAAAGGTGTAGGTGATGGTGAAGAAGTCGTCTCTTCATACTGTTCTGACGTCGTTGAACTGGATTCTGACTCTGCCACTGAAGTCACTGATGACAGTGATGAGTGGGAGGAGACCAGCGCAGGTCAGTTCAGCTTTAAATACACTGACATCACACAAGACACACAGTGCAAAACACATTCTGTATCGTCCCACCGGTGCAGTTGTTCTATTCGCACCGTAGCCAATATTTTATGTGGGTGGGACTTTGTCTTAAAATGGCATGCGATGGGCGCTCGGGTGGCGCAATGGTAAGTCCCTGCCCACCACCAGGTTGTGGGGTCGATTCCACTGTGGTGCTTTGTCGGGCGTGTATGCAAAACACAATTGGCCCTTGTTGTCGGGCGAGGGAAGCCTGGAGGGTGATAAACTGATTATAATAGTCATTGCATGTACTCCTGTGGGCTGGGGCGGCACCTGTCAGTGGGGAGCGTTAGCTGGGAGGAGTAGGACGAAAGCCATATGTCCTCCCGATCAGGGCTCCTCATTGGAAGGTGAGTCAGTGGGATACAACAGTTGTGACAACACAGACATGGGTGTGGGGAGGAGTAGTAACGGCCGTTCACTGCGTTGTTTTGGACACCTCATTTCAGTGTTTCGATGAGAGGAGAACTTTTGTTTCCTACGCGTCTCCTCCTGACATTATTTTTTAATGCACAAGTACATTGGTTTCGTCAGGGGCTAAAGTTTGCGCCCACATAATCGC
The DNA here is from genome assembly GCF_951216825.1 of Electrona antarctica. Classification (NCBI taxonomy): domain Eukaryota; kingdom Metazoa; phylum Chordata; class Actinopteri; order Myctophiformes; family Myctophidae; genus Electrona; species Electrona antarctica. The sequence goes on along the minus strand of NC_136789.1, from coordinate 38,915,087 downwards.
CCTGTAGAGAGTAAAATTGACGTGGACACAAACCTAAGTCGCCATGGCGCAAAGTTCAAAAATAGGGCTCTCACTGTTTACAAAAAACATGTTAAGAAAATCAACTGATTTCACAAAAAAAACCTAACGTAAGGATGTCATATTTTCCTAACTTTTCTCCTTCCCAGGCCATACATCTTATTTATCTCCATCTGTGAGCCCTGCGACATCTAACAGTCCTGCTGCCAAGTCACAACACCCACAAAGAGATGAACCTTCCACTTCTCTTCTGGCTAACATGAATCCAGCAGTGGTGGTTCTTCACAAACGCATGGTTCATCCACCAGCACCCCTGCAGCAATGCAGCAATGATGAGGAGGAGAATTTTAATCATTCTGACAAGTTGCGGGAACCAACAGACGACAGGGACAACGACTCTGACAAGTCTCAGTCAAACAAGAAGAGAAAGAAGCAGAAGAAAGGCAGAAAACTCAACATAGATGTGACTTCAACGACACAGACGCCACAAGCCAACACCAACGGTAACTAACCGATTTCACACTAAGCGATGTGTGTTTTCAATGCATCCGGGTCATATAGGGAGGGTGTATAGCGTGTCTGATAAAAATATCACTCTAAATACATATTAATTATTAAATCAAGCTGCTTGATTTAATAATTAATAGCAGCTTAAACACTTTCTGGGGTGCACACAAAAGCCTGATTTAGACGTTAAAAGACTTCAGAAGGATTTCTGAAATACCCCTTTAAACAAACCAGGCTGGTTGCATTTAAAGGCAGCGTACGTGATGTTTTTTTTTTAAATGTTAAAGCTCTATATTCTGATAGTAATCATTGCTATAAAGTGTTAGTTTAGTGACTAAAAGACCTGGATCTTTCCAGCTCTTTTATAAACATGAATTACATTTGCATGTAGGTGACAAAATGTCAGCCAATCACGAGAGAGTACCCATTTATTAGCTTAATTTCTATGGTGTTCCAGCAACAATTTTGTCTCCTCATTAACACTTTCCCTCCCATTCACGAGTTACATGAGTTAATTGATTGTAGAACAGCTTCCCTCCCGTTCACGACTTACACAAGTTAGGTTTTCATTGTTTAATTTGCGTTTTTAATAGAGTGGGACGGATGACGTCACCGGAAACTTTCAGTCGCACTGGCATGCAAAGGCTTATGGGAAATTGAGGCTCAATGCATTCCAATGGTGATGGGCTCTGTCCTTCGCTCGTTGTTATTGAGCGGCGATGATGATGATGAACGATGATGTCGGCACGGTGGTTCTTCAAAAGTTAGTGAAAACTAGGCAGTCAAACTTAATTTGTCATCACTTCTGTATCCTGACTGAGTTCTCTATCCTGATGAGATAAAATTGGTATCCTGACCTGAAAATCTATTTAAAGGAGCATTCAGTGATTTGGAAAACCCCCCGGTCTTCCCCGGTAACAAGATGTGCACATGCACGCACTACAGAGGGAAGACACGCAACAGGCCAACAGCACGCACACCAAGGCCCTTCCCCGCTCGATCATGATTGGCGGAAGGCCCCTCTCTATCCTGATTGGATGAAGGCTGGGTCACCTAGCCAAAAACGAAACTTATGTTGTTGTTTTTTACCCCAGGGGTTAACTGGGGACAGAGAGGAACTCCTTATATGGTCAGCACAGTCTATAGTAGGGAGGACTATCACAACAAAACAAAAAAATAAGTGATATTTGAATTAAGTGAAAGAGCTGTAGAGATGGGAAGACTCCATTTACTCTCTATAGCAATTATTCAACACTTAAAATTGAAAATCATGTACCCTACCTTTTAATAATATAATAAAGGTTAAGCCGGATGGGAACTGCAAGGGTCCCAGTTCGATCCCGGGCTCCCCCAGAGTTAGTGTCGACGTGTCCTTGAGCAAGACTCTGAACCCCTAATTGTTCCCAAAGTGCAGGTTGGTGCCTTGCATGGTTTCCTCCGCCATCAGTGTATGAATGTCACGTGTGTGTGAATGTGTGACTACAGGGTTCCTACGCAAGTATGGAAAGTATTTCATACTTTTCCAGGTCTAGAAAAGTATGCAAAATGTAAAATAATCTATTATAGACTATTACTGTTGTTCTGTTTTCCCGGACAGGGGACACTGTAGAATTATGTGCAGAATGTAATTTACATACAAATGTGAGGGACTTGACTACATTTTTAAATAGTTTATTTTTAACCAAAAATCTCACACATGCCAGTGTGCCAGTGATCGCCGCACTGGTGCCTAAAGTTGCCTACCCCTGCTCTATACTATACTGCCTCTCCCTGGCCAGCTAGAGGGGAAAGGATCTGGTTGGAAATTGGAATAATGTGTTCCTTCCACACGCTATGTCCTACCGGGAAACCCCCCCCCCCCTGTCAGGTGATGAGAAGTGGCATGCTCACTCCTCTTGTATTGAAAGAAGCATGAGCTCAGTTCGGGGCTCTCCCCAGGTTGGCAGAGGGAGAGTAGCGCCCAGGAGTACAGTTTAGGCAAAAATGGGTTACAAAAATTACAAAAAGAATGTACAACAAACCAACCTCTATTTTCACACCTCGTTGTGGCTGAATCTCTCGCAGGTGTTTTTGGAGGGGGCGAGTCCGGTGAGAAGTGTGAGCCATTGTCGTACAAGGAGAGGCATCAGCTGAGCATGGACATCAACAAGCTGTGCGCCGACAAGCTGGGCTGGATCATTAAAATAATACAGTCACGAGAGCCGTCGCTGAACTCCAACCTCGAAGGGATCGAGATCGACTTTGAGACGCTGAAGCCCTCCACGCTGAGAGAGCTGGAGCAATACGTGTCCACGAGCCTGAGGATGAGGAGGAAGAAGCCTGCAGGTAGAAAGAGGCCTAGACACGGGCCCTTTTAACGAACAATAATGCATTTTCTAAATCCAGTGTTGGAAATGTTGAGGTATTTGTACTTGAGTATTTCCAATTTCCAATACTTTTACTTCTACTTCACTACATTTCAGAACCAAATATTCTACTTTTACTCCACTACATTTATTTGAAAACTTTAGTTACTTTGTAGATTTCGATTATTATATAAAAAAACTAGAAAAAGTGCCCTTCTGGGCACAGGTCTCCACCAGGAGGATAGGAGTGTGAGTGTGATGTTTGGCCTGGCTTGGCCTGTTGTAGCGCCACCATGAGGCTGATTTGAAAACTGTCAAGTGGCATTTCTTCCAAAGCCTAGTGGGAATATGCATGCACAGTTTCACCACAATCGGACGCTGCGTTGAGTAGTTGTGGCGATTTGTACAAAACGGGTACAAAGCGGGCTACTCCTGAAAAGTTTAGAAGCCAATCGTAGCCAATGAGGGTGGATTATGAGAAATCAAACAAACCCGTCTTGATCACATGACTATGGAGAGCATGTGTACCGATTTGCGTGAAATTTGGATAAAATCTGAGTAATATTAGAAAATGTGTTTTACATATGTCGGCCCCCTGGTGGCGCTATAAAGAGCAGATGTGAAAAATTCCAGGCAATGGTTTTTCCTTGGCCTCTAGGGAGTTGGCATACAAAGTTATCCACAGATCCGTGCAGTTAGAGGTAAAAACACTTTCCTGCCAATTATAGCACCACCATGAGGCTGAGTTTAAAATGTTCATGTGGCATTTCTTCCTCGGCCTAGTGGGAATGTGCGTGCACAATTTCACGGAAATCACACGATGTGTTATGATTTGCAGCATTTTGTTTGAAACTGAGCACTCCTGCTTGCTTTGGAAGCCAATCTTAGCCAATCAGGATGGAGTCTGAGAAATCTGAAAGACCCGTTTTGTTGAATGGCTCTAGAGAGACTGTGTACCAATTTGCGTGCTGTTTGGACAAAATCTGTAGGTGTACTGTCCAAAAACTTGTTTTGCACAAAGCGGCCTCCTGGTGGCGCTATAACAGGCCGTTCTGGAAATTTTGGGGCAGAGGTTCATCGTTGGCATCCAGGGAGTGTGTGTGCAAAATTTGGCATCGACCGGGTTAACGGTGCCGGAGATTAGCTGATCACAGACGGACGGACGGACGGACACACGGACGGACGGACGGACGGACGGACGGACGGAGTGCAAAACATACTCTCTCCCCATGCCTTCGGCCTGGTGGAGACAAAAACATGAAGTAAACACTCAAGCCTTACATAAATATCGGCCATTTGAAAATAGCCGATCTGCTTTTTTCAAAAGATTTGAAAACCTTTGGTACTACACATTTTAAGGCCGACTCGGCTCCTGATAAATCATAAGAATACACAAAAAAATTTGGGCCGAACAAATAATTAGGAAAAAAAGAAAAGTGTTGTACCCTGCTCTTTTTGAGTGGTGCAACCATAGGGTGAAGCACTCCTATGCCCAGCTATGTGTCTCTGCCTGGCTGGCTGTGTCCCTGGCTGTGTCCCTGGGTCTGAGCACGGAAGTAGCGGTTTCTCACCACCAAGTGTCGCTGTTATTCTCAGATCTACAAGCTCACAACGTGTTACAGTACAGTACAGTACAGTACAGTACAGTACAGTACAGTACAGTACAGTACAGTACAGTACAGTAAAAATACTATGAAGTATAGCACAGTATAGTACAGTACAGTAATATGAAGAATAGTACAGTACTGTACTACAAATTACAGTACTATGAAGTATAGTACAGTACAGCACTACAAACAGTACTACAAAGTACAGTACAGTACTATGAAGTACAGTATAGTACAGTACAGTACTACAAAGTACAGTACAGTACAGTACAGTATAGTACAGTACTACAAAGTACAGTATAGTACAGTACTACAAAGTACAGTATAGTACAGTACTACGAAGTACAGTACAGTACCAACAGCACCACTCACTTCAGACGGGTCTGATTTGATCTTTCTAATTATTTGTTCGGCCCCCAAAAATATGTTAGCGGAGGAATTAGACTCCCAATCCACACCTCCTGGGATGTGGGATCGAATCCCTTGTTTTTGGCCGATAAAGTATAGTTTTAGACCACAATGGATGGGCGCCGTCTAAAGCGAACTTTAGCCACGAGAGACACCACCGAGCGTGCAAGTAGCCGTGTCGAACAGCCCTGTTCGAGTTGAAATCTGAAACAGATTAGTAAATTCTCGTCCCCCAGAATCCCGCAAATATGGAAAGTCGCGAGGGGGGCGTCACCAGTTACTGGTACTACTGACCACACCGGCACCATTTCCATTTAACACATGACGGAAGAGGCTCAGCAGTTCCGTGTGCGTCACACGGAGTCCTGCCTCAAAGCAGACCAGAGGTAGAAAACTGTCGTTCTTGATGTCATCGCTAGGGACACAGGCATCAGTAAGCAGGAACTGGGGATGGCAATGAAGGACCAGGAAGTCTGGCGTGTTATTGTGAAATCCACGATCTCGACCGCGGTCGAAAAATGATGATGATGATGATGATGCGTCACAGAAGGGGCTGTAACCGAGATCTCCGTACGTATAGGGGACGGTCAGGGGAGTCTATAAGGGTTCGCGTTCAGGGAGGCCTTATGGCCTAAGGATCTGTATGTCTTCTTAAGAGCTGGGGAGGGAACAGAGTTGGTAAACGTTCGAGTCTAAAGTCTATCTCGAGATACCTCCTTTTATTATAGTCTTAATGATATACTAATTCTACTCTACTGCTCTGCTCGCCATACTATATAGAGTGACGTGATGTCATGGCCTGACATCACGCTGTCAACCGTTTCCGTGGCAACAGGGGCCGTTCGGTACGCCAATCAGAGGCTGACGGGGGCGAGTCTTTACACAACCGCGTCGGTATCTTGAATCACGCACTGGAATCACCGACCGGGCAGGGACCAGGGGCCTCCACCTGAGTCCCCTGCCTGTGGAAGGGCCCCGCCTGGCCGCCCTGGAAGTCTCTTTGACACTGAACGGTCCACTTTTTATCTCCTGACACCTCGATGTTTCGGCTGCAGCTTTCCCGTGTGCGACCCATGGGCCCGGAATTAGAGTCTGGAAAAACTATGGTATTTTGAAATTCCAAATGTGTAGGACCCCTGAATCTATGTAAAGAGCTTTGGATAAAAGCGCTATATAAATGCACCATTTAACCTTCAAATGGCCTACTCTGCTCTGATTTTGACCTGGAACATGTCATAAGAATGTTTTGTCCATTCTTTTCATGTCATTATTGTTAATCTGTTGTGTTTACAAGTACCTCTCTCTTTCTCTCTCCCTCTCCTCTCCCTCAGGAGTGAGGTTCCAGCCTTCCCAGAGTCAGGCCTTCACTTGTTCAGAGTGTCCGATCTCCTTCACAGCTCCGGTCTACCTCTATAGACACATCAAGTATAAGCACAGGTACCTATACGTCCAAATGAAGGACGACGGACAGATCACTTCGGAATCCATTCAGAAACCCACCTATTCTATAACCAGCCAGAAACAAGGAGACACAGAAACACTGGAATCTCACAGTCATACACCAAAAGTAAAATCCCACATCAGTGATCAGGGTGGCAGGCATTTCAGTGGGGCAGGTGTCCTGAAAGCACACCAGAGCTCCCACACGGGAGATGACATGAGTTTCACTGTCCAAAGTGCTCTGAACGCACATCTCCGCACTGGAATTTTTCCAGTGCGGAGATGTGCGTTCTTCTGTTGTGAACAATGTGGCATGGGTTTCAAGTCGTTTGGTGATCTGAAGTCACACCAGCTATCCCTCATGGGAGACAATCATTTCCCGTGCAAACACTGTGACATGTGTTTCAGCCACCCGTCTGCTCGGAAGAGACATCTCCGCATCCACACTGGAGAAAAACCTTTCTGTTGTAGACAATGTGGCAAGAGTTTCAAGTTGTTTGGTCATCTGAAGTCACACCAGCTATCCCTCATGGGAGACAATCATTTCCTGTGTAAACGCTGTGATATGTGTTTCAGCCACATGCTTTCTCTGAAGATACATAGGTGTGGAAACATCCACACTAAAGAAAAACATTTTTGCTGTAAACAATGTGGCAAGAGTTTCTGGACGTCAGGGTCCCTGCAAAAACACATGTGGACACACTGGAATAAACCTTCTCGCTGTAAAAATGTGGCAAGAGCTTCAGTCAGTCAGGGTCCCGGAACAGACACATGTGGACACGCTGGAGAAAAACCTCACTGTAACAATGTCACAAGTGTTTCATTGAGTCAGGTGCTCTGAATAAACACACGTTTGCCACATGTAGGCTATGATAGACATAATGTTATAATAATTCCACAATAGCAAAGTGGCTTTTAATATGAACGATAAAAGTGCAAGTTTGTAGCCTAACGGTAGGTGTAATACCAAAAAGCAACTTCAAGTTCAGTGTGAACTTTGTAAATATTGTAGGCTATTGCCTAATGTGCAAGTTATCAGCGCATAATTAGCCCAACAGGCTTAAAAACAGTAGTTGCAGCAGCACACACCTTTTCAAATTAAAATAAAATGTGAATTAAACTTAAGTAAATGGCAAGTGTGCTTTTTCTAAGTTTTATGATGACAGCTTTTCTAGTCTGAAGAAGACCCCTGTGCCCGAAACGTCAACAGATAATTTTGGTGCAATAAAAGCATCTGTCGTATTGGAGTCCTCAGTGTACGAGCATTTCCTTTTTATTCCTTTCATGTTGATGCCATTAACTGTGGTTATTGCTGCTATATTTCACTGTTCCTGTGGTACTCCTGGCAGATCAGATTCCTGGCTGTCCTCATCCAGTTCCAGGTCTCTTTGAGCCAATCCGCTTTGAGCCAATCCATGTGTCCGTCTGTGTGTCTGTCCGTCCGTCCGTTACCAGCTAATCACCGTTGGGCCTGGCCGATGCCAAACTCTGCACACGCACTCCTTGGATGCCAACAACACACCTCTGCCCCAAATGATTCAGAACTGCCTTTTATAGCGCCACCATGAGGCCGATTTTTGCTAAACACATTGCATTACTCGTACAGATTTTACCCATACATCACGCAAATCGGTATACACTCTCTATAGTCATGTGATCCGTGTTGATCACATGACTATAGAGAGTGTATACTCTCTATGTATTACTCAATCCATCAAAAGTTTGCAGTATTGGTCCGTTTTGAACAAAATGCTTCAAGTCATGAACACGGCGTGCAATTTCCGTGAAACATTCCCACTAGGCCAAGGAAGAAATGCCACTTAAAATAATTCAAATCAGCTTCATGATGGGGCTATAACAGGCCAATTCATGTTCTTACCTATAACACCCATTTGTGTACAACTTTGTTATCTCTAGAGGCCAAAGAAAAACCTTTGCCCTACATTTTTCGCATCTGCTGGTAATAGCGCCACCATGAGGCTGACTTTGGCAAAGCACATTTCTTTACATTACTCTTACAGATTTTATCCATACATCACGCAAATCAGTATACACTACAATTTACAATTTACAATTTAGGCATTTAGCAGACGCTCTTAATCCAGAGCGACTTACATTAAGCAATAACAAAAGCATGGCATACATCACATATATAAAAAGTAGTTATCATGAATCATGCGTAGACTAAGAACGTAACAGTGGAGTATCTATGTAAACTATACATACTATACTATATAATATATTATACATGTGTACTATAAAGTGCTATGACTACATAAAGTGCAATTCTAGAGCTGTCTACGTAACAAGCTATAAGTCTGTTTAAAATACTATCTAAGTCTACATAATGTGCTATCTAAGGGGCTAGGCTAGGGCAAGTGCTACGGGCCATGGTGGAGTCTGAAGAGGTGGGTTTTCAGACTACGGCGGAAGATTGGGAGTGAGGCTGCAGTTCTGACTGTGATGGGAAGTGCATTCCATAGTTTTGGAGCCAGAAGGGAGAAGAGTTTGGGACGTGTGGAGCGTTGTCCCGGCATTTTTAGTGAAGGTACCTCCAGCTTCCCTGCGTTGGCTGATCTGAGTGCGCGGGAGGGTTTGTAGGGTACGATCATACTTGTGAGATATGGGGGGGCCATGCCTTTGGTTGCTTTGAATGCCAGCATCAGAGTTTTGTATTCTGTGCGGGCAGCGACCGGGAGCCAATGGAGGGAGCGGAGAAGGGGGGTGACGTGTGAGAATTTTGGCTGGTTGAAGACCAAGCGGGCTGCGGCATTTTGGATCAGTTGGAGGGGCTTAAGTGCACATGCCGGTAGGCCAGTAAGGAGGGAGTTACAATAGTCAAGTTTTGACAAGACTGTTGTCTGGATTAGGAGCTGGGCTGACTCCTGGGTGAGGAACGGTCTAATTCGTCGTATGTTGTAGAGTGTAAACCTACAGGATCTAGTGACAGCTGTGATGTGTGTTTTGAACGAGAGCTGACTGTCCAGGACAACACCTCTATAGTCATGTGTTCAACACAGATCTGTTTGATATTTTGTCCAAATATCACACACGCTATTATCCTGGTGGAGACCTGTCCTGTGCCCCGAGGGGCACTTTTTCTAGTTTGTGATATATATTCTTCAATACAGTCCTAATGTACAAGGCCCATGCTTCCATGCTGTAGCCTATCCAGGTCAGAGCTGTTCGGATCTAGAGAGAGCAGGTATAACCTAAGGGGATTTGGTCATTTTAAAGGGACTAAGGCAAGAACCAAAAATAAAGGTAGTTGTGTAATCTATGGAACGGCTTGGACAATGAACTAAAAAAGTAGTTTAATTAATTATATATTAATTATATATTAGTAATGATTAAGTAAGTTTTTGCCCATGGCTTCTCAGATTGATTTCAGTCTAATCCATGTAAACCTATCATTTATGCTTTATAATATAATCGTTACAACTTTCAAGCAAGTTACTATTATATTATTATTCAATTTATTACTATAATATCTCTGCTGTCGGGGAGAAACCACCTTACTCCAAAATGTACATTTTCAGGAAATGAACCTTAAAACAGCAATACTGCCTCATCACAATTGGTATTGTGACTTTATATATTGTCAATTACTTACATGAGAGGGACAGAGGTGGACCCTATGGTTGCCACCATAGGGTGCAGCCACTCCAATGCTGAGCTTTGTCCGTCCCGCTCTCCCTATGGCCCTCATTTATCAATAGTGTAAATGTGACGGCTGGCACGCCCTCGTTTTTGCGACATGAACAACTGCAAAACAACCAAACAACGTATGGAAACCATAGTTACATGATGGAAAGCGAATAAAAAAGTTTCCCCCTCTCGCCTCGCTGCCCGCCTCACTCCCAACCCCCCCCCCCCCCCCCCACACACACACACACACGCACGCACGCATGCAACTTGCAAGCAACTGTCACTGAGTGAGTGTGTGTTGTTAGTTGTATATTAAATTATTAAAGTCTTTATTCATTCAACAAGATATATTTGTGAACAAAAACCTGAACCTGTGAACCATGAATTAAATAACAAATATCTCACATGTCATTGGAATGAGTTTGGACTCGCACAGCCTGTGACAACCGCACACACATGCTGCTGTTTTGCAAATGGCTGCATCTCCTCCTGTCCTGTCTGTCTCTGTCACTCAGGAAGACATGGGCCTGCTGTAGATTACAGTACCTGCTGGGAGACTTGACTCTACAGCTGCAGTAGTCTCTCTCCAATGCCTCTCCATGGTAAGAGGAGGGACTACAGGCGGACCTGTGGATTCATGACCGGGAAACATGCAGCTGGGCTTTAACATTGAGCGCTCTGTTGCACTTCCGCATTGGACCACCAAAATGTGGTGGTCCAATGCGGAAGTAGACGTTTTGAGACGGTCCTTCCGGGTGCTTCAAAACGCCACTGAGCAACTTCCACTGACATGAATAGCGGGGAGTGGGCGGAGCTTCGCGCCAGATCAGTCTCTATCCTTTTAATACTCTATGCTCCCGACCTGACGTGATATTTTGCTGGGTGCACGCCAAAGTTCAAGTTCACGCTGGAATGATAAATGCCGGAAATTGCGGTGATTCCGGCAATACATTCTGTTGATAAATGAGGGCATACCGGTATGTATGTCTGTGTATGTATGTTTATGTACCAACAGAGGGCGCTGTTATACCACTCACTTCAGACAGGTCTGATGTTTTTCCTTAATGTTTTGCCCATGGGTTCTCAGATTGATCTCGGTCTAATCCATATGATGTGACATTGTATAGGCTTAATTCAATTAACTTAATTAAAGCCTTAATTAATAGGCCTATATGACCAAAATAAACTCGTACTAGCTGTTTAATTATGTGACCTAATCCAGAAAGCGCATACCAGAGCAGATCTCGAAAGTGATGGCAACAATTGTCACAAAATAATTAATGTACGAATTTCAATCCGGCTTCAGAACATCCCACTCCACTGACACATGGCTCCTCTATTTGGGAGACCACATCAAACACGAGGTGGATGCTGGCAAATACTGCGGCATGGTCATGCTGGACCTCCAAAAGGCTTTTGACACTGAACCACTCCATACTGGTTAACAAGCTAAAAGCAATTGGTTTTGATAGCACATCAGTGAGCTGGATGCAATCCTACCTGGAGGGGAGAGAACAGATGGTGGAGGTGAACGGAATACTTCCCCCCCCCCCCCCCCCCCCCCCCCCTCCCAGTGAGCTGTGGCGTTCCACAAGGAAGCATACTAGGACCTAATATATGTAAACGACATGACATCAGCTTGTGACTGCAACTTGTTCCTGTTCGCAGATGACTCAGCACTGCTGGTCTCGGACAGGAAAAAAGCGCAGGTTGAAAAGGCCCTCAGCTCCGACCTCTGTATAATCTGCACCTGGCTCGCTGATAACAAACTATCTTTACACCTGGGAAAAACGGAATCCATTCTCTTTGGATCAAATCGTAATCTCAGCATGGCAGATGGCTTCTTGTTAGAGTGGGTGACAATATTATCATACGAAAAGATGAAATTACCTACCTTGGTTCCATCCTGGAGGCAAATCTTTCCGTGATAATATGGCCACCAACGTAATCAAAAAAGTCAACCAAAGAACAAGATTCCTATAAAGGATCACCTCACTGGTCGACAAAAACACCTTGAAGAGCCTAACAGAAGCTCTCGTACAAGGTTTCTTCGACTATGCATGCACCTCTTGGTACTACAGCACCTCAAAGGCCCTTAAAACAAGGCTCCAGACCTCCCAAAACAAACTGGTCAGGCTACTACTTGGCCTCACTCCCCGAACCCACCTCACCCCTGCCCACTTTGACAGGCTGGCATGGCTTAGGGTTGACGACGGAGTACAGAATCTTGCAATGGGTCTGGTCCTCAAGATTCGATACACCACCAAGATACCCATGTACCTGTCTAAATACTTCCTTAATGTCAGCGAAGTCCACACCCACAACACCAGAGGGAGCTTAACAAACAATGTGCAACCCAGATTTGGCACAAACAAGGGACTAAATTCATTTCGCTCTTATGCCACCAAAATGTGGAATGCCCTACCAACAGTCATTATTAAGACATGCAAATTCCTTGACTCCTTCAAAACCACTCAAGGGCACCTATGGACGGCTGCAATTCGAAACTGAATCCCCCACCCACTTCTTTTCCCCCTCATGTTTTCTTTTCCCTTTTTACCTCTATGATGATTTCCTGTTTTTGGCTATATAGAAGTGTATACTTGTATGTCTAAATGTCAAATGTTACGATGAATTGAACATGGTGGACCCACTGGACCCTCTTGTAAACAAGCGTAGTGCTTTATTGGTCGTCCACTCACAGTTGACAGTTTTTGTATTGAGTTGTGCTTGAAATGTACTGTAATTCTGCAAACTGTTAAATACTTTAATCAATCAATGATAATCAATCAATCAATCAAGCCGGCGCATGCTACATACATACAATAGGTGGCGGTAGATGAATGCAATGGTTGCAACCTGCCATAGAAGTAAAATAAGAAGAAGCCACTTCCTGTCTGCCGCACAGGCGCGCACAGCAACCACAACAAGACGACTACAAAACACCACCACAATGTTTACTAACATTAGAGCTAACACATTAGAGCAGAAGCCTATTAAATTCCAGTTGGAACAAGATGGAGAGTTTTTCATGGTGGGATCAGAGGTATGTAGCAAATAATGAACTCGTTTCTGATGTTTGTCTCCCAAGTGTAAAGCTTCAATGTAGCATTTTATTTTACTCGTAGTTGATGCTACACTGCTAAATGAAAGCGCCTCAATCATTCCATGTTACACAATGATATATTAACAGTAACATGATTGAAATTACTTGTCTCTATTTCACGTACTGGTCTGTGCCTCTGGAAAAAAATGAAGATTGATAATTCGATCTAAGTTAATTCAGTTAGTTCTTGTACGACTCTAAAATGTTCTGATGAATTGGAAATGGTGGACCCTGTTGTAAACGAGTGTAATGCGTTATGGTGTCGTCGTCCACAGTAACAGTTTTTGTATTGAGCTGTGCTTTAGTTTGAAATGTACCCATTCGGCATTCTGTAAAAACAATCAAACCAACCATTGATTTATAATTCACCATTGATTGAAATAGCACAGGAAAGTTACATACACAATACAAGGTACTGCTAAGAGGATTTATAACCCAAGAAAGCACATTTATGACTTGTTTCCATTGGAGTCCTTCATATTCAATTCATCTGACCAAACAGTGAATAGTAGGGATGCAATAATAACCAGTAAGACGCCTGGGTGACGGCAGACTGCTGGGGGAGTGCTGGCAACATATGGAACTAATTATGTACTGGCCATATATGGAGTGTGTCTTGAGTGTACAGGGTTTGATGAGGTCAGACCAACATATGGAATGTCAGAATAGGAAGGACGGGTGGGTTAGGATCAACATATGGAATTGTCAGAACAGGTCAGCTCCGTATATGGAATCTAAGGGTTTGAGGTCTTATGTAGAGTTGCTGGCTGGCTCCATATATGCAGATCTAGGTGAAGATCCAGTCTTCTCCATGTATGGTTATCCAGGGTTAGATGAGGTCAGTGTCGTGATCTTCATATATGGCCATGGCGTGACATTGTCGTGTCACGAGGTGTGACCATATATGGAGGTGTGATGTCATGAGGTATGACCATAAATGGAGACGTGATGTCACGAGGTGTGACCATATATGGAGGTGTGTGTGACCATACATGGAGGCGTGGGTGAATGACGGACGGGAGATGCAGGTTTTCATAGTAAATGCGACCTACTGTCGCAATAATAATAATCATCGGGAAACACATTATGTATAAAACAAATCTATTTAGCGAAAATAGTCGATCTACATGCTCACAACGCATCACACTGCAACAAATGGTCTTTTTATTTAATGCATGTATTTACTAATTTTTACCTCAAAACTTGGTAGGAGAGGTGAGAGAGTAGGGGAGAAAGTGAGAGAGAGAAGGGGGAGTAACATAGGCGCAGAAGGTCTGAGGGGACACTTATTAGCCCTTCGCTAAGGCCCTACCCAACCCGTCCTTGTCCAATAGGCACGTTGGCAGCGAGGAGACAGAGCAAGCTGTCCTCCTCACCCATTGAGATGCATGTTAAACTAGAAAAAGTGCCCTTCTGGGCACAGGTCTCCACCAGGAGGATAGGACTGTGTGAGATGTTTGGCAAAATGTTTAGGAGTAATATAAACATGTTTTTTTTGTTTGTTCTTTTTTTGCAACAATTTTCTTCATTTTGTTGAGGAAATGCAGAGCCAGATCACTCATAGCATGAGGATAGAATTCTGGATGAGCAGGACATGTGCAGCATTTCGTACAAAACGGGCCACTCCTGAAAACTTTGGAAGGCAATGTTAGCCAATCAGTGTAGAATCTGAGAAATCCAACAGACTCGTCTTGATCACATGACTACAGAGATCATGTGTACCGATTTGCGTGACATTTGGATGAAATCTGTGCGACTAACATAAGCAATGTCTTTTGCAGAAATCGGCCTCATGGTGGCGCTATAACCGGAAGATGTGGAGGGATGCAGGGACAATGTTTTTCCATGGCCTCTAGGGAGTGCGCATACATAAGTTGTATACAGATCGATGCAGTTAAAGCTAAAAACAGGAATTGGCCTGTTATAGCGCCACCTTGAGGCTGATTTGGGGAAAAAATTAGTGGCATGTCGTCCTCGGCCTAGTGGAAATGTGCGTGTATAATTTCACGGAAATTGCACACTGTTTGTGATTTGTGGCATTTTGTTCGAAACGGACCAATCATGTGAGCTTTGGAAGGCAATCTTAGCCAATCAGGATGGAAGATGGGAAATGGTGCAGATCCGTGTTGATCACATGATACACTAGATAGTGTATACCGAATTGTGTGATGTATGGATAAAATGTGTACGAGTAATCTACAGAAATGTGTTTTGTCTAAATCGGCCTCATGGTGGCGCTATAACAGGCCGTTGAGGAATATTTGGGGCAGAGGTTCGTCGTTGGCATCCAGGGAGTGTGTGTGCAAAGTTTGGCATGGATCGGGCCAACGGTGGCAGAGATTAGCTGGTAACAGACGGACAGAAGGAAGGAAGGACGGAAGCACACACACACACACACACACACACAGACGGAGTGCAAAACATACTCTCTCCCCATGCCTTCGGCCTGGTGGAGACAATGACAGGATTTCTCCATATAGTATTCTCAGTAGTAAGAACATCTAAATGTCTTCTAAATCTAGTCAACCAGGCCTGCAGTAGGCTATGCACTGGACAAATGTGCATGACATTAATTAAATAAACTAGAAATACGAGGAAATGACAGAGGGAGAAACAGTATCAACTTTAACGACCGCCCTACAGGGGTTTTCATGTGAATACGGTCATTAGTATTATTGTCATCACCTGGGCGGGTCAGTCGACGTTAACCTGCCTATGTGTTCAACAACACAGCCATGCAAAATAGCACTGACAGCATGAGGTGACGAAAGCTTGTCCTGCATAGCAACAATTGTTAAACTACTGTATATGGATTTGCATTGGACAATCACTTTCTGGGGTGCGGTTTCCGTTTTAGCGAAGGGCTCTCTGTCACTCAACTGGACCAACTGTATTGACCGATTCCGTAACGGGTCTCATGGTCGCAGCCTACGTATTTCCTGTAGGCGGAGACGACACAGTATAAACAGTATTACAGTAAACACTCAATATCACTGCTCCAAGTTTCACAACAATCAATTCATGGCCAACTCTGATTTCAAGCCTGATTCATTCTGTAGCATCAGGTGTGCCTGGTCAGTGTTTCCCCTTGTGTGTGTGTGTGTGTGTGTGTGTGTGTGTGTGTGTGTGTGTGTGTGTGTGTGTGTGTGTGTGTGTGTGTGTGTGTGTGTGTGTGTGTGTGTGTGTGTGTGTGTGTGTGTGTGTGTGTGTGTGTGTGTGTGTGTGTACACAGTGTGTGTGTGTGTGTTTTAGACAAATGTATTAGACAAAAAGTATAGCAGTCACAAACAGGGGTTATCGCCATGCTGACCTATCTTGCTCTCCCTTGCTCCCTCACTTACCCCTTATCCCTAAATATACCTTTTTTTCTTTTTCTTTTTACCATTTTGAAAAACATTTTCAAATGTTCAACATGTTGTGAGCTTGTAGATCAGGTATTTGAAGTAAGGGGTGGAGCAAGGCATTGCACTAAATGTACAAAGTGGTAAAAGGGATGGATGGTGTCAGGGCATTCCACATTTTGGTGGCAGTAATAGTAGAAGAACTTTCTCAAGATGGAGGAGGGACCGCAAGCCAGCATTTGTTTTCAATCCTGGACCCGTGCCATAATGTTATGTTAGGCTACTTGTACTGTTATATTATTTTCTTTTAACCAATGACATCATATATAGTAGCACATTTTGTTCATTTGTTTGGCAAAGTAACTTAAACGTAAAATAATATGAATTCAAATGACCATACTTTTCCATAATGTATTTTGAACGGAGAGGTTTTCTTGCTAAAACCTTTAAGCCTGATGTCTCAGAACACCCTTTAATATAATATCCTTAACACCTGTAATTATCTATAATAAGTAGTTATTATCTGTTTGGTTCATCTAAGCAAGAGACATGTTTTGTAACAAGACAGATAGAAGAAATTGATTTATCTTTTAGAAATCCAGTGTTCACTAATAATCTCATGTTGTTCTTCTACTCCTAGACTTCCTGCAAGTGGTTGTGTATGATGACGAGGTTTCTCCTGAGCAGGAGAGGAGCCCCAGTCTGTCTCAGGAGGAACCAGAGCCTCCACCCGTTAAAGAAAATCAGGAGGAGATACTTCTAAGACCAGAGGAACCTGATGGATCAGTGTTACAAGCAGGGAAAGGTGTAGGTGATGGTGAAGAAGTCGTCTCTTCATACTGTTCTGACGTCGTTGAACTGGATTCTGACTCTGCCACTGAAGTCACTGATGACAGTGATGAGTGGGAGGAGACCAGCGCAGGTCAGTTCAGCTTTAAATACACTGACATCACACAAGACACACAGTGCAAAACACATTCTGTATCGTCCCACCGGTGCAGTTGTTCTATTCGCACCGTAGCCAATATTTTATGTGGGTGGGACTTTGTCTTAAAATGGCATGCGATGGGCGCTCGGGTGGCGCAATGGTAAGTCCCTGCCCACCACCAGGTTGTGGGGTCGATTCCACTGTGGTGCTTTGTCGGGCGTGTATGCAAAACACAATTGGCCCTTGTTGTCGGGCGAGGGAAGCCTGGAGGGTGATAAACTGATTATAATAGTCATTGCATGTACTCCTGTGGGCTGGGGCGGCACCTGTCAGTGGGGAGCGTTAGCTGGGAGGAGTAGGACGAAAGCCATATGTCCTCCCGATCAGGGCTCCTCATTGGAAGGTGAGTCAGTGGGATACAACAGTTGTGACAACACAGACATGGGTGTGGGGAGGAGTAGTAACGGCCGTTCACTGCGTTGTTTTGGACACCTCATTTCAGTGTTTCGATGAGAGGAGAACTTTTGTTTCCTACGCGTCTCCTCCTGACATTATTTTTTAATGCACAAGTACATTGGTTTCGTCAGGGGCTAAAGTTTGCGCCCACATAATCGCCCTGTAGAGAGTAAAATTGACGTGGACACAAACCTAAGTCGCCATGGCGCAAAGTTCAAAAATAGGGCTCTCACTGTTTACAAAAAACATGTTAAGAAAATCAACTGATTTCACAAAAAAAACCTAACGTAAGGATGTCATATTTTCCTAACTTTTCTCCTTCCCAGGCCATACATCTTATTTATCTCCATCTGTGAGCCCTGCGACATCTAACAGTCCTGCTGCCAAGTCACAACACCCACAAAGAGATGAACCTTCCACTTCTCTTCTGGCTAACATGAATCCAGCAGTGGTGGTTCTTCACAAACGCATGGTTCATCCACCAGCACCCCTGCAGCAATGCAGCAATGATGAGGAGGAGAATTTTAATCATTCTGACAAGTTGCGGGAACCAACAGACGACAGGGACAACGACTCTGACAAGTCTCAGTCAAACAAGAAGAGAAAGAAGCAGAAGAAAGGCAGAAAACTCAACATAGATGTGACTTCAACGACACAGACGCCACAAGCCAACACCAACGGTAACTAACCGATTTCACACTAAGCGATGTGTGTTTTCAATGCATCCGGGTCATATAGGGAGGGTGTATAGCGTGTCTGATAAAAATATCACTCTAAATACATATTAATTATTAAATCAAGCTGCTTGATTTAATAATTAATAGCAGCTTAAACACTTTCTGGGGTGCACACAAAAGCCTGATTTAGACGTTAAAAGACTTCAGAAGGATTTCTGAAATACCCCTTTAAACAAACCAGGCTGGTTGCATTTAAAGGCAGCGTACGTGATGTTTTTTTTTTAAATGTTAAAGCTCTATATTCTGATAGTAATCATTGCTATAAAGTGTTAGTTTAGTGACTAAAAGACCTGGATCTTTCCAGCTCTTTTATAAACATGAATTACATTTGCATGTAGGTGACAAAATGTCAGCCAATCACGAGAGAGTACCCATTTATTAGCTTAATTTCTATGGTGTTCCAGCAACAATTTT
Organism: Electrona antarctica; assembly: GCF_951216825.1. Lineage (NCBI taxonomy): Eukaryota > Metazoa > Chordata > Actinopteri > Myctophiformes > Myctophidae > Electrona > Electrona antarctica. Next base: position 38,896,132 of record NC_136789.1, on the reverse strand, counting down.
GTCTCCTCATTAACACTTTCCCTCCCATTCACGAGTTACATGAGTTAATTGATTGTAGAACAGCTTCCCTCCCGTTCACGACTTACACAAGTTAGGTTTTCATTGTTTAATTTGCGTTTTTAATAGAGTGGGACGGATGACGTCACCGGAAACTTTCAGTCGCACTGGCATGCAAAGGCTTATGGGAAATTGAGGCTCAATGCATTCCAATGGTGATGGGCTCTGTCCTTCGCTCGTTGTTATTGAGCGGCGATGATGATGATGAACGATGATGTCGGCACGGTGGTTCTTCAAAAGTTAGTGAAAACTAGGCAGTCAAACTTAATTTGTCATCACTTCTGTATCCTGACTGAGTTCTCTATCCTGATGAGATAAAATTGGTATCCTGACCTGAAAATCTATTTAAAGGAGCATTCAGTGATTTGGAAAACCCCCCGGTCTTCCCCGGTAACAAGATGTGCACATGCACGCACTACAGAGGGAAGACACGCAACAGGCCAACAGCACGCACACCAAGGCCCTTCCCCGCTCGATCATGATTGGCGGAAGGCCCCTCTCTATCCTGATTGGATGAAGGCTGGGTCACCTAGCCAAAAACGAAACTTATGTTGTTGTTTTTTACCCCAGGGGTTAACTGGGGACAGAGAGGAACTCCTTATATGGTCAGCACAGTCTATAGTAGGGAGGACTATCACAACAAAACAAAAAAATAAGTGATATTTGAATTAAGTGAAAGAGCTGTAGAGATGGGAAGACTCCATTTACTCTCTATAGCAATTATTCAACACTTAAAATTGAAAATCATGTACCCTACCTTTTAATAATATAATAAAGGTTAAGCCGGATGGGAACTGCAAGGGTCCCAGTTCGATCCCGGGCTCCCCCAGAGTTAGTGTCGACGTGTCCTTGAGCAAGACTCTGAACCCCTAATTGTTCCCAAAGTGCAGGTTGGTGCCTTGCATGGTTTCCTCCGCCATCAGTGTATGAATGTCACGTGTGTGTGAATGTGTGACTACAGGGTTCCTACGCAAGTATGGAAAGTATTTCATACTTTTCCAGGTCTAGAAAAGTATGCAAAATGTAAAATAATCTATTATAGACTATTACTGTTGTTCTGTTTTCCCGGACAGGGGACACTGTAGAATTATGTGCAGAATGTAATTTACATACAAATGTGAGGGACTTGACTACATTTTTAAATAGTTTATTTTTAACCAAAAATCTCACACATGCCAGTGTGCCAGTGATCGCCGCACTGGTGCCTAAAGTTGCCTACCCCTGCTCTATACTATACTGCCTCTCCCTGGCCAGCTAGAGGGGAAAGGATCTGGTTGGAAATTGGAATAATGTGTTCCTTCCACACGCTATGTCCTACCGGGAAACCCCCCCCCCCCTGTCAGGTGATGAGAAGTGGCATGCTCACTCCTCTTGTATTGAAAGAAGCATGAGCTCAGTTCGGGGCTCTCCCCAGGTTGGCAGAGGGAGAGTAGCGCCCAGGAGTACAGTTTAGGCAAAAATGGGTTACAAAAATTACAAAAAGAATGTACAACAAACCAACCTCTATTTTCACACCTCGTTGTGGCTGAATCTCTCGCAGGTGTTTTTGGAGGGGGCGAGTCCGGTGAGAAGTGTGAGCCATTGTCGTACAAGGAGAGGCATCAGCTGAGCATGGACATCAACAAGCTGTGCGCCGACAAGCTGGGCTGGATCATTAAAATAATACAGTCACGAGAGCCGTCGCTGAACTCCAACCTCGAAGGGATCGAGATCGACTTTGAGACGCTGAAGCCCTCCACGCTGAGAGAGCTGGAGCAATACGTGTCCACGAGCCTGAGGATGAGGAGGAAGAAGCCTGCAGGTAGAAAGAGGCCTAGACACGGGCCCTTTTAACGAACAATAATGCATTTTCTAAATCCAGTGTTGGAAATGTTGAGGTATTTGTACTTGAGTATTTCCAATTTCCAATACTTTTACTTCTACTTCACTACATTTCAGAACCAAATATTCTACTTTTACTCCACTACATTTATTTGAAAACTTTAGTTACTTTGTAGATTTCGATTATTATATAAAAAAACTAGAAAAAGTGCCCTTCTGGGCACAGGTCTCCACCAGGAGGATAGGAGTGTGAGTGTGATGTTTGGCCTGGCTTGGCCTGTTGTAGCGCCACCATGAGGCTGATTTGAAAACTGTCAAGTGGCATTTCTTCCAAAGCCTAGTGGGAATATGCATGCACAGTTTCACCACAATCGGACGCTGCGTTGAGTAGTTGTGGCGATTTGTACAAAACGGGTACAAAGCGGGCTACTCCTGAAAAGTTTAGAAGCCAATCGTAGCCAATGAGGGTGGATTATGAGAAATCAAACAAACCCGTCTTGATCACATGACTATGGAGAGCATGTGTACCGATTTGCGTGAAATTTGGATAAAATCTGAGTAATATTAGAAAATGTGTTTTACATATGTCGGCCCCCTGGTGGCGCTATAAAGAGCAGATGTGAAAAATTCCAGGCAATGGTTTTTCCTTGGCCTCTAGGGAGTTGGCATACAAAGTTATCCACAGATCCGTGCAGTTAGAGGTAAAAACACTTTCCTGCCAATTATAGCACCACCATGAGGCTGAGTTTAAAATGTTCATGTGGCATTTCTTCCTCGGCCTAGTGGGAATGTGCGTGCACAATTTCACGGAAATCACACGATGTGTTATGATTTGCAGCATTTTGTTTGAAACTGAGCACTCCTGCTTGCTTTGGAAGCCAATCTTAGCCAATCAGGATGGAGTCTGAGAAATCTGAAAGACCCGTTTTGTTGAATGGCTCTAGAGAGACTGTGTACCAATTTGCGTGCTGTTTGGACAAAATCTGTAGGTGTACTGTCCAAAAACTTGTTTTGCACAAAGCGGCCTCCTGGTGGCGCTATAACAGGCCGTTCTGGAAATTTTGGGGCAGAGGTTCATCGTTGGCATCCAGGGAGTGTGTGTGCAAAATTTGGCATCGACCGGGTTAACGGTGCCGGAGATTAGCTGATCACAGACGGACGGACGGACGGACACACGGACGGACGGACGGACGGACGGACGGACGGAGTGCAAAACATACTCTCTCCCCATGCCTTCGGCCTGGTGGAGACAAAAACATGAAGTAAACACTCAAGCCTTACATAAATATCGGCCATTTGAAAATAGCCGATCTGCTTTTTTCAAAAGATTTGAAAACCTTTGGTACTACACATTTTAAGGCCGACTCGGCTCCTGATAAATCATAAGAATACACAAAAAAATTTGGGCCGAACAAATAATTAGGAAAAAAAGAAAAGTGTTGTACCCTGCTCTTTTTGAGTGGTGCAACCATAGGGTGAAGCACTCCTATGCCCAGCTATGTGTCTCTGCCTGGCTGGCTGTGTCCCTGGCTGTGTCCCTGGGTCTGAGCACGGAAGTAGCGGTTTCTCACCACCAAGTGTCGCTGTTATTCTCAGATCTACAAGCTCACAACGTGTTACAGTACAGTACAGTACAGTACAGTACAGTACAGTACAGTACAGTACAGTACAGTACAGTACAGTACAGTACAGTAATACTATGAAGTATAGCACAGTATAGTACAGTACAGTAATATGAAGAATAGTACAGTACTGTACTACAAATTACAGTACTATGAAGTATAGTACAGTACAGCACTACAAACAGTACTACAAAGTACAGTACAGTACTATGAAGTACAGTATAGTACAGTACAGTACTACAAAGTACAGTACAGTACAGTACAGTATAGTACAGTACTACAAAGTACAGTATAGTACAGTACTACAAAGTACAGTATAGTACAGTACTACGAAGTACAGTACAGTACCAACAGCACCACTCACTTCAGACGGGTCTGATTTGATCTTTCTAATTATTTGTTCGGCCCCCAAAAATATGTTAGCGGAGGAATTAGACTCCCAATCCACACCTCCTGGGATGTGGGATCGAATCCCTTGTTTTTGGCCGATAAAGTATAGTTTTAGACCACAATGGATGGGCGCCGTCTAAAGCGAACTTTAGCCACGAGAGACACCACCGAGCGTGCAAGTAGCCGTGTCGAACAGCCCTGTTCGAGTTGAAATCTGAAACAGATTAGTAAATTCTCGTCCCCCAGAATCCCGCAAATATGGAAAGTCGCGAGGGGGGCGTCACCAGTTACTGGTACTACTGACCACACCGGCACCATTTCCATTTAACACATGACGGAAGAGGCTCAGCAGTTCCGTGTGCGTCACACGGAGTCCTGCCTCAAAGCAGACCAGAGGTAGAAAACTGTCGTTCTTGATGTCATCGCTAGGGACACAGGCATCAGTAAGCAGGAACTGGGGATGGCAATGAAGGACCAGGAAGTCTGGCGTGTTATTGTGAAATCCACGATCTCGACCGCGGTCGAAAAATGATGATGATGATGATGATGCGTCACAGAAGGGGCTGTAACCGAGATCTCCGTACGTATAGGGGACGGTCAGGGGAGTCTATAAGGGTTCGCGTTCAGGGAGGCCTTATGGCCTAAGGATCTGTATGTCTTCTTAAGAGCTGGGGAGGGAACAGAGTTGGTAAACGTTCGAGTCTAAAGTCTATCTCGAGATACCTCCTTTTATTATAGTCTTAATGATATACTAATTCTACTCTACTGCTCTGCTCGCCATACTATATAGAGTGACGTGATGTCATGGCCTGACATCACGCTGTCAACCGTTTCCGTGGCAACAGGGGCCGTTCGGTACGCCAATCAGAGGCTGACGGGGGCGAGTCTTTACACAACCGCGTCGGTATCTTGAATCACGCACTGGAATCACCGACCGGGCAGGGACCAGGGGCCTCCACCTGAGTCCCCTGCCTGTGGAAGGGCCCCGCCTGGCCGCCCTGGAAGTCTCTTTGACACTGAACGGTCCACTTTTTATCTCCTGACACCTCGATGTTTCGGCTGCAGCTTTCCCGTGTGCGACCCATGGGCCCGGAATTAGAGTCTGGAAAAACTATGGTATTTTGAAATTCCAAATGTGTAGGACCCCTGAATCTATGTAAAGAGCTTTGGATAAAAGCGCTATATAAATGCACCATTTAACCTTCAAATGGCCTACTCTGCTCTGATTTTGACCTGGAACATGTCATAAGAATGTTTTGTCCATTCTTTTCATGTCATTATTGTTAATCTGTTGTGTTTACAAGTACCTCTCTCTTTCTCTCTCCCTCTCCTCTCCCTCAGGAGTGAGGTTCCAGCCTTCCCAGAGTCAGGCCTTCACTTGTTCAGAGTGTCCGATCTCCTTCACAGCTCCGGTCTACCTCTATAGACACATCAAGTATAAGCACAGGTACCTATACGTCCAAATGAAGGACGACGGACAGATCACTTCGGAATCCATTCAGAAACCCACCTATTCTATAACCAGCCAGAAACAAGGAGACACAGAAACACTGGAATCTCACAGTCATACACCAAAAGTAAAATCCCACATCAGTGATCAGGGTGGCAGGCATTTCAGTGGGGCAGGTGTCCTGAAAGCACACCAGAGCTCCCACACGGGAGATGACATGAGTTTCACTGTCCAAAGTGCTCTGAACGCACATCTCCGCACTGGAATTTTTCCAGTGCGGAGATGTGCGTTCTTCTGTTGTGAACAATGTGGCATGGGTTTCAAGTCGTTTGGTGATCTGAAGTCACACCAGCTATCCCTCATGGGAGACAATCATTTCCCGTGCAAACACTGTGACATGTGTTTCAGCCACCCGTCTGCTCGGAAGAGACATCTCCGCATCCACACTGGAGAAAAACCTTTCTGTTGTAGACAATGTGGCAAGAGTTTCAAGTTGTTTGGTCATCTGAAGTCACACCAGCTATCCCTCATGGGAGACAATCATTTCCTGTGTAAACGCTGTGATATGTGTTTCAGCCACATGCTTTCTCTGAAGATACATAGGTGTGGAAACATCCACACTAAAGAAAAACATTTTTGCTGTAAACAATGTGGCAAGAGTTTCTGGACGTCAGGGTCCCTGCAAAAACACATGTGGACACACTGGAATAAACCTTCTCGCTGTAAAAATGTGGCAAGAGCTTCAGTCAGTCAGGGTCCCGGAACAGACACATGTGGACACGCTGGAGAAAAACCTCACTGTAACAATGTCACAAGTGTTTCATTGAGTCAGGTGCTCTGAATAAACACACGTTTGCCACATGTAGGCTATGATAGACATAATGTTATAATAATTCCACAATAGCAAAGTGGCTTTTAATATGAACGATAAAAGTGCAAGTTTGTAGCCTAACGGTAGGTGTAATACCAAAAAGCAACTTCAAGTTCAGTGTGAACTTTGTAAATATTGTAGGCTATTGCCTAATGTGCAAGTTATCAGCGCATAATTAGCCCAACAGGCTTAAAAACAGTAGTTGCAGCAGCACACACCTTTTCAAATTAAAATAAAATGTGAATTAAACTTAAGTAAATGGCAAGTGTGCTTTTTCTAAGTTTTATGATGACAGCTTTTCTAGTCTGAAGAAGACCCCTGTGCCCGAAACGTCAACAGATAATTTTGGTGCAATAAAAGCATCTGTCGTATTGGAGTCCTCAGTGTACGAGCATTTCCTTTTTATTCCTTTCATGTTGATGCCATTAACTGTGGTTATTGCTGCTATATTTCACTGTTCCTGTGGTACTCCTGGCAGATCAGATTCCTGGCTGTCCTCATCCAGTTCCAGGTCTCTTTGAGCCAATCCGCTTTGAGCCAATCCATGTGTCCGTCTGTGTGTCTGTCCGTCCGTCCGTTACCAGCTAATCACCGTTGGGCCTGGCCGATGCCAAACTCTGCACACGCACTCCTTGGATGCCAACAACACACCTCTGCCCCAAATGATTCAGAACTGCCTTTTATAGCGCCACCATGAGGCCGATTTTTGCTAAACACATTGCATTACTCGTACAGATTTTACCCATACATCACGCAAATCGGTATACACTCTCTATAGTCATGTGATCCGTGTTGATCACATGACTATAGAGAGTGTATACTCTCTATGTATTACTCAATCCATCAAAAGTTTGCAGTATTGGTCCGTTTTGAACAAAATGCTTCAAGTCATGAACACGGCGTGCAATTTCCGTGAAACATTCCCACTAGGCCAAGGAAGAAATGCCACTTAAAATAATTCAAATCAGCTTCATGATGGGGCTATAACAGGCCAATTCATGTTCTTACCTATAACACCCATTTGTGTACAACTTTGTTATCTCTAGAGGCCAAAGAAAAACCTTTGCCCTACATTTTTCGCATCTGCTGGTAATAGCGCCACCATGAGGCTGACTTTGGCAAAGCACATTTCTTTACATTACTCTTACAGATTTTATCCATACATCACGCAAATCAGTATACACTACAATTTACAATTTACAATTTAGGCATTTAGCAGACGCTCTTAATCCAGAGCGACTTACATTAAGCAATAACAAAAGCATGGCATACATCACATATATAAAAAGTAGTTATCATGAATCATGCGTAGACTAAGAACGTAACAGTGGAGTATCTATGTAAACTATACATACTATACTATATAATATATTATACATGTGTACTATAAAGTGCTATGACTACATAAAGTGCAATTCTAGAGCTGTCTACGTAACAAGCTATAAGTCTGTTTAAAATACTATCTAAGTCTACATAATGTGCTATCTAAGGGGCTAGGCTAGGGCAAGTGCTACGGGCCATGGTGGAGTCTGAAGAGGTGGGTTTTCAGACTACGGCGGAAGATTGGGAGTGAGGCTGCAGTTCTGACTGTGATGGGAAGTGCATTCCATAGTTTTGGAGCCAGAAGGGAGAAGAGTTTGGGACGTGTGGAGCGTTGTCCCGGCATTTTTAGTGAAGGTACCTCCAGCTTCCCTGCGTTGGCTGATCTGAGTGCGCGGGAGGGTTTGTAGGGTACGATCATACTTGTGAGATATGGGGGGGCCATGCCTTTGGTTGCTTTGAATGCCAGCATCAGAGTTTTGTATTCTGTGCGGGCAGCGACCGGGAGCCAATGGAGGGAGCGGAGAAGGGGGGTGACGTGTGAGAATTTTGGCTGGTTGAAGACCAAGCGGGCTGCGGCATTTTGGATCAGTTGGAGGGGCTTAAGTGCACATGCCGGTAGGCCAGTAAGGAGGGAGTTACAATAGTCAAGTTTTGACAAGACTGTTGTCTGGATTAGGAGCTGGGCTGACTCCTGGGTGAGGAACGGTCTAATTCGTCGTATGTTGTAGAGTGTAAACCTACAGGATCTAGTGACAGCTGTGATGTGTGTTTTGAACGAGAGCTGACTGTCCAGGACAACACCTCTATAGTCATGTGTTCAACACAGATCTGTTTGATATTTTGTCCAAATATCACACACGCTATTATCCTGGTGGAGACCTGTCCTGTGCCCCGAGGGGCACTTTTTCTAGTTTGTGATATATATTCTTCAATACAGTCCTAATGTACAAGGCCCATGCTTCCATGCTGTAGCCTATCCAGGTCAGAGCTGTTCGGATCTAGAGAGAGCAGGTATAACCTAAGGGGATTTGGTCATTTTAAAGGGACTAAGGCAAGAACCAAAAATAAAGGTAGTTGTGTAATCTATGGAACGGCTTGGACAATGAACTAAAAAAGTAGTTTAATTAATTATATATTAATTATATATTAGTAATGATTAAGTAAGTTTTTGCCCATGGCTTCTCAGATTGATTTCAGTCTAATCCATGTAAACCTATCATTTATGCTTTATAATATAATCGTTACAACTTTCAAGCAAGTTACTATTATATTATTATTCAATTTATTACTATAATATCTCTGCTGTCGGGGAGAAACCACCTTACTCCAAAATGTACATTTTCAGGAAATGAACCTTAAAACAGCAATACTGCCTCATCACAATTGGTATTGTGACTTTATATATTGTCAATTACTTACATGAGAGGGACAGAGGTGGACCCTATGGTTGCCACCATAGGGTGCAGCCACTCCAATGCTGAGCTTTGTCCGTCCCGCTCTCCCTATGGCCCTCATTTATCAATAGTGTAAATGTGACGGCTGGCACGCCCTCGTTTTTGCGACATGAACAACTGCAAAACAACCAAACAACGTATGGAAACCATAGTTACATGATGGAAAGCGAATAAAAAAGTTTCCCCCTCTCGCCTCGCTGCCCGCCTCACTCCCAACCCCCCCCCCCCCCCCCCACACACACACACACACGCACGCACGCATGCAACTTGCAAGCAACTGTCACTGAGTGAGTGTGTGTTGTTAGTTGTATATTAAATTATTAAAGTCTTTATTCATTCAACAAGATATATTTGTGAACAAAAACCTGAACCTGTGAACCATGAATTAAATAACAAATATCTCACATGTCATTGGAATGAGTTTGGACTCGCACAGCCTGTGACAACCGCACACACATGCTGCTGTTTTGCAAATGGCTGCATCTCCTCCTGTCCTGTCTGTCTCTGTCACTCAGGAAGACATGGGCCTGCTGTAGATTACAGTACCTGCTGGGAGACTTGACTCTACAGCTGCAGTAGTCTCTCTCCAATGCCTCTCCATGGTAAGAGGAGGGACTACAGGCGGACCTGTGGATTCATGACCGGGAAACATGCAGCTGGGCTTTAACATTGAGCGCTCTGTTGCACTTCCGCATTGGACCACCAAAATGTGGTGGTCCAATGCGGAAGTAGACGTTTTGAGACGGTCCTTCCGGGTGCTTCAAAACGCCACTGAGCAACTTCCACTGACATGAATAGCGGGGAGTGGGCGGAGCTTCGCGCCAGATCAGTCTCTATCCTTTTAATACTCTATGCTCCCGACCTGACGTGATATTTTGCTGGGTGCACGCCAAAGTTCAAGTTCACGCTGGAATGATAAATGCCGGAAATTGCGGTGATTCCGGCAATACATTCTGTTGATAAATGAGGGCATACCGGTATGTATGTCTGTGTATGTATGTTTATGGTACCAACAGAGGGCGCTGTTATACCACTCACTTCAGACAGGTCTGATGTTTTTCCTTAATGTTTTGCCCATGGGTTCTCAGATTGATCTCGGTCTAATCCATATGATGTGACATTGTATAGGCTTAATTCAATTAACTTAATTAAAGCCTTAATTAATAGGCCTATATGACCAAAATAAACTCGTACTAGCTGTTTAATTATGTGACCTAATCCAGAAAGCGCATACCAGAGCAGATCTCGAAAGTGATGGCAACAATTGTCACAAAATAATTAATGTACGAATTTCAATCCGGCTTCAGAACATCCCACTCCACTGACACATGGCTCCTCTATTTGGGAGACCACATCAAACACGAGGTGGATGCTGGCAAATACTGCGGCATGGTCATGCTGGACCTCCAAAAGGCTTTTGACACTGAACCACTCCATACTGGTTAACAAGCTAAAAGCAATTGGTTTTGATAGCACATCAGTGAGCTGGATGCAATCCTACCTGGAGGGGAGAGAACAGATGGTGGAGGTGAACGGAATACTTCCCCCCCCCCCCCCCCCCCCCCCCCCCCTCCCAGTGAGCTGTGGCGTTCCACAAGGAAGCATACTAGGACCTAATATATGTAAACGACATGACATCAGCTTGTGACTGCAACTTGTTCCTGTTCGCAGATGACTCAGCACTGCTGGTCTCGGACAGGAAAAAAGCGCAGGTTGAAAAGGCCCTCAGCTCCGACCTCTGTATAATCTGCACCTGGCTCGCTGATAACAAACTATCTTTACACCTGGGAAAAACGGAATCCATTCTCTTTGGATCAAATCGTAATCTCAGCATGGCAGATGGCTTCTTGTTAGAGTGGGTGACAATATTATCATACGAAAAGATGAAATTACCTACCTTGGTTCCATCCTGGAGGCAAATCTTTCCGTGATAATATGGCCACCAACGTAATCAAAAAAGTCAACCAAAGAACAAGATTCCTATAAAGGATCACCTCACTGGTCGACAAAAACACCTTGAAGAGCCTAACAGAAGCTCTCGTACAAGGTTTCTTCGACTATGCATGCACCTCTTGGTACTACAGCACCTCAAAGGCCCTTAAAACAAGGCTCCAGACCTCCCAAAACAAACTGGTCAGGCTACTACTTGGCCTCACTCCCCGAACCCACCTCACCCCTGCCCACTTTGACAGGCTGGCATGGCTTAGGGTTGACGACGGAGTACAGAATCTTGCAATGGGTCTGGTCCTCAAGATTCGATACACCACCAAGATACCCATGTACCTGTCTAAATACTTCCTTAATGTCAGCGAAGTCCACACCCACAACACCAGAGGGAGCTTAACAAACAATGTGCAACCCAGATTTGGCACAAACAAGGGACTAAATTCATTTCGCTCTTATGCCACCAAAATGTGGAATGCCCTACCAACAGTCATTATTAAGACATGCAAATTCCTTGACTCCTTCAAAACCACTCAAGGGCACCTATGGACGGCTGCAATTCGAAACTGAATCCCCCACCCACTTCTTTTCCCCCTCATGTTTTCTTTTCCCTTTTTACCTCTATGATGATTTCCTGTTTTTGGCTATATAGAAGTGTATACTTGTATGTCTAAATGTCAAATGTTACGATGAATTGAACATGGTGGACCCACTGGACCCTCTTGTAAACAAGCGTAGTGCTTTATTGGTCGTCCACTCACAGTTGACAGTTTTTGTATTGAGTTGTGCTTGAAATGTACTGTAATTCTGCAAACTGTTAAATACTTTAATCAATCAATGATAATCAATCAATCAATCAAGCCGGCGCATGCTACATACATACAATAGGTGGCGGTAGATGAATGCAATGGTTGCAACCTGCCATAGAAGTAAAATAAGAAGAAGCCACTTCCTGTCTGCCGCACAGGCGCGCACAGCAACCACAACAAGACGACTACAAAACACCACCACAATGTTTACTAACATTAGAGCTAACACATTAGAGCAGAAGCCTATTAAATTCCAGTTGGAACAAGATGGAGAGTTTTTCATGGTGGGATCAGAGGTATGTAGCAAATAATGAACTCGTTTCTGATGTTTGTCTCCCAAGTGTAAAGCTTCAATGTAGCATTTTATTTTACTCGTAGTTGATGCTACACTGCTAAATGAAAGCGCCTCAATCATTCCATGTTACACAATGATATATTAACAGTAACATGATTGAAATTACTTGTCTCTATTTCACGTACTGGTCTGTGCCTCTGGAAAAAAATGAAGATTGATAATTCGATCTAAGTTAATTCAGTTAGTTCTTGTACGACTCTAAAATGTTCTGATGAATTGGAAATGGTGGACCCTGTTGTAAACGAGTGTAATGCGTTATGGTGTCGTCGTCCACAGTAACAGTTTTTGTATTGAGCTGTGCTTTAGTTTGAAATGTACCCATTCGGCATTCTGTAAAAACAATCAAACCAACCATTGATTTATAATTCACCATTGATTGAAATAGCACAGGAAAGTTACATACACAATACAAGGTACTGCTAAGAGGATTTATAACCCAAGAAAGCACATTTATGACTTGTTTCCATTGGAGTCCTTCATATTCAATTCATCTGACCAAACAGTGAATAGTAGGGATGCAATAATAACCAGTAAGACGCCTGGGTGACGGCAGACTGCTGGGGGAGTGCTGGCAACATATGGAACTAATTATGTACTGGCCATATATGGAGTGTGTCTTGAGTGTACAGGGTTTGATGAGGTCAGACCAACATATGGAATGTCAGAATAGGAAGGACGGGTGGGTTAGGATCAACATATGGAATTGTCAGAACAGGTCAGCTCCGTATATGGAATCTAAGGGTTTGAGGTCTTATGTAGAGTTGCTGGCTGGCTCCATATATGCAGATCTAGGTGAAGATCCAGTCTTCTCCATGTATGGTTATCCAGGGTTAGATGAGGTCAGTGTCGTGATCTTCATATATGGCCATGGCGTGACATTGTCGTGTCACGAGGTGTGACCATATATGGAGGTGTGATGTCATGAGGTATGACCATAAATGGAGACGTGATGTCACGAGGTGTGACCATATATGGAGGTGTGTGTGACCATACATGGAGGCGTGGGTGAATGACGGACGGGAGATGCAGGTTTTCATAGTAAATGCGACCTACTGTCGCAATAATAATAATCATCGGGAAACACATTATGTATAAAACAAATCTATTTAGCGAAAATAGTCGATCTACATGCTCACAACGCATCACACTGCAACAAATGGTCTTTTTATTTAATGCATGTATTTACTAATTTTTACCTCAAAACTTGGTAGGAGAGGTGAGAGAGTAGGGGAGAAAGTGAGAGAGAGAAGGGGGAGTAACATAGGCGCAGAAGGTCTGAGGGGACACTTATTAGCCCTTCGCTAAGGCCCTACCCAACCCGTCCTTGTCCAATAGGCACGTTGGCAGCGAGGAGACAGAGCAAGCTGTCCTCCTCACCCATTGAGATGCATGTTAAACTAGAAAAAGTGCCCTTCTGGGCACAGGTCTCCACCAGGAGGATAGGACTGTGTGAGATGTTTGGCAAAATGTTTAGGAGTAATATAAACATGTTTTTTTTGTTTGTTCTTTTTTTGCAACAATTTTCTTCATTTTGTTGAGGAAATGCAGAGCCAGATCACTCATAGCATGAGGATAGAATTCTGGATGAGCAGGACATGTGCAGCATTTCGTACAAAACGGGCCACTCCTGAAAACTTTGGAAGGCAATGTTAGCCAATCAGTGTAGAATCTGAGAAATCCAACAGACTCGTCTTGATCACATGACTACAGAGATCATGTGTACCGATTTGCGTGACATTTGGATGAAATCTGTGCGACTAACATAAGCAATGTCTTTTGCAGAAATCGGCCTCATGGTGGCGCTATAACCGGAAGATGTGGAGGGATGCAGGGACAATGTTTTTCCATGGCCTCTAGGGAGTGCGCATACATAAGTTGTATACAGATCGATGCAGTTAAAGCTAAAAACAGGAATTGGCCTGTTATAGCGCCACCTTGAGGCTGATTTGGGGAAAAAATTAGTGGCATGTCGTCCTCGGCCTAGTGGAAATGTGCGTGTATAATTTCACGGAAATTGCACACTGTTTGTGATTTGTGGCATTTTGTTCGAAACGGACCAATCATGTGAGCTTTGGAAGGCAATCTTAGCCAATCAGGATGGAAGATGGGAAATGGTGCAGATCCGTGTTGATCACATGATACACTAGATAGTGTATACCGAATTGTGTGATGTATGGATAAAATGTGTACGAGTAATCTACAGAAATGTGTTTTGTCTAAATCGGCCTCATGGTGGCGCTATAACAGGCCGTTGAGGAATATTTGGGGCAGAGGTTCGTCGTTGGCATCCAGGGAGTGTGTGTGCAAAGTTTGGCATGGATCGGGCCAACGGTGGCAGAGATTAGCTGGTAACAGACGGACAGAAGGAAGGAAGGACGGAAGCACACACACACACACACACACACACAGACGGAGTGCAAAACATACTCTCTCCCCATGCCTTCGGCCTGGTGGAGACAATGACAGGATTTCTCCATATAGTATTCTCAGTAGTAAGAACATCTAAATGTCTTCTAAATCTAGTCAACCAGGCCTGCAGTAGGCTATGCACTGGACAAATGTGCATGACATTAATTAAATAAACTAGAAATACGAGGAAATGACAGAGGGAGAAACAGTATCAACTTTAACGACCGCCCTACAGGGGTTTTCATGTGAATACGGTCATTAGTATTATTGTCATCACCTGGGCGGGTCAGTCGACGTTAACCTGCCTATGTGTTCAACAACACAGCCATGCAAAATAGCACTGACAGCATGAGGTGACGAAAGCTTGTCCTGCATAGCAACAATTGTTAAACTACTGTATATGGATTTGCATTGGACAATCACTTTCTGGGGTGCGGTTTCCGTTTTAGCGAAGGGCTCTCTGTCACTCAACTGGACCAACTGTATTGACCGATTCCGTAACGGGTCTCATGGTCGCAGCCTACGTATTTCCTGTAGGCGGAGACGACACATCTGTGGTTTCCCCGCACCAAGCTTCTACTACAGTGAATGTAAAAGTGACTGACTAAAGGTGGCCTTACACTAGCCGATAATCGGGCATTGACGCTCGGGGGGTGCCCGACCGCTCAAAGTGCGACCGGGATCGACCCGATCAACATCAAGAATGTTTGATATTTGCTCTGCCCCTGTAGTGTGTGGTGCTATCAGATTTCAGATTGGAAAAAAATCGGCTAGTGTAAGGCCACCTTTAGTCAGTCTGCCTCAAACGTTACTTTTTTACCTGCTTTTTACTAACACTAACATTACAAAGATGCCCAGAACATCGGGATGAACCTGTGTAGTTTATGGCTGCTCCAACAGTAGCGGCAACATTAAAAAAAAAAAAAAACGGAATGTCAAAATATCTACCGCGGTGGCTGAGACCAGAGCCATTGAGTAATGGTTGAGACAAACAGTGAAAGGTCCTGAAAGATACATAACGTCAGTCTTACCCAATACCCAATCTTTATGTTTTAGGAACACAAGGCTGCTGTACTTTATACCTCATACTAAGCATTAAAGTAGGCTACTGCTACAGTGGAGTAGTAGTAGCCTAGTAGGTCATAGCTGACATCCTGACTGTGTTGGAACAGCATTTTAGTTTTTTTTCGTATAGTAGACTTTAGTTTGTCATATCTAATCTAATATGTTCACTATTTATTCTGACTTCCTTATTTCTAACTTACTAACTAAGTGATTAGTTAGAGAAAATTAGTGAAATGTGTTGCAAATCTCCCTTGGGAAACTTTGTGACAGCTGCTTAAAATTGGGGTACCATTAACAACCAATATAAGGCAAAGTTCCCAAAATGTCATTATGCTTTAAGTAGCATGTCACATGTCAAACTAGGGGGTTTTCATGATGCTGAATCCATTCCAAGCATTAGTTTTGCACGAAAACAATCCTAGGGCTAAATTCGGCCATAGCCACTTGCCCAAATGTGCTGACCTCATACGTCTATGGCCATTTTTAGGCGAAGGAGTGTTTTTTGTGCAAAACTAATGCTTGCAATGGATTCAGAATCATGAGAACCCCCTAGTTTGACATGTCACATGCAACTTAAAGTATAATGAAATTTGGAAAATGTTTCCTTATATTGGTTGTTCAATGGTACCCCAACTTTCAGCAGCTGTCACAAAGTTTCCCAAGGGAGTTGGGTTGGAACAAATTTATATGTAATTGTAGACACCTTTATGAACACATCTGTGAAGAAAGCTAGTGGTAAGCATTTTGTTTGCAGATTTGCCACACATTTCGCTAATTTTCCCTTATTAGATGTTAATTTGAACTGCAATGTTTTACTATAGAGTAGGCCTAAGCTTGAATTTCTCTTAAATTAGGATACTTCTACATTTACAATCTTTCTTTATCCAGAGCTACTTAGTGCTTATACTATAGTTAATTAAATTCTGAGGAGTCCATTTGGTTACATTTGTGCACTGACTGCACTCTAACGGAGCTACACCAAAACTGACGGTGCACGTCATGAAGTCACAGTGTATCTTATTATCTGATAAATCCTGGGTTAATCCGCTATCTAGGTTTCGTGAAATGGGCCCCATGGTCATCCCGCATTGTGATTTGTGATTATCAAGTGTGCTGTGAACATCACAATGCAACAAAGCCATATAAGTCTGACTGTGTCTCCTCCAGGTGGGAAACTACCTGCGTATGTCCAGAGGGTCTCTGTACCAACACTACCCGCTCTTATGGAGGAGGAAGGCCTCGGCCCAGGAGTGGCAGTGGTTGAAGATCATTGTTGGTTCATCGGGTTCATCAACTAAAATCCACAAAAATGGTGAGATCCACTGAAACATTTTGAAACCGGCTGAACTTTATTTTGAGCAGTGGAAATTAGAATGTCGCCGTCTTCCATTGAAAGCCTGTTTCTGTTGCTCATGTGAACATAACCATAACAACAAAGCTGAACTTGCATTGCTGTAGTCTCTCGAGACAGACTGTTGACTCTGTCAATTCAAAGGAAAAGAGGGCGCTGTTTTTCGACGATGGGTTCTCAGATTGGTATTGCACATAAATATAAAAAAAATCACACCCATGTGAAGTGAGGGGCGCTCTTATCATCTTACAACATCGAGGACGATTTGCGCAGTAACAGACAAAACAAACATTAAACTCTGTTCATTGTTAATGGCAATTAATGTGGGGTCATCCCTATGTTCCCCAGGTTCTATGTTCCCCAGGTTCTATGTTCCCCACTTACCTTAGGGTTTAGGGTTAGCGTTACGTTTCTGGTTTAATGTTTGTTTAATGTTAGTGTAACTGTTAGTACCAAAACAAACATTAAATTCTGTCCATTGTCAATGGTGCTTTTAACGTTTGTCTAAGGAAAAACAAACATTAAACCTGTATATAGGAGGGGCTAGCGCCCCTCAAAAAAATAGATGTCTCATTGGCCGCTGCAGTTCATTGGAGCGACGTGTCCATTGAAGGCAGGAAGTCAGGCAGAAGTGCAATCACAGCGTGTCTTTTCCGGGACTTATAAATTCAATCCAAGGGAGCTTTATTGGCATGAAGAAACAAACGTTTTTCATTTCCTCTGATTGGCCAACCGAACGTCCCCATCCGCTACGCACGCTGAAGCTTCGCAAGCTTCCGCTTTGCTTCCGCTATGCTTCGCAAGGAATCTCGGGAAAATGTAGCCTTCAACAGAGCCGGAAGAGATGGCCTTTTTATGTCTGTGGTATTGCAGTGAACAGAAATGTTACATTAACCCACACTGATTATTTTTGTTTTTCCTATTGCCAATCTACAGCTTCTATAATTATGCTACTGAAGG
Organism: Electrona antarctica; assembly: GCF_951216825.1. NCBI lineage: Eukaryota > Metazoa > Chordata > Actinopteri > Myctophiformes > Myctophidae > Electrona > Electrona antarctica. The sequence continues at coordinate 38,878,251 of NC_136789.1, read as the reverse complement.
CATCAGAATGTGAAGAGATCTTTGAGGGCAATGATAAGAAATACAAAGCCGTTTCCATCAGCACAGAACCTCCAGCGCACCTCAGGTAAGTCCAAAGCCTGCAGTAGGGTTGCTACTTGCTAGTAAGGCTGAGTTTTACGAGACAAAATCTACAGTCACAGTATGTTGGACAAAATACATCTATTATCGTATTGTGAAAATCATTTACATTTGTATTTTTATGTATTTGAAAAATTAAAAAATAGCACATTGTTCTAACCTGCCAGTTGTGAGATTGAATATGGCCTATTGTTTATATATTTTTTATATTTTGCAAGTCTTTGTCATCCCCTGGGCGTCGCCAAAGTTTGTGGTAGAACATTCTAAGCACTGTCTCTGCCTGCGTCTTCTTGTCATCTTATAACTTTTAAGTTTTCACATGAGAAAAACCCCCACAGAAATAACACTGTTAAATGTAACCATATTCTGGGGGACATTTGGTGAAAATCGCTGTTCGGCTATTTCAGCGATTTGACATTACAGTGATGTGTATATAGGGTTTAAGCGGTTATATGTCTGATAATTGTGCGTGTTTGTGTGAATGTGTGTCAGGGCTGGGGTGGGGGGTCGTCAGCCTTTGTCATAATGTCAAAAGTTATTTTAAATGTGACCGTTCCATTTCTTCCTTAGCTTTGATGATGATGACCCTCCAGTGAACCATGAGAATCCCTCCCAAACAGAAGTGCTGCTGCCCATTCAACTAGACATGGAGATAGATGCACACAAACGTCCAGATGCCTGCACATGGGAGATGAACGGTATAAGCACTAGAGTTCTCAACGGGCCTGAAAATTCAAGCCCGGCTCTAACTGGGCCCGACTGGGCCAGCCCGAGGCCCGGCTCGGCCCGAACAGTTCTCATCATTTTAGGCCCGAAAACCCGACAAAACCCGAGAGGAAAAAAAAAAAAAAAAAGATTGTTAGTGTGCGCACTGCGCAGGCAGTGCCATGTTGCGACTCGCGAGTGAGAGAGAGAATGGAGTCAACGGACATTATAATAGTTTTCTAAATGGAAACATCACAATCATGTTCAGTTGTTGAAAACATAATGTTAACTTAGTAAGTTCTCTTCTGCGCGAAATAGGTTATAGTAGGCCTACGAAATAGGTATTTAGCACTAGAATGTTAAATCCCCTTTGTAGCTCTCATTCTCTCTCTCTCTCTCTCTCTCTCCCTGACGGCGCTGCCGCTGCTGACAAACCCAAAACATGTTCTACTGCAGTCGCAGACCTGCTATGTTCGGTGAGCGACAGACGCCACTGACCATGCATGCACTTGCGCTGTGCAGTAGTAGCAGTAGTACAAAACAAATCATATTCTAGTATGAGAACAAGGCAAGCTCAAGCAGACCTTGTATTTTGAACTGTAGCCTACTGTCTTGCGCTTGTATGTAAACTGCTAATAAAGTATTCAGTCAATCAATCAATGCTTTATCTGTCTGCCTTGAATCCGTGCGTCTGCTCTGCTGCGTGCTGCTGAGCACCGCCGTGCCGCGGCTGTAAGTGTAACACCTTTAGTCATGTAAATTCAGGCTATTATTTTCTTTCTTCTAACAAAGGGAAGGCTATAACACCTATAACAACACTTACCAGTTTACCACCTCATGACCAGGCCAGCCAGACTCCGCAGTAGTCAGTCGTTAATCATATTCATAGTCATACATAGGCTGGCACAGCTACACACTTTCTTTAGTAATAGACTTTTGAATCTTCTTCTTAATTCATTATTATTGACTATTATTAATTATTTATCATATATCACAGTAATAATCACACACAGCATACGATACTTCAACTCCATACTCCCAACTTTATTATTATGTGTAGGCTTAGCAGCAGTGCAAACTTCGAAACTTGTAAATAAAATAATATAAACTAAACTAACAAAATAACAGTCTCACTCTGACTCTGAAAAAAACTTGTATAACAAATAAACGTAATAAACAAAATGACAGAAACCTAGTTTCTGATTAGCAGCAAAAAGTAAAACGAATGAAACAAAACAAAATAACAGAAACCTAGTTTCTGATCCTGATTAACAATAAACATTAGCAGCCAAAAATGAAACGAATGAAACAAAACAAATTAACAGAAACCGAGTTTCTGACTTAAAGTGACTTAGAAGCAGAAGAACAGTAAAAGCAAAATATAAAGTGAATACTGTTACTGTCTGAATAAAGATATAAATAGCACTTCTAACTTAAATAAAATAGTTAAATCTCGACAAGCACACTATCGAGTCTAGAGACTAAATTTAAAACACAACACACACAAACTGCAGTGGACAGTGCACACCGATCTTTGACCAGTCCTTTTCTTGTACAAATTAAGACATTAAGCTACAATAGTTAGGCTACTTATTGCCGTGGAGGAACAACAATGCATCCACAGTGTCTGGCTTGAGGCGTGTTCTCCTCTCCTCGATAGTGCGGCCTGCCGCACTGAAGACCCTCTCACTGCTGCTGCTGCTGGCCGGGACACCCAGAACATTCCGTGCCAAGTTAGCGAGCCTGGGATAAGCTGTGGCGTTTTTTTCCCACCAGCCCAGCAGATCCCGTTCGTCACTCATGGTTGGCCTCTGGCGTATGTAGCTCTCCACCTCATCCTCCTCAGTTTCATCATCTGCTCCAAAGCGGTTCTCCCACTCGTCAAACTGACGTGGTCTCTTGGGAGCTGGAGGCTCTGGAGCAGCAGCATCTCCACCAGCCTCCTCTTCTTCGCCCCCCTCCTCTTCTCCAGTTTCTTCAATCACCACTGTCTCGTCCTCCTCTGGTGGTCGTGTGGCCAGGCGGGACTTCACGTATTCGTGAACGGTGGCCCTTTCAGTAGCAGACAGCATGCGCAACTGGTTAAATTTTGGCCACAGAAAAGTTGCAGCCTTGTGGAGAGCTGTAATGTCCAGTTTTTTTTCCAGCCACTGCGCATGACGCTGGCGCACAAAAGCTTGCTCTGGTGCGTCTTGTGCGTTGGGAGCACAGTGCCCCCTCAGTCTTTCTCTCCACAGACAGACAAGTTGGAGAGTGGGGTATTTGTCCCCCTCCAGTTCCCGCTGTGCGTCCCAAAAGGGCTTGAGGAAGGACACAAGAAATGCCAGCGTGTCAGGGCCCACCTTTTCCACTCGCTCACCCTCTCCACGAGACTCCAGCTTGTCGTGCAGCTCTCTGTATATATCCTGAATGGACTTCAGACACATGTATACAGAGCTGAATCTCGTCTCAGCCACCTGCAGCAGGGTCTTACTCAGCTGCGCTGCTAATCCCGACTGCTTGACATACCTAGACAGTGTAATACAATAATAACAAATTAAAAACCGGAACACGCAAATTACGCACATTTTAATTAGCTTTTTAATTGTGTAACACACACATAGCCTATAGCCTATAATAACCTGAGAAGAAAACGAAAAGTAGCCTATAGCCTAATTTAGTATCGTAGTCATTAGTGCTATAATTATAGTAACAGTATAACAAACAAACAAAGCCTACCTCACAAGGGCCCTCGCTGCAGTCAGGGTTTCAGCGATGTCAGGGGCATTTGCAACAAGTGCGGTGTCATGTTCCAGGCCATGCTTCAAGACCGTATTAAGGACATGATCCTGGCAGTCAAGTCTGGTGTAGGACTGCAAGGCTTTAATCATATTGGACCCCTGGTCAGTGACCCAAACAATTTTGCTCAGGGAAATTGGTTCAAATCCAAACTTGTTCACCAGCTTGGTGACTATCTCCCGTTTAATGTTGTCCCCTGTCTTTTTCAATTCCAATGGGAACATGGCTGTGGTCAGATTTTTTCCGATCAATTTGAAATCTTCCCCTACAAAATGGCATGTAATGGCAAGATAACTAATTTTTCGGAAATCATCTGTCCACATGTCAGTTGACATTCCTACTGTGCCTCCGTTTTTTAGATGATTTTTCACCTGGTCTGTGAAGGCTTCTCGTTTCTCCTCAGCCAAGGCCCTGCAGTGTGTGGCTATGGTGTTGGGGCATGGAATAACGGAGCTGGCCTGTACTTTACCGTGCGTGGCCCCGACGTTAATTAGCTCCTGGGCTAATTCCATGAAGCCATCGCCTTCCACAATATAAAAAGGCCTGATGTCCTTTGCACAAAAATAGACACACTTTTCTGTCATTGCTTGCTTCAGTTTTAGAGGGACAGTCGCGGCACTCCTTGTCACAAATGTGGCCATTGTTGACTGCTGCCCCCCTGAGCCTGATGGTGATGCTGCTGTTGTTCCACCAGAGCACGAATCTTTTATGTGACGATTCATGGTGGATGTACCCGTTGTCTTGCTGTTGTAGCTCAGCACCTGTTTGCATTTTGTGCACTGGGTGAAGTCCAACACCTTCCCTTCGGAGTTCACGACCAATTTAAATCTCTCCCATGCTTTGGCCTTCCCAGCTTCGTTAGCAGATAGACTCAATTCTCCTGTCGCAAGTTTTCTTTTTATCGATTTGGCATCCATCTTCTCCGTCTAAAGTTCTTCACCCCTCTGGCTGCCTGTGACCTGCTGTTAACCTGAGTCGGACACGCCCCCCCCATCATCCTCTCTGCGCACTGTGTGATTTATGGCCCTTTAAAAAAAACGATCTACAAGTTAAAAAAGCGTTAGCTCATGGTGCATTGTGGACTTCAGTGGGTTTGTAGATTGAATGTCTATTTTGTGCGCAACACCAGATTGCAATGAAGTATAAATCAGGCGCCCCTCAGCCTCACTCAGTCTGACAGACTTTATGCTGCGCGAGCAGCGCAACGCGTGCTGTTCTCTCTCTCTCTCCAAAAGTTTTACATCCCAAATTCCCAATCCAGTCACTGTCAGCGGAGCAACACAACACACTGACAGCACTGCTGTTCATTATTAATAAATAAATACACAAAGACAGATTGACAGAACAGAATCATTTTTATTGAAAAAAAAAAACAAAAAACAAAAAAATCCCCTTTAGCAGCGCCAACCCGAGAGCCCGACCCGGCCCTACCAATTAGCATATATTTCAGCCCGGCTCGGCCCGAACCCGTCGGGTCGGGTCGGGTACCCTCGGGTTCGGGCAGAATTTGAGAACTCTAATAAGCACTCAATATCGCTGCTTCAACAAGTTTCACAGCAATCAATTCATGTAGGCCAAATCAGATGTGTCCACTGTGGTCCTATGTATTCAATTCATCAGCATAGCATAAAAATAACACCAAAATACATCAACAAAATAAAACACTTTTACCCCAATCTACAAGCTCACAATGTGTCAATTTTGATCGGCTAGTTGAACTATTTTAAAATGTTTTTTCAAGATGGCAAAAAGTTTAGGGATAACGGGTAAGGCGCGCCCAAGATAGGGCCACCTAATGTACAAAGAGGTAAAAGGGGAAAAAAAAACTTAAAAATGTCGGCAGTGACTGCCATCTCCTTTCTATGGGAAAAGTGAGTTCACTTCCCCTTAAAAGATGGATTTTCAGTCCTGTTTTGAAAGAAGCACCAGCTCAGTGGCCTTGTGGTTAGGGTGTCCGCCCTGAGACTGGGAGGTCGGGGGTTCGATCCCCGGCCGGGTCATACCAAAGACAAAAAAATGGGACCCAGTGCCTCCCTGCTTGACACTCAGCATTAAGGGTTAAATTGGGGGTAAGTCCCTGCGACATACTAGCGTCATGTCCAGGGGGTGTACTTGTATATCAAGCTGCCTCACGCTACAGAAACAGGAGATAGGCTCCTGCCCTATAGAGCGTCGCAGTCCCGCCCCCTTGAGAGACCCGGAAAATAAATCCCTGTTCGTTTTCCTCATAGACTTTTCAGAAAGTATTTATTTAAAGACGTTTACGCCGCGGACAAAGCCAACTCTTGTCGTGACAAATCATGACAATAAACACACAAACAAAGAATTAGAAAGTAGGAAAAAACACTTTTTTGTTGTTTTTCTTCTTTGTAATTATTTGTTTGGTCCAAAATATTGTGTTTGTTGTCATGATTTGTCACGACTCGAGTTGGCTTTGTACGATGCTTAAAAGGTCTTTAAATAAATACTTTTTGAAATGTCTATGGGAAAAATGCATTGGGATTAATTTCCTGGGCCTGGCGTCGTCATGAAAGGGGGCGGGACTGCAACGCTCTATGGGCCTCATGGCTCGGCAAGGCTACTTACTTTACTTTGAAAGAAGCCATTGATTCACTTTTTTAAGGGATGGTGTCGGGGAATTCCACATTTTGGTGGCAGAATAGTAGATTTTCTTCTTTTCTCTCTTTCAAGATGGAAGAGGAACAGAGAGCCAGGATATGTTTTAAATCCTGGCCAGGTCATCACATAAAGCCATGGTGTCCTACCATGTATATTTATGGCTAACTCCACCGGTTCGGCTACTTGTAAAACTGTACTGTTATATTGTTTTGTTTTAACCAACAACATCACATGCAGCACAATTATTAATGATTACTATTTGTTTGGCAAAGTAACTAAGTATTATGAATTCAAATTCTTTCCATAATTGATGATTTCTATTTTTTTCCAAAAGCCCTCTGATGGCATATAGTTATTAATGTAATAACCTGTAATTATTAACACCTCTAATTACTGTAATAACATTATTAACTGTTTAGTTCGTCTAAGCAAGACGCAACATATTTTGTAACAAGAAAGATAGAAGAAATGTATTTATATTTTAAGAATCCAGTAGTCACTATCATGCTATTCTTCTGCTCCTAGACTTCCATGTGGTTGTGTATGAAGACGGCGTTTCTTCTGACCAGGAGAGAAACCCCAGTCTGTCCCAGGAGGAACCAGAGCCTCCACACATTAAAGGGAACCAGGAGGAGTTACTTCAAAGACCAGAGGAGCCTGGTGGATCAGTGTTACTAGCAGGGAAAAGTATAGATGATGGTGAAGAAGTCGTCTCTTCATACTGTTCTGAAATTGAAGTCGAAGTTGAAATGGGATCTGACACGGAAGTCACTGATGACAGTGATGAGTGGGAGGAGGCCAGCACAGGTGAGTCAGCTTTAAATCACAAAAGACACAAAAGGCCTATTTATAGTCCAGTTTTAGGTGATAAGGTGCCCACCGAAAAGGTGGTTAGTAAAAACAGGGAAATGTGTTTGGGTAAGCGGTGAGTTGCTTACCACCGGTGGCGAGGTGACGTCATGTTGTAGTAGTCGGTGGTCACCTTATCACCTAAAACTCGACTATAAATAGGCCTAAAGGGTCCTATCATGTGCCTGGCATAATGTGACACAGTGCCCACCGACGCAGTTGTTAAATTCACATGTTAGACAATTTGGTGCGTGGGGGTGATTTTTTTCAAAATGTGGTGTGGTTTGGCGCGATCACGGCACAATTCTATTTTCCCCACAGACTTTGCGCTCCGAGCTGGTCTTATCAGTCACTTCCATAGATTTGAAGCCTACGTTCTTTCCTATCATGAACAAGGACATTGGGTTTTGTCAGGGACACATTACACCCTGTATATAGTAAAATTGGTGTGGACACACCCCTAAGTCGCCATGGCGCAAAGTTCAGCCATTAAAGTCGAGTGTTTTACAAAAGAAAACGCATGTACAGTACACACAAGATACTGCAACTGACGACATGCAATTATTAACGGAAGGATTTCTTATATTTTCCAAATTTTCTCCTTCCCAGGCAATACATCTTATTTATCTCCATATGTGAGCCCTGTGACATCTAGCAGTCCTGCTGCCAAGTCACAACACCCACAACGAGATAAATCTTCCACTTCTCTTCTGGCTAATGTGAATCCAGCAGTGGTGCTTCTCCACAAACTCCCTCTGAACATGGTTCACCAGTCTCTCCATCCAGCAGCACCCCTGCAGCAATGCAGCAATTATGAGGAGGAGAATGTTAACCATTCTGACACGTGGTTGGAACCAACAGACGACAGGGGCAACGACTCTGACTCTGATTGGTCGTATTCAAAGTATCAGTCAAACAATAAGAGAAAGAAGCAGAAGAAAGGCAGAAAACTCAACAAAGATGTGACTTCAACGACACAGACGACACAAGCCAACACCAACGGTAACTAACCGAGGGCTGTAGTAATTTAGAAAATGAAAAAGTAAAGAAAAAAAAGTAATTTTTTATCACTTCTTTTAAACAAAGAAAATTCCTTACCCTACCTTTTTAATAATAAACATTTACAGACCACAAATGAAGCCTATTTTGCAGCGATTTCATTTTTTGTCATGTTAAAGCATGATCCTAGCTTTAGCCAATAGACCATAACCTTCAAATGGCGTACTCTGCTCTGATTTTGAGCTGGAACGCATCATTATAATAATGTTTTCTCTATTATTTCCATGTCATAGTTAATCTGTTGCACAGATGGAGTGTTTACAAGTACTCTCTCTCTCTCTCTCTCTCTCTCTCTCTCTCTCTCTCTCTCTCTGTCTGTCTGTCTGTCTGTCTCTCTCTTTCTCTCTCTCCCTCTCCTCTCCCTCAGGAGTGAAGTCCCAGCCTTCCCAGAGCCAGACCTTCACTTGTTCTGAGTGTCCGTTCGCCTTCACAGCTCAGGAATTCCTCTATAGACACATCAAGAGAACCCACAGTCACCTCTACTGCCAAATGATAAGGAATGGACAGTTCATCTCCTTCCAGCAATCCCTTCAGCATCCCACCTACACAACCCACATGTGCGATCTGTGTGGCAGGGGGTTCAGTTCGGCCGCTGTCCTGAAGGAACATCTCCGCATCCACACCGGAGAAAAACCTTTCGGCTGTAAACAATGTGGCATGAGATTCAGGCAGTCGGGTTCCCTGAGCAGACACATGCGTATTCACACTGGAGAGAAACCATTCCACTGTAAACTCTGTGACATGCGTTTCATTGAGACCGGTGCTCTGAAGAAACATGAGCGTGTCCATTTCGATGAGTCTGCCAAGTCACAAAGAGATGAACCTTCCGCTTCTCTCCTGGCTAATGTGAATGCAGCAGCGGTGGTCCTTCACAAAAACCCTCTGAACATGGTTCACCAGGCTCTGCATCCACCAGCACCCCTGCAGCAATGCAGCAAATATGAGGAGGAGAATGTTAGTCATTCTGACAAGTTGCGGGAACCAACAGACGACAGGGGCAACAACTCTGACTCTGATTGGTCGTATTCAAAGTCTCAGTCAAACAATAAGAGAAAGAAGCAGAAGAAAGGCAGAAAACTCAACAAAGATGTGACTTCAACGACACAAGCCAACACCAACGGTAACTAACCGAGGGCTGTAGTAATACAATTTATAATAAAACACCACAGCCCTCTCACACATTAGAAGGCCAATATTAGTCACCAGGGACGTTTGTTTAAAGGCGTAGTGAAATGAAAAATACGTTTTTCACACTTTTAGACCATATCCGTGGTCATCATATGGGCATACCTAACAATGGATGCCAAAGAAATGGGCAAATTCTCATTTCTGTGTGTTTTTATATCAAAAGTCCATAAAAATATTTTTTTAATTACTTCCTGAAAACGAAAACGTGCTGCGTGTAGAGATACACATCGATAAAAGCCAATAAAAATGACGCTCATCCGTTTAATTCCCCTGCGCATTCGTCCAGCACATGCTGCTACTGATTACAGAAATCCTCAGTTTTTATTCCCATTCAAGATAACACCCAGACAGTGTATTACTCGGTTTCAACTTAATCATCACGCTAAAATATGTATCTGAAAACATTATAGGGTAGAAATAAGCCACATAACAGTAAACTGGTACAGCTGACTGACTATCTGACTTGTAAACACAAACACACACCATGCTCCTAAGTATAGCATAGCTACCGTCCCATCGCCTGAAGGGATGCGACGCTCTGATTGGTTCAGAAACTTCAGAGCGGCGTTTCATGTTGAAACCATCTGAAACTTCAAAATAAAATGCCCACCATTTCCGTTTCCCTACACCTTTAAAATGGTGTTTGAAGTTACAGTACAATGGGTTCATATAGGGAGGAGCCGTGTCTGACTGAACATACACTATAGTATAGTGTATGTTCAGTAACAGACGTCCCCCCCATCTCTACGGAGCTTTAACCCATTCAGGACGGGAACCCATTTTGGGGTTCTTGTTGCTATCTACAGTATATAGCAACATTTCCTCAGTCCTAAATGGGTTTAAACAGAAAATGAATTTTCAAAACAAATCTGCCAATCAGGAGAGCGTACCCATTTATCAGCTTCATTTGTATAATTTTCCAGTTTCAATTTAGTAATCGGCAACTCATAGCTGGAGTTTTTTTTGCTTTGGTTTGTGTTTTTCCACTTAACCAGAGTTTTTCCAGTGTAAGCCCTAACCACACCAGAGGGTCGCCATGCAACTCCTTGCAGCCATTATTCCCAATGGCAGTTGCAATCGGTTGCATTGATGTGGTTTGTTTTGTTGCAAGGAGTTGCAGCTGATGTGGTTTGGGCCTTAAATGTAACTAGGAGAGAGTAAGCCATCTCTCTCCAGTTACAATCTGCTGATAGTTGCACATGCACAGTAGCGACTGCAAAGCAAAATATGACACAACAATGGTGGCTTTATTTGAATAGCAGCCTAATTAGCAGCTGAGCAAAATATAATGTATTTTTGAATGAATTATTGCTTTAATGTATTTTTTTGTCAGTAAGAACATTAAGATCAAATGTATAAGGTGACAGCTAAAGGAGTGCCATAATCTGATCTCTCTCTCTCTCCCCCTCCCCCCTCAGGAGTGAGGTCTGAGCCTTCCCATGGTCAGACCTTCTATTGTTCTTACTCTGAGTGTCCGTACGCCTTCACAGATCAGATCTTCCTCGATAGACACATCAAGAGATGCCACAGCGACCTCCCCCGCCAAACGCACTGTACACAAGAAGTAAAAGCCCACATCTGTAATCAGTGTGGCAGGCATTTCAGTGGGGCAGGTGCCCTGAAGGCACACCAGCTATCCCACACGTTGGGCAAAGACGAACCTTTCCCCTGTGAACAATGTGGTAAGAGTTTCCCTGTCGCAAGTGCTCTGAAGGAACATCTCTACATCCACACTGGAGAAAGACCTTACTGCTGTAAACAATGTGGCAAGAGATTCAGGCAGGCAGGTTCCCTGAGCAGACACATGCGCATTCACACTGGAGAAAAACCATTCCACTGCAAACTCTGCGACAAGCGTTTCATTGAGTCAGGTGCTCTGAAGAAACACCAGCGTGTCCACACTGGAGCAAAACCATTCCATTGTAATGAGTGTGACAAGAGATTCGCTGACCTAAGAACTTTGAAGACACACCCTTGTGGCTTGTGGCACCCTTGTGCCACTGCAAGAAGAAACCAAAAATACACAAGGAAGGATTATTTGACACCTGGGTGTCTAGAGTAATGTTAACTCCGTAGATGCATACAAAACAGAAAAAGTACAAAACTTTAAGAAAAACCTTTCAACTCTAAAACGTTTTGACTCTAAACACTGACAGTGTCAGTGAGTCAGGTGTCAGTGAGTCAGGTGACCTGGAGAGACACCTGACTCACTGACATGGGCACCATAGTGTGGAGAATAAGATGTGATGAAACTAGACAATAGCAGATCCACAAACTCCTAACACGTCACACGTAACATGTTGCATGCATTCCAACACATGTAGATCAGCTATTTTTCATAGTGTCATGTTGTCGAAGGACATGGCTATCAAATCAGCCTTTTCAATGCCTGTTCTCCCTTAACCCATTCAGGACGGGAACCCCTTTTATGTAATATGTTATACTTCTATTGAAACGAGTGCCGCGCTACGAGCTTGTAGATCTGCTATTTTTGAAAAATCTTGAAAATGTGGCACAAATCTTTGAATATATATTCTTTCAGAGCGAACATTTTTCACTCAAATCTTTGTTTCTGGGGGGTCCCTGGAACAACATATTTTTAGATGGGGGTCGGCGGACAATTACATATCATTTTTGGGGTCCTTGCATGAAATAGTTTGAGAACCCCTGACACAAACAGGTTTTTCAGAAAACTATTTAGAAGTCTTTAAAATAAAATCGGCCTCGGGTCTAAATGGGTTAACCCAATCTGTGCCAACCTCAAGATATCTTGTGAATAGCTATTTCATCCTCCTGTGCCAATACCACGAGATTACGAGATTTGATTTGATTATTACCATTATAGTAGAAAACATGGATAATATGATTTTGACTAAATTGGGAACATTTGATATGTACTTTGAATTGGTATTGCTAGTCTGGAAATTATGTTAGTTTTAATTACGCTTATTTCCCCTGCAAAATATAGTATTCTAAAATCTTATTTTTCTAAGCAACATTATGAAATGTACAACCTTTAAGATCTGTATCCCTCTTATACATATTACTGGGTTGAACCTATATATCTAAGGGTGGCCTAACTTGTTTGGGTATTGATTAAAAGGTTCGAGAAACACCTTGTATCTAATTATCCTGGATACAAAATAAATACTCTGATACAACACCAACCTTTTTGATTGAACAGTAGATAACGGAGTGTACTGTAGGTGCTTACTGAACAAACACTATAGAAACGATTACTATGGGAATATAGTTATTGTATAATCTATATATTGTATGTATCACCTTTAAATGAATGTTATTGCTGTGATTTGCCTTAACTGAATGAAATGTGTGTGTGTGTGTGTGTGTGTGTGTGTGTGTGTGTGTGTGTGTGTGTGTGTGTGTGTGTGTGTGTGTGTGTGTGTGTGTGTGTGTGTGTGTGTGTGTGTGTGTGTGTGTGTGTGTGTGTGTGTGTGTGTGTGTGTGTGTGTGTGTGTGTGTGTGTGTGTGCGTGTGCGTGTGTGCGTGCGTGCGCGCGCACGGGATAAGAGAGTTGCACTAATGAGGGGGCAGAAAACAAAGTAGTGTTCAGTGACAACTAAAGTATCTGTAATGTTGTGTTATACTATTACTAAAAAACGAACTAAAATAAAGTCATGTAAGATCATAAAGCTGTGCTGTTGCCTTTGATGTACATATTTGAGCTAGGAATCACATTAACAGCATACATTTACTAAAGTGTAAACACTAGATGTTTTAGCAGGATAGGCCCCCATGGTGAGCACCTGACCAGTTACAAATAAAGATATCATGGGGTGCCCAAATGGTCACAGATAGCAAATCCTATTTGCATGTAAGTGTCAATCATGTGGACTGGAGACAGGCTTCTTGAATCCTGACTGTCTTGTCTGTACTTTTCGGGGGGTGGAAACCTGAGCGCACTCCCTGCATGCATGTACTGTCCTTTTATAAGACCAAACTAAATGTCTACATTTGTGTTGTACGGTCAGAGGCTGCGATCGAGGCTGTCCGACCATGGTCCATGTCATGACTGCTTTTGTACTCTGTACTATAACAGACCTCCGAGAACATCATCTGTCTGCCTGTGTCTCTTGGTCTGCCTCGATCAGCTGCCTCAAAACTTCTCAGTTTTTGCCTGAGTATTTTAAGCTCTTTGTGCGGTGGTGATAACACTTCTCTCATGGTTAAAATATACATCCCCTTTCATTTACTGAAGTGAATGAAAGGCAGTATTATTTTTCAACTATAGTATGCGTTTTTTCAACCGCATACTATAGTATGTTGTTTTTCGTGAATTTCGACGATGAAAAAGAATACATGAAAATCAAGAAAAACATATAGGCCCATCTCGAACGGCATTTTTCATCATCTTTGAGGATTTGAAAAAAAGACGAAAATCCCTCCGAGACCATGGACTATAGCCCATGGTCTCGGAGTTATTTTCGTCTTTTTTTCAAATCCTCGTTTTTCATCATTTTTGACTATGGGCTATGCCCATCTCGAACGGCATACTATAGCATTCCGTTTTTTGTTTTTTTAATCCTCGTTTTTCATAATTTTTTATCATGGGCTATATGCGAATGTTTATGAACCACAATGGAAACAAGTCTCTGGCTCTTCTGTCATTATCTATTCGGCCTTTTAAGAACAGCATGCACAGTGGCTCACTGGGTACAGAGCCTGCCTGGGAATCAGGAGGCTGCAGGTTCAAGTCCTGGCTCTGACATAGTGTCCCAAAATCATGAAAATATGACAAAATATATTATGCCGTCCCAAACCATGGACTATAGTATGTCGTTTTTTCATGATTTTCATCTTTTTTTCAAATCCTCCAAAATCATGAAAAACGACATGCTATAGTATGCCGTCCGAAACCATGACCATAGTATGTCGTTTTTTCATGATTTTCATCTTTTTTTCAAATAGTCCAAAATCACGAAAAACGACATGCTATAGTATGCCGTCTGAAAAAAATTATAACTTTGGCATGCTACTAGTCCTACATACTTACACCTAGAATCCCCATTCAAACCTATTTAGGTTCATCTTACGGTGGACATGTTTGCCTGAAAAGGAATCTTTGAAATGTTTCATAGTTTTAGAAATATAGTGCTTTAAATTTGAGAAATTTACAATGGCAGATAGTGGCACGTCAAAATCACTTTCACCTAGAAACTCCATTCACACGTTTTATAATTCAGCTTACTGTGGAGACACATGCTGGAACTTTTTTCTTTGAAATGTTTTGTAGTTTCTGAGTTATTTAACTTAAACGCCCAATGCATTCCCAATGGCAATAGCACAAACTTTGGCATGCTACTAGTCCTACATACTTACACCTAGAAACCCCATTCAAACCTATTTAGGTTCATCTTACGGTGGACATGTTTGCCTGAAAAGGAATCTTTGAAATGTTTCATCGTTTTAGAAATATAGTGCTTTCAAATTTGAGACATTTACAATGGGGCTCAAGGGCAGATATTGGCACGTCAAAAAAGCACTTTCACCTAGAAACTCCATTCACACTTTGTATAATTCAGCTTTCTGTGGAGACACATGCTGGAACTTTTTACTTTGAAATGTTTTGTAGTTTCTGAGTTATTTAAGTTAAACGCCCAATGCATTCCCAATGGCAATAGCACAAACTTTGGCATGCTACTAGTCCTACATACTTACACCTAGAAACCCCATTCAAACCTATTTGGGTTCATCTTACGGTGGACATGTTTGCCTGAAAAGGAATCTTTGAAATGTTTCATAGTTTTAGAAATATAGTGCTTTTAAATTTGAGAAATTCAGAATGGGGGTCAATGGCAGATTTTGGCAAGTAAAGATTTGAGTGGGGTTTGGACCCACAATCTCCAGATAATGCAGACAGTGTGCTAAGTTACTGATCTACTAGCTACCTGCCACAACACAGTCTGCTGTTCCCTTTGAGTACAACATTGATACAAAAATAAAATACAAAAGAAAACAATAACAGGAGATTTGTCTATTGTTTCTTTTGCTGTTGTTTATCTCTAGACGTTTGAATGTTTATGAACCTCAATGGAAACAAGTCTCTGGCTCTTCTGTCATTATCTATTGGGCCTTTTAAGAACAGCTTGCACAGTGGCTCACTGGGTACAGAGCCTGCCTGGGAATCAGGAGGCTGCAGGTTCAAGTCCTGGCTCTGACATAGTGTCCCAAAATCATGAAAATATGACAAAATATATTATGCCGTCCCAAACCATGGACTATAGTATGTCGTTTTTTCATGATTTTCATCTTTTTTTCAAATCCTCCAAAATCATGAAAAACGACATGCTATAGTATGCCGTCCGAAACCATGACCATAGTATGTCGTTTTTTCATGATTTTCATCTTTTTTTCAAATAGTCCAAAATCACGAAAAACGACATGCTATAGTATGCCGTCCGAAAAAAATTATAACTTTGGCATGCTACTAGTCCTACATACTTACACCTAGAATCCCCATTCAAACCTATTTAGGTTCATCTTATGGTGGACATGTTTGCCTGAAAAGGAATCTTTGAAATGTTTCATAGTTTTAGAAATATAGTGCTTTAAATTTGAGAAATTTACAATGGCAGATAGTGGCACGTCAAAAAAGCACTTTCACCTAGAAACTCCATTCACACGTTTTATAATTCAGCTTACTGTGGAGACACATGCTGGAACTTTTTACTTTGAAATGTTTTGTAGTTTCTGAGTTATTTAAGTTAAACGCCCAATGCATTCCCAATGGCAATAGCACAAACTTTGGCATGCTACTAGTCCTACATACTTACACCTAGAAACACCATTCAAACCTATTTAGGTTCATCTTACGGTGGACATGTTTGCCTGAAAAGGAATCTTTGAAATGTTTCATCGTTTTAGAAATATAGTGCTTTCAAATTTGAGACATTTACAATGGGGCTCAATGGCAGATATTGGCACGTCAAAAAAGCACTTTCACCTAGAAACTCCATTCACAATTTTTATAATTCAGCTTTCTGTGGAGACACATGCTGGAACTTTTTACTTTGAAATGTGTTGTAGTTTCTGAGTTATTTAAGTTAAACGCCCAATGCATTCCCAATGGCAATAGCACAAACTTTGGCATGCTACTAGTCCTACATACTTACACCTAGAAACCCCATTCAAACCTATTTAGGTTCATCTTACGGTGGACATGTTTGCCTGAAAAGGAATCTTTGAAATGTTTCATCGTTTTAGAAATATAGTGCTTTTAAATTTGAGAAATTCAGAATGGGGGTCAATGGCAGATTTTGGCAAGTAAAGGTTTGAGTGGGGTTTGAACCCACAATCTCCAGATCATGCAGCCAGTGTGCTAAGTCACTGATCTACTAGCTACCTGCCACAACACAGTCTGATGTTCCCTTTGAGTACATTGATACAAAAAATAAAATACAAAAAATAAAATAACAGGAGATTTGGCTATTGTTTCTTTTGCTGTTGTTTATCTCTAGACGTTTGAATGTTTATGAACCACAATGGAAACAAGTCTCTGGCTCTTCTGTCATTATCTATTCGGCCTTTTAAGAACAGCATGCACAGTGGCTCACTGGGTACAGAGCCTGCCTGGGAATCAGGAGGCTGCAGGTTCAGGTCCTGGCTCTGACATAGTGTCCCAAAATCATGAAAATAAGACAAAATATATTATGCCGTCCCAAACCATGGCCGTTTTCCATCATTTTTGAGGATTTGAAAAAAAGACGAAAATCACTCCGAGACCATGGGCTATATATAGCCCACTGCCCATCGTCTCGGAGTCATTTTCGTCTTTTTTTCAAATCCTTGTTTTTCATCATTTATGACCATGGCGATGGGCTATAGCCCATGGTCTCGAACGGCATACTATAGCAAGCCGTTTTCCATCATTTTTGAGGATTTGAAAAAAAGACGAAAATCACTCCGAGACCATGGGATATAGCCCATCGTCTCGGAGTCATTTTCGTCTTTTTTTAAAATCCTTGTTTTTCATCATTTATGAACAATGGCGATGGGCTATAGCCCATGGTCTCGAACGGCATACTATAGCAAGCCGTTTTCCATCATTTTTGAGGATTTGAAAAAAAGACGAAAATCACTCCGAGACCATGGGCTATAGCCCATCGTCTCGGAGTCATTTTCGTCTTTTTTTAAAATCCTTGTTTTTCATCATTTATGAACAATGGCGATGGGCTATAGCCCATGGTCTCGAACGGCATACTATAGCATGCCGTTTTGAATCATTTTTGAGGATTTGAAAAAAAGACGAAAATCACTCCGAGACCATGGGCTATAGCCCATCGTCTCGGAGTCATTTTCGTCTTTTTTTCAAATCCTTGTTTTTCATAATTTATGACCATGGCGATGGGCTATAGCCCATGGTCTCGAACGGCATACTATAGCATGCCGTTTTGCATCATTTTTGAGGATTTCAAAAAAAAAAGACGAAAATCACTCCGAGACCATGGGCTATAGCCCATCGTCTCGGAGTCATTTTCGTCTTTTTTTCAAATCCTTGTTTTTCATCATTTATGACCATGGCGATGGGCTATATAGCCCATGGTCTCGAACGGCATACTATAGCAAGCCATTTTCCATCATTTTTGAGGATTTGAAAAAAAGACGAAAATCACTCCGAGACCATGGGCTATAGCCCATCGTCTCGGAGTCATTTTCGTCTTTTTTTCAAATCCTTGTTTTTCATAATTTATGACCATGGCGATGGGCTATAGCCCATGGTCTCGAACGGGATACTATAGCATGCCGTTTTGCATCATTTATTAGGATTTGAAAAAAAGGCGAAAATCACTCCGAGACCATGGGCTATAGCCCATCGTCTCGGAGTCATTTTCGTCTTTTTTTCAAATCCTCATTTTTCATAATTTATGACCATGGCGATGGGCTATAGCCCATGGTCTCGAACGGCATACTATAGCATGCCGTTTTCCATCATTTTTGAGGATTTGAAAAAAAGACGAAAATCACTCCGAGACCATGGGCTATAGCCCATCGTCTCGGAGTCATTTTCGTCTTTTTTTCAAATCCTTGTTTTTCATCATTTATGACCATGGCGATGGGCTATATAGCCCATGGTCTCGAACGGCATACTATAGCAAGCCGTTTTCCATCATTTTTGAGGATTTGAAAAAAAGACGAAAATCACTCCGAGACCATGGGCTATAGCCCATCGTCTCGGAGTCATTTTCGTCTTTTTTTCAAATCCTTGTTTTTCATAATTTATGACCATGGCGATGGGCTATAGCCCTAGCCTGGATCCAGCCCAAAGACCCCGCCCACTCTCTGAGTGGACTGCATCTCTTGGTCTGGTGTTGCGCTGTGAACCTATAATTTCTTCGGTACAAAAATGTATTATCCAATGAGAATCGGTGGTGGGGGGGTGGGTCTAACGAACAACCAATCAGCGCCGAGTCCCGTTTTCAGCGTCATCACGCAGCGCAACACACAGAGGGTTGAGGGAAATTCTAATCCCCTCCCCCTTGAAATCGCTCAGACAGGAGACAATGTCAGACTGAAGCTTCAAGAAAGCTACAGTCTGATAATCAGGCTACTATAGCCCATGGTCTCGAACGGCATACTATAGCATGCCGTTTTGCATCATTTTTGAGGATTTGAAAAAAAGACGAAAATCACTCCAAGACCATGGGCTATAGCCCATCGTCTCGGAGTCATTTTCGTCTTTTTTTCAAATCCTTGTTTTTCATAATTTATGACCATGGCGATGGGCTATAGCCCATGGTCTCGAACGGCATACTATAGCATGCCGTTTTGCATCATTTTTGAGGATTTGAAAAAAAGACGAAAATCACTCCGAGACCATGGGCTATAGCCCATCGTCTCGGAGTAATTTTCGTCTTTTTTTCAAATCCTTGTTTTTCATAATTTATGACCATGGCGATGGGCTATAGCCCATGGTCTCGAACGGCATACTATAGCATGCCGTTTTGCATCATTTTTGAGGATTTGAAAAAAAGACGAAAATCACTCCGAGATCATGGGCTATAGCCCATCGTCTCGGAGTCATTTTCGTCTTTTCAAATCCTCGTTTTTCATAATTTATGACCATGGCGATGGGCTATAGCCCATGGTCTCGAACGGCATACTATAGCATGCCGTTTTGCATCATTTTTGAGGATTTGAAAAAAAGACGAAAATCACTCCGAGACCGTGGGCTATAGCCCATCGTCTCGGAGTCATTTTCGTCTTTTTTTCAAATCCTTGTTTTTCATCATTTATGACCATGGCGATGGGCTATAGCCCATGGTCTCGAACGGCATACTATAGCATGCCGTTTTCAATAATTTTTGAGGATTTGAAAAAAAGACGAAAATCACTCCGAGACCATGGGCTATAGCCCATCGTCTCGGAGTTATTTTCGTCTTTTTTTCAAATCCTTGTTTTTCATCATTTATGACCATGGCGATGGGCTATATAGCCCATGTTCTCGAACGGCATACTATAGCATGCCGTTTTGCATCATTTTTGAGGATTTGAAAAAAAGACGAAAATCACTCCAAGACCATGGGCTATAGCCCATCGTCTCGGAGTCATTTTCGTCTTTTTTTCAAATCCTTGTTTTTCATAATTTATGACCATGGCGATGGGCTATAGCCCATGGTCTCGAACGGCATACTATAGCATGCCGTTTTGCATCATTTTTGAGGATTTGAAAAAAAGACGAAAATCACTCCGAGACCATGGGCTATAGCCCATCGTCTCGGAGTAATTTTCGTATTTTTTTCAAATCCTTGTTTTTCATAATTTATGACCATGGCGATGGGCTATAGCTCATGGTCTCGAACGGCATACTATAGCATGCCGTTTTGCATCATTTTTGAGGATTTGAAAAAAAGACGAAAATCACTCCGAGATCATGGGCTATAGCCCATCGTCTCGGAGTAATTTTCGTCTTTTCAAATCCTCGTTTTTCATCATTTATGACCATGGCGATGGGCTATAGCCCATGGTCTCGAACGGCATACTATAGCATGCCGTTTTGCATCATTTTTGAGGATTTGAAAAAAAGACGAAAATCACTCCGAGACCGTGGGCTATAGCCCATCGTCTCGGAGTCATTTTCGTCTTTTTTTCAAATCCTTGTTTTTCATCATTTATGACCATGGCGATGGGCTATAGCCCATGGTCTCGAACGGCATACTATAGCATGCCGTTTTCCATCATTTTTGAGGATTTGAAAAAAAGACGAAAATCACTCCGAGACCATGGGCTATAGCCCATCGTCTCGGAGTCATTTTCGTCTTTTTTTCAAATCCTCGTTTTTCATCATTTATGACCATGGCGATGGGCTATAGCCCATGGTCTCGAACGGCATACTATAGCATGCCGTTTTCCATTATTTTTGAGGATTTGAAAAAAAGACGAAAATCACTCCGAGACCATGGGCTATAGCCCATCGTCTCGGAGTAATTTTCGTCTTTTTTTCAAATCCTTGTTTTTCATAATTTATGACCATGGCGATGGGCTATAGCCCATGGTCTCGAACGGAATACTATAGCATGCCGTCTTGCATCATTTTTGAGGATTTGAAAAAAAGACGAAAATCACTCTGAGACCATGGGCTATAGCCCATCGTCTCGGAGTCATTTTCGTCTTTTTTTCAAATCCTCGTTTTTCATCATTTATGACCATGGCGATGGGCTATAGCCCATGGTCTCGAACGGCATACTATAGCATGCCGTTTTGCATCATTTTTGAGGATTTGAAAAAAAGACGAAAATCACTCCGAGACCGTGGGCTATAGCCCATCGTCTCGGAGTCATTTTCGTCTTTTTTTAAAATCCTTGTTTTTCATAATTTATGACCATGGCGATGGGCTATAGCCCATGGTCTCGAACGGCATACTATAGCATGCCGTTTTCCATCATTTTTGAGGATTTGAAAAAAAGACGAAAATCACTCCGAGACCATGGGCTATAGCCCATCGTTTCGGAGTCATTTTCGTCTTTTTTTCAAATCCTTTGTTTTTCATAATTTATGACCATGGCGATGGGCTATAGCCCATGGTCTCGAACGGCATACTATAGCATGCCGTTTTGCATCATTTTTGAGGATTTGAAAAAAAGACGAAAATCACTCCAAGACCATGGGCTATAGCCCATCGTCTCGGAGTCATTTTCGTCTTTTTTTTAAATCCTTGTTTTTCATAATTTATGACCATGGCGATGGGCTATAGCCCATGGTCTCGAACGGCATACTATAGCATGCCGTTTTCAATCATTTTTGAGGATTTGAAAAAAA
This sequence comes from Electrona antarctica, assembly GCF_951216825.1. NCBI lineage: Eukaryota > Metazoa > Chordata > Actinopteri > Myctophiformes > Myctophidae > Electrona > Electrona antarctica. The sequence continues at coordinate 38,856,678 of NC_136789.1, read as the reverse complement.
GACGAAAATCACTCCGAGACCATGGGCTATAGCCCATCGTCTCGGAGTCATTTTCGTCTTTTTTTCAAATCCTCGTTTTTCATCATTTATGACCATGGCGATGGGCTATAGCTCATGGTCTCGAACGGCATACTATAGCATGCCGTTTTCCATCATTTTTGAGGATTTGAAAAAAAGACGAAAATCATTCCGAGACCATGGGCTATAGCCCATCGTCTCGGAGTCATTTTCGTCTTTTTTTCAAATCCTTGTTTTTCATCATTTATGACCATGGCGATGGGCTATATAGCCCATGGTCTCGAACGGCATACTATAGCAAGCCGTTTTCCATCATTTTTGAGGATTTGAAAAAAAGACGAAAATCACTCCGAGACCATGGGCTATAGCCCATCGTCTCGGAGTCATTTTCGTCTTTTTTTCAAATCCTTGTTTTTCATAATTTATGACCATGGCGATGGGCTATAGCCCATGGTCTCGAACGGCATACTATAGCATGCCGTTTTCAATCATTTTTGAGGATTTGAAAAAAAGACGAAAATCACGCCGAGACCATGGGCTATAGCCCATCGTCTCGGAGTCATTTTCGTCTTTTTTTCAAATCCTCGTTTTTCATCATTTATGACCATGGCGATGGGCTATAGCCCATGGTCTCGAACGGCATACTATAGCATGCCGTTTTCCATCATTTTTGAGGATTTGAAAAAAAGACGAAAATCATTCCGAGACCATGGGCTATAGCCCATCGTCTCGGAGTCATTTTCGTCTTTTTTTCAAATCCTTGTTTTTCATCATTTATGACCATGGCGATGGGCTATATAGCCCATGGTCTCGAACGGCATACTATAGCAAGCCGTTTTCCATCATTTTTGAGGATTTGAAAAAAAGACGAAAATCACTCCGAGACCATGGGCTATAGCCCATCGTCTCGGAGTCATTTTCGTCTTTTTTTAAAATCCTTGTTTTTCATAATTTATGACCATGGCGATGGGCTATAGCCCATGGTCTCGAACGGCATACTATAGCATTCCGTTTTGCATCATTTTTTAGGATTTGAAAAAAAGACGAAAATCACTCCGAGACCATGGGCTATAGCCCATCGTCTCGGAGTCATTTTCGTCTTTTTTTAAAATCCTTGTTTTTCATCATTTATGAACAATGGCGATGGGCTATAGCCCATGGTCTCGAACGGCATACTGTAGCATGCCGTTTTCCATCATTTTTGAGGATTTGAAAAAAAGACGAAAATCACTCCGAGACCATGGGCTATAGCCCATCGTCTCGGAGTCATTTTCGTCTTTTTTTCAAATCCTTGTTTTTCATAATTTATGACCATGGCGATGGGCTATAGCCCATGGTCTCGAACGGGATACTATAGCATGCCGTTTTGCATCATTTATTAGGATTTGAAAAAAAGGCGAAAATCACTCCGAGACCATGGGCTATAGCCCATCGTCTCGGAGTCATTTTCGTCTTTTTTTCAAATCCTCATTTTTCATAATTTATGACCATGGCGATGGGCTATAGCCCATGGTCTCGAACGGCATACTATAGCATGCCGTTTTCCATCATTTTTGAGGATTTGAAAAAAAGACGAAAATCACTCCGAGACCATGGGCTATAGCCCATCGTCTCGGAGTCATTTTCGTCTTTTTTTCAAATCCTTGTTTTTCATCATTTATGACCATGGCGATGGGCTATATAGCCCATGGTCTCGAACGGCATACTATAGCAAGCCGTTTTCCATCATTTTTGAGGATTTGAAAAAAAGACGAAAATCACTCCGAGACCATGGGCTATAGCCCATCGTCTCGGAGTCATTTTCGTCTTTTTTTCAAATCCTTGTTTTTCATAATTTATGACCATGGCGATGGGCTATAGCCCTAGCCTGGATCCAGCCCAAAGACCCCGCCCACTCTCTGAGTGGACTGCATCTCTTGGTCTGGTGTTGCGCTGTGAACCTATAATTTCTTCGGTACAAAAATGTATTATCCAATGAGAATCGGTGGTGGGGGGGTGGGTCTAACGAACAACCAATCAGCGCCGAGTCCCGTTTTCAGCGTCATCACGCAGCGCAACACACAGAGGGTTGAGGGAAATTCTAATCCCCTCCCCCTTGAAATCGCTCAGACAGGAGACAATGTCAGACTGAAGCTTCAAGAAAGCTACAGTCTGATAATCAGGCTACTATAGCCCATGGTCTCGAACGGCATACTATAGCATGCCGTTTTGCATCATTTTTGAGGATTTGAAAAAAAGACGAAAATCACTCCAAGACCATGGGCTATAGCCCATCGTCTCGGAGTCATTTTCGTCTTTTTTTCAAATCCTTGTTTTTCATAATTTATGACCATGGCGATGGGCTATAGCCCATGGTCTCGAACGGCATACTATAGCATGCCGTTTTGCATCATTTTTGAGGATTTGAAAAAAAGACGAAAATCACTCCGAGACCATGGGCTATAGCCCATCGTCTCGGAGTAATTTTCGTCTTTTTTTCAAATCCTTGTTTTTCATAATTTATGACCATGGCGATGGGCTATAGCCCATGGTCTCGAACGGCATACTATAGCATGCCGTTTTGCATCATTTTTGAGGATTTGAAAAAAAGACGAAAATCACTCCGAGATCATGGGCTATAGCCCATCGTCTCGGAGTCATTTTCGTCTTTTCAAATCCTCGTTTTTCATAATTTATGACCATGGCGATGGGCTATAGCCCATGGTCTCGAACGGCATACTATAGCATGCCGTTTTGCATCATTTTTGAGGATTTGAAAAAAAGACGAAAATCACTCCGAGACCGTGGGCTATAGCCCATCGTCTCGGAGTCATTTTCGTCTTTTTTTCAAATCCTTGTTTTTCATCATTTATGACCATGGCGATGGGCTATAGCCCATGGTCTCGAACGGCATACTATAGCATGCCGTTTTCAATAATTTTTGAGGATTTGAAAAAAAGACGAAAATCACTCCGAGACCATGGGCTATAGCCCATCGTCTCGGAGTTATTTTCGTCTTTTTTTCAAATCCTTGTTTTTCATCATTTATGACCATGGCGATGGGCTATATAGCCCATGTTCTCGAACGGCATACTATAGCATGCCGTTTTGCATCATTTTTGAGGATTTGAAAAAAAGACGAAAATCACTCCAAGACCATGGGCTATAGCCCATCGTCTCGGAGTCATTTTCGTCTTTTTTTCAAATCCTTGTTTTTCATAATTTATGACCATGGCGATGGGCTATAGCCCATGGTCTCGAACGGCATACTATAGCATGCCGTTTTGCATCATTTTTGAGGATTTGAAAAAAAGACGAAAATCACTCCGAGACCATGGGCTATAGCCCATCGTCTCGGAGTAATTTTCGTATTTTTTTCAAATCCTTGTTTTTCATAATTTATGACCATGGCGATGGGCTATAGCTCATGGTCTCGAACGGCATACTATAGCATGCCGTTTTGCATCATTTTTGAGGATTTGAAAAAAAGACGAAAATCACTCCGAGACCATGGGCTATAGCCCATCGTCTCGGAGTCATTTTCGTCTTTTTTTCAAATCCTCATTTTTCATAATTTATGACCATGGCGATGGGCTATAGCCCATGGTCTCGAACGGCATACTATAGCATGCCGTTTTCCATCATTTTTGAGGATTTGAAAAAAAGACGAAAATCACTCCGAGACCATGGGCTATAGCCCATCGTCTCGGAGTCATTTTCGTCTTTTTTTCAAATCCTTGTTTTTCATCATTTATGACCATGGCGATGGGCTATATAGCCCATGGTCTCGAACGGCATACTATAGCAAGCCGTTTTCCATCATTTTTGAGGATTTGAAAAAAAGACGAAAATCACTCCGAGACCATGGGCTATAGCCCATCGTCTCGGAGTCATTTTCGTCTTTTTTTCAAATCCTTGTTTTTCATAATTTATGACCATGGCGATGGGCTATAGCCCTAGCCTGGATCCAGCCCAAAGACCCCGCCCACTCTCTGAGTGGACTGCATCTCTTGGTCTGGTGTTGCGCTGTGAACCTATAATTTCTTCGGTACAAAAATGTATTATCCAATGAGAATCGGTGGTGGGGGGGTGGGTCTAACGAACAACCAATCAGCGCCGAGTCCCGTTTTCAGCGTCATCACGCAGCGCAACACACAGAGGGTTGAGGGAAATTCTAATCCCCTCCCCCTTGAAATCGCTCAGACAGGAGACAATGTCAGACTGAAGCTTCAAGAAAGCTACAGTCTGATAATCAGGCTACTATAGCCCATGGTCTCGAACGGCATACTATAGCATGCCGTTTTGCATCATTTTTGAGGATTTGAAAAAAAGACGAAAATCACTCCAAGACCATGGGCTATAGCCCATCGTCTCGGAGTCATTTTCGTCTTTTTTTCAAATCCTTGTTTTTCATAATTTATGACCATGGCGATGGGCTATAGCCCATGGTCTCGAACGGCATACTATAGCATGCCGTTTTGCATCATTTTTGAGGATTTGAAAAAAAGACGAAAATCACTCCGAGACCATGGGCTATAGCCCATCGTCTCGGAGTAATTTTCGTCTTTTTTTCAAATCCTTGTTTTTCATAATTTATGACCATGGCGATGGGCTATAGCCCATGGTCTCGAACGGCATACTATAGCATGCCGTTTTGCATCATTTTTGAGGATTTGAAAAAAAGACGAAAATCACTCCGAGATCATGGGCTATAGCCCATCGTCTCGGAGTCATTTTCGTCTTTTCAAATCCTCGTTTTTCATAATTTATGACCATGGCGATGGGCTATAGCCCATGGTCTCGAACGGCATACTATAGCATGCCGTTTTGCATCATTTTTGAGGATTTGAAAAAAAGACGAAAATCACTCCGAGACCGTGGGCTATAGCCCATCGTCTCGGAGTCATTTTCGTCTTTTTTTCAAATCCTTGTTTTTCATCATTTATGACCATGGCGATGGGCTATAGCCCATGGTCTCGAACGGCATACTATAGCATGCCGTTTTCAATAATTTTTGAGGATTTGAAAAAAAGACGAAAATCACTCCGAGACCATGGGCTATAGCCCATCGTCTCGGAGTTATTTTCGTCTTTTTTTCAAATCCTTGTTTTTCATCATTTATGACCATGGCGATGGGCTATATAGCCCATGTTCTCGAACGGCATACTATAGCATGCCGTTTTGCATCATTTTTGAGGATTTGAAAAAAAGACGAAAATCACTCCAAGACCATGGGCTATAGCCCATCGTCTCGGAGTCATTTTCGTCTTTTTTTCAAATCCTTGTTTTTCATAATTTATGACCATGGCGATGGGCTATAGCCCATGGTCTCGAACGGCATACTATAGCATGCCGTTTTGCATCATTTTTGAGGATTTGAAAAAAAGACGAAAATCACTCCGAGACCATGGGCTATAGCCCATCGTCTCGGAGTAATTTTCGTATTATTTTCAAATCCTTGTTTTTCATAATTTATGACCATGGCGATGGGCTATAGCTCATGGTCTCGAACGGCATATTATAGCATGCCGTTTTGCATCATTTTTGAGGATTTGAAAAAAAGACGAAAATCACTCCGAGATCATGGGCTATAGCCCATCGTCTCGGAGTAATTTTCGTCTTTTCAAATCCTCGTTTTTCATCATTTATGACCATGGCGATGGGCTATAGCCCATGGTCTCGAACGGCATACTATAGCATGCCGTTTTGCATCATTTTTGAGGATTTGAAAAAAAGACGAAAATCACTCCGAGACCGTGGGCTATAGCCCATCGTCTCGGAGTCATTTTCGTCTTTTTTTCAAATCCTTGTTTTTCATCATTTATGACCATGGCGATGGGCTATAGCCCATGGTCTCGAACGGCATACTATAGCATGCCGTTTTCCATCATTTTTGAGGATTTGAAAAAAAGACGAAAATCACTCCGAGACCATGGGCTATAGCCCATCGTCTCGGAGTCATTTTCGTCTTTTTTTCAAATCCTCGTTTTTCATCATTTATGACCATGGCGATGGGCTATAGCCCATGGTCTCGAACGGCATACTATAGCATGCCGTTTTCCATTATTTTTGAGGATTTGAAAAAAAGACGAAAATCACTCCGAGACCATGGGCTATAGCCCATCGTCTCGGAGTAATTTTCGTCTTTTTTTCAAATCCTCGTTTTTCATCATTTATGACCATGGCGATGGGCTATAGCCCATGGTCTCGAACGGCATACTATAGCATGCCGTTTTGCATCATTTTTGAGGATTTGAAAAAAAGACGAAAATCACTCCGAGACCGTGGGCTATAGCCCATCGTCTCGGAGTCATTTTCGTCTTTTTTTAAAATCCTTGTTTTTCATAATTTATGACCATGGCGATGGGCTATAGCCCATGGTCTCGAACGGCATACTATAGCATGCCGTTTTCCATCATTTTTGAGGATTTGAAAAAAAGACGAAAATCACTCCGAGACCATGGGCTATAGCCCATCGTTTCGGAGTCATTTTCGTCTTTTTTTCAAATCCTTTGTTTTTCATAATTTATGACCATGGCGATGGGCTATAGCCCATGGTCTCGAACGGCATACTATAGCATGCCGTTTTGCATCATTTTTGAGGATTTGAAAAAAAGACGAAAATCACTCCAAGACCATGGGCTATAGCCCATCGTCTCGGAGTCATTTTCGTCTTTTTTTTAAATCCTTGTTTTTCATAATTTATGACCATGGCGATGGGCTATAGCCCATGGTCTCGAACGGCATACTATAGCATGCCGTTTTCAATCATTTTTGAGGATTTGAAAAAAAGACGAAAATCACTCCGAGACCATGGGCTATAGCCCATCGTCTCGGAGTCATTTTCGTCTTTTTTTCAAATCCTCGTTTTTCATCATTTATGACCATGGCGATGGGCTATAGCTCATGGTCTCGAACGGCATACTATAGCATGCCGTTTTCCATCATTTTTGAGGATTTGAAAAAAAGACGAAAATCATTCCGAGACCATGGGCTATAGCCCATCGTCTCGGAGTCATTTTCGTCTTTTTTTCAAATCCTTGTTTTTCATCATTTATGACCATGGCGATGGGCTATATAGCCCATGGTCTCGAACGGCATACTATAGCAAGCCGTTTTCCATCATTTTTGAGGATTTGAAAAAAAGACGAAAATCACTCCGAGACCATGGGCTATAGCCCATCGTCTCGGAGTCATTTTCGTCTTTTTTTCAAATCCTTGTTTTTCATAATTTATGACCATGGCGATGGGCTATAGCCCATGGTCTCGAACGGCATACTATAGCATGCCGTTTTCAATCATTTTTGAGGATTTGAAAAAAAGACGAAAATCACGCCGAGACCATGGGCTATAGCCCATCGTCTCGGAGTCATTTTCGTCTTTTTTTCAAATCCTCGTTTTTCATCATTTATGACCATGGCGATGGGCTATAGCCCATGGTCTCGAACGGCATACTATAGCATGCCGTTTTCCATCATTTTTGAGGATTTGAAAAAAAGACGAAAATCATTCCGAGACCATGGGCTAAAGCCCATCGTCTCGGAGTCATTTTCGTCTTTTTTTCAAATCCTTGTTTTTCATCATTTATGACCATGGCGATGGGCTATATAGCCCATGGTCTCGAACGGCATACTATAGCAAGCCGTTTTCCATCATTTTTGAGGATTTGAAAAAAAGACGAAAATCACTCCGAGACCATGGGCTATAGCCCATCGTCTCGGAGTCATTTTCGTCTTTTTTTAAAATCCTTGTTTTTCATAATTTATGACCATGGCGATGGGCTATAGCCCATGGTCTCGAACGGCATACTATAGCATTCCGTTTTGCATCATTTTTTAGGATTTGAAAAAAAGACGAAAATCACTCCGAGACCATGGGCTATAGCCCATCGTCTCGGAGTCATTTTCGTCTTTTTTTAAAATCCTTGTTTTTCATCATTTATGAACAATGGCGATGGGCTATAGCCCATGGTCTCGAACGGCATACTGTAGCATGCCGTTTTCCATCATTTTTGAGGATTTGAAAAAAAGACGAAAATCACTCCGAGACCATGGGCTATAGCCCATCGTCTCGGAGTCATTTTCGTCTTTTTTTAAATCCTTTGTTTTTCATAATTTATGACCATGGCGATGGGCTATAGCCCATGGTCTCGAACGGCATACTATAGCAAGCCGTTTTCCATCATTTTTGAGGATTTGAAAAAAAGACGAAAATCACTCCGAGACCATGGGATATAGCCCATCGTCTCGGAGTCATTTTCGTCTTTTTTTAAAATCCTTGTTTTTCATCATTTATGAACAATGGCGATGGGCTATAGCCCATGGTCTCGAACGGCATACTATAGCAAGCCGTTTTCCATCATTTTTGAGGATTTGAAAAAAAGACGAAAATCACTCCGAGACCATGGGCTATAGCCCATCGTCTCGGAGTCATTTTCGTCTTTTTTTAAAATCCTTGTTTTTCATCATTTATGAACAATGGCGATGGGCTATAGCCCATGGTCTCGAACGGCATACTATAGCATGCCGTTTTGAATCATTTTTGAGGATTTGAAAAAAAGACGAAAATCACTCCGAGACCATGGGCTATAGCCCATCGTCTCGGAGTCATTTTCGTCTTTTTTTCAAATCCTTGTTTTTCATAATTTATGACCATGGCGATGGGCTATAGCCCATGGTCTCGAACGGCATACTATAGCATGCCGTTTTGCATCATTTTTGAGGATTTCAAAAAAAAAAGACGAAAATCACTCCGAGACCATGGGCTATAGCCCATCGTCTCGGAGTCATTTTCGTCTTTTTTTCAAATCCTTGTTTTTCATCATTTATGACCATGGCGATGGGCTATATAGCCCATGGTCTCGAACGGCATACTATAGCAAGCCATTTTCCATCATTTTTGAGGATTTGAAAAAAAGACGAAAATCACTCCGAGACCATGGGCTATAGCCCATCGTCTCGGAGTCATTTTCGTCTTTTTTTCAAATCCTTGTTTTTCATAATTTATGACCATGGCGATGGGCTATAGCCCATGGTCTCGAACGGCATACTATAGCAAGCCGTTTTCCATCATTTTTGAGGATTTGAAAAAAAGACGAAAATCACTCCGAGACCATGGGATATAGCTCATCGTCTCGGAGTCATTTTCGTCTTTTTTTAAAATCCTTGTTTTTCATCATTTATGAACAATGGCGATGGGCTATAGCCCATGGTCTCGAACGGCATACTATAGCATGCCGTTTTGAATCATTTTTGAGGATTTGAAAAAAAGACGAAAATCACTCCGAGACCATGGGCTATAGCCCATCGTCTCGGAGTCATTTTCGTCTTTTTTTCAAATCCTTGTTTTTCATAATTTATGACCATGGCGATGGGCTATAGCCCATGGTCTCGAACGGCATACTATAGCATGCCGTTTTGCATCATTTTTGAGGATTTCAAAAAAAAAAGACGAAAATCACTCCGAGACCATGGGCTATAGCCCATCGTCTCGGAGTCATTTTCGTCTTTTTTTCAAATCCTTGTTTTTCATCATTTATGACCATGGCGATGGGCTATATAGCCCATGGTCTCGAACGGCATACTATAGCAAGCCATTTTCCATCATTTTTGAGGATTTGAAAAAAAGACGAAAATCACTCCGAGACCATGGGCTATAGCCCATCGTCTCGGAGTCATTTTCGTCTTTTTTTCAAATCCTTGTTTTTCATAATTTATGACCATGGCGATGGGCTATAGCCCATGGTCTCGAACGGCATACTATAGCAAGCCGTTTTCCATCATTTTTGAGGATTTGAAAAAAAGACGAAAATCACTCCGAGACCATGGGATATAGCTCATCGTCTCGGAGTCATTTTCGTCTTTTTTTAAAATCCTTGTTTTTCATCATTTATGAACAATGGCGATGGGCTATAGCCCATGGTCTCGAACGGCATACTATAGCATGCCGTTTTGAATCATTTTTGAGGATTTGAAAAAAAGACGAAAATCACTCCGAGACCATGGGCTATAGCCCATCGTCTCGGAGTCATTTTCGTCTTTTTTTCAAATCCTTGTTTTTCATAATTTATGACCATGGCGATGGGCTATAGCCCATGGTCTCGAACGGCATACTATAGCATGCCGTTTTGCATCATTTTTGAGGATTTCAAAAAAAAAAAGACGAAAATCACTCCGAGACCATGGGCTATAGCCCATCGTCTCGGAGTCATTTTCGTCTTTTTTTCAAATCCTTGTTTTTCATCATTTATGACCATGGCGATGGGCTATATAGCCCATGGTCTCGAACGGCATACTATAGCAAGCCATTTTCCATCATTTTTGAGGATTTGAAGAAAAAGACGAAAATCACTCCGAGACCATGGGCTATAGCCCATCGTCTCGGAGTCATTTTCGTCTTTTTTTCAAATCCTTGTTTTTCATAATTTATGACCATGGCGATGGGCTATAGCCCATGGTCTCGAACGGGATACTATAGCATGCCGTTTTGCATCATTTATTAGGATTTGAAAAAAAGGCGAAAATCACTCCGAGACCATGGGCTATAGCCCATCGTCTCGGAGTCATTTTCGTCTTTTTTTCAAATCCTCATTTTTCATAATTTATGACCATGGCGATGGGCTATAGCCCATGGTCTCGAACGGCATACTATAGCATGCCGTTTTCCATCATTTTTGAGGATTTGAAAAAAAGACGAAAATCACTCCGAGACCATGGGCTATAGCCCATCGTCTCGGAGTCATTTTCGTCTTTTTTTCAAATCCTTGTTTTTCATCATTTATGACCATGGCGATGGGCTATATAGCCCATGGTCTCGAACGGCATACTATAGCAAGCCGTTTTCCATCATTTTTGAGGATTTGAAAAAAAGACGAAAATCACTCCGAGACCATGGGCTATAGCCCATCGTCTCGGAGTCATTTTCGTCTTTTTTTCAAATCCTTGTTTTTCATAATTTATGACCATGGCGATGGGCTATAGCCCATGGTCTCGAACGGCATACTATAGCATGCCGTTTTGCATCATTTTTGAGGATTTGAAAAAAAGACGAAAATCACTCCAAGACCATGGGCTATAGCCCATCGTCTCGGAGTCATTTTCGTCTTTTTTTCAAATCCTTGTTTTTCATAATTTATGACCATGGCGATGGGCTATAGCCCATGGTCTCGAACGGCATACTATAGCATGCCGTTTTGCATCATTTTTGAGGATTTGAAAAAAAGACGAAAATCACTCCGAGATCATGGGCTATAGCCCATCGTCTCGGAGTCATTTTCGTCTTTTCAAATCCTTGTTTTTCATCATTTATGAACAATGGCGATGGGCTATAGCCCATGGTCTCGAACGGCATACTATAGCATGCCGTTTTGAATCATTTTTGAGGATTTGAAAAAAAGACGAAAATCACTCCGAGACCATGGGCTATAGCCCATCGTCTCGGAGTCATTTTCGTCTTTTTTTCAAATCCTTGTTTTTCATAATTTATGACCATGGCGATGGGCTATAGCCCATGGTCTCGAACGGCATACTATAGCATGCCGTTTTGCATCATTTTTGAGGATTTCAAAAAAAAAAGACGAAAATCACTCCGAGACCATGGGCTATAGCCCATCGTCTCGGAGTCATTTTCGTCTTTTTTTCAAATCCTTGTTTTTCATCATTTATGACCATGGCGATGGGCTATATAGCCCATGGTCTCGAACGGCATACTATAGCAAGCCATTTTCCATCATTTTTGAGGATTTGAAAAAAAGACGAAAATCACTCCGAGACCATGGGCTATAGCCCATCGTCTCGGAGTCATTTTCGTCTTTTTTTCAAATCCTTGTTTTTCATAATTTATGACCATGGCGATGGGCTATAGCCCATGGTCTCGAACGGCATACTATAGCAAGCCGTTTTCCATCATTTTTGAGGATTTGAAAAAAAGACGAAAATCACTCCGAGACCATGGGATATAGCTCATCGTCTCGGAGTCATTTTCGTCTTTTTTTAAAATCCTTGTTTTTCATCATTTATGAACAATGGCGATGGGCTATAGCCCATGGTCTCGAACGGCATACTATAGCATGCCGTTTTGAATCATTTTTGAGGATTTGAAAAAAAGACGAAAATCACTCCGAGACCATGGGCTATAGCCCATCGTCTCGGAGTCATTTTCGTCTTTTTTTCAAATCCTTGTTTTTCATAATTTATGACCATGGCGATGGGCTATAGCCCATGGTCTCGAACGGCATACTATAGCATGCCGTTTTGCATCATTTTTGAGGATTTCAAAAAAAAAAAGACGAAAATCACTCCGAGACCATGGGCTATAGCCCATCGTCTCGGAGTCATTTTCGTCTTTTTTTCAAATCCTTGTTTTTCATCATTTATGACCATGGCGATGGGCTATATAGCCCATGGTCTCGAACGGCATACTATAGCAAGCCATTTTCCATCATTTTTGAGGATTTGAAAAAAAGACGAAAATCACTCCGAGACCATGGGCTATAGCCCATCGTCTCGGAGTCATTTTCGTCTTTTTTTCAAATCCTTGTTTTTCATAATTTATGACCATGGCGATGGGCTATAGCCCATGGTCTCGAACGGGATACTATAGCATGCCGTTTTGCATCATTTATTAGGATTTGAAAAAAAGGCGAAAATCACTCCGAGACCATGGGCTATAGCCCATCGTCTCGGAGTCATTTTCGTCTTTTTTTCAAATCCTCATTTTTCATAATTTATGACCATGGCGATGGGCTATAGCCCATGGTCTCGAACGGCATACTATAGCATGCCGTTTTCCATCATTTTTGAGGATTTGAAAAAAAGACGAAAATCACTCCGAGACCATGGGCTATAGCCCATCGTCTCGGAGTCATTTTCGTCTTTTTTTCAAATCCTTGTTTTTCATCATTTATGACCATGGCGATGGGCTATATAGCCCATGGTCTCGAACGGCATACTATAGCAAGCCGTTTTCCATCATTTTTGAGGATTTGAAAAAAAGACGAAAATCACTCCGAGACCATGGGCTATAGCCCATCGTCTCGGAGTCATTTTCGTCTTTTTTTCAAATCCTTGTTTTTCATAATTTATGACCATGGCGATGGGCTATAGCCCATGGTCTCGAACGGCATACTATAGCATGCCGTTTTGCATCATTTTTGAGGATTTGAAAAAAAGACGAAAATCACTCCAAGACCATGGGCTATAGCCCATCGTCTCGGAGTCATTTTCGTCTTTTTTTCAAATCCTTGTTTTTCATAATTTATGACCATGGCGATGGGCTATAGCCCATGGTCTCGAACGGCATACTATAGCATGCCGTTTTGCATCATTTTTGAGGATTTGAAAAAAAGACGAAAATCACTCCGAGATCATGGGCTATAGCCCATCGTCTCGGAGTCATTTTCGTCTTTTCAAATCCTCGTTTTTCATCATTTATGACCATGGCGATGGGCTATAGCCCATGGTCTCGAACGGCATACTATAGCATGCCGTTTTGCATCATTTTTGAGGATTTGAAAAAAAGACGAAAATCACTCCGAGACCATGGGCTATAGCCCATCGTCTCGGAGTTATTTTCGTCTTTTTTTCAAATCCTTGTTTTTCATCATTTATGACCATGGCGATGGGCTATATAGCCCATGTTCTCGAACGGCATACTATAGCATGCCGTTTTGCATCATTTTTGAGGATTTGAAAAAAAGACGAAAATCACTCCAAGACCATGGGCTATAGCCCATCGTCTCGGAGTCATTTTCGTCTTTTTTTAAAATCCTTGTTTTTCATCATTTATGACCATGGCGATGGGCTATAGCCCATGGTCTCGAACGGCATACTATAGCATGCCGTTTTCAATCATTTTTGAGGATTTGAAAAAAAGACGAAAATCACTCCGAGACCATGGGCTATAGCCCATCGTCTCGGAGTTATTTTCGTCTTTTTTTCAAATCCTTGTTTTTCATCATTTATGACCATGGCGATGGGCTATATAGCCCATGTTCTCGAACGGCATACTATAGCAAGCCGTTTTCCATCATTTTTGAGGATTTGAAAAAAAGATGAAAATCACTCCGAGACCATGGGCTATAGCCCATCGTCTCGGAGTCATTTTCGTCTTTTTTTCAAATCCTTGTTTTTCATAATTTATGACCATGGCGATGGGCTATAGCCCATGGTCTCGAACGGCATACTATAGCATGCCGTTTTGCATCATTTTTTAGGATTTGAAAAAAAGACGAAAATCACTCCGAGACCATGGGCTATAGCCCATCGTCTCGGAGTCATTTTCTTTTTTTTTTAAAATCCTTGTTTTTCATCATTTATGAACAATGGCGATGGGCTATAGCCCATGGTCTCGAACGGCATACTATAGCATGCCGTTTTCCATCATTTTTGAGGATTTGAAAAAAAGACGAAAATCACTCCGAGACCATGGGCTATAGCCCATCGTCTCGGAGTCATTTTCGTCTTTTTTTCAAATCCTTGTTTTTCATCATTTATGAACAATGGCGATGGGCTATAGCCCATGGTCTCGAACGGCATACTATAGCATGCCGTTTTCCATCATTTTTGAGGATTTGAAAAAAAGACGAAAATCACTCCGAGACCATGGGCTATAGCCCATCGTCTCGGAGTCATTTTCGTCTTTTTTTCAAATCCTTTGTTTTTCATAATTTATGACCATGGCGATGGGCTATAGCCCATGGTCTCGAACGGCATACTATAGCATGCCGTTTTGCATCATTTTTGAGGATTTGAAAAAAAGACGAAAATCACTCCGAGACCGTGGGCTATAGCCCATCGTCTCGGAGTCATTTTCGTCTTTTTTTTAAATCCTTGTTTTTCATAATTTATGACCATGGCGATGGGCTATAGCCCATGGTCTCGAACGGCATACTATAGCATGCCGTTTTCAATCATTTTTGAGGATTTGAAAAAAAGACGAAAATCACTCCGAGACCATGGGCTATAGCCCATCGTCTCGGAGTCATTTTCGTCTTTTTTTCAAATCCTCGTTTTTCATCATTTATGACCATGGCGATGGGCTATAGCCCATGGTCTCGAACGGCATACTATAGCATGCCGTTTTCCATCATTTTTGAGGATTTGAAAAAAAGACGAAAATCATTCCGAGACCATGGGCTATAGCCCATCGTCTCGGAGTCATTTTCGTCTTTTTTTCAAATCCTTGTTTTTCATCATTTATGACCATGGCGATGGGCTATATAGCCCATGGTCTCGAACGGCATACTATAGCAAGCCGTTTTCCATCATTTTTGAGGATTTGAAAAAAAGACGAAAATCACTCCGAGACCATGGGCTATAGCCCATCGTCTCGGAGTCATTTTCGTCTTTTTTTCAAATCCTTGTTTTTCATAATTTATGACCATGGCGATGGGCTATAGCCCATGGTCTCGAACGGCATACTATAGCATGCCGTTTTCAATCATTTTTGAGGATTTGAAAAAAAGACGAAAATCACTCCGAGACCATGGGCTATAGCCCATCGTCTCGGAGTCATTTTCGTCTTTTTTTCAAATCCTCGTTTTTCATCATTTATGACCATGGCGATGGGCTATAGCCCATGGTCTCGAACAGCATACTATAGCATGCCGTTTTCCATCATTTTTGAGGAGTTGAAAAAAAGACGAAAATCATTCCGAGACCATGGGCTATAGCCCATCGTCTCGGAGTCATTTTCGTCTTTTTTTCAAATCTTTGTTTTTCATCATTTATGACCATGGCGATGGGCTATATAGCCCATGGTCTCGAACGGCATACTATAGCAAGCCGTTTTCCATCATTTTTGAGGATTTGAAAAAAAGACGAAAATCACTCCGAGACCATGGGCTATAGCCCATCGTCTCGGAGTCATTTTCGTCTTTTTTTCAAATCCTTGTTTTTCATAATTTATGACCATGGCGATGGGCTATAGCCCATGGTCTCGAACGGCATACTATAGCATTCCGTTTTGCATCATTTTTTAGGATTTGAAAAAAAGACGAAAATCACTCCGAGACCATGGGCTATAGCCCATCGTCTCGGAGTCATTTTTGTCTTTTTTTAAAATCCTTGTTTTTCATCATTTATGAACAATGGCGATGGGCTATAGCCCATGGTCTCGAACGGCATACTGTAGCATGCCGTTTTCCATCATTTTTGAGGATTTGAAAAAAAGACGAAAATCACTCCGAGACCATGGGCTATAGCCCATCGTCTCGGAGTCATTTTCGTCTTTTTTTAAATCCTTTGTTTTTCATAATTTATGACCATGGCGATGGGCTTTAGCCCATGGTCTCGAACGGCATACTATAGCATGCCGTTTTCCATCATTTTTGAGGATTTGAAAAAAAGACGAAAATCACTCCAAGACCATGGGCTATAGCCCATCGTCTCGGAGTCATTTTCGTCTTTTTTTCAAATCCTTGTTTTTCATCATTTATGACCATGGCGATGGGCTATATAGCCCATGGTCTCGAACGGCATACTATAGCAAGCCGTTTTCCATCATTTTTGAGGATTTGAAAAAAAGACGAAAATCACTCCGAGACCATGGGCTATAGCCCATGGTCTCGGAGTCATTTTCGTCTTTTTTTCAAATCCTTGTTTTTCATAATTTATGACCATGGCGATGGGCTATAGCCCATGGTCTCGAACGGCATACTATAGCATGCCGTTTTGCATAATTTTTTAGGATTTGAAAAAAAGACGAAAATCACTCCGAGACCATGGGCTATAGCCCATCGTCTCGGAGTCATTTTCGTCTTTTTTTAAAATCCTTGTTTTTCATCATTTATGAACAATGGCGATGGGCTATAGCCCATGGTCTCGAACGGCATACTGTAGCATGCCGTTTTCCATCATTTTTGAGGATTTGAAAAAAAGACGAAAATCACTCCGAGACCATGGGCTATAGCCCATCGTCTCGGAGTCATTTTCGTCTTTTTTTAAATCCTTTGTTTTTCATAATTTATGACCATGGCGATGGGCTAAAGCCCATGGTCTCGAACGGCATACTATAGCATGCCGTTTTGCATCATTTTTGAGGATTTGAAAAAAAGACGAAAATCACTCCGAGACCATGGGCTATAGCCCATCGTCTCGGAGTCACTTTCGTCTTTTTTTCAAATCCTTGTTTTTCATAATTTATGACCATGGCGATGGGCTATAGCCCATGGTCTCGAACGGCATACTATAGCATGCCGTTTTCCATCATTTTTGAGGATTTGAAAAAAAGACGAAAATCACTCCGAGACCATGGGCTATAGCCCATCGTCTCGGAGTCATTTTCTTCTTTTTTTAAAATCCTTGTTTTTCATCATTTATGAACAATGGCGATGGGCTATAGCCCATGGTCTCGAACGGCATACTATAGCATGCCGTTTTCCATCATTTTTGAGGATTTGAAAAAAAGACGAAAATCACTCCGAGACCATGGGCTATAGCCCATCGTCTCGGAGTCATTTTCGTCTTTTTTTCAAATCCTTGTTTTTCATCATTTATGACCATGGCGATGGGCTATAGCCCATGGTCTCGAACGGCATACTATAGCATGCCGTTTTGCATCATTTTTGAGGATTTGAAAAAAAGACGAAAATCACTCCGAGACCGTGGGCTATAGCCCATCGTCTCGGAGTCATTTTCGTCTTTTTTTAAAATCCTTGTTTTTCATCATTTATGAACAATAGCGATGGGCTATAGCCCATGGTCTCGAACGGCATACTATAGCATGCCGTTTTCCATCATTTTTGAGGATTTGAAAAAAAGACGAAAATCACTCCGAGACCATGGGCTATAGCCCATCGTCTCGGAGTCATTTTCGTCTTTTTTTCAAATCCTCGTTTTTCATCATTTATGACCATGGCGATGGGCTATAGCCCATGGTCTCGAACGGCATACTATAGCATGCCGTTTTCCATCATTTTTGAGGATTTGAAAAAAAGACGAAAATCACTCCGAGACCATGGGCTATAGCCCATCGTCTCGGAGTCATTTTCGTCTTTTTTTTAAATCCTTCTTTTTCATCATTTATGAACAATGGCGATGGGCTATAGCCCATGGTCTCGAACGGCATACTATAGCATGCCGTTTTCCATAATTTTTGAGGATTTGAAAAAAAGACGAAAATCACTCCGAGACCATGGGCTATAGCCCATCGTCTCGGAGTCATTTTCGTCTTTTTTCAAATCCTTGTTTTTCATCATTTATGACCATGGCGATGGGCTATAGCCCATGGTCTCGAACGGCATACTATAGCATGCCGTTTTCCATCATTTTTGAGGATTTGAAAAAAAGACGAAAATCACTCCGAGACCATGGGCTATAGCCCATCGTTTCGGAGTCATTTTCGTCTTTTTTTCAAATCCTTTGTTTTTCATAATTTATGACCATGGCGATGGGCTATAGCCCATGGTCTCGAACGGCATACTATAGCATGCCGTTTTGCATCATTTTTGAGGATTTGAAAAAAAGACGAAAATCACTCCAAGACCATGGGCTATAGCCCATCGTCTCGGAGTCATTTTCGTCTTTTTTTTAAATCCTTGTTTTTCATAATTTATGACCATGGCGATGGGCTATAGCCCATGGTCTCGAACGGCATACTATAGCATGCCGTTTTCCATCATTTTTGAGGATTTGAAAAAAAGACGAAAATCATTCCGAGACCATGGGCTATAGCCCATCGTCTCGGAGTCATTTTCGTCTTTTTTTCAAATCCTTGTTTTTCATAATTTATGACCATGGCGATGGGCTATAGCCCATGGTCTCGAACGGCATACTATAGCATTCCGTTTTGCATCATTTTTTAGGATTTGAAAAAAAGACGAAAATCACTCCGAGACCATGGGCTATAGCCCATCGTCTCGGAGTCATTTTCGTCTTTTTTTAAAATCCTTGTTTTTCATCATTTATGAACAATGGCGATGGGCTATAGCCCATGGTCTCGAACGGCATACTGTAGCATGCCGTTTTCCATCATTTTTGAGGATTTGAAAAAAAGACGAAAATCACTCCGAGACCATGGGCTATAGCCAATCGTCTCGGAGTCATTTTCAACTTTTTTTAAATCCTTTGTTTTTCATAATTTATGACCATGGCGATGGGCTATAGCCCATGGTCTCGAACGGCATACTATAGCATGCCGTTTTCCATCATTTTTGAGGATTTGAAAAAAAGACGAAAATCACTCCAAGACCATGGGCTATAGCCCATCGTCTCGGAGTCATTTTCGTCTTTTTTTCAAATCCTTGTTTTTCATCATTTATGACCATGGCGATGGGCTATATAGCCCATGGTCTCGAACGGCATACTATAGCAAGCCGTTTTCCATCATTTTTGAGGATTTGAAAAAAAGACGAAAATCACTCCGAGACCATGGGCTATAGCCCATGGTCTCGGAGTCATTTTCGTCTTTTTTTCAAATCCTTGTTTTTCATAATTTATGACCATGGCGATGGGCTATAGCCCATGGTCTCGAACGGCATACTATAGCATGCCGTTTTGCATCATTTTTTAGGATTTGAAAAAAAGACGAAAATCACTCCGAGACCATGGGCTATAGCCCATCGTCTCGGAGTCATTTTCGTCTTTTTTTTAAATCCTTGTTTTTCATCATTTATGAACAATGGCGATGGGCTATAGCCCATGGTCTCGAACGGCATACTGTAGCATGCCGTTTTCCATCATTTTTGAGGATTTGAAAAAAAGACGAAAATCACTCCGAGACCATGGGCTATAGCCCATCGTCTCGGAGTCATTTTCGTCTTTTTTTAAATCCTTTGTTTTTCATAATTTATGACCATGGCGATGGGCTAAAGCCCATGGTCTCGAACGGCATACTATAGCATGCCGTTTTGCATCATTTTTGAGGATTTGAAAAAAAGACGAAAATCACTCCAAGACCATGGGCTATAGCCCATCGTCTCGGAGTCATTTTCGTCTTTTTTTCAAATCCTTGTTTTTCATAATTTATGACCATGGCGATGGGCTATAGCCCATGGTCTCGAACGGCATACTATAGCATGCCGTTTTCCATCATTTTTGAGGATTTGAAAAAAAGACGAAAATCATTCCGAGACCATGGGCTATAGCCCATCGTCTCGGAGTCATTTTCGTCTTTTTTTCAAATCCTTGTTTTTCATAATTTATGACCATGGCGATGGGCTATAGCCCATGGTCTCGAACGGCATACTATAGCATGCCGTTTTCCATCATTTTTGAGGATTTGAAAAAAAGACGAAAATCACTCCGAGACCATGGGCTATAGCCCATCGTCTCGGAGTCATTTTCGTCTTTTTTTCAAATCCTTGTTTTTCATCATTTATGACCATGGCGATGGGCTATAGCCCATGGTCTCGAACGGCATACTATAGCATGCCGTTTTGCATCATTTTTGAGGATTTGAAAAAAAGACGAAAATCACTCCGAGACCGTGGGCTATAGCCCATCGTCTCGGAGTCATTTTCGTCTTTTTTTAAAATCCTTGTTTTTCATCATTTATGAACAATAGCGATGGGCTATAGCCCATGGTCTCGAACGGCATACTATAGCATGCCGTTTTCCATCATTTTTGAGGATTTGAAAAAAAGACGAAAATCACTCCGAGACCATGGGCTATAGCCCATCGTCTCGGAGTCACTTTCGTCTTTTTTTCAAATCCTTGTTTTTCATAATTTATGACCATGGCGATGGGCTATAGCCCATGGTCTCGAACGGCATACTATAGCATGCCGTTTTCCATCATTTTTGAGGATTTGAAAAAAAGACGAAAATCACTCCGAGACCATGGGCTATAGCCCATCGTCTCGGAGTCATTTTCGTCTTTTTTTAAAATCCTTGTTTTTCATAATTTATGACCATGGCGATGGGCTATAGCCCATGGTCTCGAACGGCATACTATAGCATGCCGTTTTGCATCATTTTTGAGGATTTGAAAAAAAGACGAAAATCACTCCAAGACCATGGGCTATAGCCCATCGTCTCGGAGTCATTTTCGTCTTTTTTTTAAATCCTTGTTTTTCATAATTTATGACCATGGCGATGGGCTATAGCCCATGGTCTCGAACGGCATACTATAGCATGCCGTTTTCCATCATTTTTGAGGATTTGAAAAAAAGACGAAAATCATTCCGAGACCATGGGCTATAGCCCATCGTCTCGGAGTCATTTTCGTCTTTTTTTCAAATCCTTGTTTTTCATAATTTATGACCATGGCGATGGGCTATAGCCCATGGTCTCGAACGGCATACTATAGCATTCCGTTTTGCATCATTTTTTAGGATTTGAAAAAAAGACGAAAATCACTCCGAGACCATGGGCTATAGCCCATCGTCTCGGAGTCATTTTCGTCTTTTTTTAAAATCCTTGTTTTTCATCATTTATGAACAATGGCGATGGGCTATAGCCCATGGTCTCGAACGGCATACTGTAGCATGCCGTTTTCCATCATTTTTGAGGATTTGAAAAAAAGACGAAAATCACTCCGAGACCATGGGCTATAGCCCATCGTCTCGGAGTCATTTTCGTCTTTTTTTAAATCCTTTGTTTTTCATAATTTATGACCATGGCGATGGGCTATAGCCCATGGTCTCGAACGGCATACTATAGCATGCCGTTTTCCATCATTTTTGAGGATTTGAAAAAAAGACGAAAATCACTCCAAGACCATGGGCTATAGCCCATCGTCTCGGAGTCATTTTCGTCTTTTTTTCAAATCCTTGTTTTTCATCATTTATGACCATGGCGATGGGCTATATAGCCCATGGTCTCGAACGGCATACTATAGCAAGCCGTTTTCCATCATTTTTGAGGATTTGAAAAAAAGACGAAAATCACTCCGAGACCATGGGCTATAGCCCATGGTCTCGGAGTCATTTTCGTCTTTTTTTCAAATCCTTGTTTTTCATAATTTATGACCATGGCGATGGGCTATAGCCCATGGTCTCGAACGGCATACTATAGCATGCCGTTTTGCATCATTTTTTAGGATTTGAAAAAAAGACGAAAATCACTCCGAGACCATGGGCTATAGCCCATCGTCTCGGAGTCATTTTCGTCTTTTTTTAAAATCCTTGTTTTTCATCATTTATGAACAATGGCGATGGGCTATAGCCCATGGTCTCGAACGGCATACTGTAGCATGCCGTTTTCCATCATTTTTGAGGATTTGAAAAAAAGACGAAAATCACTCCGAGACCATGGGCTATAGGAGTCATTTTCGTCTTTTTTTAAATCCTTTGTTTTTCATAATTTATGACCATGGCGATGGGCTAAAGCCCATGGTCTCGAACGGCATACTATAGCATGCCGTTTTGCATCATTTTTGAGGATTTGAAAAAAAGACGAAAATCACTCCAAGACCATGGGCTATAGCCCATCGTCTCGGAGTCATTTTCGTCTTTTTTTCAAATCCTTGTTTTTCATAATTTATGACCATGGCGATGGGCTATAGCCCATGGTCTCGAACGGCATACTATAGCATGCCGTTTTCCATCATTTTTGAGGATTTGAAAAAAAGACGAAAATCATTCCGAGACCATGGGCTATAGCCCATCGTCTCGGAGTGATTTTCGTCTTTTTTTCAAATCCTTGTTTTTCATAATTTATGACCATGGCGATGGGCTATAGCCCATGGTCTCGAACGGCATACTATAGCATGCCGTTTTCCATCATTTTTGAGGATTTGAAAAAAAGACGAAAATCACTCCGAGACCATGGGCTATAGCCCATCGTCTCGGAGTCATTTTCGTCTTTTTTTCAAATCCTTGTTTTTCATCATTTATGACCATGGCGATGGGCTATAGCCCATGGTCTCGAACGGCATACTATAGCATGCCGTTTTGCATCATTTTTGAGGATTTGAAAAAAAGACGAAAATCACTCCGAGACCGTGGGCTATAGCCCATGGTCTCGGAGTCATTTTCGTCTTTTTTTCAAATCCTTGTTTTTCATAATTTATGACCATGGCGATGGGCTATAGCCCATGGTCTCGAACGGCATACTATAGCATGCCGTTTTGCATCATTTTTTAGGATTTGAAAAAAAGACGAAAATCACTCCGAGACCATGGGCTATAGCCCATCGTCTCGGAGTCATTTTCGTCTTTTTTTTAAATCCTTGTTTTTCATCATTTATGAACAATGGCGATGGGCTATAGCCCATGGTCTCGAACGGCATACTGTAGCATGCCGTTTTCCATCATTTTTGAGGATTTGAAAAAAAGACGAAAATCACTCCGAGACCATGGGCTATAGCCCATCGTCTCGGAGTCATTTTCGTCTTTTTTTAAATCCTTTGTTTTTCATAATTTATGACCATGGCGATGGGCTAAAGCCCATGGTCTCGAACGGCATACTATAGCATGCCGTTTTGCATCATTTTTGAGGATTTGAAAAAAAGACGAAAATCACTCCAAGACCATGGGCTATAGCCCATCGTCTCGGAGTCATTTTCGTCTTTTTTTCAAATCCTTGTTTTTCATAATTTATGACCATGGCGATGGGCTATAGCCCATGGTCTCGAACGGCATACTATAGCATGCCGTTTTCCATCATTTTTGAGGATTTGAAAAAAAGACGAAAATCATTCCGAGACCATGGGCTATAGCCCATCGTCTCGGAGTCATTTTCGTCTTTTTTTCAAATCCTTGTTTTTCATAATTTATGACCATGGCGATGGGCTATAGCCCATGGTCTCGAACGGCATACTATAGCATGCCGTTTTCCATCATTTTTGAGGATTTGAAAAAAAGACGAAAATCACTCCGAGACCATGGGCTATAGCCCATCGTCTCGGAGTCATTTTCGTCTTTTTTTCAAATCCTTGTTTTTCATCATTTATGACCATGGCGATGGGCTATAGCCCATGGTCTCGAACGGCATACTATAGCATGCCGTTTTGCATCATTTTTGAGGATTTGAAAAAAAGACGAAAATCACTCCGAGACCGTGGGCTATAGCCCATCGTCTCGGAGTCATTTTCGTCTTTTTTTAAAATCCTTGTTTTTCATCATTTATGAACAATAGCGATGGGCTATAGCCCATGGTCTCGAACGGCATACTATAGCATGCCGTTTTCCATCATTTTTGAGGATTTGAAAAAAAGACGAAAATCACTCCGAGGATATGGGCTATAGCCCATCGTCTCGGAGTCACTTTCGTCTTTTTTTCAAATCCTTGTTTTTCATAATTTATGACCATGGCGATGGGCTATAGCCCATGGTCTCGAACGGCATACTATAGCATGCCGTTTTCCATCATTTTTGAGGATTTGAAAAAAAGACGAAAATCACTCCGAGACCATGGGCTATAGCCCATCGTCTCGGAGTCATTTTCGTCTTTTTTTAAAATCCTTGTTTTTCATAATTTATGACCATGGCGATGGGCTATAGCCCATGGTCTCGAACGGCATACTATAGCATGCCGTTTTCCATCATTTTTGAGGATTTGAAAAAAAGACGAAAATCATTCCGAGACCATGGGCTATAGCCCATCGTCTCGGAGTCATTTTCGACTTTTTTTCAAATCCTTGTTTTTCATAATTTATGACCATGGCGATGGGCTATAGCCCATGGTCTCGAACGGCATACTATAGCATTCCGTTTTGCATCATTTTTTAGGATTTGAAAAAAAGACGAAAATCACTCCGAGACCATGGGCTATAGCCCATCGTCTCGGAGTCATTTTCGTCTTTTTTTAAAATCCTTGTTTTTCATCATTTATGAACAATGGCGATGGGCTATAGCCCATGGTCTCGAACGGCATACTGTAGCATGCCGTTTTCCATCATTTTTGAGGATTTGAAAAAAAGACGAAAATCACTCCGAGACCATGGGCTATAGCCCATCGTCTCGGAGTCATTTTCGTCTTTTTTTAAATCCTTTGTTTTTCATAATTTATGACCATGGCGATGGGCTATAGCCCATGGTCTCGAACGGCATACTATAGCATGCCGTTTTCCATCATTTTTGAGGATTTGAAAAAAAGACGAAAATCACTCCAAGACCATGGGCTATAGCCCATCGTCTCGGAGTCATTTTCGTCTTTTTTTCAAATCCTTGTTTTTCATCATTTATGACCATGGCGATGGGCTATATAGCCCATGGTCTCGAACGGCATACTATAGCAAGCCGTTTTCCATCATTTTTGAGGATTTGAAAAAAAGACGAAAATCACTCCGAGACCATGGGCTATAGCCCATGGTCTCGGAGTCATTTTCGTCTTTTTTTCAAATCCTTGTTTTTCATAATTTATGACCATGGCGATGGGCTATAGCCCATGGTCTCGAACGGCATACTATAGCATGCCGTTTTGCATCATTTTTTAGGATTTGAAAAAAAGACGAAAATCACTCCGAGACCATGGGCTATAGCCCATCGTCTCGGAGTCATTTTCGTCTTTTTTTAAAATCCTTGTTTTTCATCATTTATGAACAATGGCGATGGGCTATAGCCCATGGTCTCGAACGGCATACTGTAGCATGCCGTTTTCCATCATTTTTGAGGATTTGAAAAAAAGACGAAAATCACTCCGAGACCATGGGCTATAGGAGTCATTTTCGTCTTTTTTTAAATCCTTTGTTTTTCATAATTTATGACCATGGCGATGGGCTAAAGCCCATGGTCTCGAACGGCATACTATAGCATGCCGTTTTGCATCATTTTTGAGGATTTGAAAAAAAGACGAAAATCACTCCAAGACCATGGGCTATAGCCCATCGTCTCGGAGTCATTTTCGTCTTTTTTTCAAATCCTTGTTTTTCATAATTTATGACCATGGCGATGGGCTATAGCCCATGGTCTCGAACGGCATACTATAGCATGCCGTTTTCCATCATTTTTGAGGATTTGAAAAAAAGACGAAAATCATTCCGAGACCATGGGCTATAGCCCATCGTCTCGGAGTGATTTTCGTCTTTTTTTCAAATCCTTGTTTTTCATAATTTATGACCATGGCGATGGGCTATAGCCCATGGTCTCGAACGGCATACTATAGCATGCCGTTTTCCATCATTTTTGAGGATTTGAAAAAAAGACGAAAATCACTCCGAGACCATGGGCTATAGCCCATCGTCTCGGAGTCATTTTCGTCTTTTTTTCAAATCCTTGTTTTTCATCATTTATGACCATGGCGATGGGCTATAGCCCATGGTCTCGAACGGCATACTATAGCATGCCGTTTTGCATCATTTTTGAGGATTTGAAAAAAAGACGAAAATCACTCCGAGACCGTGGGCTATAGCCCATCGTCTCGGAGTCATTTTCGTCTTTTTTTAAAATCCTTGTTTTTCATCATTTATGAACAATAGCGATGGGCTATAGCCCATGGTCTCGAACGGCATACTATAGCATGCCGTTTTCCATCATTTTTGAGGATTTGAAAAAAAGACGAAAATCACTCCGAGACCATGGGCTATAGCCCATCGTCTCGGAGTCACTTTCGTCTTTTTTTCAAATCCTTGTTTTTCATAATTTATGACCATGGCGATGGGCTATAGCCCATGGTCTCGAACGGCATACTATAGCATGCCGTTTTCCATCATTTTTGAGGATTTGAAAAAAAGACGAAAATCACTCCGAGACCATGGGCTATAGCCCATCGTCTCGGAGTCATTTTCGTCTTTTTTTCAAATGCTTGTTTTTCATCATTTATGACCATGGCGATGGGCTATAGCCCATGGTCTCGAACGGCATACTGTAGCATGCCTTTTTCCATCATTTTTGAGGATTTGAAAAAAAGACGAAAATCACTCCGAGACCATGGGCTATATATAGCCCATCGTCTCGGAGTCATTTTCGTCTTTTTTTTAAATCCTCGTTTTTCATCATTTATGACCATGGCGATGGGCTATAGCCCATGGTCTCGAACGGCATACTATAGCATGCCGTTTTCCATCATTTTTGAGGATTTGAAAAAAAGACGAAAATCACTCCGAGACCATGGGCTATAGCCCATCGTCTCGGAGTCATTTTCGTCTTTTTTTTAAATCCTTCTTTTTCATCATTTATGAACAATGGCGATGGGCTATAGCCCATGGTCTCGAACGGCATACTATAGCATGCCGTTTTCCATCATTTTTGAGGATTTGAAAAAAAGACGAAAATCAATCCGAGACCATGGGCTATAGCCCATCGTCTCGGAGTCATTTTCGTCTTTTTTTCAAATCCTTTGTTTTTCATAATTTATGACCATGGCGATGGGCTATAGCCCATGGTCTCGAACGGCATACTATAGCATGCCGTTTTGCATCATTTTTGAGGATTTGAAAAAAGGACGAAAATCACTCCAAGACCATGGGCTATAGCCCATCGTCTCGGAGTCATTTTCGTCTTTTTTTCAAATCCTTGTTTTTCATAATTTATGACCATGGCGATGGGCTATAGCCCATGGTCTCGAACGGCATACTATAGCATGCCGTTTTCCATCATTTTTGAGGATTTGAAAAAAAGACGAAAATCACTCCGAGACCATGGGCTATAGCCCATCGTCTCGGAGTCATTTTCGTCTTTTTTCAAATCCTTGTTTTTCATCATTTATGACCATGGCGATGGGCTATAGCCCATGGTCTCGAACGGCATACTATAGCATGCCGTTTTGCATCATTTTTGAGGATTTGAAAAAAAGACGAAAATCACTCCGAGACCGTGGGCTATAGCCCATCGTCTCGGAGTCATTTTCGTCTTTTTTTCAAATCCTTGTTTTTCATAATTTATGACCATGGCGATGGGCTATAGCCCATGGTCTCGAACGGCATACTATAGCATGCCGTTTTCCATCATTTTTGAGGATTTGAAAAAAAGACGAAAATCACTCCGAGACCATGGGCTATAGCCCATCGTCTCGGAGTCATTTTCGTCTTTTTTTAAAATCCTTGTTTTTCATCATTTATGAACAATGGCGATGGGCTATAGCCCATGGTCTCGAACGACATACTATAGCATGCCGTTTTCCATCATTTTTGAGGATTTGAAAAAAAGACGAACATCACTCCGAGACCATGGGCTATAGCCCATCGTCTCGGAGTCACTTTCGTCTTTTTTTCAAATCCTTGTTTTTCATAATTTATGACCATGGCGATGGGCTATAGCCCATGGTCTCGAACGGCATACTATAGCATGCCGTTTTCCATCATTTTTGAGGATTTGAAAAAAAGACGAAAATCACTCCGAGACCATGGGCTATAGCCCATCGTCTCGGAGTCATTTTCGTCTTTTTTTCAAATCCTTGTTTTTCATAATTTATGACCATGGCGATGGGCTATAGCCCATGGTCTCGAACGGCATACTATAGCATGCCGTTTTCCATCATTTTTGAGGATTTGAAAAAAAGACGAAAATCACTCCGAGACCATGGGCTATAGCCCATCGTCTCGGAGTCACTTTCGTCTTTTTTTCAAATCCTTGTTTTTCATAATTTATGACCATGGCGATGGGCTATAGCCCATGGTCTCGAACGGCATACTATAGCATGCCGTTTTCCATCGTTTTTGAGGATTTGAAAAAAAGACGAAAATCACTCCGAGACCATGGGCTATAGCCCATCGTCTCGGAGTCATTTTCGTCTTTTTTTCAAATCCTTTGTTTTTCATCATTTATGACCATGGCGATGGGCTATAGCCCATGGTCTCGAACGGCATACTATAGCATGCCGTTTTTCATCATTTTTGAGGATTTGAAAAAAAGACGAAAATCACTCCGAGACCGTGGGCTATAGCCCATCGTCTCGGAGTCATTTTCGTCTTTTTTTCAAATCCTTGTTTTTCATAATTTATGACCATGGCGATGGGCTATAGCCCATGGTCTCGAACGGCATACTATAGCATGCCGTTTTCCATACTTTTTGAGGATTTGAAAAAAAGACGAAAATCACTCTGAGACCATGGGCTATAGCCCATCGTCTCGGAGTCATTTTCGTCTTTTTTTAAAATCCTTGTTTTTCATCATTTATGAACAATGGCGATGGGCTATAGCCCATGGTCTCGAACGGCATACTATAGCATGCCGTTTTCCATCATTTTTGAGGATTTGAAAAAAAGACGAACATCACTCCGAGACCATGGGCTATAGCCCATCGTCTCGGAGTCACTTTCGTCTTTTTTTCAAATCCTTGTTTTTCATAATTTATGACCATGGCGATGGGCTATAGCCCATGGTCTCGAACGGCATACTATAGCATGCCGTTTTCCATCATTTTTGAGGATTTGAAAAAAAGACGAAAATCACTCCGAGACCATGGGCTATAGCCCATCGTCTCGGAGTCATTTTCGTCTTTTTTTCAAATCCTTGTTTTTCATCATTTATGACCATGGCGATGGGCTATATAGCCCATGGTCTCGAACGGCATACTATAGCAAGCCGTTTTCCATCATTTTTGAGGATTTGAAAAAAAGACGAAAATCACTCCGAGACCATGGGCTATAGCCCATCGTCTCGGAGTCATTTTCGTCTTTTTTTCAAATCCTTGTTTTTCATAATTTATGACCATGGCGATGGGCTATATAGCCCATGGTCTCGAACGGCATACTATAGCAAGCCGTTTTCCATCATTTTTGAGGATTTGAAAAAAAGACGAAAATCACTCCGAGACCATGGGCTATAGCCCATCGTCTCAGAGTCATTTTCGTCTTTTTTTCAAATCCTTGTTTTTCATAATTTATGACCATGGCGATGGGCTATAGCCCATGGTCTCGAACGGCATACTATAGCATGCCGTTTTGCATAATTTTTTAGGATTTGAAAAAAAGACGAAAATCACTCCGAGACCATGGGCTATAGCCCATCGTCTCGGAGTCATTTTCGTCTTTTTTTAAAATCCTTGTTTTTCATCATTTATGAACAATAGCGATGGGCTATAGCCCATGGTCTCGAACGGCATACTATAGCATGCGGTTTTGCATCATTTTTTAGGATTTGAAAAAAAGACGAAAATCACTCCGAGACCATGGGCTATAGCCCATCGTCTCGGAGTCATTTTCGTCTTTTTTTAAAATCCTTGTTTTTCATCATTTATGAACAATAGCGATGGCTATAGCCCATGGTCTCGAACGGCATACTATAGCATGCCGTTTTGCATCATTTTTTAGGATTTGAAAAAAAGACGAAAATCACTCCGAGACCATGGGCTATAGCCCATCGTCTCGGAGTCATTTTCGTCTTTTTTTAAAATCCTTGTTTTTCATCATTTATGAACAATAGCGATGGCTATAGCCCATGGTCTCGAACGGCATACTATAGCATGCCGTTTTCCATCATTTTTGAGGATTTGAAAAAAAGACGAAAATCACTCCGAGACCATGGGCTATAGCCCATCGTCTCGGAGTCATTTTCGTCTTTTTTTAAAATCCTTGTTTTTCATCATGAACAATGGCGATGGGCTATAGCCCATGGTCTCGAACGGCATACTATAGCATGCCGTTTTCCATCATTTTTGAGGATTTGAAAAAAAGACGAAAATCACTCCGAGACCATGGGCTATAGCCCATCGTCTCGGAGTCATTTTCGTCTTTTTTTCAAATGCTTGTTTTTCATCATTTATGACCATGGCGATGGGCTATAGCCCATGGTCTCGAACGGCATACTGTAGCATGCCTTTTTCCATCATTTTTGAGGATTTGAAAAAAAGACGAAAATCACTCCGAGACCATGGGCTATATATAGCCCATCGTCTCGGAGTCATTTTCGTCTTTTTTTTAAATCCTCGTTTTTCATCATTTATGACCATGGCGATGGGCTATAGCCCATGGTCTCGAACGGCATACTATAGCATGCCGTTTTCCATCATTTTTGAGGATTTGAAAAAAAGACGAAAATCACTCCGAGACCATGGGCTATAGCCCATCGTCTCGGAGTCATTTTCGTCTTTTTTTTAAATCCTTCTTTTTCATCATTTATGAACAATGGCGATGGGCTATAGCCCATGGTCTCGAACGGCATACTATAGCATGCCGTTTTCCATCATTTTTGAGGATTTGAAAAAAAGACGAAAATCAATCCGAGACCATGGGCTATAGCCCATCGTCTCGGAGTCATTTTCGTCTTTTTTTCAAATCCTTTGTTTTTCATAATTTATGACCATGGCGATGGGCTATAGCCCATGGTCTCGAACGGCATACTATAGCATGCCGTTTTGCATCATTTTTGAGGATTTGAAAAAAGGACGAAAATCACTCCAAGACCATGGGCTATAGCCCATCGTCTCGGAGTCATTTTCGTCTTTTTTTCAAATCCTTGTTTTTCATAATTTATGACCATGGCGATGGGCTATAGCCCATGGTCTCGAACGGCATACTATAGCATGCCGTTTTCCATCATTTTTGAGGATTTGAAAAAAAGACGAAAATCACTCCGAGACCATGGGCTATAGCCCATCGTCTCGGAGTCATTTTCGTCTTTTTTCAAATCCTTGTTTTTCATCATTTATGACCATGGCGATGGGCTATAGCCCATGGTCTCGAACGGCATACTATAGCATGCCGTTTTGCATCATTTTTGAGGATTTGAAAAAAAGACGAAAATCACTCCGAGACCGTGGGCTATAGCCCATCGTCTCGGAGTCATTTTCGTCTTTTTTTCAAATCCTTGTTTTTCATAATTTATGACCATGGCGATGGGCTATAGCCCATGGTCTCGAACGGCATACTATAGCATGCCGTTTTCCATCATTTTTGAGGATTTGAAAAAAAGACGAAAATCACTCCGAGACCATGGGCTATAGCCCATCGTCTCGGAGTCATTTTCGTCTTTTTTTAAAATCCTTGTTTTTCATCATTTATGAACAATGGCGATGGGCTATAGCCCATGGTCTCGAACGACATACTATAGCATGCCGTTTTCCATCATTTTTGAGGATTTGAAAAAAAGACGAACATCACTCCGAGACCATGGGCTATAGCCCATCGTCTCGGAGTCACTTTCGTCTTTTTTTCAAATCCTTGTTTTTCATAATTTATGACCATGGCGATGGGCTATAGCCCATGGTCTCGAACGGCATACTATAGCATGCCGTTTTCCATCATTTTTGAGGATTTGAAAAAAAGACGAAAATCACTCCGAGACCATGGGCTATAGCCCATCGTCTCGGAGTCATTTTCGTCTTTTTTTCAAATCCTTGTTTTTCATCATTTATGACCATGGCGATGGGCTATATAGCCCATGGTCTCGAACGGCATACTATAGCAAGCCGTTTTCCATCATTTTTGAGGATTTGAAAAAAAGACGAAAATCACTCCGAGACCATGGGCTATAGCCCATCGTCTCGGAGTCATTTTCGTCTTTTTTTCGAATCCTTGTTTTTCATAATTTATGACCATGGCGATGGGCTATATAGCCCATGGTCTCGAACGGCATACTATAGCAAGCCGTTTTCCATCATTTTTGAGGATTTGAAAAAAAGACGAAAATCACTCCGAGACCATGGGCTATAGCCCATCGTCTCGGAGTCATTTTCGTCTTTTTTTCAAATCCTTGTTTTTCATAATTTATGACCATGGCGATGGGCTATAGCCCATGGTCTCGAACGGCATACTATAGCATGCCGTTTTGCATCATTTTTTAGGATTTGAAAAAAAGACGAAAATCACTCCGAGACCATGGGCTATAGCCCATCGTCTCGGAGTCATTTTCGTCTTTTTTTAAAATCCTTGTTTTTCATCATTTATGAACAATGGCGATGGGCTATAGCCCATGGTCTCGAACGGCATACTATAGCATGCCGTTTTCCATCATTTTTGAGGATTTGAAAAAAAGACGAAAATCACTCCGAGACCATGGGCTATAGCCCATCGTCTCGGAGTCACTTTCGTCTTTTTTTCAAATCCTTGTTTTTCATAATTTATGACCATGGCGATGGGCTATAGCCCATGGTCTCGAACGGCATACTATAGCATGCCGTTTTCCATCGTTTTTGAGGATTTGAAAAAAAGACGAAAATAACTCCGAGACCATGGGCTATAGCCCATCGTCTCGGAGTCATTTTCGTCTTTTTTTCAAATCCTTTGTTTTTCATAATTTATGACCATGGCGATGGGCTATAGCCCATGGTCTCGAACGGCATACTATAGCATGCCGTTTTGCATCATTTTTGAGGATTTGAAAAAAAGACGAAAATCACTCCAATACCATGGGCTATAGCCCATCGTCTCGGAGTCATTTTCGTCTTTTTTTCAAATCCTTGTTTTTCATCATTTATGACCATGGCGATGGGCTATAGCCCATGGTCTCGAACGGCATACTATAGCATGCCGTTTTGCATCATTTTTTAGGATTTGAAAAAAAGACGAAAATCACTCCGAGACCGTGGGCTATAGCCCATCGTCTCGGAGTCATTTTCGTCTTTTTTTCAAATCCTTGTTTTTCATAATTTATGACCATGGCGATGGGCTATAGCCCATGGTCTCGAACGGCATACTATAGCATGCCGTTTTCCATCATTTTTGAGGATTTGAAAAAAAGACGAAAATCACTCCGAGACCATGGGCTATAGCCCATCGTCTCGGAGTCACTTTCGTCTTTTTTTCAAATCCTTGTTTTTCATAATTTATGACCATGGCGATGGGCTATAGCCCATGGTCTCGAACGGCATACTATAGCATGCCGTTTTCCATCGTTTTTGAGGATTTGAAAAAAAGACGAAAATCACTCCGAGACCATGGGCTATAGCCCATCGTCTCGGAGTCATTTTCGTCTTTTTTTCAAATCCTTTGTTTTTCATCATTTATGACCATGGCGATGGGCTATAGCCCATGGTCTCGAACGGCATACTATAGCATGCCGTTTTGCATCATTTTTTAGGATTTGAAAAAAAGACGAAAATCACTCCGAGACCGTGGGCTATAGCCCATCGTCTCGGAGTCATTTTCGTCTTTTTTTCAAATCCTTGTTTTTCATCATTTATGACCATGGCGATGGGCTATAGCCCATGGTCTCGAACGGCATACTATAGCATGCCGTTTTGCATCATTTTTTAGGATTTGAAAAAAAGACGAAAATCACTCCGAGACCGTGGGCTATAGCCCATCGTCTCGGAGTCATTTTCGTCTTTTTTTCAAATCCTTGTTTTTCATAATTTATGACCATGGCGATGGGCTATAGCCCATGGTCTCGAACGGCATACTATAGCATGCCGTTTTCCATCATTTTTGAGGATTTGAAAAAAAGACGAAAATCACTCCGAGACCATGGGCTATAGCCCATCGTCTCGGAGTAACTTTCGTCTTTTTTTCAAATCCTTGTTTTTCATAATTTATGACCATGGCGATGGGCTATAGCCCATGGTCTCGAACGGCATACTATAGCATGCCGTTTTCCATCGTTTTTGAGGATTTGAAAAAAAGACGAAAATCACTCCGAGACCATGGGCTATAGCCCATCGTCTCGGAGTCATTTTCGTCTTTTTTTCAAATCCTTTGTTTTTCATCATTTATGACCATGGCGATGGGCTATAGCCCATGGTCTCGAACGGCATACTATAGCATGCCGTTTTTCATCATTTTTGAGGATTTGAAAAAAAGACGAAAATCACTCCGAGACCGTGGGCTATAGCCCATCGTCTCGGAGTCATTTTCGTCTTTTTTTCAAATCCTTGTTTTTCATAATTTATGACCATGGCGATGGGCTATAGCCCATGGTCTCGAACGGCATACTATAGCATCCCGTTTTCCATACTTTTTGAGGATTTGAAAAAAAGACGAAAATCACTCTGAGACCATGGGCTATAGCCCATCGTCTCGGAGTCATTTTCGTCTTTTTTTAAAATCCTTGTTTTTCATCATTTATGAACAATGGCGATGGGCTATAGCCCATGGTCTCGAACGGCATACTATAGCATGCCGTTTTCCATCATTTTTGAGGATTTGAAAAAAAGACGAACATCACTCCGAGACCATGGGCTATAGCCCATCGTCTCGGAGTCACTTTCGTCTTTTTTTCAAATCCTTGTTTTTCATAATTTATGACCATGGCGATGGGCTATAGCCCATGGTCTCGAACGGCATACTATAGCATGCCGTTTTCCATCATTTTTGAGGATTTGAAAAAAAGACGAAAATCACTCCGAGACCATGGGCTATAGCCCATCGTCTCGGAGTCATTTTCGTCTTTTTTTCAAATCCTTGTTTTTCATCATTTATGACCATGGCGATGGGCTATATAGCCCATGGTCTCGAACGGCATACTATAGCAAGCCGTTTTCCATCATTTTTGAGGATTTGAAAAAAAGACGAAAATCACTCCGAGACCATGGGCTATAGCCCATCGTCTCAGAGTCATTTTCGTCTTTTTTTCAAATCCTTGTTTTTCATAATTTATGACCATGGCGATGGGCTATAGCCCATGGTCTCGAACGGCATACTATAGCATGCCGTTTTGCATAATTTTTTAGGATTTGAAAAAAAGACGAAAATCACTCCGAGACCATGGGCTATAGCCCATCGTCTCGGAGTCATTTTCGTCTTTTTTTAAAATCCTTGTTTTTCATCATTTATGAACAATAGCGATGGGCTATAGCCCATGGTCTCGAACGGCATACTATAGCATGCGGTTTTGCATCATTTTTTAGGATTTGAAAAAAAGACGAAAATCACTCCGAGACCATGGGCTATAGCCCATCGTCTCGGAGTCATTTTCGTCTTTTTTTAAAATCCTTGTTTTTCATCATTTATGAACAATAGCGATGGCTATAGCCCATGGTCTCGAACGGCATACTATAGCATGCCGTTTTCCATCATTTTTGAGGATTTGAAAAAAAGACGAAAATCACTCCGAGACCATGGGCTATAGCCCATCATCTCGGAGTCATTTTCGTCTTTTTTTCAAATCCTTTGTTTTTCATAATTTATGACCATGGCGATGGGCTATAGCCCAT
This sequence comes from Electrona antarctica, assembly GCF_951216825.1. Classification (NCBI taxonomy): domain Eukaryota; kingdom Metazoa; phylum Chordata; class Actinopteri; order Myctophiformes; family Myctophidae; genus Electrona; species Electrona antarctica. The sequence goes on along the minus strand of NC_136789.1, from coordinate 38,820,833 downwards.
CGTCTCGGAGTCACTTTCGTCTTTTTTTCAAATCCTTGTTTTTCATAATTTATGACCATGGCGATGGGCTATAGCCCATGGTCTCGAACGGCATACTATAGCATGCCGTTTTCCATCATTTTTGAGGATTTGAAAAAAAGAAGAAAATCACTCCGAGACCATGGGCTATAGCCCATCGTCTCGGAGTCATTTTCGTCTTTTTTTAAAATCCTTGTTTTTCATCATTTATGAACAATGGCGATGGGCTATAGCCCATGGTCTCGAACGGCATACTATAGCATGCCGTTTTCCATCATTTTTGAGGATTTGAAAAAAAGACGAAAATCACTCCGAGACCATGGGCTATAGCCCATCGTCTCGGAGTCATTTTCGTCTTTTTTTCAAATCCTTGTTTTTCATCATTTATGACCATGGCGATGGGCTATAGCCCATGGTCTCGAACGGCATACTGTAGCATGCCTTTTTCCATCATTTTTGAGGATTTGAAAAAAAGACGAAAATCACTCCGAGACCATGGGCTATAGCCCATCGTCTCGGAGTCATTTTCGTCTTTTTTTCAAATCCTCGTTTTTCATCATTTATGACCATGGCGATGGGCTATAGCCCATGGTCTCGAACGGCATACTATAGCATGCCGTTTTCCATCATTTTTGAGGATTTGAAAAAAAGACGAAAATCACTCCGAGACCATGGGCTATAGCCCATCGTCTCGGAGTCATTTTCGTCTTTTTTTTAAATCCTTCTTTTTCATCATTTATGAACAATGGCGATGGGCTATAGCCCATGGTCTCGAACGGCATACTATAGCATGCCGTTTTCCATCATTTTTGAGGATTTGAAAAAAAGACGAAAATCAATCCGAGACCATGGGCTATAGCCCATCGTCTCGGAGTCATTTTCGTCTTTTTTTCAAATCCTTTGTTTTTCATAATTTATGACCATGGCGATGGGCTATAGCCCATGGTCTCGAACGGCATACTATAGCATGCCGTTTTGCATCATTTTTGAGGATTTGAAAAAAAGAAGAAAATCACTCCAAGACCATGGGCTATAGCCCATCGTCTCGGAGTCATTTTCGTCTTTTTTTCAAATCCTTGTTTTTCATAATTTATGACCATGGCGATGGGCTATAGCCCATGGTCTCGAACGGCATACTATAGCATGCCGTTTTCCATCATTTTTGAGGATTTGAAAAAAAGACGAAAATCACTCCGAGACCATGGGCTATAGCCCATCGTCTCGGAGTCATTTTCGTCTTTTTTCAAATCCTTGTTTTTCATCATTTATGACCATGGCGATGGGCTATAGCCCATGGTCTCGAACGGCATACTATAGCATGCCGTTTTGCATCATTTTTGAGGATTTGAAAAAAAGACGAAAATCACTCCGAGACCGTGGGCTATAGCCCATCGTCTCGGAGTCCTTTTCGTCTTTTTTTCAAATCCTTGTTTTTCATAATTTATGACCATGGCGATGGGCTATAGCCCATGGTCTCGAACGGCATACTATAGCATGCCGTTTTCCATCATTTTTGAGGATTTGAAAAAAAGACGAAAATCACTCCGAGACCATGGGCTATAGCCCATCGTCTCGGAGTCATTTTCGTCTTTTTTTCAAATCCTTGTTTTTCATAATTTATGACCATGGCGATGGGCTATAGCCCATGGTCTCGAACGGCATACTATATATAGCATGCCGTTTTCCATCATTTTTGAGGATTTGAAAAAAAGACGAAAATCACTCCGAGACCATGGGCTATAGCCCATCGTCTCGGAGTCATTTTCGTCTTTTTTCAAATCCTTGTTTTTCATCATTTATGACCATGGCGATGGGCTATAGCCCATGGTCTCGAACGGCATACTATAGCATGCCGTTTTGCATCATTTTTGAGGATTTGAAAAAAAGACGAAAATCACTCCGAGACCGTGGGCTATAGCCCATCGTCTCGGAGTCATTTTCGTCTTTTTTTCAAATCCTTGTTTTTCATAATTTATGACCATGGCGATGGGCTATAGCCCATGGTCTCGAACGGCATACTATAGCATGCCGTTTTCCATCATTTTTGAGGATTTGAAAAAAAGACGAAAATCACTCCGAGACCATGGGCTATAGCCCATCGTCTCGGAGTCATTTTCGTCTTTTTTTCAAATCCTTGTTTTTCATCATTTATGACCATGGCGATGGGCTATAGCCCATGGTCTCGAACGGCATACTGTAGCATGCCTTTTTCCATCATTTTTGAGGATTTGAAAAAAAGACGAAAATCACTCCGAGACCATGGGCTATAGCCCATCGTCTCGGAGTCATTTTCGTCTTTTTTTCAAATCCTCGTTTTTCATCATTTATGACCATGGCGATGGGCTATAGCCCATGGTCTCGAACGGCATACTATAGCATGCCGTTTTCCATCATTTTTGAGGATTTGAAAAAAAGACGAAAATCACTCCGAGACCATGGGCTATAGCCCATCGTCTCGGAGTCATTTTCGTCTTTTTTTTAAATCCTTCTTTTTCATCATTTATGAACAATGGCGATGGGCTATAGCCCATGGTCTCGAACGGCATACTATAGCATGCCGTTTTCCATCATTTTTGAGGATTTGAAAAAAAGACGAAAATCAATCCGAGACCATGGGCTATAGCCCATCGTCTCGGAGTCATTTTCGTCTTTTTTTCAAATCCTTTGTTTTTCATAATTTATGACCATGGCGATGGGCTATAGCCCATGGTCTCGAACGGCATACTATAGCATGCCGTTTTGCATCATTTTTGAGGATTTGAAAAAAAGAAGAAAATCACTCCAAGACCATGGGCTATAGCCCATCGTCTCGGAGTCATTTTCGTCTTTTTTTCAAATCCTTGTTTTTCATAATTTATGACCATGGCGATGGGCTATAGCCCATGGTCTCGAACGGCATACTATAGCATGCCGTTTTCCATCATTTTTGAGGATTTGAAAAAAAGACGAAAATCACTCCGAGACCATGGGCTATAGCCCATCGTCTCGGAGTCATTTTCGTCTTTTTTCAAATCCTTGTTTTTCATCATTTATGACCATGGCGATGGGCTATAGCCCATGGTCTCGAACGGCATACTATAGCATGCCGTTTTGCATCATTTTTGAGGATTTGAAAAAAAGACGAAAATCACTCCGAGACCGTGGGCTATAGCCCATCGTCTCGGAGTCCTTTTCGTCTTTTTTTCAAATCCTTGTTTTTCATAATTTATGACCATGGCGATGGGCTATAGCCCATGGTCTCGAACGGCATACTATAGCATGCCGTTTTCCATCATTTTTGAGGATTTGAAAAAAAGACGAAAATCACTCCGAGACCATGGGCTATAGCCCATCGTCTCGGAGTCATTTTCGTCTTTTTTTCAAATCCTTGTTTTTCATAATTTATGACCATGGCGATGGGCTATAGCCCATGGTCTCGAACGGCATACTATATATAGCATGCCGTTTTCCATCATTTTTGAGGATTTGAAAAAAAGACGAAAATCACTCCGAGACCATGGGCTATAGCCCATCGTCTCGGAGTCATTTTCGTCTTTTTTCAAATCCTTGTTTTTCATCATTTATGACCATGGCGATGGGCTATAGCCCATGGTCTCGAACGGCATACTATAGCATGCCGTTTTGCATCATTTTTGAGGATTTGAAAAAAAGACGAAAATCACTCCGAGACCGTGGGCTATAGCCCATCGTCTCGGAGTCATTTTCGTCTTTTTTTCAAATCCTTGTTTTTCATAATTTATGACCATGGCGATGGGCTATAGCCCATGGTCTCGAACGGCATACTATAGCATGCCGTTTTCCATCATTTTTGAGGATTTGAAAAAAAGACGAAAATCACTCCGAGACCATGGGCTATAGCCCATCGTCTCGGAGTCATTTTCGTCTTTTTTTAAAATCCTTGTTTTTCATAATTTATGAACAATGGCGATGGGCTATAGCCCATGGTCTCGAACGGCATACTATAGCATGCCGTTTTCCATCATTTTTGAGGATTTGAAAAAAAGACGAACATCACTCCGAGACCATGGGCTATAGCCCATCGTCTCGGAGTCACTTTCGTCTTTTTTTCAAATCCTTGTTTTTCATAATTTATGACCATGGCGATGGGCTATAGCCCATGGTCTCGAACGGCATACTATAGCATGCCGTTTTCCATCATTTTTGAGGATTTGAAAAAAAGACGAAAATCACTCCGAGACCATGGGCTATAGCCCATCGTCTCGGAGTCATTTTCGTCTTTTTTTCAAATCCTTGTTTTTCATCATTTATGACCATGGCGATGGGCTATATAGCCCATGGTCTCGAACGGCATACTATAGCAAGCCGTTTTCCATCATTTTTGACGATTTGAAAAAAAGACGAAAATCACTCCGAGACCATGGGCTATAGCCCATTGTCTCGGAGTCATTTTCGTCTTTTTTTCAAATCCTTGTTTTTCATAATTTATGACCATGGCGATGGGCTATAGCCCATGGTCTCGAACGGCATACTATAGCATGCCGTTTTCCATCATTTTTGAGGATTTGAAAAAAAGACGAAAATCACTCCGAGACCATGGGCTATAGCCCATCGTCTCGGAGTCATTTTCGTCTTTTTTTAAAATCCTTGTTTTTCATCATTTATGAACAATGGCGATGGGCTATAGCCCATGGTCTCGAACGGCATACTATAGCATGCCGTTTTCCATCATTTTTGAGGATTTGAAAAAAAGACGAACATCACTCCGAGACCATGGGCTATAGCCCATCGTCTCGGAGTCACTTTCGTCTTTTTTTCAAAAACTTGTTTTTCATAATTTATGACCATGGCGATGGGCTATAGCCCATGGTCTCGAACGGCATACTATAGCATGCCGTTTTCCATCATTTTTGAGGATTTGAAAAAAAGACGAAAATCACTCCGAGACCATGGGCTATAGCCCATCGTCTCGGAGTCATTTTCGTCTTTTTTTCAAATCCTTGTTTTTCATCATTTATGACCATGGCGATGGGCTATATAGCCCATGGTCTCGAACGGCATACTATAGCAAGCCGTTTTCCATCATTTTTGAGGATTTGAAAAAAAGACGAAAATCACTCCGAGACCATGGGCTATAGCCCATCGTCTCGGAGTAATTTTCGTCTTTTTTTCAAATCCTTTGTTTTTCATAATTTATGACCATGGCGATGGGCTATAGCCCATGGTCTCGAACGGCATACTATAGCATGCCGTTTTGCATCATTTTTGAGGATTTGAAAAAAAGACGAAAATCACTCCAAGACCATGGGCTATAGCCCATCGTCTCGGAGTCATTTTCGTCTTTTTTTCAAATCCTTGTTTTTCATCATTTATGACCATGGCGATGGGCTATAGCCCATGGTCTCGAACGGCATACTATAGCATGCCGTTTTGCATCATTTTTGAGGATTTGAAAAAAAGACGAAAATCACTCCGAGACCATGGGCTATAGCCCATCGTCTCGGAGTCATTTTCGTCTTTTTTCAAATCCTTGTTTTTCATCATTTATGACCATGGCGATGGGCTATAGCCCATGGTCTCGAACGGCATACTATAGCATGCCGTTTTGCATCATTTTTGAGGATTTGAAAAAAAGACGAAAATCACTCCGAGACCGTGGGCTATAGCCCATCGTCTCGGAGTCCTTTTCGTCTTTTTTTCAAATCCTTGTTTTTCATAATTTATGACCATGGCGATGGGCTATAGCCCATGGTCTCGAACGGCATACTATAGCATGCCGTTTTCCATCATTTTTGAGGATTTGAAAAAAAGACGAAAATCACTCCGAGACCATGGGCTATAGCCCATCGTCTCGGAGTCATTTTCGTCTTTTTTTCAAATCCTTGTTTTTCATAATTTATGACCATGGCGATGGGCTATAGCCCATGGTCTCGAACGGCATACTATATATAGCATGCCGTTTTCCATCATTTTTGAGGATTTGAAAAAAAGACGAAAATCACTCCGAGACCATGGGCTATAGCCCATCGTCTCGGAGTCATTTTCGTCTTTTTTCAAATCCTTGTTTTTCATCATTTATGACCATGGCGATGGGCTATAGCCCATGGTCTCGAACGGCATACTATAGCATGCCGTTTTGCATCATTTTTGAGGATTTGAAAAAAAGACGAAAATCACTCCGAGACCGTGGGCTATAGCCCATCGTCTCGGAGTCATTTTCGTCTTTTTTTCAAATCCTTGTTTTTCATAATTTATGACCATGGCGATGGGCTATAGCCCATGGTCTCGAACGGCATACTATAGCATGCCGTTTTCCATCATTTTTGAGGATTTGAAAAAAAGACGAAAATCACTCCGAGACCATGGGCTATAGCCCATCGTCTCGGAGTCATTTTCGTCTTTTTTTCAAATCCTTGTTTTTCATAATTTATGACCATGGCGATGGGCTATAGCCCATGGTCTCGAACGGCATACTATATATAGCATGCCGTTTTCCATCATTTTTGAGGATTTGAAAAAAAGACGAAAATCACTCCGAGACCATGGGCTATAGCCCATCGTCTCGGAGTCATTTTCGTCTTTTTTCAAATCCTTGTTTTTCATCATTTATGACCATGGCGATGGGCTATAGCCCATGGTCTCGAACGGCATACTATAGCATGCCGTTTTGCATCATTTTTGAGGATTTGAAAAAAAGACGAAAATCACTCCGAGACCGTGGGCTATAGCCCATCGTCTCGGAGTCATTTTCGTCTTTTTTTCAAATCCTTGTTTTTCATAATTTATGACCATGGCGATGGGCTATAGCCCATGGTCTCGAACGGCATACTATAGCATGCCGTTTTCCATCATTTTTGAGGATTTGAAAAAAAGACGAAAATCACTCCGAGACCATGGGCTATAGCCCATCGTCTCGGAGTCATTTTCGTCTTTTTTTAAAATCCTTGTTTTTCATAATTTATGAACAATGGCGATGGGCTATAGCCCATGGTCTCGAACGGCATACTATAGCATGCCGTTTTCCATCATTTTTGAGGATTTGAAAAAAAGACGAACATCACTCCGAGACCATGGGCTATAGCCCATCGTCTCGGAGTCACTTTCGTCTTTTTTTCAAATCCTTGTTTTTCATAATTTATGACCATGGCGATGGGCTATAGCCCATGGTCTCGAACGGCATACTATAGCATGCCGTTTTCCATCATTTTTGAGGATTTGAAAAAAAGACGAAAATCACTCCGAGACCATGGGCTATAGCCCATCGTCTCGGAGTCATTTTCGTCTTTTTTTCAAATCCTTGTTTTTCATCATTTATGACCATGGCGATGGGCTATATAGCCCATGGTCTCGAACGGCATACTATAGCAAGCCGTTTTCCATCATTTTTGACGATTTGAAAAAAAGACGAAAATCACTCCGAGACCATGGGCTATAGCCCATTGTCTCGGAGTCATTTTCGTCTTTTTTTCAAATCCTTGTTTTTCATAATTTATGACCATGGCGATGGGCTATAGCCCATGGTCTCGAACGGCATACTATAGCATGCCGTTTTCCATCATTTTTGAGGATTTGAAAAAAAGACGAAAATCACTCCGAGACCATGGGCTATAGCCCATCGTCTCGGAGTCATTTTCGTCTTTTTTTAAAATCCTTGTTTTTCATCATTTATGAACAATGGCGATGGGCTATAGCCCATGGTCTCGAACGGCATACTATAGCATGCCGTTTTCCATCATTTTTGAGGATTTGAAAAAAAGACGAACATCACTCCGAGACCATGGGCTATAGCCCATCGTCTCGGAGTCACTTTCGTCTTTTTTTCAAAAACTTGTTTTTCATAATTTATGACCATGGCGATGGGCTATAGCCCATGGTCTCGAACGGCATACTATAGCATGCCGTTTTCCATCATTTTTGAGGATTTGAAAAAAAGACGAAAATCACTCCGAGACCATGGGCTATAGCCCATCGTCTCGGAGTCATTTTCGTCTTTTTTTCAAATCCTTGTTTTTCATCATTTATGACCATGGCGATGGGCTATATAGCCCATGGTCTCGAACGGCATACTATAGCAAGCCGTTTTCCATCATTTTTGAGGATTTGAAAAAAAGACGAAAATCACTCCGAGACCATGGGCTATAGCCCATCGTCTCGGAGTAATTTTCGTCTTTTTTTCAAATCCTTTGTTTTTCATAATTTATGACCATGGCGATGGGCTATAGCCCATGGTCTCGAACGGCATACTATAGCATGCCGTTTTGCATCATTTTTGAGGATTTGAAAAAAAGACGAAAATCACTCCAAGACCATGGGCTATAGCCCATCGTCTCGGAGTCATTTTCGTCTTTTTTTCAAATCCTTGTTTTTCATCATTTATGACCATGGCGATGGGCTATAGCCCATGGTCTCGAACGGCATACTATAGCATGCCGTTTTGCATCATTTTTGAGGATTTGAAAAAAAGATGAAAATCACTCCGAGACCGTGGGCTATAGCCCATTGTCTCGGAGTCATTTTCGTCTTTTTTTCAAATCCTTGTTTTTCATAATTTATGACCATGGCGATGGGCTATAGCCCATGGTCTCGAACGGCATACTATAGCATGCCGTTTTCCATCATTTTTGAGGATTTGAAAAAAAGACGAACATCACTCCGAGACCATGGGCTATAGCCCATCGTCTCGGAGTCACTTTCGTCTTTTTTTCAAATCCTTGTTTTTCATAATTTATGACCATGGCGATGGGCTATAGCCCATGGTCTCGAACGGCATACTATAGCATGCCGTTTTCCATCATTTTTGAGGATTTGAAAAAAAGACGAAAATCACTCCGAGACCATGGGCTATAGCCCATCGTCTCGGAGTCATTTTCGTCTTTTTTTCAAATCCTTGTTTTTCATCATTTATGACCATGGCGATGGGCTATATAGCCCATGGTCTCGAACGGCATACTATAGCAAGCCGTTTTCCATCATTTTTGAGGATTTGAAAAAAAGACGAAAATCACTCCGAGACCATGGGCTATAGCCCATCGTCTCGGAGTCATTTTCGTCTTTTTTTCAAATCCTTGTTTTTCATAATTTATGACCATGGCGATGGGCTATATAGCCCATGGTCTCGAACGGCATACTATAGCAAGCCGTTTTCCATCATTTTTGAGGATTTGAAAAAAAGACGAAAATCACTCCGAGACCATGGGCTATAGCCCATCGTCTCGGAGTCATTTTCGTCTTTTTTTCAAATCCTTGTTTTTCATCATTTATGAACAATGGCGATGGGCTATAGCCCATGGTCTCGAACGGCATACTATAGCATGCCGTTTTCCATCATTTTTGAGGATTTGAAAAAAAGACGAAAATCACTCCGAGACCATGGGCTATAGCCCATCGTCTCGGAGTCACTTTCGTCTTTTTTTCAAATCCTTGTTTTTCATAATTTATGACCATGGCGATGGGCTATAGCCCATGGTCTCGAACGGCATACTATAGCATGCCGTTTTCCATCATTTTTGAGGATTTGAAAAAAAGACGAAAATCACTCCGAGACCATGGGCTATAGCCCATCGTCTCGGAGTCATTTTCGTCTTTTTTTCAAATCCTTTGTTTTTCATAATTTATGACCATGGCGATGGGCTATAGCCCATGGTCTCGAACGGCATACTATAGCATGCCGTTTTGCATCATTTTTGAGGATTTGAAAAAAAGACGAAAATCACTCCAAGACCATGGGCTATAGCCCATCGTCTCGGAGTCATTTTCGTCTTTTTTTCAAATCCTTGTTTTTCATCATTTATGACCATGGCGATGGGCTATATAGCCCATGGTCTCGAACGGCATACTATAGCAAGCCGTTTTCCATCATTTTTGAGGATTTGAAAAAAAGACGAAAATCACTCCGAGACCATGGGCTATAGCCCATCGTCTCGGAGTCATTTTCGTCTTTTTTTCAAATCCTTGTTTTTCATCATTTATGAACAATGGCGATGGGCTATAGCCCATGGTCTCGAACGGCATACTATAGCATGCCGTTTTCCATCATTTTTGAGGATTTGAAAAAAAGACGAAAATCACTCCGAGACCATGGGCTATAGCCCATCGTCTCGGAGTCATTTTCGTCTTTTTTTCAAATCCTTGTTTTTCATCATTTATGACCATGGCGATGGGCTATATAGCCCATGGTCTCGAACGGCATACTATAGCAAGCCGTTTTCCATCATTTTTGAGGATTTGAAAAAAAGACGAAAATCACTCCGAGACCATGGGCTATAGCCCATCGTCTCGGAGTCATTTTCGTCTTTTTTTCAAATCCTTGTTTTTCATAATTTATGACCATGGCGATGGGCTATATAGCCCATGGTCTCGAACGGCATACTATAGCAAGCCGTTTTCCATCATTTTTGAGGATTTGAAAAAAAGACGAAAATCACTCCGAGACCATGGGCTATAGCCCATCGTCTCGGAGTCATTTTCGTCTTTTTTTCAAATCCTTGTTTTTCATCATTTATGAACAATGGCGATGGGCTATAGCCCATGGTCTCGAACGGCATACTATAGCATGCCGTTTTCCATCATTTTTGAGGATTTGAAAAAAAGACGAAAATCACTCCGAGACCATGGGCTATAGCCCATCGTCTCGGAGTCACTTTCGTCTTTTTTTCAAATCCTTGTTTTTCATAATTTATGACCATGGCGATGGGCTATAGCCCATGGTCTCGAACGGCATACTATAGCATGCCGTTTTCCATCATTTTTGAGGATTTGAAAAAAAGACGAAAATCACTCCGAGACCATGGGCTATAGCCCATCGTCTCGGAGTCATTTTCGTCTTTTTTTCAAATCCTTTGTTTTTCATAATTTATGACCATGGCGATGGGCTATAGCCCATGGTCTCGAACGGCATACTATAGCATGCCGTTTTGCATCATTTTTGAGGATTTGAAAAAAAGACGAAAATCACTCCAAGACCATGGGCTATAGCCCATCGTCTCGGAGTCATTTTCGTCTTTTTTTCAAATCCTTGTTTTTCATCATTTATGACCATGGCGATGGGCTATATAGCCCATGGTCTCGAACGGCATACTATAGCAAGCCGTTTTCCATCATTTTTGAGGATTTGAAAAAAAGACGAAAATCACTCCGAGACCATGGGCTATAGCCCATCGTCTCGGAGTCATTTTCGTCTTTTTTTCAAATCCTTGTTTTTCAAAATTTATGACCATGGCGATGGGCTATATAGCCCATGGTCTCGAACGGCATACTATAGCAAGCCGTTTTCCATCATTTTTGAGGATTTGAAAAAAAGACGAAAATCACTCCGAGACCATGGGCTATAGCCCATCGTCTCGGAGTCATTTTCGTCTTTTTTTCAAATCCTTGTTTTTCATCATTTATGAACAATGGCGATGGGCTATAGCCCATGGTCTCGAACGGCATACTATAGCATGCCGTTTTCCATCATTTTTGAGGATTTGAAAAAAAGACGAAAATCACTCCGAGACCATGGGCTATAGCCCATCGTCTCGGAGTCACTTTCGTCTTTTTTTCAAATCCTTGTTTTTCATAATTTATGACCATGGCGATGGGCTATAGCCCATGGTCTCGAACGGCATACTATAGCATGCCGTTTTCCATCATTTTTGAGGATTTGAAAAAAAGACGAAAATCACTCCGAGACCATGGGCTATAGCCCATCGTCTCGGAGTCATTTTCGTCTTTTTTTCAAATCCTTTGTTTTTCATAATTTATGACCATGGCGATGGGCTATAGCCCATGGTCTCGAACGGCATACTATAGCATGCCGTTTTGCATCATTTTTGAGGATTTGAAAAAAAGACGAAAATCACTCCAAGACCATGGGCTATAGCCCATCGTCTCGGAGTCATTTTCGTCTTTTTTTCAAATCCTTGTTTTTCATCATTTATGACCATGGCGATGGGCTATAGCCCATGGTCTCGAACGGCATACTATAGCATGCCGTTTTGCATCATTTTTGAGGATTTGAAAAAAAGACGAAAATCACTCCGAGACCGTGGGCTATAGCCCATCGTCTCGGAGTCATTTTCGTCTTTTTTTCAAATCCTTGTTTTTCATAATTTATGACCATGGCGATGGGCTATAGCCCATGGTCTCGAACGGCATACTATAGCATGCCGTTTTCCATCATTTTTGAGGATTTGAAAAAAAGACGAAAATCACTCCGAGACCATGGGCTATAGCCCATCGTCTCGGAGTCATTTTCGTCTTTTTTTAAAATCCTTCTTTTTCATCATTTATGAACAATGGCGATGGGCTATAGCCCATGGTCTCGAACGGCATACTATAGCATGCCGTTTTCCATCATTTTTGAGGATTTGAAAAAAAGACGAAAATCACTCCAAGACCATGGGCTATAGCCCATCGTCTCGGAGTCATTTTCGTCTTTTTTTCAAATCCTTGTTTTTCATAATTTATGACCATGGCGATGGGCTATAGCCCATGGTCTCGAACGGCATACTATAGCATGCCGTTTTCCATCATTTTTGAGGATTTGAAAAAAAGACGAAAATCACTCCGAGACCATGGGCTATAGCCCATCGTCTCGGAGTCATTTTCGTCTTTTTTCAAATCCTTGTTTTTCATCATTTATGACCATGGCGATGGGCTATAGCCCATGGTCTCGAACGGCATACTATAGCATGCCGTTTTGCATCATTTTTGAGGATTTGAAAAAAAGACGAAAATCACTCCGAGACCGTGGGCTATAGCCCATCGTCTCGGAGTCATTTTCGTCTTTTTTTCAAATCCTTGTTTTTCATAATTTATGACCATGGCGATGGGCTATAGCCCATGGTCTCGAACGGCATACTATAGCATGCCGTTTTCCATCATTTTTGAGGATTTGAAAAAAAGACGAAAATCACTCCGAGACCATGGGCTATAGCCCATCGTCTCGGAGTCATTTTCGTCTTTTTTTAAAATCCTTGTTTTTCATCATTTATGAACAATGGCGATGGGCTATAGCCCATGGTCTCGAACGGCATACTATAGCATGCCGTTTTCCATCATTTTTGAGGATTTGAAAAAAAGACGAAAATCACTCCGAGACCATGGGCTATAGCCCATCGTCTCGGAGTCACTTTCGTCTTTTTTTCAAATCCTTGTTTTTCATAATTTATGACCATGGCGATGGGCTATAGCCCATGGTCTCGAACGGCATACTATAGCATGCCGTTTTCCATCATTTTTGAGGATTTGAAAAAAAGACGAAAATCACTCCGAGACCATGGGCTATAGCCCATCGTCTCGGAGTCATTTTCGTCTTTTTTTCAAATCCTTTGTTTTTCATAATTTATGACCATGGCGATGGGCTATAGCCCATGGTCTCGAACGGCATACTATAGCATGCCGTTTTGCATCATTTTTGAGGATTTGAAAAAAAGACGAAAATCACTCCAAGACCATGGGCTATAGCCCATCGTCTCGGAGTCATTTTCGTCTTTTTTTCAAATCCTTGTTTTTCATCATTTATGACCATGGCGATGGGCTATAGCCCATGGTCTCGAACGGCATACTATAGCATGCCGTTTTGCATCATTTTTGAGGATTTGAAAAAAAGACGAAAATCACTCCGAGACCGTGGGCTATAGCCCATCGTCTCGGAGTCATTTTCGTCTTTTTTTCAAATCCTTGTTTTTCATAATTTATGACCATGGCGATGGGCTATAGCCCATGGTCTCGAACGGCATACTATAGCATGCCGTTTTCCATCATTTTTGAGGATTTGAAAAAAAGACGAAAATCACTCCGAGACCATGGGCTATAGCCCATCGTCTCGGAGTCATTTTCGTCTTTTTTTCAAATCCTTGTTTTTCATAATTTATGACCATGGCGATGGGCTATAGCCCATGGTCTCGAACGGCATACTATAGCATGCCGTTTTCCATCATTTTTGAGGATTTGAAAAAAAGACGAAAATCACTCCGAGACCATGGGCTATAGCCCATCGTCTCGGAGTCATTTTCGTCTTTTTTTCAAATCCTTGTTTTTCATCATTTATGACCATGGCGATGGGCTATATAGCCCATGGTCTCGAACGGCATACTATAGCAAGCCGTTTTCCATCATTTTTGAGGATTTGAAAAAAAGACGAAAATCACTCCGAGACCATGGGCTATAGCCCATCGTCTCGGAGTCATTTTCGTCTTTTTTTCAAATCCTTGTTTTTCATAATTTATGACCATGGCGATGGGCTATATAGCCCATGGTCTCGAACGGCATACTATAGCAAGCCGTTTTCCATCATTTTTGAGGATTTGAAAAAAAGACGAAAATCACTCCGAGACCATGGGCTATAGCCCATCGTCTCGGAGTCATTTTCGTCTTTTTTTCAAATCCTTGTTTTTCATCATTTATGAACAATGGCGATGGGCTATAGCCCATGGTCTCGAACGGCATACTATAGCATGCCGTTTTCCATCATTTTTGAGGATTTGAAAAAAAGACGAAAATCACTCCGAGACCATGGGCTATAGCCCATCGTCTCGGAGTCATTTTCGTCTTTTTTTCAAATCCTTGTTTTTCATAATTTATGACCATGGCGATGGGCTATAGCCCATGGTCTCGAACGGCATACTATAGCATGCCGTTTTCCATCATTTTTGAGGATTTGAAAAAAAGACGAAAATCACTCCGAGACCATGGGCTATAGCCCATCGTCTCGGAGTCATTTTCGTCTTTTTTTCAAATCCTTGTTTTTCATCATTTATGACCATGGCGATGGGCTATATAGCCCATGGTCTCGAACGGCATACTATAGCAAGCCGTTTTCCATCATTTTTGAGGATTTGAAAAAAAGACGAAAATCACTCCGAGACCATGGGCTATAGCCCATCGTCTCGGAGTCATTTTCGTCTTTTTTTCAAATCCTTGTTTTTCATCATTTATGAACAATGGCGATGGGCTATAGCCCATGGTCTCGAACGGCATACTATAGCATGCCGTTTTCCATCATTTTTGAGGATTTGAAAAAAAGACGAAAATCACTCCGAGACCATGGGCTATAGCCCATCGTCTCGGAGTCACTTTCGTCTTTTTTTCAAATCCTTGTTTTTCATAATTTATGACCATGGCGATGGGCTATAGCCCATGGTCTCGAACGGCATACTATAGCATGCCGTTTTCCATCATTTTTGAGGATTTGAAAAAAAGACGAAAATCACTCCGAGACCATGGGCTATAGCCCATCGTCTCGGAGTCATTTTCGTCTTTTTTTCAAATCCTTTGTTTTTCATAATTTATGACCATGGCGATGGGCTATAGCCCATGGTCTCGAACGGCATACTATAGCATGCCGTTTTGCATCATTTTTGAGGATTTGAAAAAAAGACGAAAATCACTCCAAGACCATGGGCTATAGCCCATCGTCTCGGAGTCATTTTCGTCTTTTTTTCAAATCCTTGTTTTTCATCATTTATGACCATGGCGATGGGCTATAGCCCATGGTCTCGAACGGCATACTATAGCATGCCGTTTTGCATCATTTTTGAGGATTTGAAAAAAAGACGAAAATCACTCCGAGACCGTGGGCTATAGCCCATCGTCTCGGAGTCATTTTCGTCTTTTTTTCAAATCCTTGTTTTTCATAATTTATGACCATGGCGATGGGCTATAGCCCATGGTCTCGAACGGCATACTATAGCATGCCGTTTTCCATCATTTTTGAGGATTTGAAAAAAAGACGAAAATCACTCCGAGACCATGGGCTATAGCCCATCGTCTCGGAGTCATTTTCGTCTTTTTTTAAAATCCTTGTTTTTCATCATTTATGAACAATGGCGATGGGCTATAGCCCATGGTCTCGAACGGCATACTATAGCATGCCGTTTTCCATCATTTTTGAGGATTTGAAAAAAAGACGAAAATCACTCCAAGACCATGGGCTATAGCCCATCGTCTCGGAGTCATTTTCGTCTTTTTTTCAAATCCTTGTTTTTCATAATTTATGACCATGGCGATGGGCTATAGCCCATGGTCTCGAACGGCATACTATAGCATGCCGTTTTCCATCATTTTTGAGGATTTGAAAAAAAGACGAAAATCACTCCGAGACCATGGGCTATAGCCCATCGTCTCGGAGTCATTTTCGTCTTTTTTCAAATCCTTGTTTTTCATCATTTATGACCATGGCGATGGGCTATAGCCCATGGTCTCGAACGGCATACTATAGCATGCCGTTTTGCATCATTTTTGAGGATTTGAAAAAAAGACGAAAATCACTCCGAGACCGTGGGCTATAGCCCATCGTCTCGGAGTCATTTTCGTCTTTTTTTCAAATCCTTGTTTTTCATAATTTATGACCATGGCGATGGGCTATAGCCCATGGTCTCGAACGGCATACTATAGCATGCCGTTTTCCATCATTTTTGAGGATTTGAAAAAAAGACGAAAATCACTCCGAGACCATGGGCTATAGCCCATCGTCTCGGAGTCATTTTCGTCTTTTTTTAAAATCCTTGTTTTTCATCATTTATGAACAATGGCGATGGGCTATAGCCCATGGTCTCGAACGGCATACTATAGCATGCCGTTTTCCATCATTTTTGAGGATTTGAAAAAAAGACGAAAATCACTCCGAGACCATGGGCTATAGCCCATCGTCTCGGAGTCACTTTCGTCTTTTTTTCAAATCCTTGTTTTTCATAATTTATGACCATGGCGATGGGCTATAGCCCATGGTCTCGAACGGCATACTATAGCATGCCGTTTTCCATCATTTTTGAGGATTTGAAAAAAAGACGAAAATCACTCCGAGACCATGGGCTATAGCCCATCGTCTCGGAGTCATTTTCGTCTTTTTTTAAAATCCTTGTTTTTCATCATGTATGAACAATGGCGATGGGCTATAGCCCATGGTCTCGAACGGCATACTATAGCATGCCGTTTTCCATCATTTTTGAGGATTTGAAAAAAAGACGAACATCACTCCGAGACCATGGGCTATAGCCCATCGTCTCGGAGTCACTTTCGTCTTTTTTTCAAATCCTTGTTTTTCATAATTTATGACCATGGCGATGGGCTATAGCCCATGGTCTCGAACGGCATACTATAGCATGCCGTTTTCCATCATTTTTGAGGATTTGAAAAAAAGACGAAAATCACTCCGAGACCATGGGCTATAGCCCATCGTCTCGGAGTCATTTTCGTCTTTTTTTCAAATCCTTGTTTTTCATCATTTATGACCATGGCGATGGGCTATATAGCCCATGGTCTCGAACGGCATACTATAGCAAGCCGTTTTCCATCATTTTTGAGGATTTGAAAAAAAGACGAAAATCACTCCGAGACCATGGGCCCATCGTCTCGGAGTCATTTTCGTCTTTTTTTCAAATCCTTGTTTTTCATAATTTATGACCATGGCGATGGGCTATATAGCCCATGGTCTCGAACGGCATACTATAGCAAGCCGTTTTCCATCATTTTTGAGGATTTGAAAAAAAGACGAAAATCACTCCGAGACCATGGGCTATAGCCCATCGTCTCGGAGTCATTTTCGTCTTTTTTTCAAATCCTTGTGACCGCCATGGTCATAAATCCGCCATTTATGACCATGGCGATGGGCTATAGCCCATGGTCTCGAACGGCATACTATAGCATGCCGTTTTGCATCATTTTTTAGGATTTGAAAAAAAGACGAAAATCACTCCGAGACCATGGGCTATAGCCCATCGTCTCGGAGTCATTTTCGTCTTTTTTAAAAATCCTTGTTTTTCATCATTTATGAACAATGGCGATGGGCTATAGCCCATGGTCTCGAACGGCATACTATAGCATGCCGTTTTCCATCATTTTTGAGGATTTGAAAAAAAGACGAAAATCACTCCGAGACCATGGGCTATAGCCCATCGTCTCGGAGTCACTTTCGTCTTTTTTTCAAATCCTTGTTTTTCATAATTTATGACCATGGCGATGGGCTATAGCCCATGGTCTCGAACGGCATACTATAGCATGCCGTTTTCCATCATTTTTGAGGATTTGAAAAAAAGACAAAAATCACTCCGAGACCATGGGCTATAGCCCATCGTCTCGGAGTCATTTTCGTCTTTTTTTCAAATCCTTTGTTTTTCAAATTTATGACCATGGCGATGGGCTATAGCCCATGGTCTCGAACGGCATACTATAGCATGCCGTTTTGCATCATTTTTGAGGATTTGAAAAAAATACGAAAATCACTCCAAGACCATGGGCTATAGCCCATCGTCTCGGAGTCATTTTCGTCTTTTTTTCAAATCCTTGTTTTTCATCATTTATGACCATGGCGATGGGCTATAGCCCATGGTCTCGAACGGCATACTATAGCATGCCGTTTTGCATCATTTTTGAGGATTTGAAAAAAAGACGAAAATCACTCCGAGACCGTGGGTTATAGCCCATCGTCTCGGAGTCATTTTCGTCTTTTTTTCAAATCCTTTGTTTTTCATAATTTATGACCATGGCGATGGGCTATAGCCCATGGTCTCGAACGGCATACTATAGCATGCCGTTTTGCATCATTTTTGAGGATTTGAAAAAAAGACGAAAATCACTCCAAGACCATGGGCTATAGCCCATCGTCTCGGAGTCATTTTCGTCTTTTTTTCAAATCCTTGTTTTTCATCATTTATGACCATGGCGATGGGCTATAGCCCATGGTCTCGAACGGCATACTATAGCATGCCGTTTTGCATCATTTTTGAGGATTTGAAAAAAAGACGAAAATCACTCCGAGACCATGGGCTATAGCCCATCGTCTCGGAGTCATTTTCGTCTTTTTTCAAATCCTTGTTTTTCATCATTTATGACCATGGCGATGGGCTATAGCCCATGGTCTCGAACGGCATACTATAGCATGCCGTTTTGCATCATTTTTGAGGATTTGAAAAAAAGACGAAAATCACTCCGAGACCGTGGGCTATAGCCCATCGTCTCGGAGTCCTTTTCGTCTTTTTTTCAAATCCTTGTTTTTCATAATTTATGACCATGGCGATGGGCTATAGCCCATGGTCTCGAACGGCATACTATAGCATGCCGTTTTCCATCATTTTTGAGGATTTGAAAAAAAGACGAAAATCACTCCGAGACCATGGGCTATAGCCCATCGTCTCGGAGTCATTTTCGTCTTTTTTTCAAATCCTTTGTTTTTCATAATTTATGACCATGGCGATGGGCTATAGCCCATGGTCTCGAACGGCATACTATAGCATGCCGTTTTGCATCATTTTTGAGGATTTGAAAAAAAGACGAAAATCACTCCAAGACCATGGGCTATAGCCCATCGTCTCGGAGTCATTTTCGTCTTTTTTTCAAATCCTTGTTTTTCATCATTTATGACCATGGCGATGGGCTATAGCCCATGGTCTCGAACGGCATACTATAGCATGCCGTTTTGCATCATTTTTGAGGATTTAAAAAAAAGACGAAAATCACTCCGAGACCGTGGGCTATAGCCCATCGTCTCGGAGTCATTTTCGTCTTTTTTTCAAATCCTTGTTTTTCATAATTTATGACCATGGCGATGGGCTATAGCCCATGGTCTCGAACGGCATACTATAGCATGCCGTTTTCCATCATTTTTGAGGATTTGAAAAAAAGACGAAAATCACTCCAAGACCATGGGCTATAGCCCATCGTCTCGGAGTCATTTTCGTCTTTTTTTCAAATCCTTGTTTTTCATCATTTATGACCATGGCGATGGGCTATAGCCCATGGTCTCGAACGGCATACTATAGCATGCCGTTTTGCATCATTTTTGAGGATTTGAAAAAAAGACGAAAATCACTCCGAGACCGTGGGTTATAGCCCATCGTCTCGGAGTCATTTTCGTCTTTTTTTCAAATCCTTTGTTTTTCATAATTTATGACCATGGCGATGGGCTATAGCCCATGGTCTCGAACGGCATACTATAGCATGCCGTTTTGCATCATTTTTGAGGATTTGAAAAAAAGACGAAAATCACTCCAAGACCATGGGCTATAGCCCATCGTCTCGGAGTCATTTTCGTCTTTTTTTCAAATCCTTGTTTTTCATCATTTATGACCATGGCGATGGGCTATAGCCCATGGTCTCGAACGGCATATTATAGCATGCCGTTTTGCATCATTTTTGAGGATTTGAAAAAAAGACGAAAATCACTCCGAGACCATGGGCTATAGCCCATCGTCTCGGAGTCATTTTCGTCTTTTTTCAAATCCTTGTTTTTCATCATTTATGACCATGGCGATGGGCTATAGCCCATGGTCTCGAACGGCATACTATAGCATGCCGTTTTGCATCATTTTTGAGGATTTGAAAAAAAGACGAAAATCACTCCGAGACCGTGGGCTATAGCCCATCGTCTCGGAGTCCTTTTCGTCTTTTTTTCAAATCCTTGTTTTTCATAATTTATGACCATGGCGATGGGCTATAGCCCATGGTCTCGAACGGCATACTATAGCATGCCGTTTTCCATCATTTTTGAGGATTTGAAAAAAAGACGAAAATCACTCCGAGACCATGGGCTATAGCCCATCGTCTCGGAGTCATTTTCGTCTTTTTTTCAAATCCTTTGTTTTACATAATTTATGACCATGGCGATGGGCTATAGCCCATGGTCTCGAACGGCATACTATAGCATGCCGTTTTGCATCATTTTTGAGGATTTGAAAAAAAGACGAAAATCACTCCAAGACCATGGGCTATAGCCCATCGTCTCGGAGTCATTTTCGTCTTTTTTTCAAATCCTTGTTTTTCATCATTTATGACCATGGCGATGGGCTATAGCCCATGGTCTCGAACGGCATACTATAGCATGCCGTTTTGCATCATTTTTGAGGATTTAAAAAAAAGACGAAAATCACTCCGAGACCGTGGGCTATAGCCCATCGTCTCGGAGTCATTTTCGTCTTTTTTTCAAATCCTTGTTTTTCATAATTTATGACCATGGCGATGGGCTATAGCCCATGGTCTCGAACGGCATACTATAGCATGCCGTTTTCCATCATTTTTGAGGATTTGAAAAAAAGACGAAAATCACTCCGAGACCATGGGCTATAGCCCATCGTCTCGGAGTCATTTTCGTCTTTTTTTAAAATCCTTGTTTTTCATCATTTATGAACAATGGCGATGGGCTATAGCCCATGGTCTCGAACGGCATACTAAAGCATGCCGTTTTCCATCATTTTTGAGGATTTGAAAAAAAGACGAAAATCACTCCGAGACCATGGGCTATAGCCCATCGTCTCGGAGTCACTTTCGTCTTTTTTTCAAATCCTTGTTTTTCATAATTTATGACCATGGCGATGGGCTATAGCCCATGGTCTCGAACGGCATACTATAGCATGCCGTTTTCCATCATTTTTGAGGATTTGAAAAAAAGACAAAAATCACTCCGAGACCATGGGCTATAGCCCATCGTCTCGGAGTCATTTTCGTCTTTTTTTCAAATCCTTGTTTTTCATAATTTATGACCATGGCGATGGGCTATATAGCCCATGGTCTCGAACGGCATACTATAGCAAGCCGTTTTCCATCATTTTTGAGGATTTGAAAAAAAGACGAAAATCACTCCGAGACCATGGGCTATAGCCCATCGTCTCGGAGTCATTTTCGTCTTTTTTTCAAATCCTTGTTTTTCATAATTTATGACCATGGTGATGGGCTATATAGCCCATGGTCTCGAACGGCATACTATAGCAAGCCGTTTCCATCATTTTTGAGGATTTGAAAAAAAGACGAAAATCACTCCGAGACCATGGGCTATAGCCCATCGTCTCGGAGTCATTTTCGTCTTTTTTTCAAATCCTTGTTTTTCATAATTTATGACCATGGCGATGGGCTATAGCCCATGGTCTCGAACGGCATACTATAGCATGCCGTTTTGCATCATTTTTTAGGATTTGAAAAAAAGACGAAAATCACTCCGAGACCATGGGCTATAGCCCATCGTCTCGGAGTCATTTTCGTCTTTTTTTAAAATCCTTGTTTTTCATCATTTATGAACAATGGCGATGGGCTATAGCCCATGGTCTCGAACGGCATACTATAGCATGCCGTTTTCCATCATTTTTGAGGATTTGAAAAAAAGACGAAAATCACTCCGAGACCATGGGCTATAGCCCATCGTCTCGGAGTCACTTTCGTCTTTTTTTCAAATCCTTGTTTTTCATAATTTATGACCATGGCGATGGGCTATAGCCCATGGTCTCGAACGGCATACTATAGCATGCCGTTTTCCATCATTTTTGAGGATTTGAAAAAAAGACGAAAATCACTCCGAGACCATGGGCTATAGCCCATCGTCTCGGAGTCATTTTCGTCTTTTTTTCAAATCCTTTGTTTTTCATAATTTATGACCATGGCGATGGGCTATAGCCCATGGTCTCGAACGGCATACTATAGCATGCCGTTTTGCATCATTTTTGAGGATTTGAAAAAAAGACGAAAATCACTCCAAGACCATGGGCTATAGCCCATCGTCTCGGAGTCATTTTCGTCTTTTTTTCAAATCCTTGTTTTTCATCATTTATGACCATGGCGATGGGCTATAGCCCATGGTCTCGAACGGCATACTATAGCATGCCGTTTTCCATCATTTTTGAGGATTTAAAAAAAAGACGAAAATCACTCCGAGACCGTGGGCTATAGCCCATCGTCTCGGAGTCATTTTCGTCTTTTTTTCAAATCCTTGTTTTTCATAATTTATGACCATGGCGATGGGCTATAGCCCATGGTCTCGAACGGCATACTATAGCATGCCGTTTTCCATCATTTTTGAGGATTTGAAAAAAAGACGAAAATCACTCCGAGACCATGGGCTATAGCCCATCGTCTCGGAGTCATTTTCGTCTTTTTTTAAAATCCTTGTTTTTCATCATTTATGAACAATGGCGATGGGCTATAGCCCATGGTCTCGAACGGCATACTAAAGCATGCCGTTTTCCATCATTTTTGAGGATTTGAAAAAAAGACGAAAATCACTCCGAGACCATGGGCTATAGCCCATCGTCTCGGAGTCACTTTCGTCTTTTTTTCAAATCCTTGTTTTTCATAATTTATGACCATGGCGATGGGCTATAGCCCTGTCAGGGACCGAGTTGGTTGGAAGGAGAGACACAGGGAAACTTGTTGTGGGTTTAACTTAAAAGTTCATTTGTGGTATTTATTTCGTGGTTCCAAATAATAATAAACAAATAACAAATGTGGGCCCAAACAAAATGAGATCAACTTAAACATAACTAAACAAAACCTGAACTGAACAACACAACTGATCTAACCAGAATGGCACATGAGGGGAACATATATAGGGATGGGTCAACCCATCCGAAACACAAGGGGGTAAATACAAAGACTGTAACTCCAACCCACTATCAACAACCCCTGCCCCTCCCCATGGTGCAGAGAGACTGTGGTGCAGTCCGATTGTCCCCAGCAGCTGCCAATATGGAGCAGCTGGCTCCCCTTGCTCTGGCCAGCCAATCAGTGAACTGAAAACTCAAAGAAAACTCAGTCAGCTCAAAATGTAAATAAACAGACAAAACTAAATAATAGTCATTCCAGCTGTGTGTCTTGTGTATAGTTATTTCAATGTGTTTGTGTGTTAAGTGTATGTAAAACATCATGAGAATGTATATAACCTAAATAAATAGACAAAAAGGAAAAGTCACCATACAATATAGGCTGTCTCAATGTGAGGCTGCTGAGGCAGCCCTCACACACTCCCCCCCTTCGGAACTCTCGCTGAAACAGCGAGAGAGGTAATCTGAAGTCACGTTGAGTTTGCCGGGGATGTGCTGCACTGTAAAGCGGAAGGGTTGCATGGCCAGGTACCACCTTGTGATGCGGCCATTGGTGTCTTTCATCCGCTGCATCCACTGGAGGGCTCTATGGTCAGTCTGGATAGTGAATTCCCTCCCCAGGAGGTAATACTTGAATGAGTCGAGGGCCCACTTGATGGCCAGGGCTTCTTTTTCTACCGTGGAATAACGAACCTCTCTTGGCACCAGCTTGCGGCTGATGAATGCCAGGGGGTGTTGGTCCTCCATCGGGCCCTGCAGAAGAACAGCTCCGATCCCCCTGTCTGAAGCATCAGTCTGTAAAACGAACGGCTTCTCAAAGTCAGGACTGTGTAGGACAGGATTCGTACCCAGAGCCTGCTGAATGTCTCTAAAGGCTGCCATTGCCTCCTTCGTCCACCGGAGACCATTGGGGCGTGTTTTTCCGGTCATGTCTGTGAGGATAGCCGCTCTGTCTGACATATTGGGTATAAACCGATGATAGAAGCCTGCCATGCCCAGGAAGGACCTCAGCTGCTTCTTGGTATGAGGTAGGGGACAGGAGTTGATGGCATGGACCTTGTGGACCTGTGGTTTGATAACCCCCCTCCCAATTACAAACCCCAAGTACTCCGTCTCCTCCTTGGCGAACACACATTTTGCAGGGTTAATGGTCAGGCCTGCCGATTGGATCCGCCCCAGGACCTCCCCCAAATGTCGAAGATGTTCGTCCCAAGAGGCACTGAAAATAACTACATCATCAAGATATGAACATGCATAGTCATAACATCCTCTCAATACCTGATCCATAAGTCTTTGAAAGGTTGCTGGGGCCCCATGCAACCCAAATGGCATAACACAGAACTGGAAAAGCCCCCATGGAGTCCGAAAGGCTGTCAGCTCCCTAGACCGCCTGGAAAGATTGACTTGCCAGTAGCCCTTGCATAAGTCAATGGTGGTCAGGTACTTTGCTTTGCCCAGCCGTTCAATCAGGTCATCAATACGTGGTGTTGGGTAAGAATCAAATTTTGACACAGAGTTCAGGTATCTAAAATCAATACAAAATCGTATTGTGCCATCTTTCTTTGGGACTAGAACAACTGGGTTACACCACTCACTTTTAGACTCCTCAATGGTGCCCAGGGACAGCATCAGATCCACCTCCTTTTTCAGGGAGTCCTGGAGGCGTTCTGGGATCCTGTAACTCATACGTTTTATGTCAGCTTTTTCTGTTAAGACAATGTCATGTTCAACAATATTTGTGCGGCCTGGATATTCTTGAAATATTTGCGGATTACATAAAGCTTTCACCTGGTTTTGTTGATCAGTTGACAGATGGCCTAGATCAAACACTGCTGGGGCAGGTGAGGGCAAATATTGGTCGTCTACAGCCTCCTCCTCGTCCACCACTTTGATCATCATAACCCCTGCAGTCTTCTCTGGTCTTTCAGCCCATTCTTTGAGGAGGTTCACATGCAACACCTTACTTGAACGTGGCCGTCCTGGTGTTGCAACCTGGTAGGTGGTAGGTCCAAGTTGTTTCTCCACCTCAAATGGCCCTTGCCACTTTGCCAGTAGCTTGTTGTCGCTGGTGGGTAGCATGACCAGAACTTTCTGTCCTGGGCTAAAGGACCTCTGTCGTGCTGACTTATCATACCACGTTTTTTGATACTGTTGGGCCTCTGCCATGTGCTGCTGAGCCAGTTTTGTCATCCTCTGTAGCTTTTCTCGCATCTGAAACACATAGGTTATTACATCGACATCTCCCTCCTCCCTCTGGTCCCCTTCCCAGGTCTCCTTCAGCAAGGTCAGAGGTCCCCTCACCTCATGACCATACAGCAGTTCAAATGGAGAGAACCCAGTTGAGGCTTGGGGTACTTCCCTATATGCAAAGAGGAGGTAAGGTAGCCATTGGTCCCAGTCAGAGCCAGTGTCATCAACAAACTTACGGAGCATTTGTTCAAGAGTCTGGTTGAACCTCTCTGTTAGTCCATCCGTCTGTGGATGGTAAGGTGTCGTTCGTATCCTCTTGATGCCTAGCAGTTGGTAAACCTGTTTGAGGAGGTTGGACATAAAGTTTGAGCCCTGATCAGTTAAAATTTCCCGGGCCAGGCCCACCCTGGAGAAAAACTGCACCAAGGAGAATGCCACCGTCTTTGCTTTGGTATTTTTTAGAGGGAACACTTCTGGATATCTAGTAGCATAGTCTGTAATCACCAGCATGTAACGGTTTCCAGCTTTACTTTTTTCAACCGGACCAACCACGTCCATACCCAATCGTTCGAAGGGGGTGCTAATAATGGGGAGAGGCTGTAGGGGAGCTCTCGAGGGTTTTTTAGCTGATGACTTCTGACATTGAGGGCAAGTCCTACAAAACTGGGTAACATCTGCTCGTAGACCAGGCCAGTCAAAATGTCGTTTAATGCGTGCCAGGGTCTTGTGTTTCCCTAGGTGGCCCGCCCAGGGAACTGAATGGCCCAAGGTAAGTACCGTCTCTCGGGCTGCCTCGGGAACGACTATCTGCTTAACTGGCCCCTGCTGATGGTAGAGCATACCCTTCTGTAGGAAATACTCTTCTCTAGAGCTGTTCTCCAACCCATCACCCCCCTCTTTGGCATTACCCAATAGTGTAGCTAAACTGGGGTCATCCTGTTGCATCTGCACCATGTTTAAAGGCACCTTAAAGCCCAGTGGCAGATCTGGAGCTATCTCCTCTGTTGTTTTTACCACAGTATGCTGGAACTTCTCCTGCTTCCTTTGTCTCTTTGGCTTTCGGGCTTTCCCTGGCTGTTGGTCTAGGTCTGCATCATAAAAGGGCAGGGTACTGAGGGTTACAGAGGGCTCATCTACCAACTTGGCTTGGGCTCTGGTTACGGCAACATTACAACTGTGAGGTTTGTGCAACAAATCAAATAAGACAGGCAGGTCCCTACCTAACACGGCTGGAAAAGGCAGATTATCGGCCACTCCAATGTTCAACAGATACGTTTGCCCTTGCACTTCAATGTACATGTCTGCTGTGGGGTACGGCTTCTTATCTCCATGCACACAGCAAATGGGGATTGTCTCAAAAGGGTGAATAACATTGGGTGGCACAAATTTCTGGTGCACAAGGGTCTGATCACTGCCGGTGTCAATTAGGGCCTTCAGTGTCTTCCCATTAATTTTAACAGTTTCCATATTCATGCTTTGATCATTATTCGTTTTTAAATCATGTTTTCGTGGCACCACACACATTTGAGTGAGCTTCATTGGGTTCTTCGGGCAATTGGGTTTGATATGGCCTTCCTCTCCACACAAGTAGCAAGTGGGTAGTCTATTAGCCTGTTTAGTTTGTGTATTCGTTGGCTGGTTTTCCCTGATGGGAGCCTTACCCACACCTGGTGTTGACTTCTGGTGGTATTGAGGAGAGGCAGGCCAGCGATTGTCTTTTGCAGCCCTCCAGGTGCTGTAGCTCCATGGTTGTCCTGTCCTCCTGGCGGCCACAAACGTATCAGCTAGCGACGCAGCCTCTGCTGCCGATTGGGGATCACGCTCCTTGATCCATATCTGAAGCTCAGGGGACAACATGCGTAAGTATTGCTCCAAAATGATCATTTCACCCACATCCTTAACAGTTTTATCTTTAGGTCGGATCCACTTCTGATAGAGCTCCTTTAACCTTACATACAGTTCTTTGGGCGTTTCACCCGATTCAACATCAGTGTTGCGAAATCTCTGCCTATAAGTCTCTGGATTAATGTCATACTTTCTTAGAATGGCATTTTTAACATTCTCGTAATCATGAGTCTCATCAACATCCATATGTACATAGGCACTTCTCGCCTTGCCAGTAAGCAATGGAATTAGGCGAAAAACCCAATCTGATTTAGGCCACCTACATGCTGCTGAGATTTTTTCAAAAGTTATCAGAAAATGCTCAATATCATCATTCTCAGATAGTTTTTCTAATCTAGGCTCTGGAGAGAAACGAAACCGACCTGAGGTGGTGACATCTGGAGAACCATCTGGAGACACTGTTGCTGGGGCTGGTGGACCAGGTTCAGGGCCTGGAGCCTGCTCTGGGGGAGCATGCGCCTCCCCCTCCAGCTGCAACTGTTGGAACTGATTTTTCAGTGCATTGTAACGTTGCTCCTGACGAGCATCCCGGGTCTCCTGCATGGCCATGTGGGCCTGAAACATACCAGCCAGGTCTGCCAGTGTTGGCTCTCGGCTGGTCTCCTCAGTGTCCTCTCCAGTGGCTCCAAGTTCTGGATTATCCTCATCCTCCTGTGTTGGTTTTGTTGGTGCTCTTGTTCCTCTTCCACGTAACATGATTCATCTGTTTTTTTTTTTTTTTTTAAACAAACAAAAAAAATAATACTGAAACCCTCCTGTGCTCTCCACCGGCCGATCCCACCACTGCCACCATCTGTCAGGGACCGAGTTGGTTGGAAGGAGAGACACAGGGAAACTTGTTGTGGGTTTAACTTAAAAGTTCATTTGTGGTATTTATTTCGTGGTTCCAAATAATAATAAACAAATAACAAATGTGGGCCCAAACAAAATGAGATCAACTTAAACATAACTAAACAAAACCTGAACTGAACAACACAACTGATCTAACCAGAATGGCACATGAGGGGAACATATATAGGGATGGGTCAACCCATCCGAAACACAAGGGGGTAAATACAAAGACTGTAACTCCAACCCACTATCAACAACCCCTGCCCCTCCCCATGGTGCAGAGAGACTGTGGTGCAGTCCGATTGTCCCCAGCAGCTGCCAATATGGAGCAGCTGGCTCCCCTTGCTCTGGCCAGCCAATCAGTGAACTGAAAACTCAAAGAAAACTCAGTCAGCTCAAAATGTAAATAAACAGACAAAACTAAATAATAGTCATTCCAGCTGTGTGTCTTGTGTATAGTTATTTCAATGTGTTTGTGTGTTAAGTGTATGTAAAACATCATGAGAATGTATATAACCTAAATAAATAGACAAAAAGGAAAAGTCACCATACAATATAGGCTGTCTCAATGTGAGGCTGCTGAGGCAGCCCTCACAAGCCCATGGTCTCGAACGGCATACTATAGCATGCCGTTTTCCATCATTTTTGAGGATTTGAAAAAAAGACAAAAATCACTCCGAGACCATGGGCTATAGCCCATCGTCTCGGAGTCATTTTCGTCTTTTTTTCAAATCCTTTGTTTTTCATAATTTATGACCATGGCGATGGGCTATAGCCCATGGTCTCGAACGGCATACTATAGCATGCCGTTTTGCATCATTTTTGAGGATTTGAAAAAAAGACGAAAATCACTCCGAGACCGTGGGCTATAGCCCATCGTCTCGGAGTCATTTTCGTCTTTTTTTCAAATCCTTGTTTTTCATAATTTATGACCATGGCGATGGGCTATAGCCCATGGTCTCGAACGGCATACTATAGCATGCCGTTTTCCATCATTTTTGAGGATTTGAAAAAAAGACGAAAATCACTCCGAGACCATGGGCTATAGCCCATCGTCTCGGAGTCATTTTCGTCTTTTTTTAAAATCCTTGTTTTTCATAATTTATGACCATGGCGATGGGCTATAGCCCATGGTCTCGAACGGCATACTATAGCATGCCGTTTTCCATCATTTTTGAGGATTTGAAAAAAAGACGAAAATCACTCCGAGACCATGGGCTATAGCCCATCGTCTCGGAGTCATTTTCGTCTTTTTTTCAAATCCTTGTTTTTCATCATTTATGACCATGGCGATGGGCTATATAGCCCATGGTCTCGAACGGCATACTATAGCAAGCCGTTTTCCATCATTTTTGAGGATTTGAAAAAAAGACGAAAATCACTCCGAGACCATGGGCTATAGCCCATCGTCTCGGAGTCACTTTCGTCTTTTTTTCAAATCCTTGTTTTTCATAATTTATGTCCATGGCGATGGGCTATAGCCCATGGTCTCGAACGGCATACTATAGCATGCCGTTTTCCATCATTTTTGAGGATTTGAAAAAAAGACGAAAATCACTCCGAGACCATGGGCTATAGCCCATCGTCTCGGAGTCATTTTCGTCTTTTTTTCAAATCCTTTGTTTTTCATAATTTATGACCATGGCGATGGGCTATAGCCCATGGTCTCGAACGGCATACTATAGCATGCAATTTTGCATCATTTTTGAGGATTTGAAAAAAAGACGAAAATCACTCCGAGACCATGGGCTATAGCCCATCGTCTCGGAGTCATTTTCGTCTTTTTTTCAAATCCTTGTTTTTCATAATTTATGACCATGGCGATGGGCTATATAGCCCATGGTCTCGAACGGCATACTATAGCAAGCCGTTTCCATCATTTTTGAGGATTTGAAAAAAAGACGAAAATCACTCCGAGACCATGGGCTATAGCCCATCGTCTCGGAGTCATTTTCGTCTTTTTTTTAAATCCTTCTTTTTCATCATTTATGAACAATGGCGATGGGCTATAGCCCATGGTCTCGAACGGCATACTATAGCATGCCGTTTTCCATCATTTTTGAGGATTTGAAAAAAAGACGAAAATCAATCCGAGACCATGGGCTATAGCCCATCGTCTCGGAGTCATTTTCGTCTTTTTTTCAAATCCTTTGTTTTTCATAATTTATGACCATGGCGATGGGCTATAGCCCATGGTCTCGAACGGCATACTATAGCATGCCGTTTTGCATCATTTTTGAGGATTTGAAAAAAAGAAGAAAATCACTCCAAGACCATGGGCTATAGCCCATCGTCTCGGAGTCATTTTCGTCTTTTTTTCAAATCCTTGTTTTTCATAATTTATGACCATGGCGATGGGCTATAGCCCATGGTCTCGAACGGCATACTATAGCATGCCGTTTTCCATCATTTTTGAGGATTTGAAAAAAAGACGAAAATCACTCCGAGACCATGGGCTATAGCCCATCGTCTCGGAGTCATTTTCGTCTTTTTTCAAATCCTTGTTTTTCATCATTTATGACCATGGCGATGGGCTATAGCCCATGGTCTCGAACGGCATACTATAGCATGCCGTTTTGCATCATTTTTGAGGATTTGAAAAAAAGACGAAAATCACTCCGAGACCGTGGGCTATAGCCCATCGTCTCGGAGTCCTTTTCGTCTTTTTTTCAAATCCTTGTTTTTCATAATTTATGACCATGGCGATGGGCTATAGCCCATGGTCTCGAACGGCATACTATAGCATGCCGTTTTCCATCATTTTTGAGGATTTGAAAAAAAGACGAAAATCACTCCGAGACCATGGGCTATAGCCCATCGTCTCGGAGTCATTTTCGTCTTTTTTTCAAATCCTTGTTTTTCATAATTTATGACCATGGCGATGGGCTATAGCCCATGGTCTCGAACGGCATACTATATATAGCATGCCGTTTTCCATCATTTTTGAGGATTTGAAAAAAAGACGAAAATCACTCCGAGACCATGGGCTATAGCCCATCGTCTCGGAGTCATTTTCGTCTTTTTTCAAATCCTTGTTTTTCATCATTTATGACCATGGCGATGGGCTATAGCCCATGGTCTCGAACGGCATACTATAGCATGCCGTTTTGCATCATTTTTGAGGATTTGAAAAAAAGACGAAAATCACTCCGAGACCGTGGGCTATAGCCCATCGTCTCGGAGTCATTTTCGTCTTTTTTTCAAATCCTTGTTTTTCATAATTTATGACCATGGCGATGGGCTATAGCCCATGGTCTCGAACGGCATACTATAGCATGCCGTTTTCCATCATTTTTGAGGATTTGAAAAAAAGACGAAAATCACTCCGAGACCATGGGCTATAGCCCATCGTCTCGGAGTCATTTTCGTCTTTTTTTAAAATCCTTGTTTTTCATAATTTATGAACAATGGCGATGGGCTATAGCCCATGGTCTCGAACGGCATACTATAGCATGCCGTTTTCCATCATTTTTGAGGATTTGAAAAAAAGATGAACATCACTCCGAGACCATGGGCTATAGCCCATCGTCTCGGAGTCACTTTCGTCTTTTTTTCAAATCCTTGTTTTTCATAATTTATGACCATGGCGATGGGCTATAGCCCATGGTCTCGAACGGCATACTATAGCATGCCGTTTTCCATCATTTTTGAGGATTTGAAAAAAAGACGAAAATCACTCCGAGACCATGGGCTATAGCCCATCGTCTCGGAGTCATTTTCGTCTTTTTTTCAAATCCTTGTTTTTCATCATTTATGACCATGGCGATGGGCTATATAGCCCATGGTCTCGAACGGCATACTATAGCAAGCCGTTTTCCATCATTTTTGACGATTTGAAAAAAAGACGAAAATCACTCCGAGACCATGGGCTATAGCCCATGGTCTCGGAGTCATTTTCGTCTTTTTTTCAAATCCTTGTTTTTCATAATTTATGACCATGGCGATGGGCTATAGCCCATGGTCTCGAACGGCATACTATAGCATGCCGTTTTCCATCATTTTTGAGGATTTGAAAAAAAGACGAAAATCACTCCGAGACCATGGGCTATAGCCCATCGTCTCGGAGTCATTTTCGTCTTTTTTTAAAATCCTTGTTTTTCATCATTTATGAACAATGGCGATGGGCTATAGCCCATGGTCTCGAACGGCATACTATAGCATGCCGTTTTCCATCATTTTTGAGGATTTGAAAAAAAGACGAACATCACTCCGAGACCATGGGCTATAGCCCATCGTCTCGGAGTCACTTTCGTCTTTTTTTCAAAAACTTGTTTTTCATAATTTATGACCATGGCGATGGGCTATAGCCCATGGTCTCGAACGGCATACTATAGCATGCCGTTTTCCATCATTTTTGAGGATTTGAAAAAAAGACGAAAATCACTCCGAGACCATGGGCTATAGCCCATCGTCTCGGAGTCATTTTCGTCTTTTTTTCAAATCCTTGTTTTTCATCATTTATGACCATGGCGATGGGCTATATAGCCCATGGTCTCGAACGGCATACTATAGCAAGCCGTTTTCCATCATTTTTGAAGATTTGAAAAAAAGACGAAAATCACTCCGAGACCATGGGCTATAGCCCATCGTCTCGGAGTAATTTTCGTCTTTTTTTCAAATCCTTTGTTTTTCATAATTTATGACCATGGCGATGGGCTATAGCCCATGGTCTCGAACGGCATACTATAGCATGCCGTTTTGCATCATTTTTGAGGATTTGAAAAAAAGACGAAAATCACTCCAAGACCATGGGCTATAGCCCATCGTCTCGGAGTCATTTTCGTCTTTTTTTCAAATCCTTGTTTTTCATCATTTATGACCATGGCGATGGGCTATAGCCCATGGTCTCGAACGGCATACTATAGCATGCCGTTTTGCATCATTTTTGAGGATTTGAAAAAAAGACGAAAATCACTCCGAGACCATGGGCTATAGCCCATCGTCTCGGAGTCATTTTCGTCTTTTTTCAAATCCTTGTTTTTCATCATTTATGACCATGGCGATGGGCTATAGCCCATGGTCTCGAACGGCATACTATAGCATGCCGTTTTGCATCATTTTTGAGGATTTGAAAAAAAGACGAAAATCACTCCGAGACCGTGGGCTATAGCCCATCGTCTCGGAGTCCTTTTCGTCTTTTTTTCAAATCCTTGTTTTTCATAATTTATGACCATGGCGATGGGCTATAGCCCATGGTCTCGAACGGCATACTATAGCATGCCGTTTTCCATCATTTTTGAGGATTTGAAAAAAAGACGAAAATCACTCCGAGACCATGGGCTATAGCCCATCGTCTCGGAGTCATTTTCGTCTTTTTTTCAAATCCTTGTTTTTCATCATTTATGACCATGGCGATGGGCTATATAGCCCATGGTCTCGAACGGCATACTATAGCAAGCCGTTTTCCATCATTTTTGACGATTTGAAAAAAAGACGAAAATCACTCCGAGACCATGGGCTATAGCCCATGGTCTCGGAGTCATTTTCGTCTTTTTTTCAAATCCTTGTTTTTCATAATTTATGACCATGGCGATGGGCTATAGCCCATGGTCTCGAACGGCATACTATAGCATGCCGTTTTCCATCATTTTTGAGGATTTGAAAAAAAGACGAAAATCACTCCGAGACCATGGGCTATAGCCCATCGTCTCGGAGTCATTTTCGTCTTTTTTTAAAATCCTTGTTTTTCATCATTTATGAACAATGGCGATGGGCTATAGCCCATGGTCTCGAACGGCATACTATAGCATGCCGTTTTCCATCATTTTTGAGGATTTGAAAAAAAGACGAACATCACTCCGAGACCATGGGCTATAGCCCATCGTCTCGGAGTCACTTTCGTCTTTTTTTCAAAAACTTGTTTTTCATAATTTATGACCATGGCGATGGGCTATAGCCCATGGTCTCGAACGGCATACTATAGCATGCCGTTTTCCATCATTTTTGAGGATTTGAAAAAAAGACGAAAATCACTCCGAGACCATGGGCTATAGCCCATCGTCTCGGAGTCATTTTCGTCTTTTTTTCAAATCCTTGTTTTTCATCATTTATGACCATGGCGATGGGCTATATAGCCCATGGTCTCGAACGGCATACTATAGCAAGCCGTTTTCCATCATTTTTGAGGATTTGAAAAAAAGACGAAAATCACTCCGAGACCATGGGCTATAGCCCATCGTCTCGGAGTAATTTTCGTCTTTTTTTCAAATCCTTTGTTTTTCATAATTTATGACCATGGCGATGGGCTATAGCCCATGGTCTCGAACGGCATACTATAGCATGCCGTTTTGCATCATTTTTGAGGATTTGAAAAAAAGACGAAAATCACTCCAAGACCATGGGCTATAGCCCATCGTCTCGGAGTCATTTTCGTCTTTTTTTCAAATCCTTGTTTTTCATCATTTATGACCATGGCGATGGGCTATAGCCCATGGTCTCGAACGGCATACTATAGCATGCCGTTTTGCATCATTTTTGAGGATTTGAAAAAAAGACGAAAATCACTCCGAGACCATGGGCTATAGCCCATCGTCTCGGAGTCATTTTCGTCTTTTTTCAAATCCTTGTTTTTCATCATTTATGACCATGGCGATGGGCTATAGCCCATGGTCTCGAACGGCATACTATAGCATGCCGTTTTGCATCATTTTTGAGGATTTGAAAAAAAGACGAAAATCACTCCGAGACCGTGGGCTATAGCCCATCGTCTCGGAGTCCTTTTCGTCTTTTTTTCAAATCCTTGTTTTTCATAATTTATGACCATGGCGATGGGCTATAGCCCATGGTCTCGAACGGCATACTATAGCATGCCGTTTTCCATCATTTTTGAGGATTTGAAAAAAAGACGAAAATCACTCCGAGACCATGGGCTATAGCCCATCGTCTCGGAGTCATTTTCGTCTTTTTTTCAAATCCTTTGTTTTTCATAATTTATGACCATGGCGATGGGCTATAGCCCATGGTCTCGAACGGCATACTATAGCATGCCGTTTTGCATCATTTTTGAGGATTTGAAAAAAAGACGAAAATCACTCCAAGACCATGGGCTATAGCCCATCGTCTCGGAGTCATTTTCGTCTTTTTTTCAAATCCTTGTTTTTCATCATTTATGACCATGGCGATGGGCTATAGCCCATGGTCTCGAACGGCATACTATAGCATGCCGTTTTGCATCATTTTTGAGGATTTAAAAAAAAGACGAAAATCACTCCGAGACCGTGGGCTATAGCCCATCGTCTCGGAGTCATTTTCGTCTTTTTTTCAAATCCTTGTTTTTCATAATTTATGACCATGGCGATGGGCTATAGCCCATGGTCTCGAACGGCATACTATAGCATGCCGTTTTCCATCATTTTTGAGGATTTGAAAAAAAGACGAAAATCACTCCGAGACCATGGGCTATAGCCCATCGTCTCGGAGTCATTTTCGTCTTTTTTTAAAATCCTTGTTTTTCATCATTTATGAACAATGGCGATGGGCTATAGCCCATGGTCTCGAACGGCATACTAAAGCATGCCGTTTTCCATCATTTTTGAGGATTTGAAAAAAAGACGAAAATCACTCCGAGACCATGGGCTATAGCCCATCGTCTCGGAGTCACTTTCGTCTTTTTTTCAAATCCTTGTTTTTCATAATTTATGACCATGGCGATGGGCTATAGCCCATGGTCTCGAACGGCATACTATAGCATGCCGTTTTCCATCATTTTTGAGGATTTGAAAAAAAGACAAAAATCACTCCGAGACCATGGGCTATAGCCCATCGTCTCGGAGTCATTTTCGTCTTTTTTTCAAATCCTTGTTTTTCATAATTTATGACCATGGCGATGGGCTATATAGCCCATGGTCTCGAACGGCATACTATAGCAAGCCGTTTTCCATCATTTTTGAGGATTTGAAAAAAAGACGAAAATCACTCCGAGACCATGGGCTATAGCCCATCGTCTCGGAGTCATTTTCGTCTTTTTTTCAAATCCTTGTTTTTCATAATTTATGACCATGGCGATGGGCTATATAGCCCATGGTCTCGAACGGCATACTATAGCAAGCCGTTTCCATCATTTTTGAGGATTTGAAAAAAAGACGAAAATCACTCCGAGACCATGGGCTATAGCCCATCGTCTCGGAGTCATTTTCGTCTTTTTTTCAAATCCTTGTTTTTCATAATTTATGACCATGGCGATGGGCTATAGCCCATGGTCTCGAACGGCATACTATAGCATGCCGTTTTGCATCATTTTTTAGGATTTGAAAAAAAGACGAAAATCACTCCGAGACCATGGGCTATAGCCCATCGTCTCGGAGTCATTTTCGTCTTTTTTTAAAATCCTTGTTTTTCATCATTTATGAACAATGGCGATGGGCTATAGCCCATGGTCTCGAACGGCATACTATAGCATGCCGTTTTCCATCATTTTTGAGGATTTGAAAAAAAGACGAAAATCACTCCGAGACCATGGGCTATAGCCCATCGTCTCGGAGTCACTTTCGTCTTTTTTTCAAATCCTTGTTTTTCATAATTTATGACCATGGCGATGGGCTATAGCCCATGGTCTCGAACGGCATACTATAGCATGCCGTTTTCCATCATTTTTGAGGATTTGAAAAAAAGACGAAAATCACTCCGAGACCATGGGCTATAGCCCATCGTCTCGGAGTCATTTTCGTCTTTTTTTCAAATCCTTTGTTTTTCATAATTTATGACCATGGCGATGGGCTATAGCCCATGGTCTCGAACGGCATACTATAGCATGCCGTTTTGCATCATTTTTGAGGATTTGAAAAAAAGACGAAAATCACTCCAAGACCATGGGCTATAGCCCATCGTCTCGGAGTCATTTTCGTCTTTTTTTCAAATCCTTGTTTTTCATCATTTATGACCATGGCGATGGGCTATAGCCCATGGTCTCGAACGGCATACTATAGCATGCCGTTTTGCATCATTTTTGAGGATTTAAAAAAAAGACGAAAATCACTCCGAGACCGTGGGCTATAGCCCATCGTCTCGGAGTCATTTTCGTCTTTTTTTCAAATCCTTGTTTTTCATAATTTATGACCATGGCGATGGGCTATAGCCCATGGTCTCGAACGGCATACTATAGCATGCCGTTTTCCATCATTTTTGAGGATTTGAAAAAAAGACGAAAATCACTCCGAGACCATGGGCTATAGCCCATCGTCTCGGAGTCATTTTCGTCTTTTTTTAAAATCCTTGTTTTTCATCATTTATGAACAATGGCGATGGGCTATAGCCCATGGTCTCGAACGGCATACTAAAGCATGCCGTTTTCCATCATTTTTGAGGATTTGAAAAAAAGACGAAAATCACTCCGAGACCATGGGCTATAGCCCATCGTCTCGGAGTCACTTTCGTCTTTTTTTCAAATCCTTGTTTTTCATAATTTATGACCATGGCGATGGGCTATAGCCCATGGTCTCGAACGGCATACTATAGCATGCCGTTTTCCATCATTTTTGAGGATTTGAAAAAAAGACAAAAATCACTCCGAGACCATGGGCTATAGCCCATCGTCTCGGAGTCATTTTCGTCTTTTTTTCAAATCCTTTGTTTTTCATAATTTATGACCATGGCGATGGGCTATAGCCCATGGTCTCGAACGGCATACTATAGCATGCCGTTTTGCATCATTTTTGAGGATTTGAAAAAAAGACGAAAATCACTCCGAGACCGTGGGCTATAGCCCATCGTCTCGGAGTCATTTTCGTCTTTTTTTCAAATCCTTGTTTTTCATAATTTATGACCATGGCGATGGGCTATAGCCCATGGTCTCGAACGGCATACTATAGCATGCCGTTTTCCATCATTTTTGAGGATTTGAAAAAAAGACGAAAATCACTCCGAGACCATGGGCTATAGCCCATCGTCTCGGAGTCATTTTCGTCTTTTTTTAAAATCCTTGTTTTTCATAATTTATGACCATGGCGATGGGCTATAGCCCATGGTCTCGAACGGCATACTATAGCATGCCGTTTTCCATCATTTTTGAGGATTTGAAAAAAAGACGAAAATCACTCCGAGACCATGGGCTATAGCCCATCGTCTCGGAGTCATTTTCGTCTTTTTTTCAAATCCTTGTTTTTCATCATTTATGACCATGGCGATGGGCTATATAGCCCATGGTCTCGAACGGCATACTATAGCAAGCCGTTTTCCATCATTTTTGAGGATTTGAAAAAAAGACGAAAATCACTCCGAGACCATGGGCTATAGCCCATCGTCTCGGAGTCACTTTCGTCTTTTTTTCAAATCCTTGTTTTTCATAATTTATGTCCATGGCGATGGGCTATAGCCCATGGTCTCGAACGGCATACTATAGCATGCCGTTTTCCATCATTTTTGAGGATTTGAAAAAAAGACGAAAATCACTCCGAGACCATGGGCTATAGCCCATCGTCTCGGAGTCATTTTCGTCTTTTTTTCAAATCCTTTGTTTTTCATAATTTATGACCATGGCGATGGGCTATAGCCCATGGTCTCGAACGGCATACTATAGCATGCAATTTTGCATCATTTTTGAGGATTTGAAAAAAAGACGAAAATCACTCCGAGACCATGGGCTATAGCCCATCGTCTCGGAGTCATTTTCGTCTTTTTTTCAAATCCTTGTTTTTCATAATTTATGACCATGGCGATGGGCTATATAGCCCATGGTCTCGAACGGCATACTATAGCAAGCCGTTTCCATCATTTTTGAGGATTTGAAAAAAAGACGAAAATCACTCCGAGACCATGGGCTATAGCCCATCGTCTCGGAGTCATTTTCGTCTTTTTTTCAAATCCTTGTTTTTCATCATTTATGAACAATGGCGATGGGCTATAGCCCATGGTCTCGAACGGCATACTATAGCATGCCGTTTTCCATCATTTTTGAGGATTTGAAAAAAAGACGAAAATCACTCCGAGACCATGGGCTATAGCCCATCGTCTCGGAGTCATTTTCGTCTTTTTTTCAAATCCTTGTTTTTCATAATTTATGACCATGGCGATGGGCTATAGCCCATGGTCTCGAACGGCATACTATAGCATGCCGTTTTGCATCATTTTTTAGGATTTGAAAAAAAGACGAAAATCACTCCGAGACCATGGGCTATAGCCCATCGTCTCGGAGTCATTTTCGTCTTTTTTTAAAATCCTTGTTTTTCATCATTTATGAACAATGGCGATGGGCTATAGCCCATGGTCTCGAACGGCATACTATAGCATGCCGTTTTCCATCATTTTTGAGGATTTGAAAAAAAGACGAAAATCACTCCGAGACCATGGGCTATAGCCCATCGTCTCGGAGTCACTTTCGTCTTTTTTTCAAATCCTTGTTTTTCATAATTTATGACCATGGCGATGGGCTATAGCCCATGGTCTCGAACGGCATACTATAGCATGCCGTTTTCCATAATTTTTGAGGATTTGAAAAAAAGACGAAAATCACTCCGAGACCATGGGCTATAGCCCATCGTCTCGGAGTCATTTTCGTCTTTTTTTCAAATCCTTTGTTTTTCATAATTTATGACCATGGCGATGGGCTATAGCCCATGGTCTCGAACGGCATACTATAGCATGCCGTTTTGCATCATTTTTGAGGATTTGAAAAAAAGACGAAAATCACTCCAAGACCATGGGCTATAGCCCATCGTCTCGGAGTCATTTTCGTCTTTTTTTCAAATCCTTGTTTTTCATCATTTATGACCATGGCGATGGGCTATAGCCCATGGTCTCGAACGGCATACTATAGCATGCCGTTTTGCATCATTTTTGAGGATTTAAAAAAAAGACGAAAATCACTCCGAGACCGTGGGCTATAGCCCATCGTCTCGGAGTCATTTTCGTCTTTTTTTCAAATCCTTGTTTTTCATAATTTATGACCATGGCGATGGGCTATAGCCCATGGTCTCGAACGGCATACTATAGCATGCCGTTTTCCATCATTTTTGAGGATTTGAAAAAAAGACGAAAATCACTCCGAGACCATGGGCTATAGCCCATCGTCTCGGAGTCATTTTCGTCTTTTTTTAAAATCCTTGTTTTTCATCATTTATGAACAATGGCGATGGGCTATAGCCCATGGTCTCGAACGGCATACTATAGCATGCCGTTTTCCATCATTTTTGAGGATTTGAAAAAAAGACGAACATCACTCCGAGACCATGGGCTATAGCCC
Organism: Electrona antarctica; assembly: GCF_951216825.1. Taxonomy (NCBI): domain Eukaryota; kingdom Metazoa; phylum Chordata; class Actinopteri; order Myctophiformes; family Myctophidae; genus Electrona; species Electrona antarctica. The sequence goes on along the minus strand of NC_136789.1, from coordinate 38,780,474 downwards.
ATCGTCTCGGAGTCACTTTCGTCTTTTTTTCAAATCCTTGTTTTTCATAATTTATGACCATGGCGATGGGCTATAGCCCATGGTCTCGAACGGCATACTATAGCATGCCGTTTTCCATCATTTTTGAGGATTTGAAAAAAATACGAAAATCACTCCGAGACCATGGGCTATAGCCCATCGTCTCGGAGTCATTTTCGTCTTTTTTTCAAATCCTTGTTTTTCATAATTTATGACCATGGCGATGGGCTATATAGCCCATGGTCTCGAACGGCATACTATAGCAAGCCGTTTTCCATCATTTTTGAGGATTTGAAAAAAAGACGAAAATCACTCCGAGACCATGGGCTATAGCCCATCGTCTCGGAGTCATTTTCGTCTTTTTTTCAAATCCTTGTGACCGCCATGGTCATAAATCCGCCATTTATGACCATGGCGATGGGCTATAGCCCATGGTCTCGAACGGCATACTATAGCATGCCGTTTTGCATCATTTTTTAGGATTTGAAAAAAAGACGAAAATCACTCCGAGACCATGGGCTATAGCCCATCGTCTCGGAGTCATTTTCGTCTTTTTTTAAAATCCTTGTTTTTCATCATTTATGAACAATGGCGATGGGCTATAGCCCATGGTCTCGAACGGCATACTAAAGCATGCCGTTTTCCATCATTTTTGAGGATTTGAAAAAAAGACGAAAATCACTCCGAGACCATGGGCTATAGCCCATCGTCTCGGAGTCACTTTCGTCTTTTTTTCAAATCCTTGTTTTTCATAATTTATGACCATGGCGATGGGCTATAGCCCATGGTCTCGAACGGCATACTATAGCATGCCGTTTTCCATCATTTTTGAGGATTTGAAAAAAAGACAAAAATCACTCCGAGACCATGGGCTATAGCCCATCGTCTCGGAGTCATTTTCGTCTTTTTTTCAAATCCTTTGTTTTTCATAATTTATGACCATGGCGATGGGCTATAGCCCATGGTCTCGAACGGCATACTATAGCATGCCGTTTTGCAGCATTTTTGAGGATTTGAAAAAAATACGAAAATCACTCCAAGACCATGGGCTATAGCCCATCGTCTCGGAGTCATTTTCGTCTTTTTTTCAAATCCTTGTTTTTCATCATTTATGACCATGGCGATGGGCTATAGCCCATGGTCTCGAACGGCATACTATAGCATGCCGTTTTGCATCATTTTTGAGGATTTGAAAAAAAGACGAAAATCACTCCGAGACCGTGGGCTATAGCCCATCGTCTCGGAGTCATTTTCGTCTTTTTTTCAAATCCTTGTTTTTCATAATTTATGACCATGGCGATGGGCTATAGCCCATGGTCTCGAACGGCATACTATAGCATGCCGTTTTCCATCATTTTTGAGGATTTGAAAAAAAGACGAAAATCACTCCGAGACCATGGGCTATAGCCCATCGTCTCGGAGTCATTTTCGTCTTTTTTTAAAATCCTTGTTTTTCATAATTTATGACCATGGCGATGGGCTATAGCCCATGGTCTCGAACGGCATACTATAGCATGCCGTTTTCCATCATTTTTGAGGATTTGAAAAAAAGACGAAAATCACTCCGAGACCATGGGCTATAGCCCATCGTCTCGGAGTCATTTTCGTCTTTTTTTCAAATCCTTGTTTTTCATCATTTATGACCATGGCGATGGGCTATATAGCCCATGGTCTCGAACGGCATACTATAGCAAGCCGTTTTCCATCATTTTTGAGGATTTGAAAAAAAGACGAAAATCACTCCGAGACCATGGGCTATAGCCCATCGTCTCGGAGTCACTTTCGTCTTTTTTTCAAATCCTTGTTTTTCATAATTTATGACCATGGCGATGGGCTATAGCCCATGGTCTCGAACGGCATACTATAGCATGCCGTTTTCCATCATTTTTGAGGATTTGAAAAAAAGACGAAAATCACTCCGAGACCATGGGCTATAGCCCATCGTCTCGGAGTCATTTTCGTCTTTTTTTCAAATCCTTTGTTTTTCATAATTTATGACCATGGCGATGGGCTATAGCCCATGGTCTCGAACGGCATACTATAGCATGCCGTTTTGCATCATTTTTGAGGATTTGAAAAAAAGACGAAAATCACTCCGAGACCATGGGCTATAGCCCATCGTCTCGGAGTCATTTTCGTCTTTTTTTCAAATCCTTGTTTTTCATAATTTATGACCATGGCGATGGGCTATATAGCCCATGGTCTCGAACGGCATACTATAGCAAGCCGTTTTCCATCATTTTTGAGGATTTGAAAAAAAGACGAAAATCACTCCGAGACCATGGGCTATAGCCCATCGTCTCGGAGTCATTTTCGTCTTTTTTTCAAATCCTTGTTTTTCATAATTTATGACCATGGCGATGGGCTATATAGCCCATGGTCTCGAACGGCATACTATAGCAAGCCGTTTCCATCATTTTTGAGGATTTGAAAAAAAGACGAAAATCACTCCGAGACCATGGGCTATAGCCCATCGTCTCGGAGTCATTTTCGTCTTTTTTTCAAATCCTTGTTTTTCATCATTTATGAACAATGGCGATGGGCTATAGCCCATGGTCTCGAACGGCATACTATAGCATGCCGTTTTCCATCATTTTTGAGGATTTGAAAAAAAGACGAAAATCACTCCGAGACCATGGGCTATAGCCCATCGTCTCGGAGTCACTTTCGTCTTTTTTTCAAATCCTTGTTTTTCATAATTTATGACCATGGCGATGGGCTATAGCCCATGGTCTCGAACGGCATACTATAGCATGCCGTTTTCCATCATTTTTGAGGATTTGAAAAAAAGACGAAAATCACTCCGAGACCATGGGCTATAGCCCATCGTCTCGGAGTCATTTTCGTCTTTTTTTCAAATCCTTTGTTTTTCATAATTTATGACCATGGCGATGGGCTATAGCCCATGGTCTCGAACGGCATACTATAGCATGCCGTTTTGCATCATTTTTGAGGATTTGAAAAAAAGACGAAAATCACTCCAAGACCATGGGCTATAGCCCATCGTCTCGGAGTCATTTTCGTCTTTTTTTCAAATCCTTGTTTTTCATCATTTATGACCATGGCGATGGGCTATAGCCCATGGTCTCGAACGGCATACTATAGCATGCCGTTTTGCATCATTTTTGAGGATTTAAAAAAAAGACGAAAATCACTCCGAGACCGTGGGCTATAGCCCATCGTCTCGGAGTCATTTTCGTCTTTTTTTCAAATCCTTGTTTTTCATAATTTATGACCATGGCGATGGGCTATAGCCCATGGTCTCGAACGGCATACTATAGCATGCCGTTTTCCATAATTTTTGAGGATTTGAAAAAAAGACGAAAATCACTCCGAGACCATGGGCTATAGCCCATCGTCTCGGAGTCATTTTCGTCTTTTTTTAAAATCCTTGTTTTTCATCATTTATGAACAATGGTTTATGGGCTATAGCCCATGGTCTCGAACGGCATACTATAGCATGCCGTTTTCCATCATTTTTGAGGATTTGAAAAAAAGACGAACATCACTCCGAGACCATGGGCTATAGCCCATCGTCTCGGAGTCACTTTCGTCTTTTTTTCAAATCCTTGTTTTTCATAATTTATGACCATGGCGATGGGCTATAGCCCATGGTCTCGAACGGCATACTATAGCATGCCGTTTTCCATCATTTTTGAGGATTTGAAAAAAAGACGAAAATCACTCCGAGACCATGGGCTATAGCCCATCGTCTCGGAGTCATTTTCGTCTTTTTTTCAAATCCTTGTTTTTCATCATTTATGACCATGGCGATGGGCTATATAGCCCATGGTCTCGAACGGCATACTATAGCAAGCCGTTTTCCATCATTTTTGAGGATTTGAAAAAAAGACGAAAATCACTCCGAGACCATGGGCTATAGCCCATCGTCTCGGAATCATTTTCGTCTTTTTTTCAAATCCTTGTTTTTCATAATTTATGACCATGGCGATGGGCTATATAGCCCATGGTCTCGAACGGCATACTATAGCAAGCCGTTTTCCATCATTTTTGAGGATTTGAAAAAAAGACGAAAATCACTCCGAGACCATGGGCTATAGCCCATCGTCTCGGAGTCATTTTCGTCTTTTTTTCAAATCCTTGTTTTTCATAATTTATGACCATGGCGATGGGCTATAGCCCATGGTCTCGAACGGCATACTATAGCATGCCGTTTTGCATCATTTTTTAGGATTTGAAAAAAAGACGAAAATCACTCCGAGACCATGGGCTATAGCCCATCGTCTCGGAGTCATTTTCGTCTTTTTTTCAAATCCTTGTTTTTCATCATTTATGACCATGGCGATGGGCTATAGCCCATGGTCTCGAACGGCATACTATAGCATGCCGTTTTGCATCATTTTTGAGGATTTAAAAAAAAGACTAAAATCACTCCGAGACCGTGGGCTATAGCCCATCGTCTCGGAGTCATTTTCGTCTTTTTTTCAAATCCTTGTTTTTCATAATTTATGACCATGGCGATGGGCTATAGCCCATGGTCTCGAACGGCATACTATAGCATGCCGTTTTCCATAATTTTTGAGGATTTGAAAAAAAGACGAAAATCACTCCGAGACCATGGGCTATAGCCCATCGTCTCGGAGTCATTTTCGTCTTTTTTTAAAATCCTTGTTTTTCATCATTTATGAACAATGGTTTATGGGCTATAGCCCATGGTCTCGAACGGCATACTATAGCATGCCGTTTTCCATCATTTTTGAGGATTTGAAAAAAAGACGAACATCACTCCGAGACCATGGGCTATAGCCCATCGTCTCGGAGTCACTTTCGTCTTTTTTTCAAATCCTTGTTTTTCATAATTTATGACCATGGCGATGGGCTATAGCCCATGGTCTCGAACGGCATACTATAGCATGCCGTTTTCCATCATTTTTGAGGATTTGAAAAAAAGACGAAAATCACTCCGAGACCATGGGCTATAGCCCATCGTCTCGGAGTCATTTTCGTCTTTTTTTCAAATCCTTGTTTTTCATCATTTATGACCATGGCGATGGGCTATATAGCCCATGGTCTCGAACGGCATACTATAGCAAGCCGTTTTCCATCATTTTTGAGGATTTGAAAAAAAGACGAAAATCACTCCGAGACCATGGGCTATAGCCCATCGTCTCGGAATCATTTTCGTCTTTTTTTCAAATCCTTGTTTTTCATAATTTATGACCATGGCGATGGGCTATATAGCCCATGGTCTCGAACGGCATACTATAGCAAGCCGTTTTCCATAATTTTTGAGGATTTGAAAAAAAGACGAAAATCACTCCGAGACCATGGGCTATAGCCCATCGTCTCGGAGTCATTTTCGTCTTTTTTTCAAATCCTTGTTTTTCATAATTTATGACCATGGCGATGGGCTATAGCCCATGGTCTCGAACGGCATACTATAGCATGCCGTTTTGCATCATTTTTTAGGATTTGAAAAAAAGACGAAAATCACTCCGAGACCATGGGCTATAGCCCATCGTCTCGGAGTCATTTTCGTCTTTTTTTAAATCCTTGTTTTTCATCATTTATGAACAATGGCGATGGGCTATAGCCCATGGTCTCGAACGGCATACTATAGCATGCCGTTTTCCATCATTTTTGAGGATTTGAAAAAAAGACGAAAATCACTCCGAGACCATGGGCTATAGCCCATCGTCTCGGAGTCACTTTCGTCTTTTTTTCAAATCCTTGTTTTTCATAATTTATGACCATGGCGATGGGCTATAGCCCATGGTCTCGAACGGCATACTATAGCATGCCGTTTTCCATCATTTTTGAGGATTTGAAAAAAAGACGAAAATCACTCCAAGACCATGGGCTATAGCCCATCGTCTCGGAGTCATTTTCGTCTTTTTTTCAAATCCTTGTTTTTCATAATTTATGACCATGGCGATGGGCTATAGCCCATGGTCTCGAACGGCATACTATAGCATGCCGTTTTCCATCATTTTTGAGGATTTGAAAAAAAGACGAAAATCACTCCGAGACCATGGGCTATAGCCCATCGTCTCGGAGTCATTTTCGTCTTTTTTCAAATCCTTGTTTTTCATCATTTATGACCATGGCGATGGGCTATAGCCCATGGTCTCGAACGGCATACTATAGCATGCCGTTTTGCATCATTTTTGAGGATTTGAAAAAAAGACGAAAATCACTCCGAGACCGTGGGCTATAGCCCATCGTCTCGGAGTCATTTTCGTCTTTTTTTCAAATCCTTGTTTTTCATAATTTATGACCATGGCGATGGGCTATAGCCCATGGTCTCGAACGGCATACTATAGCATGCCGTTTTCCATCATTTTTGAGGATTTGAAAAAAAGACGAAAATCACTCCGAGACCATGGGCTATAGCCCATCGTCTCGGAGTCATTTTCGTCTATTTTTCAAATCCTTTGTTTTTCATAATTTATGACCATGGCGATGGGCTATAGCCCATGGTCTCGAACGGCATACTATAGCATGCCGTTTTGCATCATTTTTGAGGATTTGAAAAAAAGACGAAAATCACTCCAAGACCATGGGCTATAGCCCATCGTCTCGGAGTCACTTTCGTCTTTTTTTCAAATCCTTGTTTTTCATAATTTATGACCATGGCGATGGGCTATAGCCCATGGTCTCGAACGGCATACTATAGCATGCCGTTTTCCATCATTTTTGAGGATTTGAAAAAAAGACGAAAATCACTCCGAGACCATGGGCTATAGCCCATCGTCTCGGAGTCATTTTCGTCTTTTTTTCAAATCCTTGTTTTTCATAATTTATGACCATGGCGATGGGCTATAGCCCATGGTCTCGAACGGCATACTATAGCATGCCGTTTTGCATCATTTTTTAGGATTTGAAAAAAAGACGAAAATCACTCCGAGACCATGGGCTATAGCCCATCGTCTCGGAGTCATTTTCGTCTTTTTTTAAAATCCTTGTTTTTCATCATTTATGAACAATGGCGATGGGCTATAGCCCATGGTCTCGAACGGCATACTATAGCATGCCGTTTTCCATCATTTTTGAGGATTTGAAAAAAAGACGAAAATCACTCCGAGACCATGGGCTATAGCCCATCGTCTCGGAGTCACTTTCGTCTTTTTTTCAAATCCTTGTTTTTCATAATTTATGACCATGGCGATGGGCTATAGCCCATGGTCTCGAACGGCATACTATAGCATGCCGTTTTCCAACATTTTTGAGGATTTGAAAAAAAGACGAAAATCACTCCGAGACCATGGGCTATATCCCATCGTCTCGGAGTCATTTTCGTCTTTTTTTAAAATTCTTGTTTTTCATCATTTATGAACAATGGCGATGGGCTATAGCCCATGGTCTCGAACGGCATACTATAGCATGCCGTTTTCCATCATTTTTGAGGATTTGAAAAAAAGACGAACATCACTCCGAGACCATGGGCTATAGCCCATCGTCTCGGAGTCACTTTCGTCTTTTTTTCAAATCCTTGTTTTTCATAATTTATGACCATGGCGATGGGCTATAGCCCATGGTCTCGAACGGCATACTATAGCATGCCGTTTTCCCACATTTTTGAGGATTTGAAAAAAAGACGAAAATCACTCCGAGACCATGGGCTATAGCCCATCGTCTCGGAGTCATTTTCGTCTTTTTTTCAAATCCTTGTTTTTCATCATTTATGACCATGGCGATGGGCTATATAGCCCATGGTCTCGAACGGCATACTATAGCAAGCCGTTTTCCATCATTTTTGAGGATTTGAAAAAAAGACGAAAATCACTCCGAGACCATGGGCTATAGCCCATCGTCTCGGAGTCACTTTCGTCTTTTTTTCAAATCCTTGTTTTTCATAATTTATGACCATGGCGATGGGCTATAGCCCATGGTCTCGAACGGCATACTATAGCATGCCGTTTTCCATCATTTTTGAGGATTTGAAAAAAAGACGAAAATCACTCCGAGACCATGGGCTATAGCCCATCGTCTCGGAGTCACTTTCGTCTTTTTTTCAAATCCTTGTTTTTCATAATTTGTGACCATGGCGATGGGCTATAGCCCATGGTCTCGAACGGCATACTATAGCATGCCGTTTTCCATCATTTTTGAGGATTTGAAAAAAAGACGAAAATCACTCCGAGACCATGGGCTATAGCCCATCGTCTCGGAGTCATTTTCGTCTTTTTTTCAAATCCTTGTTTTTCATAATTTATGACCATGGCGATGGGCTATAGCCCATGGTCTCGAACGGCATACTATAGCATGCCGTTTTCCATCATTTTTGAGGATTTGAAAAAAAGACGAAAATCACTCCGAGACCATGGGCTATAGCCCATCGTCTCGGAGTCTTTTTCGTCTTTTTTTTAAATCCTTCTTTTTCATCATTTATGAACAATGGCGATGGGCTATAGCCCATGGTCTCGAACGGCATACTATAGCATGCCGTTTTCCATCATTTTTGAGGATTTGAAAAAAAGACGAAAATCAATCCGAGACCATGGGCTATAGCCCATCGTCTCGGAGTCATTTTCGTCTTTTTTTCAAATCCTTGTTTTTCATAATTTATGACCATGGCGATGGGCTATAGCCCATGGTCTCGAACGGCATACTATAGCATGCCGTTTTGCATCATTTTTGAGGATTTGAAAAAAAGACGAAAATCACTCCGAGACCATGGGCTATAGCCCATCGTCTCGGAGTCATTTTCGTCTTTTTTTAAAATCCTTGTTTTTCATCATTTATGAACAATGGCGATGGGCTATAGCCCATGGTCTCGAACGGCATACTATAGCATTCCGTTTTCCATCATTTTTGAGGATTTGAAAAAAGACGAAAATCACTCCGAGACCATGGGCTATAGCCCATCGTCTCGGAGTCACTTTCGTCTTTTTTTCAAATCCTTGTTTTTCATAATTTATGACCATGGCGATGGGCTATAGCCCATGGTCTCGAACGGCATACTATAGCATGCCGTTTTCCATCATTTTTGAGGATTTGAAAAAAAGACGAAAATCACTCCGAGACCATGGGCTATAGCCCATCGTCTCGGAGTCATTTTCGTCTTTTTTTCAAATCCTTGTTTTTCATCATTTATGACCATGGCGATGGGCTATATAGCCCATGGTCTCGAACGGCATACTATAGCAAGCCGTTTTCCATCATTTTTGAGGATTTGAAAAAAAGACGAAAATCACTCCGAGACCATGGGCTATAGCCCATCGTCTCGGAGTCATTTTCGTCTTTTTTTCAAATCCTCGTTTTTCATCATTTATGACCATGGCGATGGGCTATAGCCCATGGTCTCGAACGGCATACTATAGCATGCCGTTTTCCATCATTTTTGAGGATTTGAAAAAAAGACGAAAATCACTCCGAGACCATGGGCTATAGCCCATCGTCTCGGAGTCATTTTCGTCTTTTTTTCAAATCCTTGTTTTTCATCATTTATGACCATGGCGATGGGCTATATAGCCCATGGTCTCGAACGGCATACTATAGCAAGCCGTTTTCCATCATTTTTGAGGATTTGAAAAAAAGACGAAAATCACTCCGAGACCATGGGCTATAGCCCATCGTCTCGGAGTCATTTTCGTCTTTTTTTCAAATCCTTGTTTTTCATAATTTATGACCATGGCGATGGGCTATAGCCCATGGTCTCGAACGGCATACTATAGCATGCCGTTTTGCATCATTTTTTAGGATTTGAAAAAAAGACGAAAATCACTCCGAGACCATGGGCTATAGCCCATCGTCTCGGAGTCATTTTCGTCTTTTTTTCAAATCCTTGTTTTTCATAATTTATGACCATGGCGATGGGCTATAGCCCATGGTCTCGAACGGCATACTGTAGCATGCCTTTTTCCATCATTTTTGAGGATTTGAAAAAAATACGAAAATCACTCCGAGACCATGGGCTATAGCCCATCGTCTCGGAGTCATTTTCGTCTTTTTTTCAAATCCTCGTTTTTCATCATTTATGACCATGGCGATGGGCTATAGCCCATGGTCTCGAACGGCATACTATAGCATGCCGTTTTGCATCATTTTTAGGATTTGAAAAAAAGACGAAAATCACTCCGAGACCGTGGGCTATAGCCCATCGTCTCGGAGTCATTTTCGTCTTTTTTTCAAATCCTTGTTTTTCATAATTTATGACCATGGCGATGGGCTATAGCCCATGGTCTCGAACGGCATACTATAGCATGCCGTTTTCCATCATTTTTGAGGATTTGAAAAAAAGACGAAAATCAATCCGAGACCATGGGCTATAGCCCATCGTCTCGGAGTCATTTTCGTCTTTTTTTCAAATCCTTGTTTTTCATAATTTATGACCATGGCGATGGGCTATAGCCCATGGTCTCGAACGGCATACTATAGCATGCCGTTTTGCATCATTTTTGAGGATTTGAAAAAAAGACGAAAATCACTCCGAGACCATGGGCTATAGCCCATCGTCTCGGAGTCATTTTCGTCTTTTTTTAAAATCCTTGTTTTTCATCATTTATGAACAATGGCGATGGGCTTTAGCCCATGGTCTCGAACGGCATACTATAGCATGCCGTTTTCCATCATTTTTGAGGATTTGAAAAAAAGACGAAAATCAATCCGAGACCATGGGCTATAGCCCATCGTCTCGGAGTCATTTTCGTCTTTTTTTCAAATCCTTTGTTTTTCATAATTTATGACCATGGCGATGGGCTATAGCCCATGGTCTCGTACGGCATACTATAGCATGCCGTTTTGCATCATTTTTGAGGATTTGAAAAAAAGACGAAAATCACTCCGAGACCATGGGCTATAGCCCATCGTCTCGGAGTCATTTTCGTCTTTTTTCAAATCCTTGTTTTTCATCATTTATGACCATGGCGATGGGCTATAGCCCATGGTCTCGAACGGCATACTATAGCATGCCGTTTTCCATCATTTTTGAGGATTTGAAAAAAAGACGAAAATCACTCCGAGACCATGGGCTATAGCCCATCGTCTCGGAGTCATTTTCGTCTTTTTTTCAAATCCTTGTTTTTCATAATTTATGACCATGGCGATGGGCTATAGCCCATGGTCTCGAACGGCATACTATAGCATGCCGTTTTCCATCATTTTTGAGGATTTGAAAAAAAGACGAAAATCAATCCGAGACCATGGGCTATAGCCCATCGTCTCGGAGTCATTTTCGTCTTTTTTTCAAATCCTTGTTTTTCATAATTTATGACCATGGCGATGGGCTATAGCCCATGGTCTCGAACGGCATACTATAGCATGCCGTTTTGCATCATTTTTGAGGATTTGAAAAAAAGACGAAAATCACTCCGAGACCATGGGCTATAGCCCATCGTCTCGGAGTCATTTTCGTCTTTTTTTAAAATCCTTGTTTTTCATCATTTATGAACAATGGCGATGGGCTATAGCCCATGGTCTCGAACGGCATACTATAGCATTCCGTTTTCCATCATTTTTGAGGATTTGAAAAAAGACGAAAATCACTCCGAGACCATGGGCTATAGCCCATCGTCTCGGAGTCACTTTCGTCTTTTTTTCAAATCCTTGTTTTTCATAATTTATGACCATGGCGATGGGCTATAGCCCATGGTCTCGAACGGCATACTATAGCATGCCGTTTTCCATCATTTTTGAGGATTTGAAAAAAAGACGAAAATCACTCCGAGACCATGGGCTATAGCCCATCGTCTCGGAGTCATTTTCGTCTTTTTTTCAAATCCTTGTTTTTCATCATTTATGACCATGGCGATGGGCTATATAGCCCATGGTCTCGAACGGCATACTATAGCAAGCCGTTTTCCATCATTTTTGAGGATTTGAAAAAAAGACGAAAATCACTCCGAGACCATGGGCTATAGCCCATCGTCTCGGAGTCATTTTCGTCTTTTTTTCAAATCCTCGTTTTTCATCATTTATGACCATGGCGATGGGCTATAGCCCATGGTCTCGAACGGCATACTATAGCATGCCGTTTTCCATCATTTTTGAGGATTTGAAAAAAAGACGAAAATCACTCCGAGACCATGGGCTATAGCCCATCGTCTCGGAGTCATTTTCGTCTTTTTTTCAAATCCTTGTTTTTCATCATTTATGACCATGGCGATGGGCTATATAGCCCATGGTCTCGAACGGCATACTATAGCAAGCCGTTTTCCATCATTTTTGAGGATTTGAAAAAAAGACGAAAATCACTCCGAGACCATGGGCTATAGCCCATCGTCTCGGAGTCATTTTCGTCTTTTTTTCAAATCCTTCTTTTTCATAATTTATGACCATGGCGATGGGCTATAGCCCATGGTCTCGAACGGCATACTATAGCATGCCGTTTTGCATCATTTTTTAGGATTTGAAAAAAAGACGAAAATCACTCCGAGACCATGGGCTATAGCCCATCGTCTCGGAGTCATTTTCGTCTTTTTTTAAAATCCTTGTTTTTCATCATTTATGAACAATAGCGATGGGCTATAGCCCATGGTCTCGAACGGCATACTATAGCATGCCGTTTTCCATCATTTTTGAGGATTTGAAAAAAAGACGAAAATCACTCCGAGACCATGGGCTATAGCCCATCGTCTCGGAGTCACTTTCGTCTTTTTTTCAAATCCTTGTTTTTCATAATTTATGACCATGGCGATGGGCTATAGCCCATGGTCTCGAACGGCATACTATAGCATGCCGTTTTCCATCATTTTTGAGGATTTGAAAAAAAGACGAAAATCACTCCGAGACCATGGGCTATAGCCCATCGTCTCGGAGTCATTTTCGTCTTTTTTTCAAATCCTTGTTTTTCATCATTTATGACCATGGCGATGGGCTATATAGCCCATGGTCTCGAACGGCATACTATAGCAAGCCGTTTTCCATCATTTTTGAGGATTTGAAAAAAAGACGAAAATCACTCCGAGACCATGGGCTATAGCCCATCGTCTCGGAGTCATTTTCGTCTTTTTTTCAAATCCTCGTTTTTCATCATTTATGACCATGGCGATGGGCTATAGCCCATGGTCTCGAACGGCATACTATAGCATGCCGTTTTCCATCATTTTTGAGGATTTGAAAAAAAGACGAAAATCACTCCGAGACCATGGGCTATAGCCCATCGTCTCGGAGTCATTTTCGTCTTTTTTTCAAATCCTTGTTTTTCATCATTTATGACCATGGCGATGGGCTATATAGCCCATGGTCTCGAACGGCATACTATAGCAAGCCGTTTTCCATCATTTTTGAGGATTTGAAAAAAAGACGAAAATCACTCCGAGACCATGGGCTATAGCCCATCGTCTCGGAGTCATTTTCGTCTTTTTTTCAAATCCTTCTTTTTCATAATTTATGACCATGGCGATGGGCTATAGCCCATGGTCTCGAACGGCATACTATAGCATGCCGTTTTGCATCATTTTTTAGGATATGAAAAAAAGACGAAAATCACTCCGAGACCATGGGCTATAGCCCATCGTCTCGGAGTCATTTTCGTCTTTTTTTAAAATCCTTGTTTTTCATCATTTATGAACAATAGCGATGGGCTATAGCCCATGGTCTCGAACGGCATACTATAGCATGCCGTTTTCCATCATTTTTGAGGATTTGAAAAAAAGACGAAAATCACTCCGAGACCATGGGCTATAGCCCATCGTCTCGGAGTCACTTTCGTCTTTTTTTCAAATCCTTGTTTTTCATAATTTATGACCATGGCGATGGGCTATAGCCCATGGTCTCGAACGGCATACTATAGCATGCCGTTTTCCATCATTTTTGAGGATTTGAAAAAAAGACGAAAATCACTCCGAGACCATGGGCTATAGCCCATCGTCTCGGAGTCATTTTCGTCTTTTTTTCAAATCCTTGTTTTTCATAATTTATGACCATGAGGATGGGCTATAGCCCATGGTCTCGAACGGCATACTGTAGCATGCCTTTTTCCATCATTTTTGAGGATTTGAAAAAAATACGAAAATCACTCCGAGACCATGGGCTATAGCCCATCGTCTCGGAGTCATTTTCGTCTTTTTTTCAAATCCTCGTTTTTCATCATTTATGACCATGGCGATGGGCTATAGCCCATGGTCTCGAACGGCATACTATAGCATGCCGTTTTGCATCATTTTTGAGGATTTGAAAAAAAGACGAAAATCACTCCGAGACCGTGGGCTATAGCCCATCGTCTCGGAGTCATTTTCGTCTTTTTTTCAAATCCTTGTTTTTCATAATTTATGACCATGGCGATGGGCTATAGCCCATGGTCTCGAACGGCATACTATAGCATGCCGTTTTCCATCATTTTTGAGGATTTGAAAAAAAGACGAAAATCACTCCGAGACCATGGGCTATAGCCCATCGTCTCGGAGTCATTTTCGTCTTTTTTTCAAATCCTCGTTTTTCATCATTTATGACCATGGCGATGGGCTATAGCCCATGGTCCCGAACGGCATACTATAGCATGCCGTTTTTCATCATTTTTGAGGATTTGAAAAAAAGACGAAAATCACTCCGAGACCATGGGCTATAGCCCATCGTCTCGGAGTCATTTTCGTCTTTTTTTAAAATCCTTGTTTTTCATCATTTATGAACAATGGCGATGGGCTTTAGCCCATGGTCTCGAACGGCATACTATAGCATGCCGTTTTCCATCATTTTTGAGGATTTGAAAAAAAGACGAAAATCAATCCGAGACCATGGGCTATAGCCCATCGTCTCGGAGTCATTTTCGTCTTTTTTTCAAATCCTTTGTTTTTCATAATTTATGACCATGGCGATGGGCTATAGCCCATGGTCTCGAACGGCATACTATAGCATGCCGTTTTGCATCATTTTTGAGGATTTGAAAAAAAGACGAAAATCACTCCGAGACCATGGGCTATAGCCCATCGTCTCGGAGTCATTTTCGTCTTTTTTCAAATCCTTGTTTTTCATCATTTATGACCATGGCGATGGGCTATAGCCCATGGTCTCGAACGGCATACTATAGCATGCCGTTTTCCATCATTTTTGAGGATTTGAAAAAAAGACGAAAATCACTCCGAGACCATGGGCTATAGCCCATCGTCTCGGAGTCATTTTCGTCTTTTTTCAAATCCTCGTTTTTCATCATTTATGACCATGGCGATGGGCTATAGCCCATGGTCTCGAACGGCATACTATAGCATGCCGTTTTCCATCATTTTTGAGGATTTGAAAAAAAGACGAAAATCACTCCGAGACCATGGGCTATAGCCCATCGTCTCGGAGTCACTTTCGTCTTTTTTTCAAATCCTTGTTTTTCATAATTTATGACCATGGCGATGGGCTATAGCCCATGGTCTCGAACGGCATACTATAGCATGCCGTTTTCCATCATTTTTGAGGATTTGAAAAAAATACGAAAATCACTCCGAGACCATGGGCTATAGCCCATCGTCTCGGAGTCATTTTCGTCTTTTTTTCAAATCCTTGTTTTTCATCATTTATGACCATGGCGATGGGCTATATAGCCCATGGTCTCGAACGGCATACTATAGCAAGCCGTTTTCCATCATTTTTGAGGATTTGAAAAAAAGACGAAAATCACTCCGAGACCATGGGCTATAGCCCATCGTCTCGGAGTCATTTTCGTCTTTTTTTCAAATCCTTGTTTTTCATAATTTATGACCATGGCGATGGGCTATAGCCCATGGTCTCGAACGGCATACTATAGCATGCCGTTTTGCATCATTTTTTAGGATTTGAAAAAAAGACGAAAATCACTCCGAGACCATGGGCTATAGCCCATCGTCTTGGAGTCATTTTCGTCTTTTTTTAAAATCCTTGTTTTTCATCATTTATGAACAATAGCGATGGGCTATAGCCCATGGTCTCGAACGGCATACTATAGCATGCCGTTTTCCATCATTTTTGAGGATTTGAAAAAAAGACGAAAATCACTCCGAGACCATGGGCTATAGCCCATCGTCTCGGAGTCACTTTCGTCTTTTTTTCAAATCCTTGTTTTTCATAATTTATGACCATGGCGATGGGCTATAGCCTATGGTCTCGAACGGCATACTATAGCATGCCGTTTTCCATCATTTTTGAGGATTTGAAAAAAAGACGAAAATCACTCCGAGACCATGGGCTATAGCCCATCGTCTCGGAGTCATTTTCGTCTTTTTTTCAAATCCTTGTTTTTCATCATTTATGAACAATGGCGATGGGCTATAGCCCATGGTCTCGAACGGCATACTATAGCATGCCGTTTTCCATCATTTTTGAGGATTTGAAAAAAAGACGAAAATCACTCCGAGACCATGGGCTATAGCCCATCGTCTCGGAGTCATTTTCGTCTTTTTTTCAAATCCTTGTTTTTCATAATTTATGACCATGGCGATGGGCTATAGCCCATGGTCTCGAACGGCATACTATAGCATGCCGTTTTGCATCATTTTTTAGGATTTGAAAAAAAGACGAAAATCACTCCGAGACCATGGGCTATAGCCCATCGTCTCGGAGTCATTTTCGTCTTTTTTTAAAATCCTTGTTTTTCATCATTTATGAACAATAGCGATGGGCTATAGCCCATGGTCTCGAACGGCATACTATAGCATGCCGTTTTCCATCATTTTTGAGGATTTGAAAAAAAGACGAAAATCACTCCGAGACCATGGGCTATAGCCCATCGTCTCGGAGTCACTTTCGTCTTTTTTTCAAATCCTTGTTTTTCATAATTTATGACCATGGCGATGGGCTATAGCCTATGGTCTCGAACGGCATACTATAGCATGCCGTTTTCCATCATTTTTGAGGATTTGAAAAAAAGACGAAAATCACTCCGAGACCATGGGCTATAGCCCATCGTCTCGGAGTCATTTTCGTCTTTTTTTCAAATCCTTGTTTTTCATCATTTATGAACAATGGCGATGGGCTATAGCCCATGGTCTCGAACGGCATACTATAGCATGCCGTTTTCCATCATTTTTGAGGATTTGAAAAAAAGACGAAAATCACTCCGAGACCATGGGCTATAGCCCATCGTCTCGGAGTCACTTTCGTCTTTTTTTCAAATCCTTGTTTTTCATAATTTATGACCATGGCGATGGGCTATAGCCCATGGTCTCGAACGGCATACTATAGCATGCCGTTTTCCATCATTTTTGAGGATTTGAAAAAAAGACGAAAATCACTCCGAGACCATGGGCTATAGCCCATCGTCTCGGAGTCTTTTTCGTCTTTTTTTTAAATCCTTCTTTTTCATCATTTATGAACAATGGCGATGGGCTATAGCCCATGGTCTCGAACGGCATACTATAGCATGCCGTTTTCCATCATTTTTGAGGATTTGAAAAAAAGACGAAAATCACTCCGAGACCATGGGCTATAGCCCATCGTCTCGGAGTCATTTTCGTCTTTTTTTCAAATCCTTGTTTTTCATCATTTATGACCATGGCGATGGGCTATATAGCCCATGGTCTCGAACGGCATACTATAGCAAGCCGTTTTCCATCATTTTTGAGGATTTGAAAAAAAGACGAAAATCACTCCGAGACCATGGGCTATAGCCCATCGTCTCGGAGTCATTTTCGTCTTTTTTTCAAATCCTTGTTTTTCATAATTTATGACCATGGCGATGGGCTATAGCCCATGGTCTCGAACGGCATACTATAGCATGCCGTTTTGCATCATTTTTTAGGATTTGAAAAAAAGACGAAAATCACTCCGAGACCATGGGCTATAGCCCATCGTCTCGGAGTCATTTTCGTCTTTTTTTAAAATCCTTGTTTTTCATCATTTATGAACAATAGCGATGGGCTATAGCCCATGGTCTCGAACGGCATACTATAGCATGCCGTTTTCCATCATTTTTGAGGATTTTAAAAAAAGACGAAAATCACTCCGAGACCATGGGCTATAGCCCATCGTCTCGGAGTCATTTTCGTCTTTTTTTAAAATCCTTGTTTTTCATCATTTATGAACAATAGCGATGGGCTATAGCCCATGGTCTCGAACGGCATACTATAGCATGCCGTTTTCCATCATTTTTGAGGATTTGAAAAAAAGACGAAAATCACTCCGAGACCATGGGCTATAGCCCATCGTCTCGGAGTCACTTTCGTCTTTTTTTCAAATCCTTGTTTTTCATAATTTATGACCATGGCGATGGGCTATAGCCCATGGTCTCGAACGGCATACTATAGCATGCCGTTTTCCATCATTTTTGAGGATTTGAAAAAAAGACGAAAATCACTCCGAGACCATGGGCTATAGCCCATCGTCTCGGAGTCATTTTCGTCTTTTTTTCAAATCCTCGTTTTTCATCATTTATGACCATGGCGATGGGCTATATAGCCCATGGTCTCGAACGGCATACTATAGCAAGCCGTTTTCCATCATTTTTGAGGATTTGAAAAAAAGACGAAAATCACTCCGAGACCATGGGCTATAGCCCATCGTCTCGGAGTCATTTTCGTCTTTTTTTCAAATCCTTGTTTTTCATAATTTATGACCATGGCGATGGGCTATAGCCCATGGTCTCGAACGGCATACTATAGCATGCCGTTTTGCATCATTTTTTAGGATTTGAAAAAAAGACGAAAATCACTCCGAGACCATGGGCTATAGCCCATCGTCTCGGAGTCATTTTCGTCTTTTTTTCAAATCCTTGTTTTTCATCATTTATGAACAATAGCGATGGGCTATAGCCCATGGTCTCGAACGGCATACTATAGCATGCCGTTTTCCATCATTTTTGAGGATTTGAAAAAAAGACGAAAATCACTCCGAGACCATGGGCTATAGCCCATCGTCTCGGAGTCACTTTCGTCTTTTTTTCAAATCCTTGTTTTTCATAATTTATGACCATGGCGATGGGCTATAGCCCATGGTCTCGAACGGCATACTATAGCATGCCGTTTTCCATCATTTTTGAGGATTTGAAAAAAAGACGAAAATCACTCCGAGACCATGGGCTATAGCCCATCGTCTCGGAGTCATTTTCGTCTTTTTTTCAAATCCTTGTTTTTCATCATTTATGACCATGGCGATGGGCTATAGCCCATGGTCTCGAACGGCATACTGTAGCATGCCTTTTTCCATCATTTTTGAGGATTTGAAAAAAAGACGAAAATCACTCCGAGACCATGGGCTATAGCCCATCGTCTCAAAGTCATTTTCGTCTTTTTTTTAAATCCTTCTTTTTCATCATTTATGAACAATGGCGATGGGCTATAGCCCATGGTCTCGAACGGCATACTATAGCATGCCGTTTTCCATCATTTTTGAGGATTTGAAAAAAAGACGAAAATCACTCCGAGACCATGGGCTATAGCCCATCGTCTCGGAGTCATTTTCGTCTTTTTTTCAAATCCTTGTTTTTCATAATTTATGACCATGGCGATGGGCTATAGCCCATGGTCTCGAACGGCATACTATAGCATGCCGTTTTCCATCATTTTTGAGGATTTGAAAAAAAGACGAAAATCACTCCGAGACCATGGGCTATAGCCCATCGTCTCAAAGTCATTTTCGTCTTTTTTTCAAATCCTCAAAAATGATGGAAAACGGCATGCTATAGTATGCCGTTCGAGACCATGGGCTATAGCCCATCGCCATGGTCATAAATGATGAAAAACAAGGATTTGAAAAAAGACGAAAATGACTCCGAGACGATGGGCTATAGCCCATGGTCTCGGAGTGATTTTCGTCTTTTTTTCAAATCCTCAAAAATGATGGAAAACGGCATGCTATAGTATGCCGTTCGAGACCATGGGCTATAGCCCATCGTCTCAAAGTCATTTTCGTCTTTTTTTTAAATCCTTCTTTTTCATCATTTATGAACAATGGCGATGGGCTATAGCCCATGGTCTCGAACGGCATACTATAGCATTCCGTTTTCCATCATTTTTGAGGATTTGAAAAAAAGACGAAAATCACTCCGAGACCATGGGCTATAGCCCATCGTCTCGGAGTCATTTTCGTATTTTTTTCAAATCCTTGTTTTTCATCATTTATGACCATGGCGATGGGCTATAGCCCATGGTCTCGAACGGCATACTATAGCATGCCGTTTTCCATCATTTTTGAGGATTTGAAAAAAAGACGAAAATCACTCCGAGACCATGGGCTATAGCCCATCGTCTCAAAGTCATTTTCGTCTTTTTTTTAAATCCTTCTTTTTCATCATTTATGAACAATGGCGATGGGCTATAGCCCATGGTCTCGAACGGCATACTATAGCATGCCGTTTTCCATCATTTTTGAGGATTTGAAAAAAAGACGAAAATCAATCCGAGACCATGGGCTATAGCCCATCGTCTCGGAGTCATTTTCGTCTTTTTTTCAAATCCTTTGTTTTTCATAATTTATGACCATGGCGATGGGCTATAGCCCATGGTCTCGAACGGCATACTATAGCATGCCGTTTTGCATCATTTTTGAGGATTTGAAAAAAAGACGAAAATCACTCCAAGACCATGCGCTATAGCCCATCGTCTCGGAGTCATTTTCGTCTTTTTTTCAAATCCTTGTTTTTCATAATTTATGACCATGGCGATGGGCTATAGCCCATGGTCTCGAACGGCATACTATAGCATGCCGTTTTCCATCATTTTTGAGGATTTGAAAAAAAGACGAAAATCACTCCGAGACCATGGGCTATAGCCCATCGTCTCGGAGTCATTTTCGTCTTTTTTCAAATCCTTGTTTTTCATCATTTATGACCATGGCGATGGGCTATAGCCCATGGTCTCGAACGGCATACTATAGCATGCCGTTTTGCATCATTTTTGAGGATTTGAAAAAAAGACGGAAATCACTCCGAGACCGTGGGCTATAGCCCATCGTCTCGGAGTCATTTTCGTCTTTTTTTCAAATCCTTGTTTTTCATAATTTATGACCATGGCGATGGGCTATAGCCCATGGTCTCGAACGGCATACTATAGCATGCCGTTTTCCATCATTTTTGAGGATTTGAAAAAAAGACGAAAATCACTCCGAGACCATGGGCTATAGCCCATCGTCTCGGAGTCATTTTCGTCTTTTTTTCAAATCCTCGTTTTTCATCATTTATGACCATGGCGATGGGCTATAGCCCATGGTCCCGAACGGCATACTATAGCATGCCGTTTTTCATCATTTTTGAGGATTTGAAAAAAAGACGAAAATCACTCCGAGACCATGGGCTATAGCCCATCGTCTCGGAGTCATTTTCGTCTTTTTTTAAAATCCTTGTTTTTCATCATTTATGAACAATGGCGATGGGCTTTAGCCCATGGTCTCGAACGGCATACTATAGCATGCCGTTTTCCATCATTTTTGAGGATTTGAAAAAAAGACGAAAATCACTCCGAGACCATGGGCTATAGCCCATCGTCTCGGAGTCACTTTCGTCTTTTTTTCAAATCCTTGTTTTTCATAATTTATGACCATGGCGATGGGCTATAGCCCATGGTCTCGAACGGCATACTATAGCATGCCGTTTTCCATCATTTTTGAGGATTTGAAAAAAAGACGAAAATCACTCCGAGACCATGGGCTATAGCCCATCGTCTCTGAGTCATTTTCGTCTTTTTTCAAATCCTTGTTTTTCATCATTTATGACCATGGCGATGGGCTATAGCCCATGGTCTCGAACGGCATACTATAGCATGCCGTTTTGCATCATTTTTGAGGATTTGAAAAAAAGACGAAAATCACTCCGAGACCGTGGGCTATAGCCCATCGTCTCGGAGTCATTTTCGTCTTTTTTTCAAATCCTTGTTTTTCATAATTTATGACCATGGCGATGGGCTATAGCCCATGGTCTCGAACGGCATACTATAGCATGCCGTTTTCCATCATTTTTGAGGATTTGAAAAAAAGACGAAAATCACTCCGAGACCATGGGCTATAGCCCATCGTCTCGGAGTCATTTTCGTCTTTTTTTCAAATCCTCGTTTTTCATCATTTATGACCATGGCGATGGGCTATATAGCCCATGGTCTCGAACGGCATACTATAGCAAGCCGTTTTCCATCATTTTTGAGGATTTGAAAAAAAGACGAAAATCACTCCGAGACCATGGGCTATAGCCCATCGTCTCGGAGTCACTTTCGTCTTTTTTTCAAATCCTTGTTTTTCATAATTTATGACCATGGCGATGGGCTATAGCCCATGGTCTCGAACGGCATACTATAGCATGCCGTTTTCCATCATTTTTGAGGATTTGAAAAAAAGACGAAAATCACTCCGAGACCATGGGCTATAGCCCATCGTCTCGGAGTCATTTTCGTCTTTTTTTCAAATCCTTGTTTTTCATCATTTATGACCATGGCGATGGGCTATAGCCCATGGTCTCGAACGGCATACTGTAGCATGCCTTTTTCCATCATTTTTGAGGATTTGAAAAAAAGACGAAAATCACTCCGAGACCATGGGCTATAGCCCATCGTCTCGGAGTCATTTTCGTCTTTTTTTCAAATCCTCGTTTTTCATCATTTATGACCATGGCGATGGGCTATAGCCCATGGTCTCGAACGGCATACTATAGCATGCCGTTTTCCATCATTTTTGAGGATTTGAAAAAAAGACGAAAATCACTCCGAGACCATGGGCTATAGCCCATCGTCTCAAAGTCATTTTCGTCTTTTTTTTAAATCCTTCTTTTTCATCATTTATGAACAATGGCGATGGGCTATAGCCCATGGTCTCGAACGGCATACTATAGCATGCCGTTTTGCATCATTTTTGAGGATTTGAAAAAAAGACGAAAATCACTCCAAGACCATGCGCTATAGCCCATCGTCTCGGAGTCATTTTCGTCTTTTTTTCAAATCCTTGTTTTTCATAATTTATGACCATGGCGATGGGCTATAGCCCATGGTCTCGAACGGCATACTATAGCATGCCGTTTTGCATCATTTTTGAGGATTTGAAAAAAAGACGAAAATCACTCCGAGACCGTGGGCTATAGCCCATCGTCTCGGAGTCATTTTCGTCTTTTTTTCAAATCCTTGTTTTTCATAATTTATGACCATGGCGATGGGCTATAGCCCATGGTCTCGAACGGCATACTATAGCATGCCGTTTTCCATCATTTTTGAGGATTTGAAAAAAAGACGAAAATCACTCCGAGACCATGGGCTATAGCCCATCGTCTCGGAGTCATTTTCGTCTTTTTTTCAAATCCTTGTTTTTCATCATTTATGACCATGGCGATGGGCTATAGCCCATGGTCTCGAACGGCATACTATAGCATGCCGTTTTGCATCATTTTTGAGGATTTGAAAAAAAGACGAAAATCACTCCGAGACCATGGGCTATAGCCCATCGTCTCGGAGTCATTTTCGTCTTTTTTTCAAATCCTTGTTTTTCATCATTTATGACCATGGCGATGGGCTATAGCCCATGGTCTCGAACGGCATACTGTAGCATGCCTTTTTCCATCATTTTTGAGGATTTGAAAAAAAGACGAAAATCACTCCGAGACCATGGGCTATAGCCCATCGTCTCGGAGTCATTTTCGTCTTTTTTTCAAATCCTCGTTTTTCATCATTTATGACCATGGCGATGGGCTATAGCCCATGGTCTCGAACGGCATACTATAGCATGCCGTTTTCCATCATTTTTGAGGATTTGAAAAAAAGACGAAAATCACTCCGAGACCATGGGCTATAGCCCATCGTCTCGGAGTCATTTTCGTCTTTTTTTTAAATCCTTCTTTTTCATCATTTATGAACAATGGCGATGGGCTATAGCCCATGGTCTCGAACGGCATACTATAGCATGCCGTTTTCCATCATTTTTGAGGATTTGAAAAAAAGACGAAAATCAATCCGAGACCATGGGCTATAGCCCATGGTCTCGGAGTCATTTTCGTCTTTTTTCAAATCCTTGTTTTTCATCATTTATGACCATGGCGATGGGCTATAGCCCATGGTCTCGAACGGCATACTATAGCATGCCGTTTTGCATCATTTTTGAGGATTTGAAAAAAAGACGAAAATCACTCCGAGACCGTGGGCTATAGCCCATCGTCTCGGAGTCATTTTCGTCTTTTTTTCAAATCCTTGTTTTTCATAATTTATGACCATGGCGATGGGCTATAGCCCATGGTCTCGAACGGCATACTATAGCATGCCGTTTTCCATCATTTTTGAGGATTTGAAAAAAAGACGAAAATCACTCCGAGACCATGGGCTATAGCCCATCGTCTCGGAGTCATTTTCGTCTTTTTTTAAAATCCTTGTTTTTCATCATTTATGAACAATGGCGATGGGCTATAGCCCATGGTCTCGAACGGCATACTATAGCATGCCGTTTTCCATCATTTTTGAGGATTTGAAAAAAAGACGAAAATCACTCCGAGACCATGGGCTATAGCCCATCGTCTCGGAGTCACTTTCGTCTTTTTTTCAAATCCTTGTTTTTCATCATTTATGACCATGGCGATGGGCTATATAGCCCATGGTCTCGAACGGCATACTATAGCAAGCCGTTTTCCATCATTTTTGAGGATTTGAAAAAAAGACGAAAATCACTCCGAGACCATGGGCTATAGCCCATCGTCTCGGAGTCATTTTCGTCTTTTTTTCAAATCCTTGTTTTTCATAATTTATGACCATGGCGATGGGCTATAGCCCATGGTCTCGAACGGCATACTATAGCATGCCGTTTTGCATCATTTTTTAGGATTTGAAAAAAAGACGAAAATCACTCCGAGACCATGGGCTATAGCCCATCGTCTCGGAGTCATTTTCGTCTTTTTTTCAAATCCTTTGTTTTTCATAATTTATGACCATGGCGATGGGCTATAGCCCATGGTCTCGAACGGCATACTATAGCATGCCGTTTTGCATCATTTTTGAGGATTTGAAAAAAAGACGAAAATCACTCCAAGACCATGCGCTATAGCCCATCGTCTCGGAGTCATTTTCGTCTTTTTTTCAAATCCTTGTTTTTCATAATTTATGACCATGGCGATGGGCTATAGCCCATGGTCTCGAACGGCATACTATAGCATGCCGTTTTGCATCATTTTTGAGGATTTGAAAAAAAGACGAAAATCACTCCGAGACCGTGGGCTATAGCCCATCGTCTCGGAGTCATTTTCGTCTTTTTTTCAAATCCTTGTTTTTCATAATTTATGACCATGGCGATGGGCTATAGCCCATGGTCTCGAACGGCATACTATAGCATGCCGTTTTCCATCATTTTTGAGGATTTGAAAAAAAGACGAAAATCACTCCGAGACCATGGGCTATAGCCCATCGTCTCGGAGTCATTTTCGTCTTTTTTTCAAATCCTTGTTTTTCATCATTTATGACCATGGCGATGGGCTATAGCCCATGGTCTCGAACGGCATACTATAGCATGCCGTTTTGCATCATTTTTTAGGATTTGAAAAAAAGACGAAAATCACTCCGAGACCATGGGCTATAGCCCATCGTCTCGGAGTCATTTTCGTCTTTTTTTCAAATCCTTGTTTTTCATCATTTATGACCATGGCGATGGGCTATAGCCCATGGTCTCGAACGGCATACTGTAGCATGCCTTTTTCCATCATTTTTGAGGATTTGAAAAAAAGACGAAAATCACTCCGAGACCATGGGCTATAGCCCATCGTCTCGGAGTCATTTTCGTCTTTTTTTCAAATCCTCGTTTTTCATCATTTATGACCATGGCGATGGGCTATAGCCCATGGTCTCGAAAGGCATACTATAGCATGCCGTTTTCCATCATTTTTGAGGATTTGAAAAAAAGACGAAAATCACTCCGAGACCATGGGCTATAGCCCATCGTCTCGGAGTCATTTTCGTCTTTTTTTTAAATCCTTCTTTTTCATCATTTATGAACAATGGCGATGGGCTATAGCCCATGGTCTCGAACGGCATACTATAGCATGCCGTTTTCCATCATTTTTGAGGATTTGAAAAAAAGACGAAAATCAATCCGAGACCATGGGCTATAGCCCATCGTCTCGGAGTCATTTTCGTCTTTTTTTCAAATCCTTTGTTTTTCATAATTTATGACCATGGCGATGGGCTATAGCCCATGGTCTCGAACGGCATACTATAGCATGCCGTTTTGCATCATTTTTGAGGATTTGAAAAAAAGACGAAACTCACTCCAAGACCATGGGCTATAGCCCATCGTCTCGGAGTCATTTTCGTCTTTTTTTCAAATCCTTGTTTTTCATAATTTATGACCATGGCGATGGGCTATAGCCCATGGTCTCGAACGGCATACTATAGCATGCCGTTTTCCATCATTTTTGAGGATTTGAAAAAAAGACGAAAATCACTCCGAGACCATGGGCTATAGCCCATGGTCTCGGAGTCATTTTCGTCTTTTTTCAAATCCTTGTTTTTCATCATTTATGACCATGGCGATGGGCTATAGCCCATGGTCTCGAACGGCATACTATAGCATGCCGTTTTGCATCATTTTTGAGGATTTGAAAAAAAGACGAAAATCACTCCGAGACCGTGGGCTATAGCCCATCGTCTCGGAGTCATTTTCGTCTTTTTTTCAAATCCTTGTTTTTCATAATTTATGACCATGGCGATGGGCTATAGCCCATGGTCTCGAACGGCATACTATAGCATGCCGTTTTCCATCATTTTTGAGGATTTGAAAAAAAGACGAAAATTACTCCGAGACCATGGGCTATAGCCCATGGTCTCGGAGTCATTTTCGTCTTTTTTCAAATCCTTGTTTTTCATCATTTATGACCATGGCGATGGGCTATAGCCCATGGTCTCGAACGGCATACTATAGCATGCCGTTTTGCATCATTTTTGAGGATTTGAAAAAAAGACGAAAATCACTCCGAGACCGTGGGCTATAGCCCATCGTCTCGGAGTCATTTTCGTCTTTTTTTCAAATCCTTGTTTTTCATAATTTATGACCATGGCGATGGGCTATAGCCCATGGTCTCGAACGGCATACTATAGCATGCCGTTTTCCATCATTTTTGAGGATTTGAAAAAAAGACGAAAATCACTCCGAGACCATGGGCTATAGCCCATCGTCTCGGAGTCATTTTCGTCTTTTTTTAAAATCCTTGTTTTTCATCATTTATGAACAATGGCGATGGGCTATAGCCCATGGTCTCGAACGGCATACTATAGCATGCCGTTTTCCATCATTTTTGAGGATTTGAAAAAAAGACGAAAATCACTCCGAGACCATGGGCTATAGCCCATCGTCTCGGAGTCACTTTCGTCTTTTTTTCAAATCCTTGTTTTTCATCATTTATGACCATGGCGATGGGCTATATAGCCCATGGTCTCGAACGGCATACTATAGCAAGCCGTTTTCCATCATTTTTGAGGATTTGAAAAAAAGACGAAAATCACTCCGAGACCATGGGCTATAGCCCATCGTCTCGGAGTCATTTTCGTCTTTTTTTCAAATCCTTGTTTTTCATAATTTATGACCATGGCGATGGGCTATAGCCCATGGTCTCGAACGGCATACTATAGCATGCCGTTTTGCATCATTTTTTAGGATTTGAAAAAAAGACGAAAATCACTCCGAGACCATGGGCTATAGCCCATCGTCTCGGAGTCATTTTCGTCTTTTTTTTTAAATCCTTCTTTTTCATCATTTATGAACAATGGCGATGGGCTATACCCCATGGTCTCGAACGGCATACTATAGCATGCCGTTTTCCATCATTTTTGAGGATTTGAAAAAAAGACGAAAATCACTCCGAGACCATGGGCTATAGCCCATCGTCTCGGAGTCATTTTCGTCTTTTTTTCAAATCCTTGTTTTTCATCATTTATGACCATGGCGATGGGCTATAGCCCATGGTCTCGAACGGCATACTATAGCATGCCGTTTCGCATCATTTTTTAGGATTTGAAAAAAAGACGAAAATCACTCCGAGACCATGGGCTATAGCCCATCGTCTCGGAGTCATTTTCGTCTTTTTTTAAAATCCTTGTTTTTCATCATTTATGAACAATAGCGATGGGCTATAGCCCATGGTCTCGAACGGCATACTATAGCATGCCATTTTCCATCATTTTTGAGGATTTGAAAAAAAGACGAAAATCACTCCGAGACCATGGGCTATAGCCCATCGTCTCGGAGTCACTTTCGTCTTTTTTTCAAATCCTTGTTTTTCATAATTTATGACCATGGCGATGGGCTATAGCCTATGGTCTCGAACGGCATACTATAGCATGCCGTTTTCCATCATTTTTGAGGATTTGAAAAAAAGATGAAAATCACTCCGAGACCATGGGCTATAGCCCATCGTCTCGGAGTCATTTTCGTCTTTTTTTCAAATCCTTGTTTTTCATCATTTATGAACAATGGCGATGGGCTATAGCCCATGGTCTCGAACGGCATACTATAGCATGCCGTTTTCCATCATTTTTGAGGATTTGAAAAAAAGACGAAAATCACTCCGAGAACATGGGCTATAGCCCATCGTCTCGGAGTCTTTTTCGTCTTTTTTTTTAAATCCTTCTTTTTCATCATTTATGAACAATGGCGATGGGCTATAGCCCATGGTCTCGAACGGCATACTATAGCATGCCGTTTTCCATCATTTTTGAGGATTTGAAAAAAAGACGAAAATCACTCCGAGACCATGGGCTATAGCCCATCGTCTCGGAGTCATTTTCGTCTTTTTTTCAAATCCTTGTTTTTCATCATTTATGACCATGGCGATGGGCTATATAGCCCATGGTCTCGAACGGCATACTATAGCAAGCCGTTTTCCATCATTTTTGAGGATTTGAAAAAAAGACGAAAATCACTCCGAGACCATGGGCTATAGCCCATCGTCTCGGAGTCATTTTCGTCTTTTTTTCAAATCCTTGTTTTTCATAATTTATGACCATGGCGATGGGCTATAGCCCATGGTCTCGAACGGCATACTATAGCATGCCGTTTTGCATCATTTTTTAGGATTTGAAAAAAAGACGAAAATCACTCCGAGACCATGGGCTATAGCCCATCGTCTCGGAGTCATTTTCGTCTTTTTTTAAAATCCTTGTTTTTCATCATTTATGAACAATAGCGATGGGCTATAGCCCATGGTCTCGAACGGCATACTATAGCATGCCGTTTTCCATCATTTTTGAGGATTTGAAAAAAAGACGAAAATCACTCCGAGACCATGGGCTATAGCCCATCGTCTCGGAGTCACTTTCGTCTTTTTTTTAAATCCTTGTTTTTCATAATTTATGACCATGGCGATGGGCTATAGCCCATGGTCTCGAACGGCATACTATAGCATGCCGTTTTCCATCATTTTTGAGGATTTGAAAAAAAGACGAAAATCACTCCGAGACCATGGGCTATAGCCCATCGTCTCGGAGTCATTTTCGTCTTTTTTTCAAATCCTTGTTTTTCATCATTTATGACCATGGCGATGGGCTATAGCCCATGGTCTCGAACGGCATACTGTAGCATGCCTTTTTCCATCATTTTTGAGGATTTGAAAAAAAGACGAAAATCACTCCGAGACCATGGGCTATAGCCCATCGTCTCGGAGTCATTTTCGTCTTTTTTTCAAATCCTCGTTTTTCATCATTTATGACCATGGCGATGGGCTATAGCCCATGGTCTCGAACGGCATACTATAGCATGCCGTTTTCCATCATTTTTGAGGATTTGAAAAAAAGACGAAAATGACTCCGAGACGATGGGCTATAGCCCATCGTCTCGGAGTCATTTTCGTCTTTTTTTCAAATCCTTGTTTTTCATCATTTATGACCATGGCGATGGGCTATATAGCCCATGGTCTCGAACGGCATACTATAGCAAGCCGTTTTCCATCATTTTTGAGGATTTGAAAAAAAGACGAAAATCACTCCGAGACCATGGGCTATAGCCCATCGTCTCGGAGTCATTTTCGTCTTTTTTTCAAATCCTTGTTTTTCATAATTTATGACCATGGCGATGGGCTATAGCCCATGGTCTCGAACGGCATACTATAGCATGCCGTTTTGCATCATTTTTTAGGATTTGAAAAAAAGACGAAAATCACTCCGAGACCATGGGCTATAGCCCATCGTCTCGGAGTCATTTTCGTCTTTTTTTCAAATCCTTGTTTTTCATCATTTATGAACAATAGCGATGGGCTATAGCCCATGGTCTCGAACGGCATACTATAGCATGCCGTTTTCCATCATTTTTGAGGATTTGAAAAAAAGACGAAAATCACTCCGAGACCATGGGCTATAGCCCATCGTCTCGGAGTCACTTTCGTCTTTTTTTCAAATCCTTGTTTTTCATAATTTATGACCATGGCGATGGGCTATAGCCCATGGTCTCGAACGGCATACTATAGCATGCCGTTTTCCATCATTTTTGAGGATTTGAAAAAAAGACGAAAATCACTCCGAGACCATGGGCTATAGCCCATCGTCTCGGAGTCATTTTCGTCTTTTTTTCAAATCCTTGTTTTTCATCATTTATGACCATGGCGATGGGCTATAGCCCATGGTCTCGAACGGCATACTGTAGCATGCCTTTTTCCATCATTTTTGAGGATTTGAAAAAAAGACGAAAATCACTCCGAGACCATGGGCTATAGCCCATCGTCTCAGAGTCATTTTCGTCTTTTTTTCAAATCCTCGTTTTTCATCATTTATGACCATGGCGATGGGCTATAGCCCATGGTCTCGAACGGCATACTATAGCATGCCGTTTTCCATCATTTTTGAGGATTTGAAAAAAAGACGAAAATCACTCCGAGACCATGGGCTATAGCCCATCGTCTCAAAGTCATTTTCGTCTTTTTTTTAAATCCTTCTTTTTCATCATTTATGAACAATGGCGATGGGCTATAGCCCATGGTCTCGAACGGCATACTATAGCATGCCGTTTTCCATCATTTTTGAGGATTTGAAAAAAAGACGAAAATCACTCCGAGACCATGGGCTATAGCCCATCGTCTCGGAGTCATTTTCGTCTTTTTTTCAAATCCTTGTTTTTCATCATTTATGACCATGGCGATGGGCTATAGCCCATGGTCTCGAACGGCATACTGTAGCATGCCTTTTTCCATCATTTTTGAGGATTTGAAAAAAAGACGAAAATCACTCCGAGACCATGGGCTATAGCCCATCGTCTCAAAGTCATTTTCGTCTTTTTTTTAAATCCTTCTTTTTCATCATTTATGAACAATGGCGATGGGCTATAGCCCATGGTCTCGAACGGCATACTATAGCATGCCGTTTTCCATCATTTTTGAGGATTTGAAAAAAAGACGAAAATCAATCCGAGACCATGGGCTATAGCCCATCGTCTCGGAGTAATTTTCGTCTTTTTTTCAAATCCTTTGTTTTTCATAATTTATGACCATGGCGATGGGCTATAGCCCATGGTCTCGAACGGCATACTATAGCATGCCGTTTTCCATCATTTTTGAGGATTTGAAAAAAAGACGAAAATCACTCCGAGACCATGGGCTATAGCCCATCGTCTCGGAGTCATTTTCGTCTTTTTTCAAATCCTTGTTTTTCATCATTTATGACCATGGCGATGGGCTATAGCCCATGGTCTCGAACGGCATACTATAGCATGCCGTTTTGCATCATTTTTGAGGATTTGAAAAAAAGACGAAAATCACTCCGAGACCGTGGGCTATAGCCCATCGTCTCGGAGTCATTTTCGTCTTTTTTTCAAATCCTTGTTTTTCATAATTTATGACCATGGCGATGGGCTATAGCCCATGGTCTCGAACGGCATACTATAGCATGCCGTTTTCCATCATTTTTGAGGATTTGAAAAAAAGACGAAAATCACTCCGAGACCATGGGCTATAGCCCATCGTCTCGGAGTCATTTTCGTCTTTTTTTCAAATCCTCGTTTTTCATCATTTATGACCATGGCGATGGGCTATAGCCCATGGTCCCGAACGGCATACTATAGCATGCCGTTTTTCATCATTTTTGAGGATTTGAAAAAAAGACGAAAATCACTCCGAGACCATGGGCTATAGCCCATCGTCTCGGAGTCATTTTCGTCTTTTTTTAAAATCCTTGTTTTTCATCATTTATGAACAATGGCGATGGGCTTTAGCCCATGGTCTCGAACGGCATACTATAGCATGCCGTTTTCCATCATTTTTGAGGATTTGAAAAAAAGACGAAAATCACTCCGAGACCATGGGCTATAGCCCATCGTCTCGGAGTCATTTTCGTCTTTTTTCAAATCCTTGTTTTTCATCATTTATGACCATGGCGATGGGCTATAGCCCATGGTCTCGAACGGCATACTATAGCATGCCGTTTTGCATCATTTTTGAGGATTTGAAAAAAAGACGAAAATCACTCCGAGACCGTGGGCTATAGCCCATCGTCTCGGAGTCATTTTCGTCTTTTTTTCAAATCCTTGTTTTTCATAATTTATGACCATGGCGATGGGCTATAGCCCATGGTCTCGAACGGCATACTATAGCATGCCGTTTTCCATCATTTTTGAGGATTTGAAAAAAAGACGAAAATCACTCCGAGACCATGGGCTATAGCCCATCGTCTCGGAGTCATTTTCGTCTTTTTTTCAAATCCTCGTTTTTCATCATTTATGACCATGGCGATGGGCTATAGCCCATGGTCCCGAACGGCATACTATAGCATGCCGTTTTTCATCATTTTTGAGGATTTGAAAAAAAGACGAAAATCACTCTGAGACCATGGGCTATAGCCCATCGTCTCGGAGTCATTTTCGTCTTTTTTTAAAATCCTTGTTTTTCATCATTTATGACCATGGCGATGGGCTATAGCCCATGGTCTCGAACGGCATACTATAGCATGCCGTTTTCCATCATTTTTGAGGATTTGAAAAAACGAAAATCACTCCGAGACCATGGGCTATAGCCCATCGTCTCGGAGTCATTTTCGTCTTTTTTTCAAATCCTTGTTTTTCATCATTTATGACCATGGCGATGGGCTATATAGCCCATGGTCTCGAACGGCATACTATAGCAAGCCGTTTTCCATAATTTTTGAGGATTTGAAAAAAAGACGAAAATCACTCCGAGACCATGGGCTATAGCCCATCGTCTCGGAGTCATTTTCGTCTTTTTTTCAAATCCTTGTTTTTCATAATTTATGACCATGGCGATGGGCTAAAGCCCATGGTCTCGAACGGCATACTATAGCATGCCGTTTTGCATCATTTTTTAGGATTTGAAAAAAAGACAAAAATCACTCCGAGACCATGGGCTATAGCCCATCGTCTCGGAGTCATTTTCGTCTTTTTTTTAAATCCTTCTTTTTCATCATTTATGAACAATGGCGATGGGCTATAGCCCATGGTCTCGAACGGCATACTATAGCATGCCGTTTTACATAATTTTTGAGGATTTGAAAAAAAGACGAAAATCAATCCGAGACCATGGGCTATAGCCCATCGTCTCGGAGTCATTTTCGTCTTTTTTTCAAATCCTTGTTTTTCATCATTTATGACCATGGCGATGGGCTATAGCCCATGGTCTCGAACGGCATACTGTAGCATGCCTTTTTCCATCATTTTTGAGGATTTGAAAAAAAGACGAAAATCACTCCGAGACCATGGGCTATAGCCCATCGTCTCGGAGTCATTTTCGTCTTTTTTTCAAATCCTCGTTTTTCATCATTTATGACCATGGCGATGGGCTATAGCCCATGGTCTCGAACGGCATACTATAGCATGCCGTTTTCCATCATTTTTGAGGATTTGAAAAAAAGACGAAAATCACTCCGAGACCATGGGCTATAGCCCATCGTCTCGGAGTCATTTTCGTCTTTTTTTTAAATCCTTCTTTTTCATCATTTATGAACAATGGCGATGGGCTATAGCCCATGGTCTCGAACGGCATACTATAGCATGCCGTTTTCCATCATTTTTGAGGATTTGAAAAAAAGACGAAAATCAATCCGAGACCATGGGCTATAGCCCATCGTCTCGGAGTCATTTTCGTCTTTTTTTCAAATCCTTTGTTTTTCATAATTTATGACCATGGCGATGGGCTATAGCCCATGGTCTCGAACGGCATACTATAGCATGCCGTTTTGCATCATTTTTGAGGATTTGAAAAAAAGACGAAACTCACTCCAAGACCATGGGCTATAGCCCATCGTCTCGGAGTCATTTTCGTCTTTTTTTCAAATCCTTGTTTTTCATAATTTATGACCATGGCGATGGGCTATAGCCCATGGTCTCGAACGGCATACTATAGCATGCCGTTTTCCATCATTTTTGAGGATTTGAAAAAAAGACGAAAATCACTCCGAGACCATGGGCTATAGCCCATCGTCTCGGAGTCATTTTCGACTTTTTTTCAAATCCTTGTTTTTCATAATTTATGACCATGGCGATGGGCTATAGCCCATGGTCTCGAACGGCATACTATAGCATGCCGTTTTGCATAATTTTTTAGGATTTGAAAAAAAGACGAAAATCACTCCGAGACCATGGGCTATAGCCCATCGTCTCGGAGTCATTTTCGTCTTTTTTTTAAATCCTTCTTTTTCATCATTTATGAACAATGGCGATGGGCTATAGCCCATGGTCTCGAACGGCATACTATAGCATGCCGTTTTCCATCATTTTTGAGGATTTGAAAAAAAGACGAAAATCAATCCGAGACCATGGGCTATAGCCCATCGTCTCGGAGTCATTTTCGTCTTTTTTTCAAATCCTTGTTTTTCATCATTTATGACCATGGCGATGGGCTATAGCCCATGGTCTCGAACGGCATACTGTAGCATGCCTTTTTCCATCATTTTTGAGGATTTGAAAAAAAGACGAAAATCACTCCGAGACCATGGGCTATAGCCCATCGTCTCGGAGTCATTTTCGTCTTTTTTTCAAATCCTCGTTTTTCATCATTTATGACCATGGCGATGGGCTATAGCCCATGGTCTCGAACGGCATACTATAGCATGCCGTTTTCCATCATTTTTGAGGATTTGAAAAAAAGACGAAAATCACTCCGAGACCATGGGCTATAGCCCATCGTCTCGGAGTCATTTTCGTCTTTTTTTTAAATCCTTCTTTTTCATCATTTATGAACAATGGCGATGGGCTATAGCCCATGGTCTCGAACGGCATACTATAGCATGCCGTTTTCCATCATTTTTGAGGATTTGAAAAAAAGACGAAAATCAATCCGAGACCATGGGCTATAGCCCATCGTCTCGGAGTCATTTTCGTCTTTTTTTCAAATCCTTTGTTTTTCATAATTTATGACCATGGCGATGGGCTATAGCCCATGGTCTCGAACGGCATACTATAGCATGCCGTTTTGCATCATTTTTGAGGATTTGAAAAAAAGACGAAACTCACTCCAAGACCATGGGCTATAGCCCATCGTCTCGGAGTCATTTTCGTCTTTTTTTCAAATCCTTGTTTTTCATAATTTATGACCATGGCAATGGGCTATAGCCCATGGTCTCGAACGGCATACTATAGCATGCCGTTTTCCATCATTTTTGAGGATTTGAAAAAAAGACGAAAATCACTCCGAGACCATGGGCTATAGCCCATCGTCTCGGAGTCATTTTCGTCTTTTTTCAAATCCTTGTTTTTCATCATTTATGACCATGGCGATGGGCTATAGCCCATGGTCTCGAACGGCATACTATAGCATGCCGTTTTGCATCATTTTTGAGGATTTGAAAAAAAGACGAAAATCACTCCGAGACCGTGGGCTATAGCCCATCGTCTCGGAGTCATTTTCGTCTTTTTTTCAAATCCTTGTTTTTCATAATTTATGACCATGGCGATGGGCTATAGCCCATGGTCTCGAACGGCATACTATAGCATGCCGTTTTCCATCATTTTTGAGGATTTGAAAAAAAGACGAAAATCACTCCGAGACCATGGGCTATAGCCCATCGTCTCGGAGTCATTTTCGTCTTTTTTTCAAATCCTCGTTTTTCATCATTTATGACCATGGCGATGGGCTATAGCCCATGGTCCCGAACGGCATACTATAGCATGCCGTTTTTCATCATTTTTGAGGATTTGAAAAAAAGACGAAAATCACTCCGAGACCATGGGCTATAGCCCATCGTCTCGGAGTCATTTTCGTCTTTTTTTAAAATCCTTGTTTTTCATCATTTATGACCATGGCGATGGGCTATATAGCCCATGGTCTCGAACGGCATACTATAGCAAGCCGTTTTCCATCATTTTTGAGGATTTGAAAAAAAGACGAAAATCACTCCGAGACCATGGGCTATAGCCCATCGTCTCGGAGTCATTTTCGTCTTTTTTTAAAATCCTTGTTTTTCATCATTTATGAACAATAGCGATGGGCTATAGCCCATGGTCTCGAACGGCATACTATAGCATGCCGTTTTCCATCATTTTTGAGGATTTGAAAAAAAGACGAAAATCACTCCGAGACCATGGGCTATAGCCCATCGTCTCGGAGTCACTTTCGTCTTTTTTTCAAATCCTTGTTTTTCATAATGTATGACCATGGCGATGGGCTATAGCCCATGGTCTCGAACGGCATACTATAGCATGCCGTTTTCCATCATTTTTGAGGATTTGAAAAAAAGACGAAAATCACTCCGAGACCATGGGCTATAGCCCATCGTCTCGGAGTCACTTTCGTCTTTTTTTCAAATCCTTGTTTTTCATCATTTATGACCATGGCGATGGGCTATATAGCCCATGGTCTCGAACGGCATACTATAGCATGCCGTTTTGCATCATTTTTGAGGATTTGAAAAAAAGACGAAACTCACTCCAAGACCATGGGCTATAGCCCATCGTCTCGGAGTCATTTTCGTCTTTTTTTCAAATCCTTGTTTTTCATAATTTATGACCATGGCGATGGGCTATAGCCCATGGTCTCGAACGGCATACTATAGCATGCCGTTTTCCATCATTTTTGAGGATTTGAAAAAAAGACGAAAATCACTCCGAGACCATGGGCTATAGCCCATCGTCTCGGAGTCATTTTCGTCTTTTTTTCAAATCCTTGTTTTTCATAATTTATGACCATGGCGATGGGCTATAGCCCATGGTCTCGAACGGCATACTATAGCATGCCGTTTTGCATCATTTTTTAGGATTTGAAAAAAAGACGAAAATCACTCCGAGACCATGGGCTATAGCCCATCGTCTCGGAGTCATTTTCGTCTTTTTTTTAAATCCTTCTTTTTCATCATTTATGAACAATGGCGATGGGCTATAGCCCATGGTCTCGAACGGCATACTATAGCATGCCGTTTTCCATCATTTTTGAGGATTTGAAAAAAAGACGAAAATCAATCCGAGACCATGGGCTATAGCCCATCGTCTCGGAGTCATTTTCGTCTTTTTTTCAAATCCTTGTTTTTCATCATTTATGACCATGGCGATGGGCTATAGCCCATGGTCTCGAACGGCATACTATAGCATGCCGTTTTGCATCATTTTTTAGGATTTGAAAAAAAGACGAAAATCACTCCGAGACCATGGGCTATAGCCCATCGTCTCGGAGTCATTTTCGTCTTTTTTTTAAATCCTTCTTTTTCATCATTTATGAACAATGGCGATGGGCTATAGCCCATGGTCTCGAACGGCATACTATAGCATGCCGTTTTCCATCATTTTTGAGGATTTGAAAAAAAGACGAAAATCAATCCGAGACCATGGGCTATAGCCCATCGTCTCGGAGTCATTTTCGTCTTTTTTTCAAATCCTTGTTTTTCATCATTTATGACCATGGCGATGGGCTATAGCCCATGGTCTCGAACGGCATACTGTAGCATGCCTTTTTCCATCATTTTTGAGGATTTGAAAAAAAGACGAAAATCACTCCGAGACCATGGGCTATAGCCCATCGTCTCGGAGTCATTTTCGTCTTTTTTTCAAATCCTCGTTTTTCATCATTTATGACCATGGCGATGGGCTATAGCCCATGGTCTCGAACGGCATACTATAGCATGCCGTTTTCCATCATTTTTGAGGATTTGAAAAAAAGACGAAAATCACTCCGAGACCATGGGCTATAGCCCATCGTCTCGGAGTCATTTTCGTCTTTTTTTTAAATCCTTCTTTTTCATCATTTATGAACAATGGCGATGGGCTATAGCCCATGGTCTCGAACGGCATACTATAGCATGCCGTTTTCCATCATTTTTGAGGATTTGAAAAAAAGACGAAAATCAATCCGAGACCATGGGCTATAGCCCATCGTCTCGGAGTCATTTTCGTCTTTTTTTCAAATCCTTTGTTTTTCATAATTTATGACCATGGCGATGGGCTATAGCCCATGGTCTCGAACGGCATACTATAGCATGCCGTTTTGCATCATTTTTGAGGATTTGAAAAAAAGACGAAACTCACTCCAAGACCATGGGCTATAGCCCATCGTCTCGGAGTCATTTTCGTCTTTTTTTCAAATCCTTGTTTTTCATAATTTATGACCATGGCGATGGGCTATAGCCCATGGTCTCGAACGGCATACTATAGCATGCCGTTTTCCATCATTTTTGAGGATTTGAAAAAAAGACGAAAATCACTCCGAGACCATGGGCTATAGCCCATCGTCTCGGAGTCATTTTCGTCTTTTTTCAAATCCTTGTTTTTCATCATTTATGACCATGGCGATGGGCTATAGCCCATGGTCTCGAACGGCATACTATAGCATGCCGTTTTGCATCATTTTTGAGGATTTGAAAAAAAGACGAAAATCACTCCGAGACCGTGGGCTATAGCCCATCGTCTCGGAGTCATTTTCGTCTTTTTTTCAAATCCTTGTTTTTCATAATTTATGACCATGGCGATGGGCTATAGCCCATGGTCTCGAACGGCATACTATAGCATGCCGTTTTCCATCATTTTTGAGGATTTGAAAAAAAGACGAAAATCACTCCGAGACCATGGGCTATAGCCCATCGTCTCGGAGTCATTTTCGTCTTTTTTTCAAATCCTCGTTTTTCATCATTTATGACCATGGCGATGGGCTATAGCCCATGGTCCCGAACGGCATACTATAGCATGCCGTTTTTCATCATTTTTGAGGATTTGAAAAAAAGACGAAAATCACTCCGAGACCATGGGCTATAGCCCATCGTCTCGGAGTCATTTTCGTCTTTTTTTAAAATCCTTGTTTTTCATCATTTATGAACAATGGCGATGGGCTATAGCCCATGGTCTCGAACGGCATACTATAGCATGCCGTTTTCCATCATTTTTGAGGATTTGAAAAAAAGACGAAAATCACTCCGAGACCATGGGCTATAGCCCATCGTCTCGGAGTCACTTTCGTCTTTTTTTCAAATCCTTGTTTTTCATAATTTATGACCATGGCGATGGGCTATAGCCCATGGTCTCGAACGGCATACTATAGCATGCCGTTTTCCATCATTTTTGAGGATTTGAAAAAAAGACGAAAATCACTCCGAGACCATGGGCTATAGCCCATCGTCTCGGAGTCATTTTCGTCTTTTTTTCAAATCCTTGTTTTTCATCATTTATGACCATGGCGATGGGCTATATAGCCCATGGTCTCGAACGGCATACTATAGCAAGCCGTTTTCCATAATTTTTGAGGATTTGAAAAAAAGACGAAAATCACTCCGAGACCATGGGCTATAGCCCATCGTCTCGGAGTCATTTTCGTCTTTTTTTTCAAATCCTTGTTTTTCATAATTTATGACCATGGCGATGGGCTATAGCCCATGGTCTCGAACGGCATACTATAGCATGCCGTTTTGCATCATTTTTTAGGATTTGAAAAAAAGACGAAAATCACTCCGAGACCATGGGCTATAGCCCATCGTCTCGGAGTCATTTTCGTCTTTTTTTAAAATCCTTGTTTTTCATCATTTATGAACAATAGCGATGGGCTATAGCCCATGGTCTCGAACGGCATACTATAGCATGCCGTTTTCCATCATTTTTGAGGATTTGAAAAAAAGACGAAAATCACTCCGAGACCATGGGCTATAGCCCATCGTCTCGGAGTCACTTTCGTCTTTTTTTCAAATCCTTGTTTTTCATAATGTATGACCATGGCGATGGGCTATAGCCCATGGTCTCGAACGGCATACTATAGCATGCCGTTTTCCATCATTTTTGAGGATTTGAAAAAAAGACGAAAATCACTCCGAGACCATGGGCTATAGCCCATCGTCTCGGAGTCACTTTCGTCTTTTTTTCAAATCCTTGTTTTTCATCATTTATGACCATGGCGATGGGCTATATAGCCCATGGTCTCGAACGGCATACTATAGCATGCCGTTTTGCATCATTTTTGAGGATTTGAAAAAAAGACGAAACTCACTCCAAGACCATGGGCTATAGCCCATCGTCTCGGAGTCATTTTCGTCTTTTTTTCAAATCCTTGTTTTTCATAATTTATGACCATGGCGATGGGCTATAGCCCATGGTCTCGAACGGCATACTATAGCATGCCGTTTTCCATCATTTTTGAGGATTTGAAAAAAAGACGAAAATCACTCCGAGACCATGGGCTATAGCCCATCGTCTCGGAGTCATTTTCGTCTTTTTTCAAATCCTTGTTTTTCATCATTTATGACCATGGCGATGGGCTATAGCCCATGGTCTCGAACGGCATACTATAGCATGCCGTTTTCCATCATTTTTGAGGATTTGAAAAAAAGACGAAAATCAATCCGAGACCATGGGCTATAGCCCATCGTCTCGGAGTCATTTTCGTCTTTTTTTCAAATCCTTTGTTTTTCATAATTTATGACCATGGCGATGGGCTATAGCCCATGGTCTCGAACGGCATACTATAGCATGCCGTTTTGCATCATTTTTGAGGATTTGAAAAAAAGACGAAACTCACTCCAAGACCATGGGCTATAGCCCATCGTCTCGGAGTCATTTTCGTCTTTTTTTCAAATCCTTGTTTTTCATAATTTATGACCATGGCGATGGGCTATAGCCCATGGTCTCGAACGGCATACTATAGCATGCCGTTTTCCATCATTTTTGAGGATTTGAAAAAAAGACGAAAATCACTCCGAGACCATGGGCTATAGCCCATCGTCTCGGAGTCATTTTCGTCTTTTTTTCAAATCCTTGTTTTTCATAATTTATGACCATGGCGATGGGCTATAGCCCATGGTCTCGAACGGCATACTATAGCATGCCGTTTTGCATAATTTTTTAGGATTTGAAAAAAAGACGAAAATCACTCCGAGACCATGGGCTATAGCCCATCGTCTCGGAGTCATTTTCGTCTTTTTTTTAAATCCTTCTTTTTCATCATTTATGAACAATGGCGATGGGCTATAGCCCATGGTCTCGAACGGCATACTATAGCATGCCGTTTTCCATCATTTTTGAGGATTTGAAAAAAAGACGAAAATCAATCCGAGACCATGGGCTATAGCCCATCGTCTCGGAGTCATTTTCGTCTTTTTTTCAAATCCTTGTTTTTCATCATTTATGACCATGGCGATGGGCTATAGCCCATGGTCTCGAACGGCATACTGTAGCATGCCTTTTTCCATCATTTTTGAGGATTTGAAAAAAAGACGAAAATCACTCCGAGACCATGGGCTATAGCCCATCGTCTCGGAGTCATTTTCGTCTTTTTTTCAAATCCTCGTTTTTCATCATTTATGACCATGGCGATGGGCTATAGCCCATGGTCTCGAACGGCATACTATAGCATGCCGTTTTCCATCATTTTTGAGGATTTGAAAAAAAGACGAAAATCACTCCGAGACCATGGGCTATAGCCCATCGTCTCGGAGTCATTTTCGTCTTTTTTTTAAATCCTTCTTTTTCATCATTTATGAACAATGGCGATGGGCTATAGCCCATGGTCTCGAACGGCATACTATAGCATGCCGTTTTCCATCATTTTTGAGGATTTGAAAAAAAGACGAAAATCAATCCGAGACCATGGGCTATAGCCCATCGTCTCGGAGTCATTTTCGTCTTTTTTTCAAATCCTTTGTTTTTCATAATTTATGACCATGGCGATGGGCTATAGCCCATGGTCTCGAACGGCATACTATAGCATGCCGTTTTGCATCATTTTTGAGGATTTGAAAAAAAGACGAAACTCACTCCAAGACCATGGGCTATAGCCCATCGTCTCGGAGTCATTTTCGTCTTTTTTTCAAATCCTTGTTTTTCATAATTTATGACCATGGCAATGGGCTATAGCCCATGGTCTCGAACGGCATACTATAGCATGCCGTTTTCCATCATTTTTGAGGATTTGAAAAAAAGACGAAAATCACTCCGAGACCATGGGCTATAGCCCATCGTCTCGGAGTCATTTTCGTCTTTTTTCAAATCCTTGTTTTTCATCATTTATGACCATGGCGATGGGCTATAGCCCATGGTCTCGAACGGCATACTATAGCATGCCGTTTTGCATCATTTTTGAGGATTTGAAAAAAAGACGAAAATCACTCCGAGACCGTGGGCTATAGCCCATCGTCTCGGAGTCATTTTCGTCTTTTTTTCAAATCCTTGTTTTTCATAATTTATGACCATGGCGATGGGCTATAGCCCATGGTCTCGAACGGCATACTATAGCATGCCGTTTTCCATCATTTTTGAGGATTTGAAAAAAAGACGAAAATCACTCCGAGACCATGGGCTATAGCCCATCGTCTCGGAGTCATTTTCGTCTTTTTTTCAAATCCTTGTTTTTCATCATTTATGACCATGGCGATGGGCTATAGCCCATGGTCCCGAACGGCATACTATAGCATGCCGTTTTTCATCATTTTTGAGGATTTGAAAAAAAGACGAAAATCACTCCGAGACCATGGGCTATAGCCCATCGTCTCGGAGTCATTTTCGTCTTTTTTTAAAATCCTTGTTTTTCATCATTTATGACCATGGCGATGGGCTATATAGCCCATGGTCTCGAACGGCATACTATAGCAAGCCGTTTTCCATCATTTTTGAGGATTTGAAAAAAAGACGAAAATCACTCCGAGACCATGGGCTATAGCCCATCGTCTCGGAGTCATTTTCGTCTTTTTTTTCAAATCCTTGTTTTTCATAATTTATGACCATGGCGATGGGCTATAGCCCATGGTCTCGAACGGCATACTATAGCATGCCGTTTTGCATCATTTTTTAGGATTTGAAAAAAAGACGAAAATCACTCCGAGACCATGGGCTATAGCCCATCGTCTCGGAGTCATTTTCGTCTTTTTTTAAAATCCTTGTTTTTCATCATTTATGAACAATAGCGATGGGCTATAGCCCATGGTCTCGAACGGCATACTATAGCATGCCGTTTTCCATCATTTTTGAGGATTTGAAAAAAAGACGAAAATCACTCCGAGACCATGGGCTATAGCCCATCGTCTCGGAGTCACTTTCGTCTTTTTTTCAAATCCTTGTTTTTCATAATGTATGACCATGGCGATGGGCTATAGCCCATGGTCTCGAACGGCATACTATAGCATGCCGTTTTCCATCATTTTTGAGGATTTGAAAAAAAGACGAAAATCACTCCGAGACCATGGGCTATAGCCCATCGTCTCGGAGTCACTTTCGTCTTTTTTTCAAATCCTTGTTTTTCATCATTTATGACCATGGCGATGGGCTATATAGCCCATGGTCTCGAACGGCATACTATAGCATGCCGTTTTGCATCATTTTTGAGGATTTGAAAAAAAGACGAAACTCACTCCAAGACCATGGGCTATAGCCCATCGTCTCGGAGTCATTTTCGTCTTTTTTTCAAATCCTTGTTTTTCATAATTTATGACCATGGCGATGGGCTATAGCCCATGGTCTCGAACGGCATACTATAGCATGCCGTTTTCCATCATTTTTGAGGATTTGAAAAAAAGACGAAAATCACTCCGAGACCATGGGCTATAGCCCATCGTCTCGGAGTCATTTTCGTCTTTTTTTCAAATCCTTGTTTTTCATAATTTATGACCATGGCGATGGGCTATAGCCCATGGTCTCGAACGGCATACTATAGCATGCCGTTTTGCATCATTTTTTAGGATTTGAAAAAAAGACGAAAATCACTCCGAGACCATGGGCTATAGCCCATCGTCTCGGAGTCATTTTCGTCTTTTTTTTAAATCCTTCTTTTTCATCATTTATGAACAATGGCGATGGGCTATAGCCCATGGTCTCGAACGGCATACTATAGCATGCCGTTTTCCATCATTTTTGAGGATTTGAAAAAAAGACGAAAATCAATCCGAGACCATGGGCTATAGCCCATCGTCTCGGAGTCATTTTCGTCTTTTTTTCAAATCCTTGTTTTTCATCATTTATGACCATGGCGATGGGCTATAGCCCATGGTCTCGAACGGCATACTGTAGCATGCCTTTTTCCATCATTTTTGAGGATTTGAAAAAAAGAC
Organism: Electrona antarctica; assembly: GCF_951216825.1. NCBI lineage: Eukaryota > Metazoa > Chordata > Actinopteri > Myctophiformes > Myctophidae > Electrona > Electrona antarctica. The sequence goes on along the minus strand of NC_136789.1, from coordinate 38,736,282 downwards.
GAAAATCACTCCGAGACCATGGGCTATAGCCCATCGTCTCGGAGTCATTTTCGTCTTTTTTTCAAATCCTCGTTTTTCATCATTTATGACCATGGCGATGGGCTATAGCCCATGGTCTCGAACGGCATACTATAGCATGCCGTTTTCCATCATTTTTGAGGATTTGAAAAAAAGACGAAAATCACTCCGAGACCATGGGCTATAGCCCATCGTCTCGGAGTCATTTTCGTCTTTTTTTTAAATCCTTCTTTTTCATCATTTATGAACAATGGCGATGGGCTATAGCCCATGGTCTCGAACGGCATACTATAGCATGCCGTTTTCCATCATTTTTGAGGATTTGAAAAAAAGACGAAAATCAATCCGAGACCATGGGCTATAGCCCATCGTCTCGGAGTCATTTTCGTCTTTTTTTCAAATCCTTTGTTTTTCATAATTTATGACCATGGCGATGGGCTATAGCCCATGGTCTCGAACGGCATACTATAGCATGCCGTTTTGCATCATTTTTGAGGATTTGAAAAAAAGACGAAACTCACTCCAAGACCATGGGCTATAGCCCATCGTCTCGGAGTCATTTTCGTCTTTTTTTCAAATCCTTGTTTTTCATAATTTATGACCATGGCGATGGGCTATAGCCCATGGTCTCGAACGGCATACTATAGCATGCCGTTTTCCATCATTTTTGAGGATTTGAAAAAAAGACGAAAATCACTCCGAGACCATGGGCTATAGCCCATCGTCTCGGAGTCATTTTCGTCTTTTTTCAAATCCTTGTTTTTCATCATTTATGACCATGGCGATGGGCTATAGCCCATGGTCTCGAACGGCATACTATAGCATGCCGTTTTGCATCATTTTTGAGGATTTGAAAAAAAGACGAAAATCACTCCGAGACCGTGGGCTATAGCCCATCGTCTCGGAGTCATTTTCGTCTTTTTTTTAAATCCTTGTTTTTCATAATTTATGACCATGGCGATGGGCTATAGCCCATGGTCTCGAACGGCATACTATAGCATGCCGTTTTCCATCATTTTTGAGGATTTGAAAAAAAGACGAAAATCACTCCGAGACCATGGGCTATAGCCCATCGTCTCGGAGTCATTTTCGTCTTTTTTTCAAATCCTCGTTTTTCATCATTTATGACCATGGCGATGGGCTATAGCCCATGGTCCCGAACGGCATACTATAGCATGCCGTTTTTCATCATTTTTGAGGATTTGAAAAAAAGACGAAAATCACTCCGAGACCATGGGCTATAGCCCATCGTCTCGGAGTCATTTTCGTCTTTTTTTAAAATCCTTGTTTTTCATCATTTATGAACAATGGCGATGGGCTATAGCCCATGGTCTCGAACGGCATACTATAGCATGCCGTTTTCCATCATTTTTGAGGATTTGAAAAAAAGACGAAAATCACTCCGAGACCATGGGCTATAGCCCATCGTCTCGGAGTCACTTTCGTCTTTTTTTCAAATCCTTGTTTTTCATAATTTATGACCATGGCGATGGGCTATAGCCCATGGTCTCGAACGGCATACTATAGCATGCCGTTTTCCATCATTTTTGAGGATTTGAAAAAAAGACGAAAATCACTCCGAGACCATGGGCTATAGCCCATCGTCTCGGAGTCATTTTCGTCTTTTTTTCAAATCCTTGTTTTTCATCATTTATGACCATGGCGATGGGCTATATAGCCCATGGTCTCGAACGGCATACTATAGCAAGCCGTTTTCCATAATTTTTGAGGATTTGAAAAAAAGACGAAAATCACTCCGAGACCATGGGCTATAGCCCATCGTCTCGGAGTCATTTTCGTCTTTTTTTTCAAATCCTTGTTTTTCATAATTTATGACCATGGCGATGGGCTATAGCCCATGGTCTCGAACGGCATACTATAGCATGCCGTTTTGCATCATTTTTTAGGATTTGAAAAAAAGACGAAAATCACTCCGAGACCATGGGCTATAGCCCATCGTCTCGGAGTCATTTTCGTCTTTTTTTAAAATCCTTGTTTTTCATCATTTATGAACAATAGCGATGGGCTATAGCCCATGGTCTCGAACGGCATACTATAGCATGCCGTTTTCCATCATTTTTGAGGATTTGAAAAAAAGACGAAAATCACTCCGAGACCATGGGCTATAGCCCATCGTCTCGGAGTCACTTTCGTCTTTTTTTCAAATCCTTGTTTTTCATAATGTATGACCATGGCGATGGGCTATAGCCCATGGTCTCGAACGGCATACTATAGCATGCCGTTTTCCATCATTTTTGAGGATTTGAAAAAAAGACGAAAATCACTCCGAGACCATGGGCTATAGCCCATCGTCTCGGAGTCACTTTCGTCTTTTTTTCAAATCCTTGTTTTTCATCATTTATGACCATGGCGATGGGCTATATAGCCCATGGTCTCGAACGGCATACTATAGCATGCCGTTTTGCATCATTTTTGAGGATTTGAAAAAAAGACGAAACTCACTCCAAGACCATGGGCTATAGCCCATCGTCTCGGAGTCATTTTCGTCTTTTTTTCAAATCCTTGTTTTTCATAATTTATGACCATGGCGATGGGCTATAGCCCATGGTCTCGAACGGCATACTATAGCATGCCGTTTTCCATCATTTTTGAGGATTTGAAAAAAAGACGAAAATCACTCCGAGACCATGGGCTATAGCCCATCGTCTCGGAGTCATTTTCGTCTTTTTTCAAATCCTTGTTTTTCATCATTTATGACCATGGCGATGGGCTATAGCCCATGGTCTCGAACGGCATACTATAGCATGCCGTTTTGCATCATTTTTGAGGATTTGAAAAAAAGACGAAAATCACTCCGAGACCGTGGGCTATAGCCCATCGTCTCGGAGTCATTTTCGTCTTTTTTTCAAATCCTTGTTTTTCATAATTTATGACCATGGCGATGGGCTATAGCCCATGGTCTCGAACGGCATACTATAGCATGCCGTTTTCCATCATTTTTGAGGATTTGAAAAAAAGACGAAAATCACTCCGAGACCATGGGCTATAGCCCATCGTCTCGGAGTCATTTTCGTCTTTTTTTTAAATCCTTCTTTTTCATCATTTATGAACAATGGCGATGGGCTATAGCCCATGGTCTCGAACGGCATACTATAGCATGCCGTTTTGCATCATTTTTGAGGATTTGAAAAAAATACGAAACTCACTCCAAGACCATGGGCTATAGCCCATCGTCTCGGAGTCATTTTCGTCTTTTTTTCAAATCCTTGTTTTTCATAATTTATGACCATGGCGATGGGCTATAGCCCATGGTCTCGAACGGCATACTATAGCATGCCGTTTTCCATCATTTTTGAGGATTTGAAAAAAAGACGAAAATCACTCCGAGACCATGGGCTATAGCCCATCGTCTCGGAGTCATTTTCGTCTTTTTTCAAATCCTTGTTTTTCATCATTTATGACCATGGCGATGGGCTATAGCCCATGGTCTCGAACGGCATACTATAGCATGCCGTTTTGCATCATTTTTGAGGATTTGAAAAAAAGACGAAAATCACTCCGAGACCGTGGGCTATAGCCCATCGTCTCGGAGTCATTTTCGTCTTTTTTTAAAATCCTTGTTTTTCATCATTTATGAACAATGGCGATGGGCTATAGCCCATGGTCTCGAACGGCATACTATAGCATGCCGTTTTCCATCATTTTTGAGGATTTGAAAAAAAGACGAAAATCACTCCGAGACCATGGGCTATAGCCCATCGTCTCGGAGTCACTTTCGTCTTTTTTTCAAATCCTTGTTTTTCATCATTTATGACCATGGCGATGGGCTATATAGCCCATGGTCTCGAACGGCATACTATAGCAAGCCGTTTTCCATCATTTTTGAGGATTTGAAAAAAAGACGAAAATCACTCCGAGACCATGGGCTATAGCCCATCGTCTCGGAGTCATTTTCGTCTTTTTTTCAAATCCTTGTTTTTCATAATTTATGACCATGGCGATGGGCTATAGCCCATGGTCTCGAACGGCATACTATAGCATGCCGTTTTGCATCATTTTTTAGGATTTGAAAAAAAGACGAAAATCACTCCGAGACCATGGGCTATAGCCCATCGTCTCGGAGTCATTTTCGTCTTTTTTTTAAATCCTTCTTTTTCATCATTTATGAACAATGGCGATGGGCTATAGCCCATGGTCTCGAACGGCATACTATAGCATGCCGTTTTCCATCATTTTTGAGGATTTGAAAAAAAGACGAAAATCACTCCGAGACCATGGGCTATAGCCCATCGTCTCGGAGTCATTTTCGTCTTTTTTTCAAATCCTTGTTTTTCATCATTTATGACCATGGCGATGGGCTATATAGCCCATGGTCTCGAACGGCATACTATAGCAAGCCGTTTTCCATAATTTTTGAGGATTTGAAAAAAAGACGAAAATCACTCCGAGACCATGGGCTATAGCCCATCGTCTCGGAGTCATTTTCGTCTTTTTTTCAAATCCTTGTTTTTCATAATTTATGACCATGGCGATGGGCTATAGCCCATGGTCTCGAACGGCATACTATAGCATGCCGTTTTGCATCATTTTTTAGGATTTGAAAAAAAGACGAAAATCACTCCGAGACCATGGGCTATAGCCCATCGTCTCGGAGTCATTTTCGTCTTTTTTTTAAATCCTTCTTTTTCATCATTTATGAACAATGGCGATGGGCTATAGCCCATGGTCTCGAACGGCATACTATAGCAAGCCGTTTTCCATCATTTTTGAGGATTTGAAAAAAAGACGAAAATCACTCCGAGACCATGGGCTATAGCCCATCGTCTCGGAGTCATTTTCGTCTTTTTTTCAAATCCTTTGTTTTTCATAATTTATGACCATGGCGATGGGCTATAGCCCATGCGGTCTCGAACGGCATACTATAGCATGCCGTTTTGCATCATTTTTGAGGATTTGAAAAAAAGACGAAAATCACTCCAAGATCATGGGCTATAGCCCATCGTCTCGGAGTCACTTTCGACTTTTTTTCAAATCCTTGTTTTTCATAATTTATGACCATGGCGATGGGCTATAGCCCATGGTCTCGAACGGCATACTATAGCATGCCGTTTTCCATCATTTTTGAGGATTTGAAAAAAAGACGAAAATCACTCCGAGACCATGGGCTATAGCCCATCGTCTCGGAGTCATTTTCGTCTTTTTTTCAAATCCTCGTTCTTCATCATTTATGACCATGGCGATGGGCTATAGCCCATGGTCTCGAACGGCATACTATAGCATGCCGTTTTCCATCATTTTTGAGGATTTGAAAAAAAGACGAAAATCACTCCGAGACCATGGGCTATAGCCCATCGTCTCGGAGTCATTTTCGTCTTTTTTTCAAATCCTTGTTTTTCATCATTTATGACCATGGCGATGGGCTATATAGCCCATGGTCTCGAACGGCATACTATAGCAAGCCGTTTTCCATCATTTTTGAGGATTTGAAAAAAAGACGAAAATCACTCCGAGACCATGGGCTATAGCCCATCGTCTCGGAGTCATTTTCGTCTTTTTTTCAAATCCACGTTTTTCATAATTTATGACCATGGCGATGGGCTATAGCCCATGGTCTCGAACGGCATACTATAGCATGCCGTTTTGCATCATCTTTGAGGATTTGAAAAAAAGACAAAAAATCACTCCGAGACCATGGGCTATAGCCCATCGTCTCGGAGTCATTTTCGTCTTTTTTTCAAATCCACGTTTTTCATAATTTATGACCATGGCGATGGGCTATAGCCCATGGTCTCGAACGGCATACTATAGCATGCCGTTTTCCATCATTTTTGAGGATTTGAAAAAAAGACGAAAATCACTCCGAGACCATGGGCTATATATAGCCCATCGTCTCGGAGTCATTTTCTTCTTTTTTTCAAATCCTCGTTTTTCATCATTTATGACCATGGGGATGGGCTATAGCCCATGGTCTCGAACGGCATACTATAGCATGCCGTTTTCCATCATTTTTGAGGATTTGAAAAAAAGACGAAAATCACTCCGAGTCGAGACCATGGGCTATAGCCCATCGTCTCGGAGTCATTTTCGTCTTTTTTTCAAATCCTTGTTTTTCATCATTTATGACCATGGCGATGGGCTATAGCCCATGGTCTCGAACGGCATACTATAGCATGCCGTTTTCCATCATTTTTGAGGATTTGAAAAAAAGACGAAAATCACTCCGAGTCGAGACCATGGGCTATAGCCCATCGTCTCGGAGTCATTTTCGTCTTTTTTTCAAATCCTTGTTTTTCATCATTTATGACCATGGCGATGGGCTATAGCCCATGGTCTCGAACGGCATACTATAGCATGCCGTTTTCCATAATTTTTGAGGATTTGAAAAAAAGACGAAAATGACTCCGAGACCATGGGCTATAGCCCATCGTCTCGGAGTCATTTTCGTCTTTTTTTCAAATCCTTGTTTTTCATAATTTATGACCATGGCGATGGGCTATAGCCCATGGTCTCGAACGGCATACTATAGCATGCCGTTTTGCATCATCTTTGAGGATTTGAAAAAAAGACACAAAATCACTCCGAGACCATGGGCTATAGCCCATCGTCTCGGAGTCATTTTCGTCTTTTTTTCAAATCCTCGTTTTTCATAATTTATGACCATGGCGATGGGCTATAGCCCATGGTCTCGAACGGCATACTATAGCATGCCGTTTTCCATCATTTTTGAGGATTTGAAAAAAAGACGAAAATCACACCGAGACCATGGGCTATATATAGCCCATCGTCTCGGAGTCATTTTCGTCTTTTTTTCAAATCCTCGTTTTTCATAATTTATGACCATGGTGATGGGCAGCCCAGTATCACAATTAAAAGTCAAACCTCGACTTTTTGACAGACCCCGGGAAAAGTCACCGTTTGACTTTTCAAAAGTCAAATACTGACTTTGCGATGGGCTATAGCCCATGGTCTCGAACGGCATACTATAGCATGCCGTTTTCCATCATTTTTGAGGATTTGAAAAAAAGACGAAAATGACTCCGAGACCATGGGCTATAGCCCATCGTCTCGGAGTCATTTTCGTCTTTTTTTCAAATCCTCGTTTTTCATCATTTATGACCATGGCGATGGGCTATAGCCCATGGTCTCGAACGGCATACTATAGCATGCCGTTTTCCATCATTTTTGAGGATTTGATAAAAAGGCGAAAATCACTCCGAGACCATGGGCTATAGCCCATCGTCTCGTAGTCATTTTCGTCTTTTTTTCAAATCCTTGTTTTTCATCATTTATGGCCATGGCGATGGGCTATAGCCCATGGTCTCGAACGGCATGCTATAGTATTCCGTTTTGCATCATTTTTGAGGATTTGAAAAAAAGACGAAAATCACTCCGAGACCATGGGCTATAGCCCATCGTCTCGGAGTCATTTTCGTCTTTTTTTCAAATCCTTGTTTTTCATAATTTATGACCATGGCGATGGGCTATAGCCCATGGTCTCGAACGGCATACTATAGCATGCCGTTTTGCATCATCTTTGAGGATTTGAAAAAAAGACAAAAAATCACTCCGAGACCATGGGCTATAGCCCATCGTCTCGGAGTCATTTTCGTCTTTTTTTCAAATCCTCGTTTTTCATAATGTATGACCATGGCGATGGGCTATAGCCCATGGTCTCGAACGGCATACTATAGCATGCCGTTTTCCATCATTTTTGAGGATTTGATAAAAAGGCGAAAATCACTCCGAGACCATGGGCTATAGCCCATCGTCTCGGAGTCATTTTCGTCTTTTTTTCAAATCCTTGTTTTTCATCATTTATGACCATGGCGATGGGCTATATAGCCCATGGTCTCGAACGGCATACTATAGCAAGCCGTTTTCCATCATTTTTGAGGATTTGAAAAAAAGACGAAAATCACTCCGAGACCATGGGCTATAGCCCATCGTCTCGGAGTCATTTTCGTCTTTTTTTCAAATCCTTGTTTTTCATAATTTATGACCATGGCGATGGGCTATAGCCCATGGTCTCGAACGGCATACTATAGCATGCCGTTTTGCATCATTTTTTAGGATTTGAAAAAAAGACGAAAATCACTCCGAGACCATGGGCTATAGCCCATCGTCTCGGAGTCATTTTCGTCTTTTTTTAAAATCCTTGTTTTTCATCATTTATGAACAATAGCGATGGGCTATAGCCCATGGTCTCGAACGGCATACTATAGCATGCCGTTTTCCATCATTTTTGAGGATTTGAAAAAAAGACGAAAATCACTCCGAGACCATGGGCTATAGCCCATCGTCTCGGAGTCACTTTCGTCTTTTTTTCAAATCCTTGTTTTTCATAATGTATGACCATGGCGATGGGCTATAGCCCATGGTCTCGAACGGCATACTATAGCATGCCGTTTTCCATCATTTTTGAGGATTTGAAAAAAAGACGAAAATCACTCCGAGACCATGGGCTATAGCCCATCGTCTCGGAGTCACTTTCGTCTTTTTTTCAAATCCTTGTTTTTCATAATGTATGACCATGGCGATGGGCTATAGCCCATGGTCTCGAACGGCATACTATAGCATGCCGTTTTCCATCATTTTTGAGGATTTGAAAAAAAGACGAAAATCACTCCGAGACCATGGGCTATAGCCCATCGTCTCGGAGTCACTTTCGTCTTTTTTTCAAATCCTTGTTTTTCATCATTTATGACCATGGCGATGGGCTATATAGCCCATGGTCTCGAACGGCATACTATAGCATGCCGTTTTGCATCATTTTTGAGGATTTGAAAAAAAGACGAAACTCACTCCAAGACCATGGGCTATAGCCCATCGTCTCGGAGTCATTTTCGTCTTTTTTTCAAATCCTTGTTTTTCATAATTTATGACCATGGCGATGGGCTATAGCCCATGGTCTCGAACGGCATACTATAGCATGCCGTTTTCCATCATTTTTGAGGATTTGAAAAAAAGACGAAAATCACTCCGAGACCATGGGCTATAGCCCATCGTCTCGGAGTCATTTTCGTCTTTTTTTCAAATCCTTGTTTTTCATAATTTATGACCATGGCGATGGGCTATAGCCCATGGTCTCGAACGGCATACTATAGCATGCCGTTTTGCATCATTTTTTAGGATTTGAAAAAAAGACGAAAATCACTCCGAGACCATGGGCTATAGCCCATCGTCTCGGAGTCATTTTCGTCTTTTTTTTAAATCCTTCTTTTTCATCATTTATGAACAATGGCGATGGGCTATAGCCCATGGTCTCGAACGGCATACTATAGCATGCCGTTTTCCATCATTTTTGAGGATTTGAAAAAAAGACGAAAATCAATCCGAGACCATGGGCTATAGCCCATCGTCTCGGAGTCATTTTCGTCTTTTTTTCAAATCCTTGTTTTTCATCATTTATGACCATGGCGATGGGCTATAGCCCATGGTCTCGAACGGCATACTGTAGCATGCCTTTTTCCATCATTTTTGAGGATTTGAAAAAAAGACGAAAATCACTCCGAGACCATGGGCTATAGCCCATCGTCTCGGAGTCATTTTCGTCTTTTTTTCAAATCCTCGTTTTTCATCATTTATGACCATGGCGATGGGCTATAGCCCATGGTCTCGAACGGCATACTATAGCATGCCGTTTTCCATCATTTTTGAGGATTTGAAAAAAAGACGAAAATCACTCCGAGACCATGGGCTATAGCCCATCGTCTCGGAGTCATTTTCGTCTTTTTTTTAAATCCTTCTTTTTCATCATTTATGAACAATGGCGATGGGCTATAGCCCATGGTCTCGAACGGCATACTATAGCATGCCGTTTTCCATCATTTTTGAGGATTTGAAAAAAAGACGAAAATCAATCCGAGACCATGGGCTATAGCCCATCGTCTCGGAGTCATTTTCGTCTTTTTTTCAAATCCTTTGTTTTTCATAATTTATGACCATGGCGATGGGCTATAGCCCATGGTCTCGAACGGCATACTATAGCATGCCGTTTTGCATCATTTTTGAGGATTTGAAAAAAAGACGAAACTCACTCCAAGACCATGGGCTATAGCCCATCGTCTCGGAGTCATTTTCGTCTTTTTTTCAAATCCTTGTTTTTCATAATTTATGACCATGGCGATGGGCTATAGCCCATGGTCTCGAACGGCATACTATAGCATGCCGTTTTCCATCATTTTTGAGGATTTGAAAAAAAGACGAAAATCACTCCGAGACCATGGGCTATAGCCCATCGTCTCGGAGTCATTTTCGTCTTTTTTCAAATCCTTGTTTTTCATCATTTATGACCATGGCGATGGGCTATAGCCCATGGTCTCGAACGGCATACTATAGCATGCCGTTTTGCATCATTTTTGAGGATTTGAAAAAAAGACGAAAATCACTCCGAGACCATGGGCTATAGCCCATCGTCTCGGAGTCATTTTCGTCTTTTTTTCAAATCCTTGTTTTTCATAATTTATGACCATGGCGATGGGCTATAGCCCATGGTCTCGAACGGCATACTATAGCATGCCGTTTTCCATCATTTTTGAGGATTTGAAAAAAAGACGAAAATCACTCCGAGACCATGGGCTATAGCCCATCGTCTCGGAGTCATTTTCGTCTTTTTTTCAAATCCTCGTTTTTCATCATTTATGACCATGGCGATGGGCTATAGCCCATGGTCCCGAACGGCATACTATAGCATGCCGTTTTTCATCATTTTTGAGGATTTGAAAAAAAGACGAAAATCACTCCGAGACCATGGGCTATAGCCCATCGTCTCGGAGTCATTTTCGTCTTTTTTTAAAATCCTTGTTTTTCATCATTTATGAACAATGGCGATGGGCTATAGCCCATGGTCTCGAACGGCATACTATAGCATGCCGTTTTCCATCATTTTTGAGGATTTGAAAAAAAGACGAAAATCACTCCGAGACATTGGGCTATAGCCCATCGTCTCGGAGTCACTTTCGTCTTTTTTTCAAATCCTTGTTTTTCATAATTTATGACCATGGCGATGGGCTATAGCCCATGGTCTCGAACGGCATACTATAGCATGCCGTTTTCCATCATTTTTGAGGATTTGAAAAAAAGACGAAAATCACTCCGAGACCATGGGCTATAGCCCATCGTCTCGGAGTCATTTTCGTCTTTTTTTCAAATCCTTGTTTTTCATCATTTATGACCATGGCGATGGGCTATATAGCCCATGGTCTCGAACGGCATACTATAGCAAGCCGTTTTCCATAATTTTTGAGGATTTGAAAAAAAGACGAAAATCACTCCGAGACCATGGGCTATAGCCCATCGTCTCGGAGTCATTTTCGTCTTTTTTTTCAAATCCTTGTTTTTCATAATTTATGACCATGGCGATGGGCTATAGCCCATGGTCTCGAACGGCATACTATAGCATGCCGTTTTGCATCATTTTTTAGGATTTGAAAAAAAGACGAAAATCACTCCGAGACCATGGGCTATAGCCCATCGTCTCGGAGTCATTTTCGTCTTTTTTTAAAATCCTTGTTTTTCATCATTTATGAACAATAGCGATGGGCTATAGCCCATGGTCTCGAACGGCATACTATAGCATGCCGTTTTCCATCATTTTTGAGGATTTGAAAAAAAGACGAAAATCACTCCGAGACCATGGGCTATAGCCCATCGTCTCGGAGTCACTTTCGTCTTTTTTTCAAATCCTTGTTTTTCATAATGTATGACCATGGCGATGGGCTATAGCCCATGGTCTCGAACGGCATACTATAGCATGCCGTTTTCCATCATTTTTGAGGATTTGAAAAAAAGACGAAAATCACTCCGAGACCATGGGCTATAGCCCATCGTCTCGGAGTCACTTTCGTCTTTTTTTCAAATCCTTGTTTTTCATCATTTATGACCATGGCGATGGGCTATATAGCCCATGGTCTCGAACGGCATACTATAGCATGCCGTTTTGCATCATTTTTGAGGATTTGAAAAAAAGACGAAACTCACTCCAAGACCATGGGCTATAGCCCATCGTCTCGGAGTCATTTTCGTCTTTTTTTCAAATCCTTGTTTTTCATAATTTATGACCATGGCGATGGGCTATAGCCCATGGTCTCGAACGGCATACTATAGCATGCCGTTTTCCATCATTTTTGAGGATTTGAAAAAAAGACGAAAATCACTCCGAGACCATGGGCTATAGCCCATCGTCTCGGAGTCATTTTCGTCTTTTTTCAAATCCTTGTTTTTCATCATTTATGACCATGGCGATGGGCTATAGCCCATGGTCTCGAACGGCATACTATAGCATGCCGTTTTGCATCATTTTTGAGGATTTGAAAAAAAGACGAAAATCACTCCGAGACCGTGGGCTATAGCCCATCGTCTCGGAGTCATTTTCGTCTTTTTTTCAAATCCTTGTTTTTCATAATTTATGACCATGGCGATGGGCTATAGCCCATGGTCTCGAACGGCATACTATAGCATGCCGTTTTCCATCATTTTTGAGGATTTGAAAAAAAGACGAAAATCACTCCGAGACCATGGGCTATAGCCCATCGTCTCGGAGTCATTTTCGTCTTTTTTTTAAATCCTTCTTTTTCATCATTTATGAACAATGGCGATGGGCTATAGCCCATGGTCTCGAACGGCATACTATAGCATGCCGTTTTGCATCATTTTTGAGGATTTGAAAAAAATACGAAACTCACTCCAAGACCATGGGCTATAGCCCATCGTCTCGGAGTCATTTTCGTCTTTTTTTCAAATCCTTGTTTTTCATAATTTATGACCATGGCGATGGGCTATAGCCCATGGTCTCGAACGGCATACTATAGCATGCCGTTTTCCATCATTTTTGAGGATTTGAAAAAAAGACGAAAATCACTCCGAGACCATGGGCTATAGCCCATCGTCTCGGAGTCATTTTCGTCTTTTTTCAAATCCTTGTTTTTCATCATTTATGACCATGGCGATGGGCTATAGCCCATGGTCTCGAACGGCATACTATAGCATGCCGTTTTGCATCATTTTTGAGGATTTGAAAAAAAGACGAAAATCACTCCGAGACCGTGGGCTATAGCCCATCGTCTCGGAGTCATTTTCGTCTTTTTTTAAAATCCTTGTTTTTCATCATTTATGAACAATGGCGATGGGCTATAGCCCATGGTCTCGAACGGCATACTATAGCATGCCGTTTTCCATCATTTTTGAGGATTTGAAAAAAAGACGAAAATCACTCCGAGACCATGGGCTATAGCCCATCGTCTCGGAGTCACTTTCGTCTTTTTTTCAAATCCTTGTTTTTCATCATTTATGACCATGGCGATGGGCTATATAGCCCATGGTCTCGAACGGCATACTATAGCAAGCCGTTTTCCATCATTTTTGAGGATTTGAAAAAAAGACGAAAATCACTCCGAGACCATGGGCTATAGCCCATCGTCTCGGAGTCATTTTCGTCTTTTTTTCAAATCCTTGTTTTTCATAATTTATGACCATGGCGATGGGCTATAGCCCATGGTCTCGAACGGCATACTATAGCATGCCGTTTTGCATCATTTTTTAGGATTTGAAAAAAAGACGAAAATCACTCCGAGACCATGGGCTATAGCCCATCGTCTCGGAGTCATTTTCGTCTTTTTTTTAAATCCTTCTTTTTCATCATTTATGAACAATGGCGATGGGCTATAGCCCATGGTCTCGAACGGCATACTATAGCATGCCGTTTTCCATCATTTTTGAGGATTTGAAAAAAAGACGAAAATCACTCCGAGACCATGGGCTATAGCCCATCGTCTCGGAGTCATTTTCGTCTTTTTTTCAAATCCTTGTTTTTCATCATTTATGACCATGGCGATGGGCTATATAGCCCATGGTCTCGAACGGCATACTATAGCAAGCCGTTTTCCATAATTTTTGAGGATTTGAAAAAAAGACGAAAATCACTCCGAGACCATGGGCTATAGCCCATCGTCTCGGAGTCATTTTCGTCTTTTTTTCAAATCCTTGTTTTTCATAATTTATGACCATGGCGATGGGCTATAGCCCATGGTCTCGAACGGCATACTATAGCATGCCGTTTTGCATCATTTTTTAGGATTTGAAAAAAAGACGAAAATCACTCCGAGACCATGGGCTATAGCCATAGAGTATATATATAATAGAGACTGAACTGCGCGAAGCTCCGCCCCCCCAGCTATTCATGTCAGTGGAAGTTGCTCAGTGGCGTTTTGAAGCACCCGGAAGACTGCCGGAAGTCCCTCCCAGGACCTCAACTTTGAGGTCCTGAGTGACGTAGGGCAACCGGGCGCTCAACGTTAAAGCCCAGCTGCACGGGGTTTCCCGGTCATGAATCCACGGGTCCGCCTGTAGTCCCTCCTCCTACCACTAGGACCCAGAGCTTCAACGTTGGAAAGTCTGCCTGCCCCCTTGGCTATAGCCCATCGTCTCGGAGTCATTTTCGTCTTTTTTTTAAATCCTTCTTTTTCATCATTTATGAACAATGGCGATGGGCTATAGCCCATGGTCTCGAACGGCATACTATAGCAAGCCGTTTTCCATCATTTTTGAGGATTTGAAAAAAAGACGAAAATCACTCCGAGACCATGGGCTATAGCCCATCGTCTCGGAGTCATTTTCGTCTTTTTTTCAAATCCTTTGTTTTTCATAATTTATGACCATGGCGATGGGCTATAGCCCATGCGGTCTCGAACGGCATACTATAGCATGCCGTTTTGCATCATTTTTGAGGATTTGAAAAAAAGACGAAAATCACTCCAAGATCATGGGCTATAGCCCATCGTCTCGGAGTCACTTTCGTCTTTTTTTCAAATCCTTGTTTTTCATAATTTATGACCATGGCGATGGGCTATAGCCCATGGTCTCGAACGGCATACTATAGCATGCCGTTTTCCATCATTTTTGAGGATTTGAAAAAAAGACGAAAATCACTCCGAGACCATGGGCTATAGCCCATCGTCTCGGAGTCATTTTCGTCTTTTTTTCAAATCCTTGTTTTTCATCATTTATGACCATGGCGATGGGCTATATAGCCCATGGTCTCGAACGGCATACTATAGCAAGCCGTTTTCCATCATTTTTGAGGATTTGAAAAAAAGACGAAAATCACTCCGAGACCATGGGCTATAGCCCATCGTCTCGGAGTCATTTTCGTCTTTTTTTCAAATCCACGTTTTTCATAATTTATGACCATGGCGATGGGCTATAGCCCATGGTCTCGAACGGCATACTATAGCATGCCGTTTTGCATCATCTTTGAGGATTTGAAAAAAAGACAAAAAATCACTCCGAGACCATGGGCTATAGCCCATCGTCTCGGAGTCATTTTCGTCTTTTTTTCAAATCCACGTTTTTCATAATTTATGACCATGGCGATGGGCTATAGCCCATGGTCTCGAACGGCATACTATAGCATGCCGTTTTCCATCATTTTTGAGGATTTGAAAAAAAGACGAAAATCACTCCGAGACCATGGGCTATATATAGCCCATCGTCTCGGAGTCATTTTCTTCTTTTTTTCAAATCCTCGTTTTTCATCATTTATGACCATGGGGATGGGCTATAGCCCATGGTCTCGAACGGCATACTATAGCATGCCGTTTTCCATCATTTTTGAGGATTTGAAAAAAAGACGAAAATCACTCCGAGTCGAGACCATGGGCTATAGCCCATCGTCTCGGAGTCATTTTCGTCTTTTTTTCAAATCCTTGTTTTTCATCATTTATGACCATGGCGATGGGCTATAGCCCATGGTCTCGAACGGCATACTATAGCATGCCGTTTTCCATCATTTTTGAGGATTTGAAAAAAAGACGAAAATCACTCCGAGTCGAGACCATGGGCTATAGCCCATCGTCTCGGAGTCATTTTCGTCTTTTTTTCAAATCCTTGTTTTTCATCATTTATGACCATGGCGATGGGCTATAGCCCATGGTCTCGAACGGCATACTATAGCATGCCGTTTTCCATAATTTTTGAGGATTTGAAAAAAAGACGAAAATGACTCCGAGACCATGGGCTATAGCCCATCGTCTCGGAGTCATTTTCGTCTTTTTTTCAAATCCTTGTTTTTCATAATTTATGACCATGGCGATGGGCTATAGCCCATGGTCTCGAACGGCATACTATAGCATGCCGTTTTGCATCATCTTTGAGGATTTGAAAAAAAGACACAAAATCACTCCGAGACCATGGGCTATAGCCCATCGTCTCGGAGTCATTTTCGTCTTTTTTTCAAATCCTCGTTTTTCATAATTTATGACCATGGCGATGGGCTATAGCCCATGGTCTCGAACGGCATACTATAGCATGCCGTTTTCCATCATTTTTGAGGATTTGAAAAAAAGACGAAAATCACACCGAGACCATGGGCTATATATAGCCCATCGTCTCGGAGTCATTTTCGTCTTTTTTTCAAATCCTCGTTTTTCATAATTTATGACCATGGTGATGGGCAGCCCAGTATCACAATTAAAAGTCAAACCTCGACTTTTTGACAGACCCCGGGAAAAGTCACCGTTTGACTTTTCAAAAGTCAAATACTGACTTTGCGATGGGCTATAGCCCATGGTCTCGAACGGCATACTATAGCATGCCGTTTTCCATCATTTTTGAGGATTTGAAAAAAAGACGAAAATGACTCCGAGACCATGGGCTATAGCCCATCGTCTCGGAGTCATTTTCGTCTTTTTTTCAAATCCTCGTTTTTCATCATTTATGACCATGGCGATGGGCTATAGCCCATGGTCTCGAACGGCATACTATAGCATGCCGTTTTCCATCATTTTTGAGGATTTGATAAAAAGGCGAAAATCACTCCGAGACAATGGGCTATAGCCCATCGTCTCGTAGTCATTTTCGTCTTTTTTTCAAATCCTTGTTTTTCATCATTTATGGCCATGGCGATGGGCTATAGCCCATGGTCTCGAACGGCATGCTATAGTATTCCGTTTTGCATCATTTTTGAGGATTTGAAAAAAAGACGAAAATCACTCCGAGACCATGGGCTATAGCCCATCGTCTCGGAGTCATTTTCGTCTTTTTTTCAAATCCTTGTTTTTCATAATTTATGACCATGGCGATGGGCTATAGCCCATGGTCTCGAACGGCATACTATAGCATGCCGTTTTGCATCATCTTTGAGGATTTGAAAAAAAGACAAAAAATCACTCCGAGACCATGGGCTATAGCCCATCGTCTCGGAGTCATTTTCGTCTTTTTTTCAAATCCTCGTTTTTCATAATGTATGACCATGGCGATGGGCTATAGCCCATGGTCTCGAACGGCATACTATAGCATGCCGTTTTCCATCATTTTTGAGGATTTGATAAAAAGGCGAAAATCACTCCGAGACCATGGGCTATAGCCCATCGTCTCGGAGTCATTTTCGTCTTTTTTTCAAATCCTTGTTTTTCATAATTTATGACCATGGCGATGGGCTATAGCCCATGGTCTCGAACGGCATACTATAGCATGCCGTTTTGCATCATTTTTTAGGATTTGAAAAAAAGACGAAAATCACTCCGAGACCATGGGCTATAGCCCATCGTCTCGGAGTCATTTTCGTCTTTTTTTCAAATCCTTGTTTTTCATAATTTATGACCATGGCGATGGGCTATAGCCCATGGTCTCGAACGGCATACTATAGCATGCCGTTTTGCATCATTTTTTAGGATTTGAAAAAAAGACGAAAATCACTCCGAGACCATGGGCTATAGCCCATCGTCTCGGAGTCATTTTCGTCTTTTTTTAAAATCCTTGTTTTTCATCATTTATGAACAATAGCGATGGGCTATAGCCCATGGTCTCGAACGGCATACTATAGCATGCCGTTTTCCATCATTTTTGAGGATTTGAAAAAAAGACGAAAATCACTCCGAGACCATGGGCTATAGCCCATCGTCTCGGAGTCACTTTCGTCTTTTTTTCAAATCCTTGTTTTTCATAATTTATGACCATGGCGATGGGCTATAGCCCATGGTCTCGAACGGCATACTATAGCATGCCGTTTTCCATCATTTTTGAGGATTTGAAAAAAAGACGAAAATCACTCCGAGACCATGGGCTATAGCCCATCGTCTCGGAGTCATTTTCGTCTTTTTTTCAAATCCTTGTTTTTCATCATTTATGACCATGGCGATGGGCTATAGCCCATGGTCTCGAACGGCATACTATAGCATGCCGTTTTCCATCATTTTTGAGGATTTGAAAAAAAGACGAAAATCACTCCGAGACCATGGGCTATAGCCCATCGTCTCGGAGTCATTTTCGTCTTTTTTTCAAATCCTTGTTTTTCATCATTTATGACCATGGCGATGGGCTATATAGCCCATGGTCTCGAACGGCATACTATAGCAAGCCGTTTTCCATCATTTTTGAGGATTTGAAAAAAAGACGAAAATCACTCCGAGACCATGGGCTATAGCCCATCGTCTCGGAGTCATTTTCGTCTTTTTTTCAAATCCTCGTTTTTCATCATTTATGACCATGGCGATGGGCTATAGCCCATGGTCTCGAACGGCATACTATAGCATGCCGTTTTCCATCATTTTTGAGGATTTGAAAAAAAGACGAAAATCACTCCGAGACCATGGGCTATAGCCCATCGTCTCTTAGTCTTTTTCGTCTTTTTTTTAAATCCTTCTTTTTCATCATTTATGAACAATGGCGATGGGCTATAGCCCATGGTCTCGAACGGCATACTATAGCATGCCGTTTTCCATCATTTTTGAGGATTTGAAAAAAAGACGAAAATCAATCCGAGACCATGGGCTATAGCCCATCGTCTCGGAGTAATTTTCGTCTTTTTTTCAAATCCTTGTTTTTCATAATTTATGACCATGGCGATGGCCTATAGCCCATGGTCTCGAACGGCATACTATAGCATGCCGTTTTGCATCATTTTTGAGGATTTGAAAAAAAGACGAAAATCACTCCGAGACCATGTGCTATAGCCCATCGTCTCGGAGTCATTTTCGTCTTTTTTTCAAATCCTTGTTTTTCATCATTTATGACCATGGCGATGGGCTATATAGCCCATGGTCTCGAACGGCATACTATAGCAAGCCGTTTTCAATCATTTTTGAGGATTTGAAAAAAAGACGAAAATCACTCCGAGACCATGGGCTATAGCCCATCGTCTCGGAGTCATTTTCGTCTTTTTTTCAAATCCACGTTTTTCATAATTTATGACCATGGCGATGGGCTATAGCCCATGGTCTCGAACGGCATACTATAGCATGCCGTTTTGCATCATCTTTGAGGATTTGAAAAAAAGACAAAAAATCACTCCGAGACCATGGGCTATAGCCCATCGTCTCGGAGTCATTTTCGTCTTTTTTTCAAATCCACGTTTTTCATAATTTATGACCATGGCGATGGGCTATAGCCCATGGTCTCGAACGGCATACTATAGCATGCCGTTTTCCATCATTTTTGAGGATTTGAAAAAAAGACGAAAATCACTCCGAGACCATGGGCTATATATAGCCCATCGTCTCGGAGTCATTTTCTTCTTTTTTTCAAATCCTCGTTTTTCATCATTTATGACCATGGGGATGGGCTATAGCCCATGGTCTCGAACGGCATACTATAGCATGCCGTTTTCCATCATTTTTGAGGATTTGAAAAAAAGACGAAAATCACTCCGAGTCGAGACCATGGGCTATAGCCCATCGTCTCGGAGTCATTTTCGTCTTTTTTTCAAATCCTTGTTTTTCATCATTTATGACCATGGCGATGGGCTATAGCCCATGGTCTCGAACGGCATACTATAGCATGCCGTTTTCCATAATTTTTGAGGATTTGAAAAAAAGACGAAAATGACTCCGAGACCATGGGCTATAGCCCATCGTCTCGGAGTCATTTTCGTCTTTTTTTCAAATCCTTGTTTTTCATAATTTATGACCATGGCGATGGGCTATAGCCCATGGTCTCGAACGGCATACTATAGCATGCCGTTTTGCATCATCTTTGAGGATTTGAAAAAAAGACACAAAATCACTCCGAGACCATGGGCTATAGCCCATCGTCTCGGAGTAATTTTCGTCTTTTTTTCAAATCCTCGTTTTTCATAATTTATGACCATGGCGATGGGCTATAGCCCATGGTCTCGAACGGCATACTATAGCATGCCGTTTTCCATCATTTTTGAGGATTTGAAAAAAAGACGAAAATCACACCGAGACCATGGGCTATATATAGCCCATCGTCTCGGAGTCATTTTCGTCTTTTTTTCAAATCCTCGTTTTTCATAATTTATGACCATGGCGATGGGCAGCCCAGTATCACAATTAAAAGTCAAACCTCGACTTTTTGACAGACCCCGGGAAAAGTCACCGTTTGACTTTTCAAAAGTCAAATACTGACTTTGCGATGGGCTATAGCCCATGGTCTCGAACGGCATACTATATAGCATGCCGTTTTCCATCATTTTTGAGGATTTGAAAAAAAGACGAAAATGACTCCGAGACCATGGGCTATAGCCCATCGTCTCGGAGTCATTTTCGTCTTTTTTTCAAATCCTCGTTTTTCATCATTTATGACCATGGCGATGGGCTATAGCCCATGGTCTCGAACGGCATACTATAGCATGCCGTTTTCCATCATTTTTGAGGATTTGATAAAAAGGCGAAAATCACTCCGAGACCATGGGCTATAGCCCATCGTCTCGTAGTCATTTTCGTCTTTTTTTCAAATCCTTGTTTTTCATCATTTATGGCCATGGCGATGGGCTATAGCCCATGGTCTCGAACGGCATGCTATAGTATTCCGTTTTGCATCATTTTTGAGGATTTGAAAAAAAGACGAAAATCACTCCGAGACCATGGGCTATAGCCCATCGTCTCGGAGTCATTTTCGTCTTTTTTTCAAATCCTTGTTTTTCATAATTTATGACCATGGCGATGGGCTATAGCCCATGGTCTCGAACGGCATACTATAGCATGCCGTTTTGCATCATCTTTGAGGATTTGAAAAAAAGACAAAAAATCACTCCGAGACCATGGGCTATAGCCCATCGTCTCGGAGTCATTTTCGTCTTTTTTTCAAATCCTCGTTTTTCATAATTTATGACCATGGCGATGGGCTATAGCCCATGGTCTCGAACGGCATACTATAGCATGCCGTTTTCCATCATTTTTGAGGATTTGATAAAAAGGCGAAAATCACTCCGAGACCATGGGCTATAGCCCATCGTCTCGGAGTCATTTTCGTCTTTTTTTCAAATCCTTGTTTTTCATCATTTATGACCATGGCGATGGGCTATATAGCCCATGGTCTCGAACGGCATACTATAGCAAGCCGTTTTCCATCATTTTTGAGGATTTGAAAAAAAGACGAAAATCACTCCGAGACCATGGGCTATAGCCCATCGTCTCGGAGTCATTTTCGTCTTTTTTTCAAATCCTTGTTTTTCATAATTTATGACCATGGCGATGGGCTATAGCCCATGGTCTCATACAGCATACTATAGCATGCCGTTTTGCATCATTTTTTTAGGATTTGAAAAAAAGACGAAAATCACTCCGAGACCATGGGCTATAGCCCATCGTCTCGGAGTCATTTTCGTCTTTTTTTAAAATCCTTGTTTTTCATCATTTATGAACAATAGCGATGGGCTATAGCCCATGGTCTCGAACGGCATACTATAGCATGCCGTTTTTCATCATTTTTGAGGATTTGAAAAAAATACGAAAATCACTCCGAGACCATGGGCTATAGCCCATCGTCTCGGAGTCACTTTCGTCTTTTTTTCAAATCCTTGTTTTTCATAATTTATGACCATGGCGATGGGCTATAGCCCATGGTCTCGAACGGCATACTATAGCATGCCGTTTTCCATCATTTTTGAGGATTTGAAAAAAAGACGAAAATCACTCCGAGACCATGGGCTATAGCCCATCGTCTCGGAGTCATTTTCGTCTTTTTTTCAAATCCTTGTTTTTCATCATTTCTGACCATGGCGATGGGCTATAGCCCATGGTCTCGAACGGCATACTGTAGCATGCCTTTTTCCATCATTTTTGAGGATTTGAAAAAAAGACGAAAATCACTCCGAGACCATGGGCTATAGCCCATCGTCTCGGAGTCATTTTCGTCTTTTTTTCAAATCCTCGTTTTTCATCATTTATGACCATGGCGATGGGCTATAGCCCATGGTCTCGAACGGCATACTATAGCATGCCGTTTTCCATCATTTTTGAGGATTTCAAAAAAAGACGAAAATCACTCCGAGACCATGGGCTATAGCCCATCGTCTCGGAGTCATTTTCGTCTTTTTTTCAAATCCTTGTTTTTCATCATTTATGACCATGGCGATAGGCTATATAGCCCATGGTCTCGAACGGCATACTATAGCAAGCCGTTTTCCATCATTTTTGAGGATTTGAAAAAAAGACGAAAATCACTCCGAGACCATGGGCTATAGCCCATCGTCTCGGAGTCATTTTCGTCTTTTTTTCAAATCCTTGTTTTTCATAATTTATGACCATGGCGATGGGCTATAGCCCATGGTCTTGAACGGCATACTATAGCATGCCGTTTTCCATCATTTTTGAGGATTTGAAAAAAAGACGAAACTCACTCCGAGACCATGGGCTATAGCCCATCGTCTCGGAGTCATTTTCGTCTTTTTTTTAAATCCTTCTTTTTCATCATTTATGAACAATGGCGATGGGCTATAGCCCATGGTCTCGAACGGCATACTATAGCATGCCGTTTTCCATCATTTTTGAGGATTTGAAAAAAAGACGAAAATCACTCCGAGACCATGGGCTATAGCCCATCGTCTCGGAGTCATTTTCGTCTTTTTTTCAAATCCTTGTTTTTCATCATTTATGACCATGGCGATGGGCTATAGCCCATGGTCTCGAACGGCATACTGTAGCATGCCTTTTTCCATCATTTTTGAGGATTTGAAAAAAAGACGAAAATCACTCCGAGACCATGGGCTATAGCCCATCGTCTCGGAGTCATTTTCGTCTTTTTTTCAAATCCTCGTTTTTCATCATTTATGAACAATGGCGATGGGCTATAGCCCATGGTCTCGAACGGCATACTATAGCATGCCGTTTTCCATCATTTTTGAGGATTTGAAAAAAAGACGAAAATCAACCCGAGACCATGGGCTATAGCCCATCGTCTCGGAGTCATTTTCGGCTTTTTTTCAAATCCTTTGTTTTTCATAATTTATGACCATGGCGATGGGCTATAGCCCATGGTCTCGAACGGCATACTATAGCATGCCGTTTTGCATCATTTTTGAGGATTTGAAAAAAAGACGAAAATCACTCCAAGACCATGGGCTATAGCCCATCGTCTCGGAGTCATTTTCGTCTTTTTTTCAAATCCTTGTTTTTCATAATTTATGACCATGGCGATGGGCTATAGCCCATGGTCTCGAACGGCATACTATAGCATGCCGTTTTCCATCATTTTTGAGGATTTGAAAAAAAGACGAAAATCACTCCGAGACCATGGGCTATAGCCCATCGTCTCGGAGTCATTTTCGTCTTTTTTCAAATCCTTGTTTTTCATCATTTATGACCATGGCGATGGGCTATAGCCCATGGTCTCGAACGGCATACTATAGCATGCCGTTTTGCATCATTTTTGAGGATTTGAAAAAAAGACGAAAATCACTCCGAGACCGTGGGCCCATCGTCTCGGAGTCATTTTCGTCTTTTTTTCAAATCCTTGTTTTTCATAATTTATGACCATGGCGATGGGCTATAGCCCATGGTCTCGAACGGCATACTATAGCATGCCGTTTTCCATAATTTTTGAGGATTTGAAAAAAAGACGAAAATCACTCCGAGACCATGGGCTATAGCCCATCGTCTCGGAGTCATTTTCGTCTTTTTTTCAAATCCTCGTTTTTCATCATTTATGACCATGGCGATGGGCTATAGCCCATGGTCCCGAACGGCATACTATAGCATGCCGTTTTTCATAATTTTTGAGGATTTGAAAAAAAGACGAAAATCACTCCGAGACCATGGGCTATAGCCCATCGTCTCGGAGTCATTTTCGTCTTTTTTTCAAATCCTTGTTTTTCATCATTTATGACCATGGCGATGGGCTATAGCCCATGGTCTCGAACGGCATACTGTAGCATGCCTTTTTCCATCATTTTTGAGGATTTGAAAAAAAGACGAAAATCACTCCGAGACCATGGGCTATAGCCCATCGTCTCGGAGTCATTTTCGTCTTTTTTTCAAATCCTCGTTTTTCATCATTTATGAACAATGGCGATGGGCTATAGCCCATGGTCTCGAACGGCATACTATAGCATGCCGTTTTCCATCATTTTTGAGGATTTGAAAAAAAGACGAAAATCAACCCGAGACCATGTTCTATAGCCCATCGTCTCGGAGTCATTTTCGGCTTTTTTTCAAATCCTTTGTTTTTCATAATTTATGACCATGGCGATGGGCTATAGCCCATGGTCTCGAACGGCATACTATAGCATGCCGTTTTGCATCATTTTTGAGGATTTGAAAAAAAGACGAAAATCACTCCAAGACCATGGGCTATAGCCCATCGTCTCGGAGTCATTTTCGTCTTTTTTTCAAATCCTTGTTTTTCATAATTTATGACCATGGCGATGGGCTATAGCCCATGGTCTCGAACGGCATACTATAGCATGCCGTTTTCCATCATTTTTGAGGATTTGAAAAAAAGACGAAAATCACTCCGAGACCATGGGCTATAGCCCATCGTCTCGGAGTCATTTTCGTCTTTTTTCAAATCCTTGTTTTTCATCATTTATGACCATGGCGATGGGCTATAGCCCATGGTCTCGAACGGCATACTATAGCATGCCGTTTTGCATCATTTTTGAGGATTTGAAAAAAAGACGAAAATCACTCCGAGACCGTGGGCCCATCGTCTCGGAGTCATTTTCGTCTTTTTTTCAAATCCTTGTTTTTCATAATTTATGACCATGGCGATGGGCTATAGCCCATGGTCTCGAACGGCATACTATAGCATGCCGTTTTCCATAATTTTTGAGGATTTGAAAAAAAGACGAAAATCACTCCGAGACCATGGGCTATAGCCCATCGTCTCGGAGTCATTTTCGTCTTTTTTTCAAATCCTCGTTTTTCATCATTTATGACCATGGCGATGGGCTATAGCCCATGGTCCCGAACGGCATACTATAGCATGCCGTTTTTCATCATTTTTGAGGATTTGAAAAAAAGACGAAAATCACTCCGAGACCATGGGCTATAGCCCATCGTCTCGGAGTAATTTTCGTCTTTTTTTCAAATCCTTGTTTTTCATCATTTATGACCATGGCGATGGGCTATATAGCCCATGGTCTCGAACGGCATACTATAGCAAGCCGTTTTCCATCATTTTTGAGGATTTGAAAAAAAGACGAAAATCACTCCGAGACCATGGGCTATAGCCCATCGTCTCGGAGTCATTTTCGTCTTTTTTTCAAATCCTTTGTTTTTCATAATTTATGACCATGGCGATGGGCTATAGCCCATGCGGTCTTGAACGGCATACTATAGCATGCCGTTTTGCATCATTTTTGAGGATTTGAAAAAAAGACGAAAATCACTCCAAGATCATGGGCTATAGCCCATCGTCTCGGAGTCACTTTCGTCTTTTTTTCAAATCCTTGTTTTTCATAATTTATGACCATGGCGATGGGCTATAGCCCATGGTCTCGAACGGCATACTATAGCATGCCGTTTTCCATCATTTTTGAGGATTTGAAAAAAAGACGAAAATCACTCCGAGACCATGGGCTATAGCCCATCGTCTCGGAGTCATTTTCGTCTTTTTTTCAAATCCTCGTTTTTCATCATTTATGACCATGGCGATGGGCTATAGCCCATGGTCTCGAACGGCATACTATAGCATGCCGTTTTCCATCATTTTTGAGGATTTGAAAAAAAGACGAAAATCACTCCGAGACCATGGGCTATAGCCCATCGTCTCGGAGTCATTTTCGTCTTTTTTTCAAATCCTCGTTTTTCATCATTTATGACCATGGCGATGGGCTATAGCCCATGGTCCCGAACGGCATACTATAGCATGCCGTTTTTCATCATTTTTGAGGATTTGAAAAAAAGACGAAAATCACTCCGAGACCATGGGCTATAGCCCATCGTCTCGGAGTAATTTTCGTCTTTTTTTCAAATCCTTGTTTTTCATCATTTATGACCATGGCGATGGGCTATATAGCCCATGGTCTCGAACGGCATACTATAGCAAGCCGTTTTCCATCATTTTTGAGGATTTGAAAAAAAGACGAAAATCACTCCGAGACCATGGGCTATAGCCCATCGTCTCGGAGTCATTTTCGTCTTTTTTTCAAATCCTTTGTTTTTCATAATTTATGACCATGGCGATGGGCTATAGCCCATGCGGTCTTGAACGGCATACTATAGCATGCCGTTTTGCATCATTTTTGAGGATTTGAAAAAAAGACGAAAATCACTCCAAGATCATGGGCTATAGCCCATCGTCTCGGAGTCACTTTCGTCTTTTTTTCAAATCCTTGTTTTTCATAATTTATGACCATGGCGATGGGCTATAGCCCATGGTCTCGAACGGCATACTATAGCATGCCGTTTTCCATCATTTTTGAGGATTTGAAAAAAAGACGAAAATCACTCCGAGACCATGGGCTATAGCCCATCGTCTCGGAGTCATTTTCGTCTTTTTTTCAAATCCTCGTTTTTCATCATTTATGACCATGGCGATGGGCTATAGCCCATGGTCTCGAACGGCATACTATAGCATGCCGTTTTCCATCATTTTTGAGGATTTGAAAAAAAGACGAAAATCACTCCGAGACCATGGGCTATAGCCCATCGTCTCGGAGTCATTTTCGTCTTTTTTCAAATCCTTGTTTTTCATCATTTATGACCATGGCGATGGGCTATAGCCCATGGTCTCGAACGGCATACTATAGCATGCCGTTTTGCATCATTTTTGAGGATTTGAAAAAAAGACGAAAATCACTCCGAGACCGTGGGCCCATCGTCTCGGAGTCATTTTCGTCTTTTTTTCAAATCCTTGTTTTTCATAATTTATGACCATGGCGATGGGCTATAGCCCATGGTCTCGAACGGCATACTATAGCATGCCGTTTTCCATAATTTTTGAGGATTTGAAAAAAAGACGAAAATCACTCCGAGACCATGGGCTATAGCCCATCGTCTCGGAGTCATTTTCGTCTTTTTTTCAAATCCTCGTTTTTCATCATTTATGACCATGGCGATGGGCTATAGCCCATGGTCCCGAACGGCATACTATAGCATGCCGTTTTTCATCATTTTTGAGGATTTGAAAAAAAGACGAAAATCACTCCGAGACCATGGGCTATAGCCCATCGTCTCGGAGTAATTTTCGTATTTTTTTCAAATCCTTGTTTTTCATCATTTATGACCATGGCGATGGGCTATATAGCCCATGGTCTCGAACGGCATACTATAGCAAGCCGTTTTCCATCATTTTTGAGGATTTGAAAAAAAGACGAAAATCACTCCGAGACCATGGGCTATAGCCCATCGTCTCGGAGTCATTTTCGTCTTTTTTTCAAATCCTTTGTTTTTCATAATTTATGACCATGGCGATGGGCTATAGCCCATGCGGTCTCGAACGGCATACTATAGCATGCCGTTTTGCATCATTTTTGAGGATTTGAAAAAAAGACGAAAATCACTCCAAGATCATGGGCTATAGCCCATCGTCTCGGAGTCACTTTCGTCTTTTTTTCAAATCCTTGTTTTTCATAATTTATGACCATGGCGATGGGCTATAGCCCATGGTCTCGAACGGCATACTATAGCATGCCGTTTTCCATCATTTTTGAGGATTTGAAAAAAAGACGAAAATCACTCCGAGACCATGGGCTATAGCCCATCGTCTCGGAGTCATTTTCGTCTTTTTTTCAAATCCTCGTTTTTCATCATTTATGACCATGGCGATGGGCTATAGCCCATGGTCCCGAACGGCATACTATAGCATGCCGTTTTTCATCATTTTTGAGGATTTGAAAAAAAGACGAAAATCACTCCGAGACCATGGGCTATAGCCCATCGTCTCGGAGTAATTTTCGTATTTTTTTCAAATCCTTGTTTTTCATCATTTATGACCATGGCGATGGGCTATATAGCCCATGGTCTCGAACGGCATACTATAGCAAGCCGTTTTCCATCATTTTTGAGGATTTGAAAAAAAGACGAAAATCACTCCGAGACCATGGGCTATAGCCCATCGTCTCGGAGTCATTTTCGTCTTTTTTTCAAATCCTTTGTTTTTCATAATTTATGACCATGGCGATGGGCTATAGCCCATGCGGTCTCGAACGGCATACTATAGCATGCCGTTTTGCATCATTTTTGAGGATTTGAAAAAAAGACGAAAATCACTCCAAGATCATGGGCTATAGCCCATCGTCTCGGAGTCACTTTCGTCTTTTTTTCAAATCCTTGTTTTTCATAATTTATGACCATGGCGATGGGCTATAGCCCATGGTCTCGAACGGCATACTATAGCATGCCGTTTTCCATCATTTTTGAGGATTTGAAAAAAAGACGAAAATCACTCCGAGACCATGGGCTATAGCCCATCGTCTCGGAGTCATTTTCGTCTTTTTTTCAAATCCTCGTTTTTCATAATTTATGACCATGGCGATGGGCTATAGCCCATGGTCTCGAACGGCATACTATAGCATGCCGTTTTCCATCATTTTTGAGGATTTGAAAAAAAGACGAAAATCACTCCGAGACCGTGGGCCCATCGTCTCGGAGTCATTTTCGTCTTTTTTTCAAATCCTTGTTTTTCATAATTTATGACCATGGCGATGGGCTATAGCCCATGGTCTCGAACGGCATACTATAGCATGCCGTTTTCCATAATTTTTGAGGATTTGAAAAAAAGACGAAAATCACTCCGAGACCATGGGCTATAGCCCATCGTCTCGGAGTCATTTTCGTCTTTTTTTCAAATCCTCGTTTTTCATCATTTATGACCATGGCGATGGGCTATAGCCCATGGTCCCGAACGGCATACTATAGCATGCCGTTTTTCATCATTTTTGAGGATTTGAAAAAAAGACGAAAATCACTCCGAGACCATGGGCTATAGCCCATCGTCTCGGAGTAATTTTCGTATTTTTTTCAAATCCTTGTTTTTCATCATTTATGACCATGGCGATGGGCTATATAGCCCATGGTCTCGAACGGCATACTATAGCAAGCCGTTTTCCATCATTTTTGAGGATTTGAAAAAAAGACGAAAATCACTCCGAGACCATGGGCTATAGCCCATCGTCTCGGAGTCATTTTCGTCTTTTTTTCAAATCCTTTGTTTTTCATAATTTATGACCATGGCGATGGGCTATAGCCCATGCGGTCTCGAACGGCATACTATAGCATGCCGTTTTGCATCATTTTTGAGGATTTGAAAAAAAGACGAAAATCACTCCAAGATCATGGGCTATAGCCCATCGTCTCGGAGTCACTTTCGTCTTTTTTTCAAATCCTTGTTTTTCATAATTTATGACCATGGCGATGGGCTATAGCCCATGGTCTCGAACGGCATACTATAGCATGCCGTTTTCCATCATTTTTGAGGATTTGAAAAAAAGACGAAAATCACTCCGAGACCATGGGCTATAGCCCATCGTCTCGGAGTCATTTTCGTCTTTTTTTCAAATCCTCGTTTTTCATCATTTATGACCATGGCGATGGGCTATAGCCCATGGTCTCGAACGGCATACTATAGCATGCCGTTTTCCATCATTTTTGAGGATTTGAAAAAAAGACGAAAATCACTCCGAGACCATGGGCTATAGCCCATCGTCTCGGAGTCATTTTCGTCTTTTTTTCAAATCCTTGTTTTTCATCATTTATGACCATGGCGATGGGCTATATAGCCCATGGTCTCGAACGGCATACTATAGCAAGCCGTTTTCCATCATTTTTGAGGATTTGAAAAAAAGACGAAAATCACTCCGAGACCATGGGCTATAGCCCATCGTCTCGGAGTCATTTTCGTCTTTTTTTCAAATCCTCGTTTTTCATCATTTATGACCATGGCGATGGGCTATAGCCCATGGTCTCGAACGGCATACTATAGCATGCCGTTTTGCATCATTTTTGAGGATTTGAAAAAAAGACGAAAATCACTCCGAGACCATGTGCTATAGCCCATCGTCTCGGAGTCATTTTCGTCTTTTTTTCAAATCCTTGTTTTTCATCATTTATGACCATGGCGATGGGCTATATAGCCCATGGTCTCGAACGGCATACCATAGCAAGCCGTTTTCCATCATTTTTGAGGATTTGAAAAAAAGACGAAAATCACTCCGAGACCATGGGCTATAGCCCATCGTCTCGGAGTCATTTTCGTCTTTTTTTCAAATCCACGTTTTTCATAATTTATGACCATGGCGATGGGCTATAGCCCATGGTCTCGAACGGCATACTATAGCATGCCGTTTTCCATCATTTTTGAGGATTTGAAAAAAAGACGAAAATCACTCCGAGACCATGGGCTATATATAGCCCATCGTCTCGGAGTCATTTTCTTCTTTTTTTCAAATCCTCGTTTTTCATCATTTATGACCATGGGGATGGGCTATAGCCCATGGTCTCGAACGGCATACTATAGCATGCCGTTTTCCATCATTTTTGAGGATTTGAAAAAAAGACGAAAATCACTCCGAGTCGAGACCATGGGCTATATATAGCCCATCGTCTCGGAGTCATTTTCGTCTTTTTTTCAAATCCTCGTTTTTCATAATTTATGACCATGGCGATGGGCAGCCCAGTATCACAATTAAAAGTCAAACCACGACTTTTTGACAGACCCCGGGAAAAGTCACCGTTTGACTTTTCAAAAGTCAAATACTGACTTTGCGATGGGCTATAGCCCATGGTCTCGAACGGCATACTATAGCATGCCGTTTTCCATCATTTTTGAGGATTTGAAAAAAAGACGAAAATGACTCCGAGACCATGGGCTATAGCCCATCGTCTCGGAGTCATTTTCGTCTTTTTTTCAAATCCTCGTTTTTCATCATTTATGACCATGGCGATGGGCTATAGCCCATGGTCTCGAACGGCATACTATAGCATGCCGTTTTCCATCATTTTTGAGGATTTGATAAAAAGGCGAAAATCACTCCGAGACCATGGGCTATAGCCCATCGTCTCGTAGTAATTTTCGTCTTTTTTTCAAATCCTTGTTTTTCATCATTTATGGCCATGGCGATGGGCTATAGCCCATGGTCTCGAACGGCATGCTATAGTATTCCGTTTTGCATCATTTTTGAGGATTTGAAAAAAAGACGAAAATCACTCCGAGACCATGGGCTATAGCCCATCGTCTCGGAGTCATTTTCGTCTTTTTTTCAAATCCTTGTTTTTCATAATTTATGACCATGGCGATGGGCTATAGCCCATGGTCTCGAACGGCATACTATAGCATGCCGTTCTGCATCATCTTTGAGGATTTGAAAAAAAGACAAAAAATCACTCCGAGACGAGACCATGGGCTATATATAGCCCATCGTCTCGGAGTCATTTTCGTCTTTTTTTCAAATCCTCGTTTTTCATAATTTATGACCATGGCGATGGGCAGCCCAGTATCACAATTAAAAGTCAAACCTCGACTTTTTGACAGACCCCGGGAAAAGTCACCGTTTGACTTTTCAAAAGTCAAATACTGACTTTGCGATGGGCTATAGCCCATGGTCTCGAACGGCATACTATAGCATGCCGTTTTCCATCATTTTTGAGGATTTGAAAAAAAGACGAAAATGACTCCGAGACCATGGGCTATAGCCCATCGTCTCGGAGTCATTTTCGTCTTTTTTTCAAATCCTCGTTTTTCATCATTTATGACCATGGCGATGGGCTATAGCCCATGGTCTCGAACGGCATACTATAGCATGCCGTTTTCCATCATTTTTGAGGATTTGATAAAAAGGCGAAAATCACTCCGAGACCATGGGCTATAGCCCATCGTCTCGTAGTAATTTTCGTCTTTTTTTCAAATCCTTGTTTTTCATCATTTATGGCCATGGCGATGGGCTATAGCCCATGGTCTCGAACGGCATGCTATAGTATTCCGTTTTGCATCATTTTTGAGGATTTGAAAAAAAGACGAAAATCACTCCGAGACCATGGGCTATAGCCCATCGTCTCGGAGTCATTTTCGTCTTTTTTTCAAATCCTTGTTTTTCATAATTTATGACCATGGCGATGGGCTATAGCCCATGGTCTCGAACGGCATACTATAGCATGCCGTTCTGCATCATCTTTGAGGATTTGAAAAAAAGACAAAAAATCACTCCGAGACCATGGGCTATAGCCCATCGTCTCGGAGTCATTTTCGTCTTTTTTTCAAATCCTCGTTTTTCATAATGTATGACCATGGCGATGGGCTATAGCCCATGGTCTCGAACGGCATACTATAGCATGCCGTTTTCCATCATTTTTGAGGATTTGAAAAAAAGACGAAAATCACTCCGAGACCATGGGCTATATATAGCCCATCGTCTCGGAGTCATTTTCGTCTTTTTTTCAAATCCTCGTTTTTCATCATTTATGACCATGGGGATGGGCTATAGCCCATGGTCTCGAACGGCATACTATAGCATGCCGTTTTCCATCATTTTTGAGGATTTGAAAAAAAGACGAAAATCACTCCGAGTCGAGACCATGGGCTATAGCCCATCGTCTCGGAGTCATTTTCGTCTTTTTTTCAAATCCTTGTTTTTCATCATTTATGACCATGGCGATGGGCTATAGCCCATGGTCTCGAACGGCATACTATAGCATGCCGTTTTCCATAATTTTTGAGGATTTGAAAAAAAGACGAAAATGACTCCGAGACCATGGGCTATAGCCCATCGTCTCGGAGTCATTTTCGTCTTTTTTTCAAATCCTTGTTTTTCATAATTTATGACCATGGCGATGGGCTATAGCCCATGGTCTCGAACGGCATACTATAGCATGCCGTTTTGCATCATCTTTGAGGATTTGAAAAAAAGACACAAAATCACTCCGAGACCATGGGCTATAGCCCATCGTCTCGGAGTCATTTTCGTCTTTTTTTCAAATCCTCGTTTTTCATAATTTATGACCATGGCGATGGGCTATAGCCCATGGTCTCGAACGGCATACTATAGCATGCCGTTTTCCATCATTTTTGAGGATTTGAAAAAAAGACGAAAATCACACCGAGACCATGGGCTATATATAGCCCATCGTCTCGGAGTCATTTTCGTCTTTTTTTCAAATCCTCGTTTTTCATCATTTATGACCATGGCGATGGGCTATAGCCCATGGTCTCGAACGGCATACTATAGCATGCCGTTTTCCATCATTTTTGAGGATTTGATAAAAAGGCGAAAATCACTCCGAGACCATGGGCTATAGCCCATCGTCTCGTAGTAATTTTCGTCTTTTTTTCAAATCCTTGTTTTTCATCATTTATGGCCATGGCGATGGGCTATAGCCCATGGTCTCGAACGGCATGCTATAGTATTCCGTTTTGCATCATTTTTGAGGATTTGAAAAAAAGACGAAAATCACTCCGAGACCATGGGCTATAGCCCATCGTCTCGGAGTCATTTTCGTCTTTTTTTCAAA
The DNA here is from genome assembly GCF_951216825.1 of Electrona antarctica. Lineage (NCBI taxonomy): Eukaryota > Metazoa > Chordata > Actinopteri > Myctophiformes > Myctophidae > Electrona > Electrona antarctica. Next base: position 38,702,683 of record NC_136789.1, on the reverse strand, counting down.
TCCTTGTTTTTCATAATTTATGACCATGGCGATGGGCTATAGCCCATGGTCTCGAACGGCATACTATAGCATGCCGTTCTGCATCATCTTTGAGGATTTGAAAAAAAGACAAAAAATCACTCCGAGACCATGGGCTATAGCCCATCGTCTCGGAGTCATTTTCGTCTTTTTTTCAAATCCTCGTTTTTCATAATGTATGACCATGGCGATGGGCTATAGCCCATGGTCTCGAACGGCATACTATAGCATGCCGTTTTCCATCATTTTTGAGGATTTGAAAAAAAGACGAAAATCACTCCGAGACCATGGGCTATATATAGCCCATCGTCTCGGAGTCATTTTCGTCTTTTTTTCAAATCCTAGTTTTTCATCATTTATGACCATGGGGATGGGCTATAGCCCATGGTCTCGAACGGCATACTATAGCATGCCGTTTTCCATCATTTTTGAGGATTTGAAAAAAAGACGAAAATCACTCCGAGTCGAGACCATGGGCTATAGCCCATCGTCTCGGAGTCATTTTCGTCTTTTTTTCAAATCCTTGTTTTTCATCATTTATGACCATGGCGATGGGCTATAGCCCATGGTCTCGAACGGCATACTATAGCATGCCGTTTTCCATAATTTTTGAGGATTTGAAAAAAAGACGAAAATGACTCCGAGACCATGGGCTATAGCCCATCGTCTCGGAGTCATTTTCGTCTTTTTTTCAAATCCTTGTTTTTCATAATTTATGACCATGGCGATGGGCTATAGCCCATGGTCTCGAACGGCATACTATAGCATGCCGTTTTGCATCATCTTTGAGGATTTGAAAAAAAGACACAAAATCACTCCGAGACCATGGGCTATAGCCCATCGTCTCGGAGTCATTTTCGTCTTTTTTTCAAATCCTCGTTTTTCATAATTTATGACCATGGCGATGGGCTATAGCCCATGGTCTCGAACGGCATACTATAGCATGCCGTTTTCCATCATTTTTGAGGATTTGAAAAAAAGACGAAAATCACACCGAGACCATGGGCTATATATAGCCCATCGTCTCGGAGTCATTTTCGTCTTTTTTTCAAATCCTCGTTTTTCATAATTTATGACCATGGCGATGGGCAGCCCAGTATCACAATTAAAAGTCAAACCTCGACTTTTTGACAGACCCCGGGAAAAGTCACCGTTTGACTTTTCAAAAGTCAAATACTGACTTTGCGATGGGCTATAGCCCATGGTCTCGAACGGCATACTATAGCATGCCGTTTTCCATCATTTTTGAGGATTTGAAAAAAAGACGAAAATGACTCCGAGACCATGGGCTATAGCCCATCGTCTCGGAGTCATTTTCGTCTTTTTTTTAAATCCTCGTTTTTCATCATTTATGACCATGGCGATGGGCTATAGCCCATGGTCTCGAACGGCATACTATAGCATGCCGTTTTCCATCATTTTTGAGGATTTGATAAAAAGGCGAAAATCACTCCGAGACCATGGGCTATAGCCCATCGTCTCGTAGTCATTTTCGTCTTTTTTTCAAATCCTTGTTTTTCATCATTTATGGCCATGGCGATGGGCTATAGCCCATGGTCTCGAACGGCATGCTATAGTATTCCGTTTTGCATCATTTTTGAGGATTTGAAAAAAAGACGAAAATCACTCCGAGACCATGGGCTATAGCCCATCGTCTCGGAGTCATTTTCGTCTTTTTTTCAAATCCTTGTTTTTCATAATTTATGACCATGGCGATGGGCTATAGCCCATGGTCTCGAACGGCATACTATAGCATGCCGTTTTGCATCATCTTTGAGGATTTGAAAAAAAGACAAAAAATCACTCCGAGACCATGGGCTATAGCCCATCGTCTCGGAGTCATTTTCGTCTTTTTTTTAAATCCTCGTTTTTCATAATTTATGACCATGGCGATGGGCTATAGCCCATGGTCTCGAACGGCATACTATAGGATGCCGTTTTCCATCATTTTTGAGGATTTGATAAAAAGGCGAAAATCACTCCGAGACCATGGGCTATAGCCCATCGTCTCGTAGTCATTTTCGTCTTTTTTTCAAATCCTTGTTTTTCATCATTTATGGCCATGGCGATGGGCTATAGCCCATGGTCTCGAACGGCATGCTATAGTATTCCGTTTTGCATCATTTTTGAGGATTTGAAAAAAAGACGAAAATCACTCCGAGACCATGGGCTATAGCCCATCGTCTCGGAGTCATTTTCGTCTTTTTTTCAAATCCTTGTTTTTCATAATTTATGACCATGGCGATGGGCTATAGCCCATGGTCTCGAACGGCATACTATAGCATGCCGTTTTGCATCATCTTTGAGGATTTGAAAAAAAGACACAAAATCACTCCGAGACCATGGGCTATAGCCCATCGTCTCGGAGTCATTTTCGTCTTTTTTTCAAATCCTCGTTTTTCATAATTTATGACCATGGCGATGGGCTATAGCCCATGGTCTCGAACGGCATACTATAGCATGCCGTTTTCCATCATTTTTGAGGATTTGAAAAAAAGACGAAAATCACACCGAGACCATGGGCTATATATAGCCCATCGTCTCGGAGTCATTTTCGTCTTTTTTTCAAATCCTCGTTTTTCATAATTTATGACCATGGCGATGGGCAGCCCAGTATCACAATTAAAAGTCAAACCTCGACTTTTTGACAGACCCCGGGAAAAGTCACCGTTTGACTTTTCAAAAGTCAAATACTGACTTTGCGATGGGCTATAGCCCATGGTCTCGAACGGCATACTATAGCATGCCGTTTTCCATCATTTTTGAGGATTTGAAAAAAAGACGAAAATGACTCCGAGACCATGGGCTATAGCCCATCGTCTCGGAGTCATTTTCGTCTTTTTTTCAAATCCTTGTTTTTCATAATTTATGACCATGGCGATGGGCTATAGCCCATGGTCTCGAACGGCATACTATAGCATGCCGTTTTGCATCATCTTTGAGGATTTGAAAAAAAGACAAAAAATCACTCCGAGACCATGGGCTATAGCCCATCGTCTCGGAGTCATTTTCGTCTTTTTTTTAAATCCTCGTTTTTCATAATTTATGACCATGGCGATGGGCTATAGCCCATGGTCTCGAACGGCATACTATAGGATGCCGTTTTCCATCATTTTTGAGGATTTGATAAAAAGGCGAAAATCACTCCGAGACCATGGGCTATAGCCCATCGTCTCGTAGTCATTTTCGTCTTTTTTTCAAATCCTTGTTTTTCATCATTTATGGCCATGGCGATGGGCTATAGCCCATGGTCTCGAACGGCATGCTATAGTATTCCGTTTTGCATCATTTTTGAGGATTTGAAAAAAAGACGAAAATCACTCCGAGACCATGGGCTATAGCCCATCGTCTCGGAGTCATTTTCGTCTTTTTTTCAAATCCTTGTTTTTCATAATTTATGACCATGGCGATGGGCTATAGCCCATGGTCTCGAACGGCATACTATAGCATGCCGTTTTGCATCATCTTTGAGGATTTGAAAAAAAGACACAAAATCACTCCGAGACCATGGGCTATAGCCCATCGTCTCGGAGTCATTTTCGTCTTTTTTTCAAATCCTCGTTTTTCATAATTTATGACCATGGCGATGGGCTATAGCCCATGGTCTCGAACGGCATACTATAGCATGCCGTTTTCCATCATTTTTGAGGATTTGAAAAAAAGACGAAAATCACACCGAGACCATGGGCTATATATAGCCCATCGTCTCGGAGTCATTTTCGTCTTTTTTTCAAATCCTCGTTTTTCATAATTTATGACCATGGCGATGGGCAGCCCAGTATCACAATTAAAAGTCAAACCTCGACTTTTTGACAGACCCCGGGAAAAGTCACCGTTTGACTTTTCAAAAGTCAAATACTGACTTTGCGATGGGCTATAGCCCATGGTCTCGAACGGCATACTATAGCATGCCGTTTTCCATCATTTTTGAGGATTTGAAAAAAAGACGAAAATGACTCCGAGACCATGGGCTATAGCCCATCGTCTCGGAGTCATTTTCGTCTTTTTTTCAAATCCTCGTTTTTCATCATTTATGACCATGGCGATGGGCTATAGCCCATGGTCTCGAACGGCATACTATAGCATGCCGTTTTCCATCATTTTTGAGGATTTGATAAAAAGGCGAAAATCACTCCGAGACCATGGGCTATAGCCCATCGTCTCGTAGTCATTTTCGTCTTTTTTTCAAATCCTTGTTTTTCATCATTTATGGCCATGGCGATGGGCTATAGCCCATGGTCTCGAACGGCATGCTATAGTATTCCGTTTTGCATCATTTTTGAGGATTTGAAAAAAAGACGAAAATCACTCCGAGACCATGGGCTATAGCCCATCGTCTCGGAGTCATTTTCGTCTTTTTTTCAAATCCTTGTTTTTCATAATTTATGACCATGGCGATGGGCTATAGCCCATGGTCTCGAACGGCATACTATAGCATGCCGTTTTGCATCATCTTTGAGGATTTGAAAAAAAGACAAAAAATCACTCCGAGACCATGGGCTATAGCCCATCGTCTCGGAGTCATTTTCGTCTTTTTTTTAAATCCTCGTTTTTCATAATTTATGACCATGGCGATGGGCTATAGCCCATGGTCTCGAACGGCATACTATAGGATGCCGTTTTCCATCATTTTTGAGGATTTGATAAAAAGGCGAAAATCACTCCGAGACCATGGGCTATAGCCCATCGTCTCGTAGTCATTTTCGTCTTTTTTTCAAATCCTTGTTTTTCATCATTTATGGCCATGGCGATGGGCTATAGCCCATGGTCTCGAACGGCATGCTATAGTATTCCGTTTTGCATCATTTTTGAGGATTTGAAAAAAAGACGAAAATCACTCCGAGACCATGGGCTATAGCCCATCGTCTCGGAGTCATTTTCGTCTTTTTTTCAAATCCTTGTTTTTCATAATTTATGACCATGGCGATGGGCTATAGCCCATGGTCTCGAACGGCATACTATAGCATGCCGTTTTGCATCATCTTTGAGGATTTGAAAAAAAGACAAAAAATCACTCCGAGACCATGGGCTATAGCCCATCGTCTCGGAGTCATTTTCGTCTTTTTTTCAAATCCTCGTTTTTCATAATTTATGACCATGGCGATGGGCTATAGCCCATGGTCTCGAACGGCATACTATAGCATGCCGTTTTCCATCATTTTTGAGGATTTGAAAAAAAGACGAAAATCACTCCGAGACCATGGGCTATATATAGCCCATCGTCTCGGAGTCATTTTCGTCTTTTTTTAAAATCCTCGTTTTTCATCATTTATGACCATGGGGATGGGCTATAGCCCATGGTCTCGAACGGCATACTATAGCATGCCGTTTTCCATCATTTTTGAGGATTTGAAAAAAAGACGAAAATCACTCCGAGTCGAGACCATGGGCTATAGCCCATCGTCTCGGAGTCATTTTCGTCTTTTTTTCAAATCCTTGTTTTTCATCATTTATGACCATGGCGATGGGCTATAGCCCATGGTCTCGAACGGCATACTATAGCATGCCGTTTTCCATAATTTTTGAGGATTTGAAAAAAAGACGAAAATGACTCCGAGACCATGGGCTATAGCCCATCGTCTCGGAGTCATTTTCGTCTTTTTTTCAAATCCTTGTTTTTCATAATTTATGACCATGGCGATGGGCTATAGCCCATGGTCTCGAACGGCATACTATAGCATGCCGTTTTGCATCATCTTTGAGGATTTGAAAAAAAGACACAAAATCACTCCGAGACCATGGGCTATAGCCCATCGTCTCGGAGTCATTTTCGTCTTTTTTTCAAATCCTCGTTTTTCATAAGTTATGACCATGGCGATGGGCTATAGCCCATGGTCTCGAACGGCATACTATAGCATGCCGTTTTCCATCATTTTTGAGGATTTGAAAAAAAGACGAAAATCACACCGAGACCATGGGCTATATATAGCCCATCGTCTCGGAGTCATTTTCGTCTTTTTTTCAAATCCTCGTTTTTCATAATTTATGACCATGGCGATGGGCAGCCCAGTATCACAATTAAAAGTCAAACCTCGACTTTTTGACAGACCCCGGGAAAAGTCACCGTTTGACTTTTCAAAAGTCAAATACTGACTTTGCGATGGGCTATAGCCCATGGTCTCGAACGGCATACTATAGCATGCCGTTTTCCATCATTTTTGAGGATTTGAAAAAAAGACGAAAATGACTCCGAGACCATGGGCTATAGCCCATCGTCTCGGAGTCATTTTCGTCTTTTTTTCAAATCCTTGTTTTTCATAATTTATGACCATGGCGATGGGCTATAGCCCATGGTCTCGAACGGCATACTATAGCATGCCGTTTTGCATCATCTTTGAGGATTTGAAAAAAAGACACAAAATCACTCCGAGACCATGGGCTATAGCCCATCGTCTCGGAGTCATTTTCGTCTTTTTTTCAAATCCTCGTTTTTCATAATTTATGACCATGGCGATGGGCTATAGCCCATGGTCTCGAACGGCATACTATAGCATGCCGTTTTCCATCATTTTTGAGGATTTGAAAAAAAGACGAAAATCACACCGAGACCATGGGCTATATATAGCCCATCGTCTCGGAGTCATTTTCGTCTTTTTTTCAAATCCTCGTTTTTCATAATTTATGACCATGGCGATGGGCAGCCCAGTATCACAATTAAAAGTCAAACCTCGACTTTTTGACAGACCCCGGGAAAAGTCACCGTTTGACTTTTCAAAAGTCAAATACTGACTTTGCGATGGGCTATAGCCCATGGTCTCGAACGGCATACTATAGCATGCCGTTTTCCATCATTTTTGAGGATTTGAAAAAAAGACGAAAATGACTCCGAGACCATGGGCTATAGCCCATCGTCTCGGAGTCATTTTCGTCTTTTTTTCAAATCCTCGTTTTTCATCATTTATGACCATGGCGATGGGCTATAGCCCATGGTCTCGAACGGCATACTATAGCATGCCGTTTTCCATCATTTTTGAGGATTTGATAAAAAGGCGAAAATCACTCCGAGACCATGGGCTATAGCCCATCGTCTCGTAGTCATTTTCGTCTTTTTTTCAAATCCTTGTTTTTCATCATTTATGGCCATGGCGATGGGCTATAGCCCATGGTCTCGAACGGCATGCTATAGTATTCCGTTTTGCATCATTTTTGAGGATTTGAAAAAAAGACGAAAATCACTCCGAGACCATGGGCTATAGCCCATCGTCTCGGAGTCATTTTCGTCTTTTTTTCAAATCCTTGTTTTTCATAATTTATGACCATGGCGATGGGCTATAGCCCATGGTCTCGAACGGCATACTATAGCATGCCGTTTTGCATCATCTTTGAGGATTTGAAAAAAAGACAAAAAATCACTCCGAGACCATGGGCTATAGCCCATCGTCTCGGAGTCATTTTCGTCTTTTTTTCAAATCCACGTTTTTCATAATTTATGACGAAAATCACGAAAAAAGACGAAAATCACTCCGAGTCGAGACCATGGGCTATAGCCCATCGTCTCGGAGTCATTTTCGTCTTTTTTTCAAATCCTTGTTTTTCATCATTTATGACCATGGCGATGGGCTATAGCCCATGGTCTCGAACGGCATACTATAGCATGCCGTTTTCCATAATTTTTGAGGATTTGAAAAAAAGACGAAAATGACTCCGAGACCATGGGCTATAGCCCATCGTCTCGGAGTCATTTTCGTCTTTTTTTCAAATCCACGTTTTTCATAATTTATGACCATGGCGATGGGCTATAGCCCATGGTCTCGAACGGCATACTATAGCATGCCGTTTTGCATCATCTTTGAGGATTTGAAAAAAAGACGAAAATCACTCCGAGACCATGGGCTATATATAGCCCATCGTCTCGGAGTCATTTTCTTCTTTTTTTCAAATCCTCGTTTTTCATAATTTATGACCATGGCGATGGGCTATAGCCCATGGTCTCGAACGGCATACTATAGCATGCCGTTTTCCATCATTTTTGAGGATTTGAAAAAAAGACGAAAATCACTCCGAGACCATGGGCTATAGCCCATCGTCTCGGAGTCATTTTCGTCTTTTTTTCAAATCCTTGTTTTTCATCATTTATGGCCATGGCGATGGGCTATAGCCCATGGTCTCGAACGGCATGCTATAGTATTCCGTTTTGCATCATTTTTGAGGATTTGAAAAAAAGACGAAAATGACTCCGAGACCATGGGCTATAGCCCATCGTCTCGGAGTCATTTTCGTCTTTTTTTCAAATCCTTGTTTTTCATCATTTATGACCATGGCGATGGGCTATAGCCCATGGTCTCGAACGGCATACTATAGCATGCCGTTTTCCATAATTTTTGAGGATTTGAAAAAAAGACGAAAATGACTCCGAGACCATGGGCTATAGCCCATCGTCTCGGAGTCATTTTCGTCTTTTTTTCAAATCCTTGTTTTTCATAATTTATGACCATGGCGATGGGCTATAGCCCATGGTCTCGAACGGCATACTATAGCATGCCGTTTTGCATCATCTTTGAGGATTTGAAAAAAAGACACAAAATCACTCCGAGACCATGGGCTATAGCCCATCGTCTCGGAGTCATTTTCGTCTTTTTTTCAAATCCTCGTTTTTCATAATTTATGACCATGGCGATGGGCTATAGCCCATGGTCTCGAACGGCATACTATAGCATGCCGTTTTCCATCATTTTTGAGGATTTGAAAAAAAGACGAAAATCACTCCGAGACCATGGGCTATAGCCCATCGTCTCGTAGTCATTTTCGTCTTTTTTTCAAATCCTTGTTTTTCATCATTTATGGCCATGGCGATGGGCTATAGCCCATGGTCTCGAACGGCATGCTATAGTATTCCGTTTTGCATCATTTTTGAGGATTTGAAAAAAAGACGAAAATCACTCCGAGACCATGGGCTATAGCCCATCGTCTCGGAGTCATTTTCGTCTTTTTTTCAAATCCTTGTTTTTCATAATTTATGACCATGGCGATGGGCTATAGCCCATGGTCTCGAACGGCATACTATAGCATGCCGTTTTGCATCATCTTTGAGGATTTGAAAAAAAGACAAAAAATCACTCCGAGACCATGGGCTATAGCCCATCGTCTCGGAGTCATTTTCGTCTTTTTTTCAAATCCACGTTTTTCATAATTTATGACCATGGCGATGGGCTATAGCCCATGGTCTCGAACGGCATACTATAGCATGCCGTTTTCCATCATTTTTGAGGATTTGAAAAAAAGACGAAAATCACTCCGAGACCATGGGCTATATATAGCCCATCGTCTCGGAGTCATTTTCTTCTTTTTTTCAAATCCTCGTTTTTCATCATTTATGACCATGGCGATGGGCTATAGCCCATGGTCTCGAACGGCATACTATAGCATGCCGTTTTCCATCATTTTTGAGGATTTGAAAAAAAGACGAAAATCACTCCGAGTCGAGACCATGGGCTATAGCCCATCGTCTCGGAGTCATTTTCGTCTTTTTTTCAAATCCTTGTTTTTCATCATTTATGACCATGGCGATGGGCTATAGCCCATGGTCTCGAACGGCATACTATAGCATGCCGTTTTCCATAATTTTTGAGGATTTGAAAAAAAGACGAAAATGACTCCGAGACCATGGGCTATAGCCCATCGTCTCGGAGTCATTTTCGTCTTTTTTTCAAATCCTTGTTTTTCATAATTTATGACCATGGCGATGGGCTATAGCCCATGGTCTCGAACGGCATACTATAGCATGCCGTTTTGCATCATCTTTGAGGATTTGAAAAAAAGACACAAAATCACTCCGAGACCATGGGCTATAGCCCATCGTCTCGGAGTCATTTTCGTCTTTTTTTCAAATCCTCGTTTTTCATAATTTATGACCATGGCGATGGGCTATAGCCCATGGTCTCGAACGGCATACTATAGCATGCCGTTTTCCATCATTTTTGAGGATTTGAAAAAAAGACGAAAATCACACCGAGACCATGGGCTATATATAGCCCATCGTCTCGGAGTCATTTTCGTCTTTTTTTCAAATCCTCGTTTTTCATAATTTATGACCATGGCGATGGGCAGCCCAGTATCACAATTAAAAGTCAAACCTCGACTTTTTGACAGACCCCGGGAAAAGTCACCGTTTGACTTTTCAAAAGTCAAATACTGACTTTGCGATGGGCTATAGCCCATGGTCTCGAACGGCATACTATAGCATGCCGTTTTCCATCATTTTTGAGGATTTGAAAAAAAGACGAAAATGACTCCGAGACCATGGGCTATAGCCCATCGTCTCGGAGTCATTTTCGTCTTTTTTTCAAATCCTCGTTTTTCATCATTTATGACCATGGCGATGGGCTATAGCCCATGGTCTCGAACGGCATACTATAGCATGCCGTTTTCCATCATTTTTGAGGATTTGATAAAAAGGCGAAAATCACTCCGAGACCATGGGCTATAGCCCATCGTCTCGTAGTCATTTTCGTCTTTTTTTCAAATCCTTGTTTTTCATCATTTATGGCCATGGCGATGGGCTATAGCCCATGGTCTCGAACGGCATGCTATAGTATTCCGTTTTGCATCATTTTTGAGGATTTGAAAAAAAGACGAAAATCACTCCGAGACCATGGGCTATAGCCCATCGTCTCGGAGTCATTTTCGTCTTTTTTTCAAATCCTTGTTTTTCATAATTTATGACCATGGCGATGGGCTATAGCCCATGGTCTCGAACGGCATACTATAGCATGCCGTTTTGCATCATCTTTGAGGATTTGAAAAAAAGACAAAAAATCACTCCGAGACCATGGGCTATAGCCCATCGTCTCTGAGTCATTTTCGTCTTTTTTTCAAATCCTCGTTTTTCATAATTTATGACCATGGCGATGGGCTATAGCCCATGGTCTCGAACGGCATACTATAGCATGCCGTTTTCCATCATTTTTGAGGATTTGATAAAAAGGCGAAAATCACTCCGAGACCATGGGCTATAGCCCATCGTCTCGTAGCCATTTTCGTCTTTTTTTCAAATCCTTGTTTTTCATCATTTATGGCCATGGCGATGGGCTATAGCCCATGGTCTCGAACGGCATGCTATAGTATTCCGTTTTGCATCATTTTTGAGGATTTGAAAAAAAGACGAATATCACTCTGAGACCATGGGCTATAGCCCATCGTCTCGGAGTCATTTTCGTCTTTTTTTCAAATCCTTGTTTTTCATAATTTATGACCATGGCGATGGGCTATAGCCCATGGTCTCGAACGGCATACTATAGCATGCCGTTTTGCATCATCTTTGAGGATTTGAAAAAAAGACAAAAAATCACTCCGAGACCATGGGCTATAGCCCATCGTCTCGGAGTCATTTTCGTCTTTTTTTCAAATCCTCGTTTTTCATAATTTATGACCATGGCGATGGGCAGCCCAGTATCACAATTAAAAGTCAAACCTCGACTTTTTGACAGACCCCGGGAAAAGTCACCGTTTGACTTTTCAAAAGTCAAATACTGACTTTGCGATGGGCTATAGCCCATGGTCTCGAACGGCATACTATAGCATGCCGTTTTCCATCATTTTTGAGGATTTGAAAAAAAGACGAAAATGACTCCGAGACCATGGGCTATAGCCCATCGTCTCGGAGTCATTTTCGTCTTTTTTTCAAATCCTCGTTTTTCATCATTTATGACCATGGCGATGGGCTATAGCCCATGGTCTCGAACGGCATACTATAGCATGCCGTTTTCCATCATTTTTGAGGATTTGATAAAAAGGCGAAAATCACTCCGAGACCATGGGCTATAGCCCATCGTCTCGTAGTCATTTTCGTCTTTTTTTCAAATCCTTGTTTTTCATCATTTATGGCCATGGCGATGGGCTATAGCCCATGGTCTCGAACGGCATGCTATAGTATTCCGTTTTGCATCATTTTTGAGGATTTGAAAAAAAGACGAAAATCACTCCGAGTCCATGGGCTATAGCCCATCGTCTCGGAGTCATTTTCGTCTTTTTTTCAAATCCTTGTTTTTCATAATTTATGACCATGGCGATGGGCTATAGCCCATGGTCTCGAACGGCATACTATAGCATGCCGTTTTGCATCATCTTTGAGGATTTGAAAAAAAGACAAAAAATCACTCCGAGACCATGGGCTATAGCCCATCGTCTCGGAGTCATTTTCGTCTTTTTTTTAAATCCTCGTTTTTCATAATTTATGACCATGGCGATGGGCTATAGCCCATGGTCTCGAACGGCATACTATAGCATGCCGTTTTCCATCATTTTTGAGGATTTGATAAAAAGGCGAAAATCACTCCGAGACCATGGGCTATAGCCCATCGTCTCGTAGTCATTTTCGTCTTTTTTTAAAATCCTTGTTTTTCATCATTTATGGCCATGGCGATGGGCTATAGCCCATGGTCTCGAACGGCATGCTATAGTATTCCGTTTTGCATCATTTTTGAGGATTTGAAAAAAAGACGAAAATCACTCCGAGACCATGGGCTATAGCCCATCGTCTCGGAGTCATTTTCGTCTTTTTTTCAAATCCTTGTTTTTCATAATTTATGACCATGGCGATGGGCTATAGCCCATGGTCTCGAACGGCATACTATAGCATGCCGTTTTGCATCATCTTTGAGGATTTGAAAAAAAGACAAAAAATCACTCCGAGACCATGGGCTATAGCCCATCGTCTCGGAGTCATTTTCGTCTTTTTTTCAAATCCTCGTTTTTCATAATTTATGACCATGGCGATGGGCTATAGCCCATGGTCTCGAACGGCATACTATAGCATGCCGTTTTCCATCATTTTTGAGGATTTGAAAAAAAGACGAAAATCACTCCGAGACCATGGGCTATAGCCCATCGTCTCGGAGTCATTTTCGTCTTTTTTTCAAATCCTCGTTTTTCATAATTTATGACCATGGCGATGGGCTATAGCCCATGGTCTCGAACGGCATGCTATAGTATTCCGTTTTGCATCATTTTTGAGGATTTGAAAAAAAGACGAAAATCACTCCGAGACCATGGGCTATAGCCCATCGTCTCGTAGTCATTTTCGTCTTTTTTTCAAATCCTTGTTTTTCATCATTTATGGCCATGGCGATGGGCTATAGCCCATGGTCTCGAACGGCATGCTATAGTATTCCGTTTTGCATCATTTTTGAGGATTTGAAAAAAAGACGAAAATCACTCCGAGACCATGGGCTATAGCCCATCGTCTCGGAGTCATTTTCGTCTTTTTTTCAAATCCTTGTTTTTCATAATTTATGACCATGGCGATGGGCTATAGCCCATGGTCTCGAACGGCATACTATAGCATGCCGTTTTGCATCATCTTTGAGGATTTGAAAAAAAGACAAAAAATCACTCCGAGACCATGGGCTATAGCCCATCGTCTCGGAGTCATTTTCGTCTTTTTTTCAAATCCTCGTTTTTCATAATTTATGACCATGGCGATGGGCTATAGCCCATGGTCTCGAACGGCATACTATAGCATGCCGTTTTCCATCATTTTTGAGGATTTGAAAAAAAGACGAAAATCACTCCGAGACCATGGGCTATATATAGCCCATCGTCTCGGAGTCATTTTCGTCTTTTTTTCAAATCCTCGTTTTTCATCATTTATGACCATGGCGATGGGCTATAGCCCATGGTCTCGAACGGCATACTATAGCATGCCGTTTTCCATAATTTTTGAGGATTTGAAAAAAAGACGAAAATGACTCCGAGACCATGGGCTATAGCCCATCGTCTCGGAGTCATTTTCGTCTTTTTTTCAAATCCTTGTTTTTCATAATTTATGACCATGGCGATGGGCTATAGCCCATGGTCTCGAACGGCATACTATAGCATGCCGTTTTGCATCATCTTTGAGGATTTGAAAAAAAGACACAAAATCACTCCGAGACCATGGGCTATAGCCCATCGTCTCGGAGTCATTTTCGTCTTTTTTTCAAATCCTCGTTTTTCATAAGTTATGACCATGGCGATGGGCTATAGCCCATGGTCTCGAACGGCATACTATAGCATGCCGTTTTCCATCATTTTTGAGGATTTGAAAAAAAGACGAAAATGACTCCGAGACCATGGGCTATAGCCCATCGTCTCTGAGTCATTTTCGACTTTTTTTCAAATCCTCGTTTTTCATCATTTATGACCATGGCGATGGGCTATAGCCCATGGTCTCGAACGGCATACTATAGCATGCCGTTTTCCATCATTTTTGAGGATTTGATAAAAAGGCGAAAATCACTCCGAGACCATGGGCTATAGCCCATCGTCTCGTAGTCATTTTCGTCTTTTTTTCAAATCCTTGTTTTTCATCATTTATGGCCATGGCGATGGGCTATAGCCCATGGTCTCGAACGGCATGCTATAGTATTCCGTTTTGCATCATTTTTGAGGATTTGAAAAAAAGACGAAAATCACTCCGAGACCATGGGCTATAGCCCATCGTCTCGGAGTCATTTTCGTCTTTTTTTCAAATCCTTGTTTTTCATAATTTATGACCATGGCGATGGGCTATAGCCCATGGTCTCGAACGGAATACTATAGCATGCCGTTTTGCATCATCTTTGAGGATTTGAAAAAAAGACAAAAAATCACTCCGAGACCATGGGCTATAGCCCATCGTCTCGGAGTCATTTTCGTCTTTTTTTCAAATCCTCGTTTTTCATAATTTATGACCATGGCGATGGGCTATAGCCCATGGTCTCGAACGGCATACTATAGCATGCCGTTTTCCATCATTTTTGAGGATTTGATAAAAAGGCGAAAATCACTCCGAGACCATGGGCTATAGCCCATCGTCTCGTAGTCATTTTCGTCTTTTTTTCAAATCCTTGTTTTTCATCATTTATGGCCATGGCGATGGGCTATAGCCCATGGTCTCGAACGGCATGCTATAGTATTCCGTTTTGCATCATTTTTGAGGATTTGAAAAAAAGACGAAAATCACTCCGAGACCATGGGCTATAGCCCATCGTCTCGGAGTCATTTTCGTCTTTTTTTCAAATCCTTGTTTTTCATAATTTATGACCATGGCGATGGGCTATAGCCCATGGTCTCGAACGGCATACTATAGCATGCCGTTTTGCATCATCTTTGAGGATTTGAAAAAAAGACAAAAAATCACTCCGAGACCATGGGCTATAGCCCATCGTCTCGGAGTCATTTTCGTCTTTTTTTCAAATCCTCGTTTTTCATAATTTATGACCATGGCGATGGGCTATAGCCCATGGTCTCGAACGGCATACTATAGCATGCCGTTTTCCATCATTTTTGAGGATTTGAAAAAAAGACGAAAATCACTCCGAGACCATGGGCTATATATAGCCCATCGTCTCGGAGTCATTTTCGTCTTTTTTTCAAATCCTCGTTTTTCATCATTTATGACCATGGGGATGGGCTATAGCCCATGGTCTCGAACGGCATACTATAGCATGCCGTTTTCCATCATTTTTGAGGATTTGAAAAAAAGACGAAAATCACTCCGAGTCGAGACCATGGGCTATAGCCCATCGTCTCGGAGTCATTTTCGTCTTTTTTTCAAATCCTTGTTTTTCATCATTTATGACCATGGCGATGGGCTATAGCCCATGGTCTCGAACGGCATACTATAGCATGCCGTTTTCCATAATTTTTGAGGATTTGAAAAAAAGACGAAAATGACTCCGAGACCATGGGCTATAGCCCATCGTCTCGGAGTCATTTTCGTCTTTTTTTCAAATCCTTGTTTTTCATAATTTATGACCATGGCGATGGGCTATAGCCCATGGTCTCGAACGGCATACTATAGCATGCCGTTTTGCATCATCTTTGAGGATTTGAAAAAAAGACACAAAATCACTCCGAGACCATGGGCTATAGCCCATCGTCTCGGAGTCATTTTCGTCTTTTTTTCAAATCCTCGTTTTTCATAAGTTACGACCATGGCGATGGGCTATAGCCCATGGTCTCGAACGGCATACTATAGCATGCCGTTTTCCATCATTTTTGAGGATTTGAAAAAAAGACGAAAATCACACCGAGACCATGGGCTATATATAGCCCATCGTCTCGGAGTCATTTTCGTCTTTTTTTCAAATCCTCGTTTTTCATCATTTATGACCATGGGGATGGGCTATAGCCCATGGTCTCGAACGGCATACTATAGCATGCCGTTTTCCATAATTTTTGAGGATTTAAAAAAAAGACGAAAATCACTCCGAGTCGAGACCATGGGCTATAGCCCATCGTCTCGGAGTCATTTTCGTCTTTTTTTCAAATCCTTGTTTTTCATCATTTATGACCATGGCGATGGGCTATAGCCCATGGTCTCGAACGGCATACTATAGCATGCCGTTTTCCATAATTTTTGAGGATTTGAAAAAAAGACGAAAATGACTCCGAGACCATGGGCTATAGCCCATCGTCTCGGAGTCATTTTCGTCTTTTTTTCAAATCCTTGTTTTTCACAATTTATGACCATGGCGATGGGCTATAGCCCATGGTCTCGAACGGCATACTATAGCATGCCGTTTTGCATCATCTTTGAGGATTTGAAAAAAAGACACAAAATCACTCCGAGACCATGGGCTATAGCCCATCGTCTCGGAGTCATTTTCGTCTTTTTTTCAAATCCTCGTTTTTCATAAGTTATGACCATGGCGATGGGCTATAGCCCATGGTCTCGAACGGCATACTATAGCATGCCGTTTTCCATCATTTTTGAGGATTTGAAAAAAAGACGAAAATCACACGAGACCATGGGCTATATATAGCCCATCGTCTCGGAGTCATTTTCGTCTTTTTTTCAAATCCTCGTTTTTCATAATTTATGACCATGGCGATGGGCTATAGCCCATGGTCTCGAACGGCATGCTATAGTATTCCGTTTTGCATCATTTTTGAGGATTTGAAAAAAAGACGAAAATCACTCCGAGACCATGGGCTATAGCCCATCGTCTCGGAGTCATTTTCGTCTTTTTTTCAAATCCTTGTTTTTCATAATTTATGACCATGGCGATGGGCTATAGCCCATGGTCTCGAACGGCATACTATAGCATGCCGTTTTGCATCATCTTTGAGGATTTGAAAAAAAGACAAAAAATCACTCCGAGACCATGGGCTATAGCCCATCGTCTCGGAGTCATTTTCGTCTTTTTTTCAAATCCTCGTTTTTCATAATTTATGACCATGGCGATGGGCTATAGCCCATGGTCTCGAACGGCATACTATAGCATGCCGTTTTGCATCATCTTTGAGGATTTGAAAAAAAGACAAAAAATCACTCCGAGACCATGGGCTATATATAGCCCATCGTCTCGGAGTCATTTTCGTCTTTTTTTCAAATCCTCGTTTTTCATAATTTATGACCATGGCGATGGGCTATAGCCCATGGTCTCGAACGGCATACTATAGCATGCCGTTTTCCATCATTTTTGAGGATTTGAAAAAAAGACGAAAATCACTCCGAGACCATGGGCTATATATAGCCCATCGTCTCGGAGTCATTTTCGTCTTTTTTTCAAATCCTCGTTTTTCATCATTTATGACCATGGGGATGGGCTATAGCCCATGGTCTCGAACGGCATACTATAGCATGCCGTTTTCCATCATTTTTGAGGATTTGAAAAAAAGACGAAAATCACTCCGAGTCGAGACCATGGGCTATAGCCCATCGTCTCGGAGTCATTTTCGTCTTTTTTTCAAATCCTTGTTTTTCATCATTTATGACCATGGCGATGGGCTATAGCCCATGGTCTCGAACGGCATACTAAAGCATGCCGTTTTCCATAATTTTTGAGGATTTGAAAAAAAGACGAAAATGACTCCGAGACCATGGGCTATAGCCCATCGTCTCGGAGTCATTTTCGTCTGTTTTTCATAATTTATGACCATGGCGATGGGCTATAGCCCATGGTCTCGAACGGCATACTATAGCATGCCGTTTTGCATCATCTTTGAGGATTTGAAAAAAAGACACAAAATCACTCCGAGACCATGGGCTATAGCCCATCGTCTCGGAGTCATTTTCGTCTTTTTTTCAAATCCTCGTTTTTCATAAGTTATGACCATGGCGATGGGCTATAGCCCATGATCTCGAACGGCATACTATAGCATGCCGTTTTCCATCATTTTTGAGGATTTGAAAAAAAGACGAAAATCACACCGAGACCATGGGCTATATATAGCCCATCGTCTCGGAGTCATTTTCGTCTTTTTTTCAAATCCTCGTTTTTCATAATTTATGACCATGGCGATGGGCAGCCCAGTATCACAATTAAAAGTCAAACCTCGACTTTTTGACAGACCCCGGGAAAAGTCACCGTTTGACTTTTCAAAAGTCAAATACTGACTTTGCGATGGGCTATAGCCCATGGTCTCGAACGGCATACTATAGCATGCCGTTTTCCATCATTTTTGAGGATTTGAAAAAAAGACGAAAATGACTCCGAGACCATGGGCTATAGCCCATCGTCTCGGAGTCATTTTCGTCTTTTTTTCAAATCCTCGTTTTTCATCATTTATGACCATGGCGATGGGCTATAGCCCATGGTCTCGAACGGCATACTATAGCATGCCGTTTTCCATCATTTTTGAGGATTTGATAAAAAGGCGAAAATCACTCCGAGACCATGGGCTATAGCCCATCGTCTCGTAGTCATTTTCGTCTTTTTTTCAAATCCTTGTTTTTCATCATTTATGGCCATGGCGATGGGCTATAGCCCATGGTCTCGAACGGCATGCTATAGTATTCCGTTTTGCATCATCTTTGAGGATTTGAAAAAAAGACAAAAAATCACTCCGAGACCATGGGCTATAGCCCATCGTCTCGGAGTCATTTTCGTCTTTTTTTCAAATCCTCGTTTTTCATAATTTATGACCATGGCGATGGGCTATAGCCCATGGTCTCGAACGGCATACTATAGCATACCGTTTTCCATCATTTTTGAGGATTTGATAAAAAGGCGAAAATCACTCCGAGACCATGGGCTATAGCCCATCGTCTCGTAGTCATTTTCGTCTTTTTTTCAAATCCTTGTTTTTCATCATTTATGGCCATGGCGATGGGCTATAGCCCATGGTCTCGAACGGCATGCTATAGTATTCCGTTTTGCATCATTTTTGAGGATTTGAAAAAAAGACGAAAATCACTCCGAGACCATGGGCTATAGCCCATCGGCTCGGAGTCATTTTCGTCTTTTTTTCAAATCCTTGTTTTTCATAATTTATGACCATGGCGATGGGCTATAGCCCATGGTCTCGAACGGCATACTATAGCATGCCGTTTTGCATCATCTTTGAGGATTTGAAAAAAAGACAAAAAATCACTCCGAGACCATGGGCTATATATAGCCCATCGTCTCGGAGTCATTTTCGTCTTTTTTTCAAATCCTCGTTTTTCATCATTTATGACCATGGGGATGGGCTATAGCCCATGGTCTCGAACGGCATACTATAGCATGCCGTTTTCCATCATTTTTGAGGATTTGAAAAAAAGACGAAAATCACTCCGAGTCGAGACCATGGGCTATAGCCCATCGTCTCGGAGTCATTTTCGTCTTTTTTTCAAATCCTTGTTTTTCATCATTTATGACCATGGCGATGGGCTATAGCCCATGGTCTCGAACGGCATACTATAGCATGCCGTTTTGCATCATCTTTGAGGATTTGAAAAAAAGACACAAAATCACTCCGAGACCATGGGCTATAGCCCATCGTATTCCGTTTTGCTATAGTATTCCGTTTTGCATCATTTTTGAGGATTTGAAAAAAAGACGAAAATCACTCCGAGACCATGGGCTATAGCCCATCGTCTCGGAGTCATTTTCGTCTTTTTTTCAAATCCTTGTTTTTCATAATTTATGACCATGGCGATGGGCTATAGCCCATGGTCTCGAACGGCATACTATAGCATGCCGTTTTCCATCATTTTTGAGGATTTGAAAAAAAGACGAAAATCACACCAAGACCATGGGCTATATATAGCCCATCGTCTCGGAGTCATTTTCGTCTTTTTTTCAAATCCTCGTTTTTCATAATTTATGACCATGGCGATGGGCAGCCCAGTATCACAATTAAAAGTCAAACCTCGACTCTTTGACAGACCCCGGGAAAAGTCACCGTTTGACTTTTCAAAAGTCAAATACTGACTTTGCGATGGGCTATAGCCCATGGTCTCGAACGGCATACTATAGCATGCCGTTTTCCATCATTTTTGAGGATTTGATAAAAAGGCGAAAATCACTCCGAGACCATGGGCTATAGCCCATCGTCTCGGAGTCATTTTCATCTTTTTTTCAAATCCTTGTTTTTCATAATTTATGACCATGGCGATGGGCTATAGCCCATGGTCTCGAACGGCATACTATAGCATGCCGTTTTGCATCATCTTTGAGGATTTGAAAAAAAGACAAAAAATCACTCCGAGACCATGGGCTATAGCCCATCGTCTCGGAGTCATTTTCGTCTTTTTTTCAAATCCTCGTTTTTCATAATTTATGACCATGGCGATGGGCTATAGCCCATGGTCTCGAACGGCATACTATAGCATGCCGTTTTGCATCATCTTTGAGGATTTGAAAAAAAGACAAAAAATCACTCCGAGACCATGGGCTATAGCCCATCGTCTCTGAGTCATTTTCGTCTTTTTTTCAAATCCTCGTTTTTCATAATTTATGACCATGGCGATGGGCTATAGCCCATGGTCTCGAACGGCATACTATAGCATGCCGTTTTCCATCATTTTTGAGGATTTGATAAAAAGGCGAAAATCACTCCGAGACCATGGGCTATAGCCCATCGTCTCGTAGTCATTTTCGTCTTTTTTTCAAATCCTTGTTTTTCATCATTTATGGCCATGGCGATGGGCTATAGCCCATGGTCTCGAACGGCATGCTATAGTATTCCGTTTTGCATCATTTTTGAGGATTTGAAAAAAAGACGAAAATCACTCCGAGACCATGGGCTATAGCCCATCGTCTCGGAGTCATTTTCATCTTTTTTTCAAATCCTTGTTTTTCATAATTTATGACCATGGCGATGGGCTATAGCCCATGGTCTCGAACGGCATACTATAGCATGCCGTTTTGCATCATCTTTGAGGATTTGAAAAAAAGACAAAAAATCACTCCGAGACCATGGGCTATAGCCCATCGTCTCGGAGTCATTTTCGTCTTTTTTTCAAATCCTCGTTTTTCATAATTTATGACCATGGCGATGGGCTATAGCCCATGGTCTCGAACGGCATACTATAGCATGCCGTTTTGCATCATCTTTGAGGATTTGAAAAAAAGACAAAAAATCACTCCGAGACCATGGGCTATATATAGCCCATCGTCTCGGAGTCATTTTCGTCTTTTTTTCAAATCCTCGTTTTTCATAATTTATGACCATGGCGATGGGCTATAGCCCATGGTCTCGAACGGCATACTATAGCATGCCGTTTTCCATCATTTTTGAGGATTTGAAAAAAAGACGAAAATCACTCCGAGACCATGGGCTATATATAGCCCATCGTCTCGGAGTCATTTTCGTCTTTTTTTCAAATCCTCGTTTTTCATCATTTATGACCATGGGGATGGGCTATAGCCCAGGGTCTCGAACGGCATACTATAGCATGCCGTTTTCCATCATTTTTGAGGATTTGAAAAAAAGACGAAAATCACTCCGAGACCATGGGCTATAGCCCATCGTCTCGGAGTCATTTTCGTCTTTTTTTCAAATCCTTGTTTTTCATAATTTATGACCATGGCGATGGGCTATAGCCCATGGTCTCGAACGGAATACTATAGCATGCCGTTTTGCATCATCTTTGAGGATTTGAAAAAAAGACAAAAAATCACTCCGAGACCATGGGCTATAGCCCATCGTCTCTGAGTCATTTTCGTCTTTTTTTCAAATCCTCGTTTTTCATAATTTATGACCATGGCGATGGGCTATAGCCCATGGTCTCGAACGGCATACTATAGCATGCCGTTTTCCATCATTTTTGAGGATTTGATAAAAAGGCGAAAATCACTCCGAGACCATGGGCTATAGCCCATCGTCTCGTAGTCATTTTCGTCTTTTTTTCAAATCCTTGTTTTTCATCATTTATGGCCATGGCGATGGGCTATAGCCCATGGTCTCGAACGGCATGCTATCGTATTCCGTTTTGCATCATTTTTGAGGATTTGAAAAAAAGACGAAAATCACTCCGAGACCATGGGCTATAGCCCATCGTCTCGGAGTCATTTTCATCTTTTTTTCAAATCCTTGTTTTTCATAATTTATGACCATGGCGATGGGCTATAGCCCATGGTCTCGAACGGCATACTATAGCATGCCGTTTTGCATCATCTTTGAGGATTTGAAAAAAAGACAAAAAATCACTCCGAGACCATGGGCTATAGCCCATCGTCTCGGAGTCATTTTCGTCTTTTTTTCAAATCCTCGTTTTTCATAATTTATGACCATGGCGATGGGCTATAGCCCATGGTCTCGAACGGCATACTATAGCATGCCGTTTTGCATCATCTTTGAGGATTTGAAAAAAAGACAAAAAATCACTCCGAGACCATGGGCTATATATAGCCCATCGTCTCGGAGTCATTTTCGTCTTTTTTTCAAATCCTCGTTTTTCATAATTTATGACCATGGCGATGGGCTATAGCCCATGGTCTCGAACGGCATACTATAGCATGCCGTTTTCCATCATTTTTGAGGATTTGAAAAAAAGACGAAAATCACTCCGAGACCATGGGCTATATATAGCCCATCGTCTCGGAGTCATTTTCGTCTTTTTTTCAAATCCTCGTTTTTCATCATTTATGACCATGGGGATGGGCTATAGCCCATGGTCTCGAACGGCATACTATAGCATGCCGTTTTCCATCATTTTTGAGGATTTGAAAAAAAGACGAAAATCACTCCGAGTCGAGACCATGGGCTATAGCCCATCGTCTCGGAGTCATTTTCGTCTTTTTTTCAAATCCTTGTTTTTCATCATTTATGACCATGGCGATGGGCTATAGCCCATGGTCTCGAACGGCATACTATAGCATGCCGTTTTCCATAATTTTTGAGGATTTGAAAAAAAGACGAAAATGACTCCGAGACCATGGGCTATAGCCCATCGTCTCGGAGTCATTTTCGTCTTTTTTTCAAATCCTTGTTTTTCATAATTTATGACCATGGCGATGGGCTATAGCCCATGGTCTCGAACGGCATACTATAGCATGCCGTTTTGCATCATCTTTGAGGATTTGAAAAAAAGACACAAAATCACTCCGAGACCATGGGCTATAGCCCATCGTCTCGGAGTCATTTTCGTCTTTTTTTCAAATCCTCGTTTTTCATAAGTTATGACCATGGCGATGGGCTATAGCCCATGGTCTCGAACGGCATACTATAGCATGCCGTTTTCCATCATTTTTGAGGATTTGAAAAAAAAGACGAAAATCACACCGAGACCATGGGCTATATATAGCCCATCGTCTCGGAGTCATTTTCGACTTTTTTTCAAATCCTCGTTTTTCATAATTTATGACCATGGCGATGGGCTATAGCCCATGGTCTCGAACGGCATGCTATAGTATTCCGTTTTGCATCATTTTTGAGGATTTGAAAAAAAGACGAAAATCACTCCGAGACCATGGGCTATAGCCCATCGTCTCGGAGTCATTTTCGTCTTTTTTTCAAATCCTTGTTTTTCATAATTTATGACCATGGCGATGGGCTATAGCCCATGGTCTCGAACGGCATACTATAGCATGCCGTTTTGCATCATCTTTGAGGATTTGAAAAAAAGACAAAAAATCACTCCGAGACCATGGGCTATAGCCCATCGTCTCGGAGTCATTTTCGTCTTTTTTTCAAATCCTCGTTTTTCATAATTTATGACCATGGCGATGGGCTATAGCCCATGGTCTCGAACGGCATACTATAGCATGCCGTTTTGCATCATCTTTGAGGATTTGAAAAAAAGACAAAAAATCACTCCGAGACCATGGGCTATATATAGCCCATCGTCTCGGAGTCATTTTCGTCTTTTTTTCAAATCCTCGTTTTTCATAATTTATGACCATGGCGATGGGCTATAGCCCATGGTCTCGAACGGCATACTATAGCATGCCGTTTTCCATCATTTTTGAGGATTTGAAAAAAAGACGAAAATCACTCCGAGACCATGGGCTATATATAGCCCATCGTCTCGGAGTCATTTTCGTCTTTTTTTCAAATCCTCGTTTTTCATCATTTATGACCATGGGGATGGGCTATAGCCCATGGTCTCGAACGGCATACTATAGCATGCCGTTTTCCATCATTTTTGAGGATTTGAAAAAAAGACGAAAATCACACCGAGACCATGGGCTATATATAGCCCATCGTCTCGGAGTCATTTTCGTCTTTTTTTCAAATCCTCGTTTTTCATAATTTATGACCATGGCGATGGGCAGCCCAGTATCACAATTAAAAGTCAAACCTCGACTTTTTGACAGACCCCGGGAAAAGTCACCGTTTGACTTTTCAAAAGTCAAATACTGACTTTGCGATGGGCTATAGCCCATGGTCTCGAACGGCATACTATAGCATGCCGTTTTCCATCATTTTTGAGGATTTGAAAAAAAGACGAAAATGACTCCGAGACCATGGGCTATAGCCCATCGTCTCGGAGTCATTTTCGTCTTTTTTTCAAATCCTCGTTTTTCATCATTTATGACCATGGCGATGGGCTATAGCCCATGGTCTCGAACGGTATACTATAGCATGCCGTTTTCCATCATTTTTGAGGATTTGATAAAAAGGCGAAAATCACTCCGAGACCATGGGCTATAGCCCATCGTCTCGGAGTCATTTTCGTCTTTTTTTCAAATCCTTGTTTTTCATCATTTATGGCCATGGCGATGGGCTATAGCCCATGGTCTCGAACGGCATGCTATAGTATTCCGTTTTGCATCATCTTTGAGGATTTGAAAAAAAGACAAAAAATCACTCCGAGACCATGGGCTATAGCCCATCGTCTCGGAGTCATTTTCGTCTTTTTTTCAAATCCTCGTTTTTCATAATTTATGACCATGGCGATGGGCTATAGCCCATGGTCTCGAACGGCATACTATAGCATACCGTTTTCCATCATTTTTGAGGATTTGATAAAAAGGCGAAAATCACTCCGAGACCATGGGCTATAGCCCATCGTCTCGTAGTAATTTTCGTCTTTTTTTCAAATCCTTGTTTTTCATCATTTATGGCCATGGCGATGGGCTATAGCCCATGGTCTCGAACGGCATGCTATAGTATTCCGTTTTGCATCATTTTTGAGGATTTGAAAAAAAGACGAAAATCACTCCGAGACCATGGGCTATAGCCCATCGTCTCGGAGTCATTTTCGTCTTTTTTTCAAATCCTTGTTTTTCATAATTTATGACCATGGCGATGGGCTATAGCCCATGGTCTCGAACGGCATACTATAGCATGCCGTTTTGCATCATCTTTGAGGATTTGAAAAAAAGACAAAAAATCACTCCGAGACCATGGGCTATAGCCCATCGTCTCGGAGTCATTTTCGTCTTTTTTTCAAATCCTCGTTTTTCATAATTTATGACCATGGCGATGGGCTATAGCCCATGGTCTCGAACGGCATACTATAGCATGCCGTTTTCCATCATTTTTGAGGATTTGAAAAAAAGACGAAAATCAATCCGAGACCATGGGCTATATATAGCCCATCGTCTCGGAGTCATTTTCGTCTTTTTTTCAAATCCTCGTTTTTCATCATTTATGACCATGGGGATGGGCTATAGCCCATGGTCTCGAACGGCATACTATAGCATGCCGTTTTCCATCATTTTTGAGGATTTGAAAAAAAGACGAAAATCACTCCGAGTCGAGACCATGGGCTATAGCCCATCGTCTCGGAGTCATTTTCGTCTTTTTTTCAAATCCTTGTTTTTCATCATTTATGACCATGGCGATGGGCTATAGCCCATGGTCTCGAACGGCATACTATAGCATGCCGTTTTCCATAATTTTTGAGGATTTGAAAAAAAGACGAAAATGACTCCGAGACCATGGGCTATAGCCCATCGTCTCGGAGTCATTTTCGTCTTTTTTTCAAATCCTTGTTTTTCATAATTTATGACCATGGCGATGGGCTATAGCCCATGGTCTCGAACGGCATACTATAGCATGCCGTTTTCCATCATTTTTGAGGATTTGAAAAAAAGACACAAAATCACTCCGAGACCATGGGCTATAGCCCATCGTCTCGGAGTCATTTTCGTCTTTTTTTCAAATCCTCGTTTTTCATAAGTTATGACCATGGCGATGGGCTATAGCCCATGGTCTCGAACGGCATACTATAGCATGCCGTTTTCCATCATTTTTGAGGATTTGAAAAAAAGACGAAAATCACACCGAGACCATGGGCTATATATAGCCCATCGTCTCGGAGTCATTTTCGTCTTTTTTTCAAATCCTCGTTTTTCATAATTTATGACCATGGCGATGGGCAGCCCAGTATCACAATTAAAAGTCAAACCTCGACTTTTTGACAGACCCCGGGAAAAGTCACCGTTTGACTTTTCAAAAGTCAAATACTGACTTTGCGATGGGCTATAGCCCATGGTCTCGAACGGCATACTATAGCATGCCGTTTTCCATCATTTTTGAGGATTTGAAAAAAAGACGAAAATGACTCCGAGACCATGGGCTATAGCCCATCGTCTCGGAGTCATTTTCGTCTTTTTTTCAAATCCTCGTTTTTCATCATTTATGACCATGGCGATGGGCTATAGCCCATGGTCTCGAACGGCATACTATAGCATGCCGTTTTCCATCATTTTTGAGGATTTGATAAAAAGGCGAAAATCACTCCGAGACCATGGGCTATAGCCCATCGTCTCGTAGTCATTTTCGTCTTTTTTTCAAATCCTTGTTTTTCATCATTTATGGCCATGGCGATGGGCTATAGCCCATGGTCTCGAACGGCATGCTATAGTATTCCGTTTTGCATCATTTTTGAGGATTTGAAAAAAAGACGAAAATCACTCCGAGACCATGGGCTATAGCCCATCGTCTCGGAGTCATTTTCGTCTTTTTTTCAAATCCTTGTTTTTCATAATTTATGACCATGGCGATGGGCTATAGCCCATGGTCTCGAACGGAATACTATAGCATGCCGTTTTGCATCATCTTTGAGGATTTGAAAAAAAGACAAAAAATCACTCCGAGACCATGGGCTATAGCCCATCGTCTCGGAGTCATTTTCGTCTTTTTTTCAAATCCTCGTTTTTCATAATTTATGACCATGGCGATGGGCTATAGCCCATGGTCTCGAACGGCATACTATAGCATGCCGTTTTCCATCATTTTTGAGGATTTGATAAAAAGGCGAAAATCACTCCGAGACCATGGGCTATAGCCCATCGTCTCGTAGTCATTTTCGTCTTTTTTTCAAATCCTTGTTTTTCATCATTTATGGCCATGGCGATGGGCTATAGCCCATGGTCTCGAACGGCATGCTATAGTATTCCGTTTTGCATCATTTTTGAGGATTTGAAAAAAAGACGAAAATCACTCCGAGACCATGGGCTATAGCCCATCGTCTCGGAGTCATTTTCGTCTTTTTTTCAAATCCTTGTTTTTCATAATTTATGACCATGGCGATGGGCTATAGCCCATGGTCTCGAACGGCATACTATAGCATGCCGTTTTGCATCATCTTTGAGGATTTGAAAAAAAGACAAAAAATCACTCCGAGACCATGGGCTATATATAGCCCATCGTCTCGGAGTCATTTTCGTCTTTTTTTCAAATCCTCGTTTTTCATAATTTATGACCATGGCGATGGGCTATAGCCCATGGTCTCGAACGGCATACTATAGCATGCCGTTTTCCATCATTTTTGAGGATTTGAAAAAAAGACGAAAATCACTCCGAGACCATGGGCTATATATAGCCCATCGTCTCGGAGTCATTTTCGTCTTTTTTTCAAATCCTCGTTTTTCATCATTTATGACCATGGGGATGGGCTATAGCCCATGGTCTCGAACGGCATACTATAGCATGCCGTTTTCCATCATTTTTGAGGATTTGAAAAAAAGACGAAAATCACTCCGAGTCGAGACCATGGGCTATAGCCCATCGTCTCGGAGTCATTTTCGTCTTTTTTTCAAATCCTTGTTTTTCATCATTTATGACCATGGCGATGGGCTATAGCCCATGGTCTCGAACGGCATACTATAGCATGCCGTTTTCCATAATTTTTGAGGATTTGAAAAAAAGACGAAAATGACTCCGAGACCATGGGCTATAGCCCATCGTCTCGGAGTCATTTTCGTCTTTTTTTCAAATCCTTGTTTTTCATAATTTATGACCATGGCGATGGGCTATAGCCCATGGTCTCGAACGGCATACTATAGCATGCCGGTTTGCATCATCTTTGAGGATTTGAAAAAAAGACACAAAATCACTCCGAGACCATGGGCTATATATAGCCCATCGTCTCGGAGTCATTTTCGTCTTTTTTTCAAATCCTCGTTTTTCATAAGTTATGACCATGGCGATGGGCTATAGCCCATGGTCTCGAACGGCATACTATAGCATGCCGTTTTCCATAATTTTTGAGGATTTGAAAAAAAGACGAAAATGACTCCGAGACCATGGGCTATAGCCCATCGTCTCGGAGTCATTTTCGTCTTTTTTTCAAATCCTTGTTTTTCATAATTTATGACCATGGCGATGGGCTATAGCCCATGGTCTCGAACGGCATACTATAGCATGCCGGTTTGCATCATCTTTGAGGATTTGAAAAAAAGACACAAAATCACTCCGAGACCATGGGCTATATATAGCCCATCGTCTCGGAGTCATTTTCGTCTTTTTTTCAAATCCTCGTTTTTCATAAGTTATGACCATGGCGATGGGCTATAGCCCATGGTCTCGAACGGCATACTATAGCATGCCGTTTTCCATCATTTTTGAGGATTTGAAAAAAAGACGAAAATGACTCCGAGACCATGGGCTATAGCCCATCGTCTCGGAGTCATTTTCGTCTTTTTTTCAAATCCTTGTTTTTCATCATTTATGACCATGGCGATGGGCTATAGCCCATGGTCTCGAACGGCATACTATAGCATGCCGTTTTCCATAATTTTTGAGGATTTGAAAAAAAGACGAAAATGACTCCGAGACCATGGGCTATAGCCCATCGTCTCGGAGTCATTTTCGTCTTTTTTTCAAATCCTTGTTTTTCATAATTTATGACCATGGCGATGGGCTATAGCCCATGGTCTCGAACGGCATACTATAGCATGCCGTTTTGCATCATCTTTGAGGATTTGAAAAAAAGACACAAAATCACTCCGAGACCATGGGCTATAGCCCATCGTCTCGGAGTCATTTTCGTCTTTTTTTCAAATCCTCGTTTTTCATAAGTTATGACCATGGCGATGGGCTATAGCCCATGGTCTCGAACGGCATACTATAGCATGCCGTTTTCCATCATTTTTGAGGATTTTAAAAAAAGACGAAAATCACACCGAGACCATGGGCTATATATAGCCCATCGTCTCGGAGTCATTTTCGTCTTTTTTTCAAATCCTCGTTTTTCATAATTTATGACCATGGCGATGGGCAGCCCAGTATCACAATTAAAAGTCAAACCTCGACTTTTTGACAGACCCCGGGAAAAGTCACCGTTTGACTTTTCAAAAGTCAAATACTGACTTTGCGATGGGCTATAGCCCATGGTCTCGAACGGCATACTATAGCATGCCGTTTTCCATCATTTTTGAGGATTTGAAAAAAAGACGAAAATGACTCCGAGACCATGGGCTATAGCCCATCGTCTCGGAGTCATTTTCGTCTTTTTTTCAAATCCTCGTTTTTCATCATTTATGACCATGGCGATGGGCTATAGCCCATGGTCTCGAACGGCATACTATAGCATGCCGTTTTCCATCATTTTTGAGGATTTGATAAAAAGGCGAAAATCACTCCGAGACCATGGGCTATAGCCCATCGTCTCGTAGTCATTTTCGTCTTTTTTTCAAATCCTTGTTTTTCATCATTTATGGCCATGGCGATGGGCTATAGCCCATGGTCTCGAACGGCATGCTATAGTATTCCGTTTTGCAGCATTTTTGAGGATTTGAAAAAAAGACGAAAATCACTCCGAGACCATGGGCTATAGCCCATCGTCTCAGAGTCATTTTCGTCTTTTTTTCAAATCCTTGTTTTTCATAATTTATGACCATGGCGATGGGCTATAGCCCATGGTCTCGAACGGAATACTATAGCATGCCGTTTTCCATCATTTTTGAGGATTTTAAAAAAAGACGAAAATCACACCGAGACCATGGGCTATATATAGCCCATCGTCTCGGAGTCATTTTCGTCTTTTTTTCAAATCCTCGTTTTTCATAATTTATGACCATGGCGATGGGCAGCCCAGTATCACAATTAAAAGTCAAACCTCGACTTTTTGACAGACCCCGGGAAAAGTCACCGTTTGACTTTTCAAAAGTCAAATACTGACTTTGCGATGGGCTATAGCCCATGGTCTCGAACGGCATACTATAGCATGCCGTTTTCCATCATTTTTGAGGATTTGAAAAAAAGACGAAAATGACTCCGAGACCATGGGCTATAGCCCATCGTCTCGGAGTCATTTTCGTCTTTTTTTCAAATCCTCGTTTTTCATCATTTATGACCATGGCGATGGGCTATAGCCCATGGTCTCGAACGGCATACTATAGCATGCCGTTTTCCATCATTTTTGAGGATTTGATAAAAAGGCGAAAATCACTCCGAGACCATGGGCTATAGCCCATCGTCTCGTAGTCATTTTCGTCTTTTTTTCAAATCCTTGTTTTTCATCATTTATGGCCATGGCGATGGGCTATAGCCCATGGTCTCGAACGGCATGCTATAGTATTCCGTTTTGCATCATTTTTGAGGATTTGAAAAAAAGACGAAAATCACTCCGAGACCATGGGCTATAGCCCATCGTCTCGGAGTCATTTTCGTCTTTTTTTCAAATCCTTGTTTTTCATAATTTATGACCATGGCGATGGGCTATAGCCCATGGTCTCGAACGGAATACTATAGCATGCCGTTTTGCATCATCTTTGAGGATTTGAAAAAAAGACAAAAAATCACTCCGAGACCATGGGCTATAGCCCATCGTCTCGGAGTCATTTTCGTCTTTTTTTCAAATCCTTGTTTTTCATAATTTATGACCATGGCGATGGGCTATAGCCCATGGTCTCGAACGGCATACTATAGCATGCCGTTTTCCATCATTTTTGAGGATTTGATAAAAAGGCGAAAATCACTCCGAGACCATGGGCTATAGCCCATCGTCTCGTAGTCATTTTCGTCTTTTTTTCAAATCCTTGTTTTTCATCATTTATGGCCATGGCGATGGGCTATAGCCCATGGTCTCGAACGGCATGCTATAGTATTCCGTTTTGCATCATTTTTGAGGATTTGAAAAAAAGACGAAAATCACTCCGAGACCATGGGCTATAGCCCATCGTCTCGGAGTCATTTTCGTCTTTTTTTCAAATCCTTGTTTTTCATAATTTATGACCATGGCGATGGGCTATAGCCCATGGTCTCGAACGGCATACTATAGCATGCCGTTTTGCATCATCTTTGAGGATTTGAAAAAAAGACAACAAATCACTCCGAGACCATGGGCTATAGCCCATCGTCTCTGAGTCATTTTCGTCTTTTTTTCAAATCCTCGTTTTTCATAATTTATGACCATGGCGATGGGCTATAGCCCATGGTCTCGAACGGCATACTATAGCATGCCGTTTTCCATCATTTTTGAGGATTTGAAAAAAAGACGAAAATCACTCCGAGACCATGGGCTATATATAGCCCATCGTCTCGGAGTCATTTTCGTCTTTTTTTCAAATCCTCGTTTTTCATCATTTATGACCATGGGGATGGGCTATAGCCCATGGTCTCGAACGGCATACTATAGCATGCCGTTTTCCATCATTTTTGAGGATTTGAAAAAAAGACGAAAATCACTCCGAGTCGAGACCATGGGCTATAGCCCATCGTCTCGGAGTCATTTTCGTCTTTTTTTCAAATCCTTGTTTTTCATCATTTATGACCATGGCGATGGGCTATAGCCCATGGTCTCGAACGGCATACTATAGCATGCCGTTTTCCATAATTTTTGAGGATTTGAAAAAAAGACGAAAATGACTCCGAGACCATGGGCTATAGCCCATCGTCTCGGAGTCATTTTCGTCTTTTTTTCAAATCCTTGTTTTTCATAATTTATGACCATGGCGATGGGCTATAGCCCATGGTCTCTAACGGCATACTATAGCATGCCGTTTTGCATCATCTTTGAGGATTTGAAAAAAAGACACAAAATCACTCCGAGACCATGGGCTATAGCCCATCGTCTCGGAGTCATTTTCGTCTTTTTTTCAAATCCTCGTTTTTCATCATTTATGACCATGGCGATGGGCTATAGCCCATGGTCTCGAACGGCATACTATAGCATGCCGTTTTCCATCATTTTTGAGGATTTGAAAAAAAGACGAAAATCACACCGAGACCATGGGCTATATATAGCCCATCGTCTCGGAGTCATTTTCGTCTTTTTTTCAAATCCTCGTTTTTCATAATTTATGACCATGGCGATGGGCAGCCCAGTATCACAATTAAAAGTCAAACCTCGACTTTTTGACAGACCCCGGGAAAAGTCACCGTTTGACTTTTCAAAAGTCAAATACTGACTTTGCGATGGGCTATAGCCCATGGTCTCGAACGGCATACTATAGCATGCCGTTTTCCATCATTTTTGAGGATTTGAAAAAAAGACGAAAATGACTCCGAGACCATGGGCTATAGCCCATCGTCTCGGAGTCATTTTCGTCTTTTTTTCAAATCCTCGTTTTTCATCATTTATGACCATGGCGATGGGCTATAGCCCATGGTCTCGAACGGCATACTATAGCATGCCGTTTTCCATCATTTTTGAGGATTTGATAAAAAGGCGAAAATCACTCCGAGACCATGGGCTATAGCCCATCGTCATTTTCGTCTTTTTTTCAAATCCTTGTTTTTCATCATTTATGGCCATGGCGATGGGCTATAGCCCATGGTCTCGAACGGCATGCTATAGTATTCCGTTTTGCATCATTTTTGAGGATTTGAAAAAAAGACGAAAATCACTCCGAGACCATGGGCTATAGCCCATCGTCTCGGAGTCATTTTCGTCTTTTTTTCAAATCCTTGTTTTTCATAATTTATGACCATGGCGATGGGCTATAGCCCATGGTCTCGAACGGCATACTATAGCATGCCGTTTTGCATCATCTTTGAGGATTTGAAAAAAAGACAAAAAATCACTCCGAGACCATGGGCTATAGCCCATCGTCTCGGAGTCATTTTCGTCTTTTTTTCAAATCCTCGTTTTTCATAATTTATGACCATGGAGATGGGCTATAGCCCATGGTCTCGAACGGCATACTATAGCATGCCGTTTTCCATCATTTTTGAGGATTTGAAAAAAAGACGAAAATCACTCCGAGACCATGGGCTATATATAGCCCATCGTCTCGGAGTCATTTTCGTCTTTTTTTCAAATCCTCGTTTTTCATCATTTATGACCATGGGGATGGGCTATAGCCCATGGTCTCGAACGGCATACTATAGCATGCCGTTTTCCATCATTTTTGAGGATTTGAAAAAAAGACGAAAATCACTCCGAGTCGAGACCATGGGCTACAGCCCATCGTCTCGGAGTCATTTTCGTCTTTTTTTCAAATCCTCGTTTTTCATCATTTATGACCATGGCGATGGGCTATAGCCCATGGTCTCGAACGGCATACTATAGCATGCCGTTTTCCATCATTTTTGAGGATTTGATAAAAAGGCGAAAATCACTCCGAGACCATGGGCTATAGCCCATCGTCTCGTAGTCATTTTCGTCTTTTTTTCAAATCCTTGTTTTTCATCATTTATGGCCATGGCGATGGGCTATAGCCCATGGTCTCGAACGGCATGCTATAGTATTCCGTTTTACATAATTTTTGAGGATTTGAAAAAAAGACGAAAATCACTCCGAG
Organism: Electrona antarctica; assembly: GCF_951216825.1. Classification (NCBI taxonomy): domain Eukaryota; kingdom Metazoa; phylum Chordata; class Actinopteri; order Myctophiformes; family Myctophidae; genus Electrona; species Electrona antarctica. The sequence goes on along the minus strand of NC_136789.1, from coordinate 38,668,634 downwards.
ACCATGGGCTATAGCCCATCGTCTCGGAGTCATTTTCGTCTTTTTTTCAAATCCTTGTTTTTCATAATTTATGACCATGGCGATGGGCTATAGCCCATGGTCTCGAACGGCATACTATAGCATGCCGTTTTGCATCATCTTTGAGGATTTGAAAAAAAGACAAAAAATCACTCCGAGACCATGGGCTATAGCCCATCGTCTCGGAGTCATTTTCGTCTTTTTTTCAAATCCTCGTTTTTCATAATTTATGACCATGGCGATGGGCTATAGCCCATGGTCTCGAACGGCATACTATAGCATGCCGTTTTCCATCATTTTTGAGGATTTGAAAAAAAGACGAAAATCACTCCGAGTCGAGACCATGGGCTATAGCCCATCGTCTCGGAGTCATTTTCGTCTTTTTTTCAAATCCTTGTTTTTCATCATTTATGACCATGGCGATGGGCTATAGCCCATGGTCTCGAACGGCATACTATAGCATGCCGTTTTCCATAATTTTTGAGGATTTGAAAAAAAGACGAAAATCACTCCGAGTCGAGATCATGGGCTATAGCCCATCGTCTCGGAGTCATTTTCGTCTTTTTTTCAAATCCTTGTTTTTCATAATTTATGACCATGGCGATGGGCTATAGCCCATGGTCTCGAACGGCATACTATAGCATGCCGTTTTGCATCATCTTTGAGGATTTGAAAAAAAGACACAAAATCACTCCGAGACCATGGGCTATAGCCCATCGTCTCGGAGTCATTTTCGTCTTTTTTTCAAATCCTCGTTTTTCATAAGTTATGACCATGGCGATGGGCTATAGCCCATGGTCTCGAACGGCATACTATAGCATGCCGTTTTCCATCATTTCTGAGGATTTGATAAAAAGACGAAAATCACTCCGAGACCATGGGCTATAGCCCATCGTCTCGGAGTCATTTTCGTATTTTTTTCAAATCCTTGTTTTTCATAATTTATGACCATGGCGATGGGCTATAGCCCATGGTCTCGAACGGCATACTATAGCATGCCGTTTTGCATCATCTTTGAGGATTTGAAAAAAAGACAAAAAATCACTCCGAGACCATGGGCTATAGCCCATCGTCTCGGAGTCATTTTCGTCTTTTTTTCAAATCCTCGTTTTTCATAATTTATGACCATGGCGATGGGCTATAGCCCATGGTCTCGAACGGCATACTATAGCATGCCGTTTTCCATCATTTTTGAGGATTTGAAAAAAAGACGAAAATCACTCCGAGACCATGGGCTATATATAGCCCATCGTCTCGGAGTCATTTTCGTCTTTTTTTCAAATCCTCGTTTTTCATCATTTATGACCATGGCGATGGGCTATAGCCCATGGTCTCGAACGGCATACTATAGCATGCCGTTTTCCATCATTTTTGAGGATTTGAAAAAAAGACGAAAATCACTCCGAGACCATGGGCTATAGCCCATCGTCTCGTAGTCATTTTCGTCTTTTTTTCAAATCCTTGTTTTTCATCATTTATGGCCATGGCGATGGGCTATAGCCCATGGTCTCGAACGGCATGCTATAGTATTCCGTTTTGCATCATTTTTGAGGATTTGAAAAAAAGACGAAAATCACTCCGAGACCATGGGCTATAGCCCATCGTCTCGGAGTCATTTTCGTCTTTTTTTCAAATCCTTGTTTTTCATAATTTATGACCATGGCGATGGGCTATAGCCCATGGTCTCGAACGGCATACTATAGCATGCCGTTTTGCATCATCTTTGAGGATTTGAAAAAAAGACAAAAAATCACTCCGAGACCATGGGCTATAGCCCATCGTCTCGGAGTCATTTTCGTCTTTTTTTCAAATCCTTGTTTTTCATAATTTATGACCATGGCGATGGGCTATAGCCCATGGTCTCGAACGGCATACTATAGCATGCCGTTTTCCATCATTTTTGAGGATTTGATAAAAAGGCGAAAATCACTCCGAGACCATGGGCTATAGCCCATCGTCTCGTAGTCATTTTCGTCTTTTTTTCAAATCCTTGTTTTTCATCATTTATGGCCATGGCGATGGGCTATAGCCCATGGTCTCGAACGGCATGCTATAGTATTCCGTTTTGCATCATTTTTGAGGATTTGAAAAAAAGACGAAAATCACTCCGAGACCATGGGCTATAGCCCATCGTCTCGGAGTCATTTTCGTCTTTTTTTCAAATCCTTGTTTTTCATAATTTATGACCATGGCGATGGGCTATAGCCCATGGTCTCGAACGGCATACTATAGCATGCCGTTTTGCATCATCTTTGAGGATTTGAAAAAAAGACAACAAATCACTCCGAGACCATGGGCTATAGCCCATCGTCTCGGAGTCATTTTCGTCTTTTTTTCAAATCCTCGTTTTTCATAATTTATGACCATGGCGATGGGCTATAGCCCATGGTCTCGAACGGCATACTATAGCATGCCGTTTTCCATCATTTTTGAGGATTTGAAAAAAAGACGAAAATCACTCCGAGACCATGGGCTATATATAGCCCATCGTCTCGGAGTCATTTTCGTCTTTTTTTCAAATCCTCGTTTTTCATCATTTATGACCATGGGGATGGGCTATAGCCCATGGTCTCGAACGGCATACTATAGCATGACGTTTTCCATCATTTTTGAGGATTTGAAAAAAAGACGAAAATCACTCCGAGTCGAGACCATGGGCTATAGCCCATCGTCTCGGAGTCATTTTCGTCTTTTTTTCAAATCCTTGTTTTTCATCATTTATGACCATGGCGATGGGCTATAGCCCATGGTCTCGAACGGCATACTATAGCATGCCGTTTTCCATAATTTTTGAGGATTTGAAAAAAAGACGAAAATGACTCCGAGACCATGGGCTACAGCCCATCGTCTCGGAGTCATTTTCGTCTTTTTTTCAAATCCTTGTTTTTCATAATTTATGACCATGGCGATGGGCTATAGCCCATGGTCTCTAACGGCATACTATAGCATGCCGTTTTGCATCATCTTTGAGGATTTGAAAAAAAGACACAAAATCACTCCGAGACCATGGGCTATAGCCCATCGTCTCGGAGTCATTTTCGTCTTTTTTTCAAATCCTCGTTTTTCATCATTTATGACCATGGCGATGGGCTATAGCCCATGGTCTCGAACGGCATACTATAGCATGCCGTTTTCCATCATTTTTGAGGATTTGAAAAAAAGACGAAAATCACACCGAGACCATGGGCTATATATAGCCCATCGTCTCGGAGTCATTTTCGTCTTTTTTTCAAATCCTCGTTTTTCATAATTTATGACCATGGCGATGGGCAGCCCAGTATCACAATTAAAAGTCAAACCTCGACTTTTTGACAGACCCCGGGAAAAGTCACCGTTTGACTTTTCAAAAGTCAAATACTGACTTTGCGATGGGCTATAGCCCATGGTCTCGAACGGCATACTATAGCATGCCGTTTTCCATCATTTTTGAGGATTTGAAAAAAAGACGAAAATGACTCCGAGACCATGGGCTATAGCCCATCGTCTCGGAGTCATTTTCGTCTTTTTTTCAAATCCTCGTTTTTCATCATTTATGACCATGGCGATGGGCTATAGCCCATGGTCTCGAACGGCATACTATAGCATGCCGTTTTCCATCATTTTTGAGGATTTGATAAAAAGGCGAAAATCACTCCGAGACCATGGGCTATAGCCCATCGTCATTTTCGTCTTTTTTTCAAATCCTTGTTTTTCATCATTTATGGCCATGGCGATGGGCTATAGCCCATGGTCTCGAACGGCATGCTATAGTATTCCGTTTTGCATCATTTTTGAGGATTTGAAAAAAAGACGAAAATCACTCCGAGACCATGGGCTATAGCCCATCGTCTCGGAGTCATTTTCGTCTTTTTTTCAAATCCTTGTTTTTCATAATTTATGACCATGGCGATGGGCTATAGCCCATGGTCTCGAACGGCATACTATAGCATGCCGTTTTGCATCATCTTTGAGGATTTGAAAAAAAGACAAAAAATCACTCCGAGACCATGGGCTATAGCCCATCGTCTCGGAGTCATTTTCGTCTTTTTTTCAAATCCTCGTTTTTCATAATTTATGACCATGGAGATGGGCTATAGCCCATGGTCTCGAACGGCATACTATAGCATGCCGTTTTCCATCATTTTTGAGGATTTGAAAAAAAGACGAAAATCACTCCGAGACCATGGGCTATATATAGCCCATCGTCTCGGAGTAATTTTCGTCTTTTTTTCAAATCCTCGTTTTTCATCATTTATGACCATGGGGATGGGCTATAGCCCATGGTCTCGAACGGCATACTATAGCATGCCGTTTTCCATCATTTTTGAGGATTTGAAAAAAAGACGAAAATCACTCCGAGTCGAGACCATGGGCTACAGCCCATCGTCTCGGAGTCATTTTCGTCTTTTTTTCAAATCCTCGTTTTTCATCATTTATGACCATGGCGATGGGCTATAGCCCATGGTCTCGAACGGCATACTATAGCATGCCGTTTTCCATCATTTTTGAGGATTTGATAAAAAGGCGAAAATCACTCCGAGACCATGGGCTATAGCCCATCGTCTCGTAGTCATTTTCGTCTTTTTTTCAAATCCTTGTTTTTCATCATTTATGGCCATGGCGATGGGCTATAGCCCATGGTCTCGAACGGCATGCTATAGTATTCCGTTTTACATCATTTTTGAGGATTTGAAAAAAAGACGAAAATCACTCCGAGACCATGGGCTATAGCCCATCGTCTCGGAGTCATTTTCGTCTTTTTTTCAAATCCTTGTTTTTCATAATTTATGACCATGGCGATGGGCTATAGCCCATGGTCTCGAACGGCATACTATAGCATGCCGTTTTGCATCATCTTTGAGGATTTGAAAAAAAGACAAAAAATCACTCCGAGACCATGGGCTATAGCCCATCGTCTCGGAGTCATTTTCGTCTTTTTTTCAAATCCTCGTTTTTCATAATTTATGACCATGGCGATGGGCTATAGCCCATGGTCTCGAACGGCATACTATAGCATGCCGTTTTCCATCATTTTTGAGGATTTGAAAAAAAGACGAAAATCACTCCGAGTCGAGACCATGGGCTATAGCCCATCGTCTCGGAGTCATTTTCGTCTTTTTTTCAAATCCTTGTTTTTCATCATTTATGACCATGGCGATGGGCTATAGCCCATGGTCTCGAACGGCATACTATAGCATGCCGTTTTCCATAATTTTTGAGGATTTGAAAAAAAGACGAAAATCACTCCGAGTCGAGATCATGGGCTATAGCCCATCGTCTCGGAGTCATTTTCGTCTTTTTTTCAAATCCTTGTTTTTCATAATTTATGACCATGGCGATGGGCTATAGCCCATGGTCTCGAACGGCATACTATAGCATGCCGTTTTGCATCATCTTTGAGGATTTGAAAAAAAGACACAAAATCACTCCGAGACCATGGGCTATAGCCCATCGTCTCGGAGTCATTTTCGTCTTTTTTTCAAATCCTCGTTTTTCATAAGTTATGACCATGGCGATGGGCTATAGCCCATGGTCTCGAACGGCATACTATAGCATGCCGTTTTCCATCATTTTTGAGGATTTGATAAAAAGACGAAAATCACTCCGAGACCATGGGCTATAGCCCATCGTCTCGGAGTCATTTTCGTCTTTTTTTCAAATCCTTGTTTTTCATAATTTATGACCATGGCGATGGGCTATAGCCCATGGTCTCGAACGGCATACTATAGCATGCCGTTTTGCATCATCTTTGAGGATTTGAAAAAAAGACAAAAAATCACTCCGAGACCATGGGCTATAGCCCATCGTCTCGGAGTCATTTTCGTCTTTTTTTCAAATCCTCGTTTTTCATAATTTATGACCATGGCGATGGGCTATAGCCCATGGTCTCGAACGGCATACTATAGCATGCCGTTTTCCATCATTTTTGAGGATTTGAAAAAAAGACGAAAATCACTCCGAGACCATGGGCTATATATAGCCCATCGTCTCGGAGTCATTTTCGTCTTTTTTTCAAATCCTCGTTTTTCATCATTTATGACCATGGGGATGGGCTATAGCCCATGGTCTCGAACGGCATACTATAGCATGCCGTTTTCCATAATTTTTGAGGATTTGAAAAAAAGACGAAAATCACTCCGAGTCGAGATCATGGGCTATAGCCCATCGTCTCGGAGTCATTTTCGTCTTTTTTTCAAATCCTTGTTTTTCATAATTTATGACCATGGCGATGGGCTATAGCCCATGGTCTCGAACGGCATACTATAGCATGCCGTTTTGCATCATCTTTGAGGATTTGAAAAAAAGACACAAAATCACTCCGAGACCATGGGCTATAGCCCATCGTCTCGGAGTCATTTTCGTCTTTTTTTCAAATCCTCGTTTTTCATAAGTTATGACCATGGCGATGGGCTATAGCCCATGGTCTCGAACGGCATACTATAGCATGCCGTTTTCCATCATTTTTGAGGATTTGATAAAAAGGCGAAAATCACTCCAAGACCATGGGCTATAGCCCATCGTCTCGGAGTCATTTTCGTCTTTTTTTCAAATCCTCGTTTTTCATAATTTATGACCATGGCGATTGGCTATAGCCCATGGTCTCGAACGGCATACTATAGCATGCCGTTTTCCATCATTTTTGAGGATTTGAAAAAAAGACGAAAATCACTCCGAGACCATGGGCTATATATAGCCCATCGTCTCGGAGTCATTTTCGTCTTTTTTTCAAATCCTCGTTTTTCATAATTTATGACCATGGCGATTGGCTATAGCCCATGGTCTCGAACGGCATACTATAGCATGCCGTTTTCCATCATTTTTGAGGATTTGAAAAAAAGACGAAAATCACTCCGAGACCATGGGCTATATATAGCCCATCGTCTCGGAGTCATTTTCGTCTTTTTTTCAAATCCTCGTTTTTCATCATTTATGACCATGGGGATGGGCTATAGCCCATGGTCTCGAACGGCATACTATAGCATGCCGTTTTCCATCATTTTTGAGGATTTGAAAAAAAGACGAAAATCACTCCGAGACCATGGGCTATATATAGCCCATCGTCTCGGAGTCATTTTCGTCTTTTTTTCAAATCCTCGTTTTTCATCATTTATGACCATGGGGATGGGCTATAGCCCATGGTCTCGAACGGCATACTATAGCATGCCGTTTTGCATCATCTTTGAGGATTTGAAAAAAAGACACAAAATCACTCCGAGACCATGGGCTATAGCCCATCGTCTCGGAGTCATTTTCGTCTTTTTTTCAAATCCTCGTTTTTCATAATTTATGACCATGGCGATGGGCTATAGCCCATGGTCTCGAACGGCATACTATAGCATGCCGTTTTCCATCATTTTTGAGGATTTGAAAAAAAGACGAAAATCACACCGAGACCATGGGCTATATATAGCCCATCGTCTCGGAGTCATTTTCGTCTTTTTTTCAAATCCTCGTTTTTCATAATTTATGACCATGGCGATGGGCAGCCCAGTATCACAATTAAAAGTCAAACCTCGACTTTTTGACAGACCCCGGGAAAAGTCACCGTTTGACTTTTCAAAAGTCAAATACTGACTTTGCGATGGGCTATAGCCCATGGTCTCGAACGGCATACTATAGCATGCCGTTTTCCATCATTTTTGAGGATTTGAAAAAAAGACGAAAATGACTCCGAGACCATGGGCTATAGCCCATCGTCTCGGAGTCATTTTCGTCTTTTTTTCAAATCCTCGTTTTTCATCATTTATGACCATGGCGATGGGCTATAGCCCATGGTCTCGAACGGCATACTATAGCATGCCGTTTTCCATCATTTTTGAGGATTTGATAAAAAGGCGAAAATCACTCCGAGACCATGGGCTATAGCCCATCGTCTCGGAGTCATTTTCGTCTTTTTTTCAAATCCTTGTTTTTCATAATTTATGACCATGGCGATGGGCTATAGCCCATGGTCTCGAACGGCATACTATAGCATGCCGTTTTGCATCATCTTTGAGGATTTGAAAAAAAGACAAAAAATCACTCCGAGACCATGGGCTATAGCCCATCGTCTCGGAGTCATTTTCGTCTTTTTTTCAAATCCTCGTTTTTCATAATTTATGACCATGGCGATTGGCTATAGCCCATGGTCTCGAACGGCATACTATAGCATGCCGTTTTCCATCATTTTTGAGGATTTGAAAAAAAGACGAAAATCACTCCGAGACCATGGGCTATATATAGCCCATCGTCTCGGAGTCATTTTCGTCTTTTTTTCAAATCCTCGTTTTTCATAATTTATGACCATGGCGATTGGCTATAGCCCATGGTCTCGAACGGCATACTATAGCATGCCGTTTTCCATCATTTTTGAGGATTTGAAAAAAAGACGAAAATCACTCCGAGACCATGGGCTATATATAGCCCATCGTCTCGGAGTCATTTTCGTCTTTTTTTCAAATCCTCGTTTTTCATCATTTATGACCATGGGGATGGGCTATAGCCCATGGTCTCGAACGGCATACTATAGCATGCCGTTTTCCATCATTTTTGAGGATTTGAAAAAAAGACGAAAATCACTCCGAGACCATGGGCTATATATAGCCCATCGTCTCGGAGTCATTTTCGTCTTTTTTTCAAATCCTCGTTTTTCATCATTTATGACCATGGGGATGGGCTATAGCCCATGGTCTCGAACGGCATACTATAGCATGCCGTTTTGCATCATCTTTGAGGATTTGAAAAAAAGACACAAAATCACTCCGAGACCATGGGCTATAGCCCATCGTCTCGGAGTCATTTTCGTCTTTTTTTCAAATCCTCGTTTTTCATAATTTATGACCATGGCGATGGGCTATAGCCCATGGTCTCGAACGGCATACTATAGCATGCCGTTTTCCATCATTTTTGAGGATTTGAAAAAAAGACGAAAATCACACCGAGACCATGGGCTATATATAGCCCATCGTCTCGGAGTCATTTTCGTCTTTTTTTCAAATCCTCGTTTTTCATAATTTATGACCATGGCGATGGGCAGCCCAGTATCACAATTAAAAGTCAAACCTCGACTTTTTGACAGACCCCGGGAAAAGTCACCGTTTGACTTTTCAAAAGTCAAATACTGACTTTGCGATGGGCTATAGCCCATGGTCTCGAACGGCATACTATAGCATGCCGTTTTCCATCATTTTTGAGGATTTGAAAAAAAGACGAAAATGACTCCGAGACCATGGGCTATAGCCCATCGTCTCGGAGTCATTTTCGTCTTTTTTTCAAATCCTCGTTTTTCATCATTTATGACCATGGCGATGGGCTATAGCCCATGGTCTCGAACGGCATACTATAGCATGCCGTTTTCCATCATTTTTGAGGATTTGATAAAAAGGCGAAAATCACTCCGAGACCATGGGCTATAGCCCATCGTCTCGTAGTCATTTTCGTCTTTTTTTCAAATCCTTGTTTTTCATCATTTATGGCCATGGCGATGGGCTATAGCCCATGGTCTCGAACGGCATGCTATAGTATTCCGTTTTGCATCATTTTTGAGGATTTGAAAAAAAGACGAAAATCACTCCGAGACCATGGGCTATAGCCCATCGTCTCGGAGTCATTTTCGTCTTTTTTTCAAATCCTTGTTTTTCATAATTTATGACCATGGCGATGGGCTATAGCCCATGGTCTCGAACGGCATACTATAGCATGCCGTTTTGCATCATCTTTGAGGATTTGAAAAAAAGACAAAAAATCACTCCGAGACCATGGGCTATAGCCCATCGTCTCGGAGTCATTTTCGTCTTTTTTTCAAATCCTCGTTTTTCATAATTTATGACCATGGCGATGGGCTATAGCCCATGGTCTCGAACGGCATACTATAGCATGCCGTTTTCCATCATTTTTGAGGATTTGATAAAAAGGCGAAAATCACTCCGAGACCATGGGCTATAGCCCATCGTCTCGTAGTCATTTTCGTCTTTTTTTCAAATCCTTGTTTTTCATCATTTATGGCCATGGCGATGGGCTATAGCCCATGGTCTCGAACGGCATGCTATAGTATTCCGTTTTGCATCATTTTTGAGGATTTGAAAAAAAGACGAAAATCACTCCGAGACCATGGGCTATAGCCCATCGTCTCGGAGTCATTTTCGTCTTTTTTTCAAATCCTTGTTTTTCATAATTTATGACCATGGCGATGGGCTATAGCCCATGGTCTCGAACGGCATACTATAGCATGCCGTTTTGCATCATCTTTGAGGATTTGAAAAAAAGACAAAAAATCACTCCGAGACCATGGGCTATAGCCCATCGTCTCGGAGTCATTTTCGTCTTTTTTTCAAATCCTCGTTTTTCATAATTTATGACCATGGCGATGGGCTATAGCCCATGGTCTCGAACGGCATACTATAGCATGCCGATTTCCATCATTTTTGAGGATTTGAAAAAAAGACGAAAATCACTCCGAGTCGAGACCATGGGCTATAGCCCATCGTCTCGGAGTCATTTTCGTCTTTTTTTCAAATCCTTGTTTTTCATAATTTATGACCATGGCGATGGGCTATAGCCCATGGTCTCGAACGGCATACTATAGCATGCCGTTTTGCATCATCTTTGAGGATTTGAAAAAAAGACACAAAATCACTCCGAGACCATGGGCTATAGCCCATCGTCTCGGAGTCATTTTCGTCTTTTTTTCAAATCCTCGTTTTTCATAAGTTATGACCATGGCGATGGGCTATAGCCCATGGTCTCGAACGGCATACTATAGCATGCCGTTTTCCATCATTTTTGAGGATTTGATAAAAAGGCGAAAATCACTCCGAGACCATGGGCTATAGCCCATCGTCTCGTAGTCATTTTCGTCTTTTTTTCAAATCCTTGTTTTTCATCATTTATGGCCATGGCGATGGGCTATAGCCCATGGTCTCGAACGGCATGCTATAGTATTCCGTTTTGCATCATTTTTGAGGATTTGAAAAAAAGACGAAAATCACTCCGAGACCATGGGCTATAGCCCATCGTCTCGGAGTCATTTTCGTCTTTTTTTCAAATCCTTGTTTTTCATAATTTATGACCATGGCGATGGGCTATAGCCCATGGTCTCGAACGGCATACTATAGCATGCCGTTTTGCATCATCTTTGAGGATTTGAAAAAAAGACAAAAAATCACTCCGAGACCATGGGCTATAGCCCATCGTCTCGGAGTCATTTTCGTCTTTTTTTCAAATCCTCGTTTTTCATAATTTATGACCATGGCGATGGGCAGCCCAGTATCACAATTAAAAGTCAAACCTCGACTTTTTGACAGACCCCGGGAAAAGTCACCGTTTGACTTTTCAAAAGTCAAATACTGACTTTGCGATGGGCTATAGCCCTTGGTCTCGAACGGCATACTATAGCATGCCGTTTTCCATCATTTTTGAGGATTTGAAAAAAAGACGAAAATGACTCCGAGACCATGGGCTATAGCCCATCGTCTCGGAGTCATTTTCGTCTTTTTTTCAAATCCTCGTTTTTCATCATTTATGACCATGGCGATGGGCTATAGCCCATGGTCTCGAACGGCATACTATAGCATGCCGTTTTCCATCATTTTTGAGGATTTGAAAAAAAGACGAAAATGACTCCGAGACCATGGGCTATAGCCCATCGTCTCGGAGTCATTTTCGTCTTTTTTTCAAATCCTCGTTTTTCATCATTTATGACCATGGCGATGGGCTATAGCCCATGGTCTCGAACGGCATACTATAGCATGCCGTTTTCCATCATTTTTGAGGATTTGAAAAAAAGACGAAAATCACTCCGAGACCATGGGCTATATATAGCCCATCGTCTTGGAGTCATTTTCGTCTTTTTTTCAAATCCTCGTTTTTCATAATTTATGACCATGGCGATGGGCAGCCCAGTATCACAATTAAAAGTCAAACCTTGACTTTTTGACAGACCCCGGGAAAAGTCACCGTTTGACTTTTCAAAAGTCAAATACTGACTTTGCGATGGGCTATAGCCCATGGTCTCGAACGGCATACTATAGCAAGCCGTTTTCCATCATTTTTGAGGATTTGAAAAAAAGACGAAAATGACTCCGAGACCATGGGCTATAGCCCATCGTCTCGGAGTCATTTTCGTCTTTTTTTCAAATCCTCGTTTTTCATCATTTATGACCATGGCGATGGGCTATAGCCCATGGTCTCGAACGGCATACTATAGCATGCCGTTTTCCATCATTTTTGAGGATTTGAAAAAAAGACGAAAATCACTCCGAGACCATGGGCTATATATAGCCCATCGTCTTGGAGTCATTTTCGTCTTTTTTTCAAATCCTCGTTTTTCATAATTTATGACCATGGCGATGGGCAGCCCAGTATCACAATTAAAAGTCAAACCTCGACTTTTTGACAGACCCCGGGAAAAGTCACCGTTTGACTTTTCAAAAGTCAAATACTGACTTTGCGATGGGCTATAGCCCATGGTCTCGAACGGCATACTATAGCATGCCGTTTTCCATCATTTTTGAGGATTTGAAAAAAAGACGAAAATGACTCCGAGACCATGGGCTATAGCCCATCGTCTCGGAGTCATTTTCGTCTTTTTTTCAAATCCTCGTTTTTCATCATTTATGACCATGGCGATGGGCTATAGCCCATGGTCTCGAACGGCATACTATAGCATGCCGTTTTCCATCATTTTTGAGGATTTGAAAAAAAGACGAAAATGACTCCGAGACCATGGGCTATAGCCCATCGTCTCGGAGTCATTTTCGTCTTTTTTTCAAATCCTCGTTTTTCATCATTTATGACCATGGCGATGGGCTATAGCCCATGGTCTCGAACGGCATACTATAGCATGCCGTTTTCCATCATTTTTGAGGATTTGAAAAAAAGACGAAAATGACTCCGAGACCATGGGCTATAGCCCATCGTCTCGGAGTCATTTTCGTCTTTTTTTCAAATCCTCGTTTTTCATCATTTATGACCATGGCGATGGGCAGCCCAGTATCACAATTAAAAGTCAAACCTCGACTTTTTGACAGACCCCGGGAAAAGTCACCGTTTGACTTTTCAAAAGTCAAATACTGACTTTGCGATGGGCTATAGCCCATGGTCTCGAACGGCATACTATAGCATGCCGTTTTCCATCATTTTTGAGGATTTGAAAAAAAGACAAAAATGACTCCGAGACCATTGGCTATAGCCCATCGTCTCGGAGTCATTTTCGTCTTTTTTTCAAATCCTCGTTTTTCATAATTTATGACCATGGCGATGGGCAGCCCAGTATCACAATTAAAAGTCAAACCTCGACTTTTTGACAGACCCCGGGAAAAGTCACCGTTTGACTTTTCAAAAGTCAAATACTGACTTTGCGATGGGCTATAGCCCATGGTCTCGAACGGCATACTATAGCATGCCGTTTTCCATCATTTTTGAGGATTTGAAAAAAAGACGAAAATGACTCCGAGACCATGGGCTATAGCCCATCGTCTCGGAGTCATTTTCGTCTTTTTTTCAAATCCTCGTTTTTCATCATTTATGACCATGGCGATGGGCTATAGCCCATGGTCTCGAACGGCATACTATAGCATGCCGTTTTCCATCATTTTTGAGGATTTGATAAAAAGGCGAAAATCACTCCGAGACCATGGGCTATAGCCCATCGTCTCGTAGTCATTTTCGTCTTTTTTTCAAATCCTTGTTTTTCATCATTTATGGCCATGGCGATGGGCTATAGCCCATGGTCTCGAACGGCATGCTATAGCAAGCCGTTTTGCATCATTTTTGAGGATTTGAAAAAAAGACGAAAATCACTCCGAGACCATGGGCTATAGCCCATCGTCTCGGAGTCATTTTCGTCTTTTTTTCAAATCCTCGTTTTTCATCATTTATGACCATGGCGATGGGCTATAGCCCATGGTCTCGAACGGCATACTATAGCATGCCGTTTTCCATCATTTTTGAGGATTTGAAAAAAAAGACGAAAATCACTCCGAGACCATGGGCTATATATAGCCCATCGTCTTGGAGTCATTTTCGTCTTTTTTTCAAATCCTCTTTTTTCATAATTTATGACCATGGCGATGGGCAGCCCAGTATCACAATTAAAAGTCAAACCTCGACTTTTTGACAGACCCCGGGAAAAGTCACCGTTTGACTTTTCAAAAGTCAAATACTGACTTTGCGATGGGCTATAGCCCATGGTCTCGAACGGCATACTATAGCATGCCGTTTTCCATCATTTTTGAGGATTTGAAAAAAAGACGAAAATGACTCCGAGACCATGGGCTATAGCCCATCGTCTCGGAGTCATTTTCGTCTTTTTTTCAAATCCTCGTTTTTCATCATTTATGACCATGGCGATGGGCTATAGCCCATGGTCTCGAACGGCATACTATAGCATGCCGTTTTCCATCATTTTTGAGGATTTGAAAAAAAGACGAAAATGACTCCGAGACCATGGGCTATAGCCCATCGTCTCGGAGTCATTTTCGTCTTTTTTTCAAATCCTCGTTTTTCATCATTTATGACCATGGCGATGGGCTATAGCCCATGGTCTCGAACGGCATACTATAGCATGCCGTTTTCCATCATTTTTGAGGATTTGAAAAAAAGACGAAAATCACTCCGAGACCATGGGCTATATATAGCCCATCGTCTTGGAGTCATTTTCGTCTTTTTTTCAAATCCTCGTTTTTCATAATTTATGACCATGGCGATGGGCAGCCCAGTATCACAATTAAAAGTCAAACCTCGACTTTTTGACAGACCCCGGGAAAAGTCACCGTTTGACTTTTCAAAAGTCAAATACTGACTTTGCGATGGGCTATAGCCCATGGTCTCGAACGGCATACTATAGCATGCCGTTTTCCATCATTTTTGAGGATTTGAAAAAAAGACAAAAATGACTCCGAGACCATTGGCTATAGCCCATCGTCTCGGAGTCATTTTCGTCTTTTTTTCAAATCCTCGTTTTTCATAATTTATGACCATGGCGATGGGCAGCCCAGTATCACAATTAAAAGTCAAACCTCGACTTTTTGACAGACCCCGGGAAAAGTCACCGTTTGACTTTTCAAAAGTCAAATACTGACTTTGCGATGGGCTATAGCCCATGGTCTCGAACGGCATACTATAGCATGCCGTTTTCCATCATTTTTGAGGATTTGAAAAAAAGACGAAAATGACTCCGAGACCATGGGCTATAGCCCATCGTCTCGGAGTCATTTTCGTCTTTTTTTCAAATCCTCGTTTTTCATCATTTATGACCATGGCGATGGGCTATAGCCCATGGTCTCGAACGGCATACTATAGCATGCCGTTTTCCATCATTTTTGAGGATTTGATAAAAAGGCGAAAATCACTCCGAGACCATGGGCTATAGCCCATCGTCTCGTAGTCATTTTCGTCTTTTTTTCAAATCCTTGTTTTTCATCATTTATGGCCATGGCGATGGGCTATAGCCCATGGTCTCGAACGGCATGCTATAGTATTCCGTTTTGCATCATTTTTGAGGATTTGAAAAAAAGACGAAAATCACTCCGAGACCATGGGCTATAGCCCATCGTCTCGGAGTCATTTTCGTCTTTTTTTCAAATCCTTGTTTTTCATAATTTATGACCATGGCGATGGGCTATAGCCCATGGTCTCGAACGGCATACTATAGCATGCCGTTTTGCATCATCTTTGAGGATTTGAAAAAAAGACAAAAAATCACTCCGAGACCATGGGCTATAGCCCATCGTCTCGGAGTCATTTTCGTCTTTTTTTCAAATCCTCGTTTTTCATAATTTATGACCATGGCGATGGGCTATAGCCCATGGTCTCGAACGGCATACTATAGCATGCCGTTTTCCATCATTTTTGAGGATTTGATAAAAAGGCGAAAATCACTCCGAGACCATGGGCTATAGCCCATCGTCTCGTAGTCATTTTCGTCTTTTTTTCAAATCCTTGTTTTTCATCATTTATGGCCATGGCGATGGGCTATAGCCCATGGTCTCGAACGGCATGCTATAGTATTCCGTTTTGCATCATTTTTGAGGATTTGAAAAAAAGACGAAAATCACTCCGAGACCATGGGCTATAGCCCATCGTCTCGGAGTCATTTTCGTCTTTTTTTCAAATCCTCGTTTTTCATAATTTATGACCATGGCGATGGGCTATAGCCCATGGTCTCGAACGGCATACTATAGCATGCCGTTTTGCATCATCTTTGAGGATTTGAAAAAAAGACAAAAAATCACTCCGAGACCATGGGCTATAGCCCATCGTCTCGGAGTCATTTTCGTCTTTTTTTCAAATCCTCGTTTTTCATAATTTATGACCATGGCGATGGGCTATAGCCCATGGTCTCGAACGGCATACTATAGCATGCCGTTTTCCATCATTTTTGAGGATTTGAAAAAAAGACGAAAATCACTCCGAGTCGAGACCATGGGCTATAGCCCATCGTCTCGGAGTCATTTTCGTCTTTTTTTCAAATCCTTGTTTTTCATAATTTATGACCATGGCGATGGGCAGCCCAGTATCACAATTAAAAGTCAAACCTCGACTTTTTGACAGACCCCGGGAAAAGTCACCGTTTGACTTTTCAAAAGTCAAATACTGACTTTGCGATGGGCTATAGCCCATGGTCTCGAACGGCATACTATAGCAAGCCGTTTTCCATCATTTTTGAGGATTTGAAAAAAAGACGAAAATGACTCCGAGACCATGGGCTATAGCCCATCGTCTCGGAGTCATTTTCGTCTTTTTTTCAAATCCTCGTTTTTCATCATTTATGACCATGGCGATGGGCTATAGCCCATGGTCTCGAACGGCATACTATAGCATGCCGTTTTCCATCATTTTTGAGGATTTGAAAAAAAGACGAAAATCACTCCGAGACCATGGGCTATATATAGCCCATCGTCTTGGAGTCATTTTCGTCTTTTTTTCAAATCCTCGTTTTTCATAATTTATGACCATGGCGATGGGCAGCCCAGTATCACAATTAAAAGTCAAACCTCGACTTTTTGACAGACCCCGGGAAAAGTCACCGTTTGACTTTTCAAAAGTCAAATACTGACTTTGCGATGGGCTATAGCCCATGGTCTCGAACGGCATACTATAGCATGCCGTTTTCCATCATTTTTGAGGATTTGAAAAAAAGACGAAAATGACTCCGAGACCATGGGCTATAGCCCATCGTCTCGGAGTCATTTTCGTCTTTTTTTCAAATCCTCGTTTTTCATCATTTATGACCATGGCGATGGGCTATAGCCCATGGTCTCGAACGGCATACTATAGCATGCCGTTTTCCATCATTTTTGAGGATTTGAAAAAAAGACGAAAATGACTCCGAGACCATGGGCTATATATAGCCCATCGTCTTGGAGTCATTTTCGTCTTTTTTTCAAATCCTCGTTTTTCATAATTTATGACCATGGCGATGGGCAGCCCAGTATCACAATTAAAAGTCAAACCTCGACTTTTTGACAGACCCCGGGAAAAGTCACCGTTTGACTTTTCAAAAGTCAAATACTGACTTTGCGATGGGCTATAGCCCATGGTCTCGAACGGCATACTATAGCATGCCGTTTTCCATCATTTTTGAGGATTTGAAAAAAAGACAAAAATGACTCCGAGACCATGGGCTATAGCCCATCGTCTCGGAGTCATTTTCGTCTTTTTTTCAAATCCTCGTTTTTCATAATTTATGACCATGGCGATGGGCTATAGCCCATGGTCTCGAACGGCATACTATAGCATGCCGTTTTCCATCATTTTTGAGGATTTGATAAAAAGGCGAAAATCACTCCGAGACCATGGGCTATAGCCCATCGTCTCGTAGTCATTTTCGTCTTTTTTTCAAATCCTTGTTTTTCATCATTTATGGCCATGGCGATGGGCTATAGCCCATGGTCTCGAACGGCATGCTATAGTATTCCGTTTTGCATCATTTTTGAGGATTTGAAAAAAAGACGAAAATCACTCCGAGACCATGGGCTATAGCCCATCGTCTCGGAGTCATTTTCGTCTTTTTTTCAAATCCTTGTTTTTCATAATTTATGACCATGGCGATGGGCTATAGCCCATGGTCTCGAACGGCATACTATAGCATGCCGTTTTGCATCATCTTTGAGGATTTGAAAAAAAGACAAAAAATCACTCCGAGACCATGGGCTATAGCCCATCGTCTCGGAGTCATTTTCGTCTTTTTTTCAAATCCTCGTTTTTCATAATTTATGACCATGGCGATGGGCTATAGCCCATGGTCTCGAACGGCATACTATAGCATGCCGTTTTCCATCATTTTTGAGGATTTGAAAAAAAGACGAAAATCACTCCGAGACCATGGGCTATATATAGCCCATCGTCTTGGAGTCATTTTCGTCTTTTTTTCAAATCCTCGTTTTTCATAATTTATGACCATGGCGATGGGCAGCCCAGTATCACAATTAAAAGTCAAACCTCGACTTTTTGACAGACCCCGGGAAAAGTCACCGTTTGACTTTTCAAAAGTCAAATACTGACTTTGCGATGGGCTATAGCCCATGGTCTCGAACGGCATACTATAGCATGCCGTTTTCCATCATTTTTGAGGATTTGAAAAAAAGACGAAAATGACTCCGAGACCATGGGCTATAGCCCATCGTCTCGGAGTCATTTTCGTCTTTTTTTCAAATCCTCGTTTTTCATCATTTATGACCATGGCGATGGGCTATAGCCCATGGTCTCGAACGGCATACTATAGCATGCCGTTTTCCATCATTTTTGAGGATTTGAAAA
Organism: Electrona antarctica; assembly: GCF_951216825.1. Classification (NCBI taxonomy): domain Eukaryota; kingdom Metazoa; phylum Chordata; class Actinopteri; order Myctophiformes; family Myctophidae; genus Electrona; species Electrona antarctica. The sequence goes on along the minus strand of NC_136789.1, from coordinate 38,649,899 downwards.
AAAGACGAAAATGACTCCGAGACCATGGGCTATATATAGCCCATCGTCTTGGAGTCATTTTCGTCTTTTTTTCAAATCCTCGTTTTTCATAATTTATGACCATGGCGATGGGCAGCCCAGTATCACAATTAAAAGTCAAACCTCGACTTTTTGACAGACCCCGGGAAAAGTCACCGTTTGACTTTTCAAAAGTCAAATACTGACTTTGCGATGGGCTATAGCCCATGGTCTCGAACGGCATACTATAGCATGCCGTTTTCCATCATTTTTGAGGATTTGAAAAAAAGACAAAAATGACTCCGAGACCATGGGCTATAGCCCATCGTCTCGGAGTCATTTTCGTCTTTTTTTCAAATCCTCGTTTTTCATAATTTATGACCATGGCGATGGGCTATAGCCCATGGTCTCGAACGGCATACTATAGCATGCCGTTTTCCATCATTTTTGAGGATTTGATAAAAAGGCGAAAATCACTCCGAGACCATGGGCTATAGCCCATCGTCTCGTAGTCATTTTCGTCTTTTTTTCAAATCCTTGTTTTTCATCATTTATGGCCATGGCGATGGGCTATAGCCCATGGTCTCGAACGGCATGCTATAGTATTCCGTTTTGCATCATTTTTGAGGATTTGAAAAAAAGACGAAAATCACTCCGAGACCATGGGCTATAGCCCATCGTCTCGGAGTCATTTTCGTCTTTTTTTCAAATCCTTGTTTTTCATAATTTATGACCATGGCGATGGGCTATAGCCCATGGTCTCGAACGGCATACTATAGCATGCCGTTTTGCATCATCTTTGAGGATTTGAAAAAAAGACAAAAAATCACTCCGAGACCATGGGCTATAGCCCATCGTCTCGGAGTCATTTTCGTCTTTTTTTCAAATCCTCGTTTTTCATAATTTATGACCATGGCGATGGGCTATAGCCCATGGTCTCGAACGGCATACTATAGCATGCCGTTTTCCATCATTTTTGAGGATTTGAAAAAAAGACGAAAATCACTCCGAGACCATGGGCTATATATAGCCCATCGTCTCGGAGTCATTTTCGTCTTTTTTTCAAATCCTCGTTTTTCATCATTTATGACCATGGGGATGGGCTATAGCCCATGGTCTCGAACGGCATACTATAGCATGCCGTTTTCCATCATTTTTGAGGATTTGAAAAAAAGACGAAAATCACTCCGAGTCGAGACCATGGGCTATAGCCCATCGTCTCGGAGTCATTTTCGTCTTTTTTTCAAATCCTTGTTTTTCATAATTTATGACCATGGCGATGGGCTATAGCCCATGGTCTCGAACGGCATACTATAGCATGCCGTTTTGCATCATCTTTGAGGATTTGAAAAAAAGACACAAAATCACTCCGAGACCATGGGCTATAGCCCATCGTCTCGGAGTCATTTTCGTCTTTTTTTCAAATCCTCGTTTTTCATAAGTTATGACCATGGCGATGGGCTATAGCCCATGGTCTCGAACGGCATACTATAGCATGCCGTTTTCCATCATTTTTGAGGATTTGATAAAAAGGCGAAAATCACTCCGAGACCATGGGCTATAGCCCATCGTCTCGTAGTCATTTTCGTCTTTTTTTCAAATCCTTGTTTTTCATCATTTATGGCCATGGCGATGGGCTATAGCCCATGGTCTCGAACGGCATGCTATAGTATTCCGTTTTGCATCATTTTTGAGGATTTGAAAAAAAGACGAAAATCACTCCGAGACCATGGGCTATAGCCCATCGTCTCGGAGTCATTTTCGTCTTTTTTTCAAATCCTTGTTTTTCATAATTTATGACCATGGCGATGGGCTATAGCCCATGGTCTCGAACGGCATACTATAGCATGCCGTTTTCCATCATTTTTGAGGATTTGAAAAAAAGACGAAAATCACTCCGAGACCATGGGCTATATATAGCCCATCGTCTCGGAGTCATTTTCGTCTTTTTTTCAAATCCTCGTTTTTCATCATTTATGACCATGGGGATGGGCTATAGCCCATGGTCTCGAACGGCATACTATAGCATGCCGTTTTCCATCATTTTTGAGGATTTGAAAAAAAGACGAAAATCACTCCGAGTCGAGACCATGGGCTATAGCCCATCGTCTCGGAGTCATTTTCGTCTTTTTTTCAAATCCTTGTTTTTCATCATTTATGACCATGGCGATGGGCTATAGCCCATGGTCTCGAACGGCATACTATAGCATGCCGTTTTCCATAATTTTTGAGGATTTGAAAAAAAGACGAAAATGACTCCGAGACCATGGGCTATAGCCCATCGTCTCGGAGTCATTTTCGTCTTTTTTTCAAATCCTTGTTTTTCATAATTTATGACCATGGCGATGGGCTATAGCCCATGGTCTCGAACGGCATACTATAGCATGCCGTTTTGCATCATCTTTGAGGATTTGAAAAAAAGACACAAAATCACTCCGAGACCATGGGCTATAGCCCATCGTCTCGGAGTCATTTTCGTCTTTTTTTCAAATCCTCGTTTTTCATAATTTATGACCATGGCGATGGGCTATAGCCCATGGTCTCGAACGGCATACTATAGCATGCCGTTTTCCATCATTTTTGAGGATTTGAAAATAAGACGAAAATCACACCGAGACCATGGGCTATATATAGCCCATCGTCTCGGAGTCATTTTCGTCTTTTTTTCAAATCCTCGTTTTTCATAATTTATGACCATGGCGATGGGCAGCCCAGTATCACAATTAAAAGTCAAACCTCGACTTTTTGACAGGCCCCGGGAAAAGTCACCGTTTGACTTTTCAAAAGTCAAATACTGACTTTGCGATGGGCTATAGCCCATGGTCTCGAACGGCATACTATAGCATGCCGTTTTCCATCATTTTTGAGGATTTGAAAAAAAGACGAAAATGACTCCGAGACCATGGGCTATAGCCCATCGTCTCGGAGTCATTTTCGTCTTTTTTTCAAATCCTCGTTTTTCATCATTTATGACCATGGCGATGGGCTATAGCCCATGGTCTCGAACGGCATACTATAGCATGCCGTTTTCCATCATTTTTGAGGATTTGATAAAAAGGCGAAAATCACTCCGAGACCATGGGCTATAGCCCATCGTCTCGTAGTCATTTTCGTCTTTTTTTCAAATCCTTGTTTTTCATCATTTATGGCCATGGCGATGGGCTATAGCCCATGGTCTCGAACGGCATGCTATAGTATTCCGTTTTGCATCATTTTTGAGGATTTGAAAAAAAGACGAAAATCACTCCGAGACCATGGGCTATAGCCCATCGTCTCGGAGTCATTTTCGTCTTTTTTTCAAATCCTTGTTTTTCATAATTTATGACCATGGCGATGGGCTATAGCCCATGGTCTCTAACGGCATACTATAGCATGCCGTTTTGCATCATCTTTGAGGATTTGAAAAAAAGACACAAAATCACTCCGAGACCATGGGCTATAGCCCATCGTCTCGGAGTCATTTTCGTCTTTTTTTCAAATCCTCGTTTTTCATCATTTATGACCATGGCGATGGGCTATAGCCCATGGTCTCGAACGGCATACTATAGCATGCCGTTTTCCATCATTTTTGAGGATTTGAAAAAAAGACGAAAATCACACCGAGACCATGGGCTATATATAGCCCATCGTCTCGGAGTCATTTTCGTCTTTTTTTCAAATCCTCGTTTTTCATAATTTATGACCATGGCGATGGGCAGCCCAGTATCACAATTAAAAGTCAAACCTCGACTTTTTGACAGACCCCGGGAAAAGTCACCGTTTGACTTTTCAAAAGTCAAATACTGACTTTGCGATGGGCTATAGCCCATGGTCTCGAACGGCATACTATAGCATGCCGTTTTCCATCATTTTTGAGGATTTGAAAAAAAGACGAAAATGACTCCGAGACCATGGGCTATAGCCCATCGTCTCGGAGTCATTTTCGTCTTTTTTTCAAATCCTCGTTTTTCATCATTTATGACCATGGCGATGGGCTATAGCCCATGGTCTCGAACGGCATACTATAGCATGCCGTTTTCCATCATTTTTGAGGATTTGATAAAAAGGCGAAAATCACTCCGAGACCATGGGCTATAGCCCATCGTCATTTTCGTCTTTTTTTCAAATCCTTGTTTTTCATCATTTATGGCCATGGCGATGGGCTATAGCCCATGGTCTCGAACGGCATGCTATAGTATTCCGTTTTGCATCATTTTTGAGGATTTGAAAAAAAGACGAAAATCACTCCGAGACCATGGGCTATAGCCCATCGTCTCGGAGTCATTTTCGTCTTTTTTTCAAATCCTTGTTTTTCATAATTTATGACCATGGCGATGGGCTATAGCCCATGGTCTCGAACGGCATACTATAGCATGCCGTTTTGCATCATCTTTGAGGATTTGAAAAAAAGACAAAAAATCACTCCGAGACCATGGGCTATAGCCCATCGTCTCGGAGTCATTTTCGTCTTTTTTTCAAATCCTCGTTTTTCATCATTTATGACCATGGCGATGGGCTATAGCCCATGGTCTCGAACGGCATACTATAGCATGCCGTTTTCCATCATTTTTGAGGATTTGATAAAAAGGCGAAAATCACTCCGAGACCATGGGCTATAGCCCATCGTCATTTTCGTCTTTTTTTCAAATCCTTGTTTTTCATCATTTATGGCCATGGCGATGGGCTATAGCCCATGGTCTCGAACGGCATGCTATAGTATTCCGTTTTGCATCATTTTTGAGGATTTGAAAAAAAGACGAAAATCACTCCGAGACCATGGGCTATAGCCCATCGTCTCGGAGTCATTTTCGTCTTTTTTTCAAATCCTTGTTTTTCATAATTTATGACCATGGCGATGGGCTATAGCCCATGGTCTCGAACGGCATACTATAGCATGCCGTTTTGCATCATCTTTGAGGATTTGAAAAAAAGACAAAAAATCACTCCGAGACCATGGGCTATAGCCCATCGTCTCGGAGTCAATTTCGTCTTTTTTTCAAATCCTCGTTTTTCATAATTTATGACCATGGAGATGGGCTATAGCCCATGGTCTCGAACGGCATACTATAGCATGCCGTTTTCCATCATTTTTGAGGATTTGAAAAAAAGACGAAAATCACTCCGAGACCATGGGCTATATATAGCCCATCGTCTCGGAGTCATTTTCGTCTTTTTTTCAAATCCTCGTTTTTCATCATTTATGACCATGGGGATGGGCTATAGCCCATGGTCTCGAACGGCATACTATAGCATGCCGTTTTCCATCATTTTTGAGGATTTGAAAAAAAGACGAAAATCACTCCGAGTCGAGACCATGGGCTACAGCCCATCGTCTCGGAGTCATTTTCGTCTTTTTTTCAAATCCTCGTTTTTCATCATTTATGACCATGGCGATGGGCTATAGCCCATGGTCTCGAACGGCATACTATAGCATGCCGTTTTCCATCATTTTTGAGGATTTGATAAAAAGGCGAAAATCACTCCGAGACCATGGGCTATAGCCCATCGTCTCGGAGTCATTTTCGTCTTTTTTTCAAATCCTCGTTTTTCATCATTTATGACCATGGCGATGGGCTATAGCCCATGGTCTCGAACGGCATACTATAGCATGCCGTTTTCCATCATTTTTGAGGATTTGATAAAAAGGCGAAAATCACTCCGAGACCATGGGCTATAGCCCATCGTCATTTTCGTCTTTTTTTCAAATCCTTGTTTTTCATCATTTATGGCCATGGCGATGGGCTATAGCCCATGGTCTCGAACGGCATGCTATAGTATTCCGTTTTGCATCATTTTTGAGGATTTGAAAAAAAGACGAAAATCACTCCGAGACCATGGGCTATAGCCCATCGTCTCGGAGTCATTTTCGTCTTTTTTTCAAATCCTTGTTTTTCATAATTTATGACCATGGCGATGGGCTATAGCCCATGGTCTCGAACGGCATACTATAGCATGCCGTTTTGCATCATCTTTGAGGATTTAAAAAAAAGACAAAAAATCACTCCGAGACCATGGGCTATAGCCCATCGTCTCGGAGTCATTTTCGTCTTTTTTTCAAATCCTCGTTTTTCATAATTTATGACCATGGAGATGGGCTATAGCCCATGGTCTCGAACGGCATACTATAGCATGCCGTTTTCCATCATTTTTGAGGATTTGAAAAAAAGACGAAAATCACTCCGAGACCATGGGCTATATATAGCCCATCGTCTCGGAGTCATTTTCGTCTTTTTTTCAAATCCTCGTTTTTCATCATTTATGACCATGGGGATGGGCTATAGCCCATGGTCTCGAACGGCATACTATAGCATGCCGTTTTCCATCATTTTTGAGGATTTGAAAAAAAGACGAAAATCACTCCGAGTCGAGACCATGGGCTATAGCCCATCGTCTCGGAGTCATTTTCGTCTTTTTTTCAAATCCTTGTTTTTCATCATTTATGACCATGGCGATGGGCTATAGCCCATGGTCTCGAACGGCATACTATAGCATGCCGTTTTCCATAATTTTTGAGGATTTGAAAAAAAGACGAAAATGACTCCGAGACCATGGGCTATAGCCCATCGTCTCGGAGTCATTTTCGTCTTTTTTTCAAATCCTTGTTTTTCATAATTTATGACCATGGCGATGGGCTATAGCCCATGGTCTCGAACGGCATACTATAGCATGCCGTTTTGCATCATCTTTGAGGATTTGAAAAAAAGACACAAAATCACTCCGAGACCATGGGCTATAGCCCATCGTCTCGGAGTCATTTTCGTCTTTTTTTCAAATCCTCGTTTTTCATAATTTATGACCATGGCGATGGGCTATAGCCCATGGTCTCGAACGGCATACTATAGCATGCCGTTTTCCATCATTTTTGAGGATTTGAAAATAAGACGAAAATCACACCGAGACCATGGGCTATATATAGCCCATCGTCTCGGAGTCATTTTCGTCTTTTTTTCAAATCCTCGTTTTTCATAATTTATGACCATGGCGATGGGCAGCCCAGTATCACAATTAAAAGTCAAACCTCGACTTTTTGACAGGCCCCGGGAAAAGTCACCGTTTGACTTTTCAAAAGTCAAATACTGACTTTGCGATGGGCTATAGCCCATGGTCTCGAACGGCATACTATAGCATGCCGTTTTCCATCATTTTTGAGGATTTGAAAAAAAGACGAAAATGACTCCGAGACCATGGGCTATAGCCCATCGTCTCGGAGTCATTTTCGTCTTTTTTTCAAATCCTCGTTTTTCATCATTTATGACCATGGCGATGGGCTATAGCCCATGGTCTCGAACGGCATACTATAGCATGCCGTTTTCCATCATTTTTGATGATTTGATAAAAAGGCGAAAATCACTCCGAGACCATGGGCTATAGCCCATCGTCTCGTAGTCATTTTCGTCTTTTTTTCAAATCCTTGTTTTTCATCATTTATGGCCATGGCGATGGGCTATAGCCCATGGTCTCGAACGGCATGCTATAGTATTCCGTTTTGCATCATTTTTGAGGATTTGAAAAAAAGACGAAAATCACTCCGAGACCATGGGCTATAGCCCATCGTCTCGGAGTCATTTTCGACTTTTTTTCAAATCCTTGTTTTTCATAATTTATGACCATGGCGATGGGCTATAGCCCATGGTCTCGAACGGCATACTATAGCATGCCGTTTTGCATCATCTTTGAGGATTTGAAAAAAAGACAAAAAATCACTCCGAGACCATGGGCTATAGCCCATCGTCTCGGAGTCATTTTCGTCTTTTTTTCAAATCCTCGTTTTTCATAATTTATGACCATGGCGATGGGCTATAGCCCATGGTCTCGAACGGCATACTATAGCATGCCGTTTTCCATCATTTTTGAGGATTTGATAAAAAGGCGAAAATCACTCCGAGACCATGGGCTATAGCCCATCGTCTCGTAGTCATTTTCGTCTTTTTTTCAAATCCTTGTTTTTCATCATTTATGGCCATGGCGATGGGCTATAGCCCATGGTCTCGAACGGCATGCTATAGTATTCCGTTTTGCATCATTTTTGAGGATTTGAAAAAAAGACGAAAATCACTCCGAGACCATGGGCTATAGCCCATCGTCTCGGAGTCATTTTCGTCTTTTTTTCAAATCCTTGTTTTTCATAATTTATGACCATGGCGATGGGCTATAGCCCATGGTCTCGAACGGCATACTATAGCATGCCGTTTTGCATCATCTTTGAGGATTTGAAAAAAAGACAAAAAATCACTCCGAGACCATGGGCTATAGCCCATCGTCTCGGAGTCATTTTCGTCTTTTTTTCAAATCCTCGTTTTTCATAATTTATGACCATGGCGATGGGCTATAGCCCATGGTCTCGAACGGCATACTATAGCATGCCGTTTTCCATCATTTTTGAGGATTTGAAAAAAAGACGAAAATCACTCCGAGTCGAGACCATGGGCTATAGCCCATCGTCTCGGAGTCATTTTCGTCTTTTTTTCAAATCCTTGTTTTTCATAATTTATGACCATGGCGATGGGCTATAGCCCATGGTCTCGAACGGCATACTATAGCATGCCGTTTTGCATCATCTTTGAGGATTTGAAAAAAAGACACAAAATCACTCCGAGACCATGGGCTATAGCCCATCGTCTCGGAGTCATTTTCGTCTTTTTTTCAAATCCTCGTTTTTCATAAGTTATGACCATGGCGATGGGCTATAGCCCATGGTCTCGAACGGCATACTATAGCATGCCGTTTTCCATCATTTTTGAGGATTTGATAAAAAGGCGAAAATCACTCCGAGACCATGGGCTATAGCCCATCGTCTCGGAGTCATTTTCGTCTTTTTTTCAAATCCTCGTTTTTCATAATTTATGACCATGGCGATGGGCAGCCCAGTATCACAATTAAAAGTCAAACCTCGACTTTTTGACAGACCCCGGGAAAAGTCACCGTTTGACTTTTCAAAAGTCAAATACTGACTTTGCGATGGGCTATAGCCCATGGTCTCGAACGGCATACTATAGCATGCCGTTTTCCATCATTTTTGAGGATTTGAAAAAAAGACGAAAATGACTCCGAGACCATGGGCTATAGCCCATCGTCTCGGAGTCATTTTCGTCTTTTTTTCAAATCCTCGTTTTTCATCATTTATGACCATGGCGATGGGCTATAGCCCATGGTCTCGAACGGCATACTATAGCATGCCGTTTTCCATCATTTTTGAGGATTTGAAAAAAAGACGAAAATCACTCCGAGACCATGGGCTATATATAGCCCATCGTCTCGGAGTCATTTTCGTCTTTTTTTCAAATCCTTGTTTTTCATAATTTATGACCATGGCGATGGGCTATAGCCCATGGTCTCGAACGGCATACTATAGCATGCCGTTTTGCATCATCTTTGAGGATTTGAAAAAAAGACACAAAATCACTCCGAGACCATGGGCTATAGCCCATCGTCTCGGAGTCATTTTCGTCTTTTTTTCAAATCCTCGTTTTTCATAAGTTATGACCATGGCGATGGGCTATAGCCCATGGTCTCGAACGGCATACTATAGCATGCCGTTTTCCATCATTTTTGAGGATTTGATAAAAAGGCGAAAATCACTCCGAGACCATGGGCTATAGCCCATCGTCTCGGAGTCATTTTTGTCTTTTTTTCAAATCCTCGTTTTTCATAATTTATGACCATGGCGATGGGCAGCCCAGTATCACAATTAAAAGTCAAACCTCGACTTTTTGACAGACCCCGGGAAAAGTCACCGTTTGACTTTTCAAAAGTCAAATACTGACTTTGCGATGGGCTATAGCCCATGGTCTCGAACGGCATACTATAGCATGCCGTTTTCCATCATTTTTGAGGATTTGAAAAAAAGACGAAAATGACTCCGAGACCATGGGCTATAGCCCATCGTCTCGGAGTCATTTTCGTCTTTTTTTCAAATCCTCGTTTTTCATCATTTATGACCATGGCGATGGGCTATAGCCCATGGTCTCGAACGGCATACTATAGCATGCCGTTTTCCATCATTTTTGAGGATTTGAAAAAAAGACGAAAATGACTCCGAGACCATGGGCTATAGCCCATCGTCTCGGAGTCATTTTCGTCTTTTTTTCAAATCCTCGTTTTTCATCATTTATGACCATGGCGATGGGCTATAGCCAGGCCTGGAATTTCATCCTTTTAGGGGCAAGGCCACTTGGCCTTTAGTGTGGTCAACTTTTTGAGGGCACAAGGCCAAGTGCCAGGGCATGAAGGCCATCAATTAAAAAATGATGTTAAGTCCCCGGTCATAATTATTTTAGCTTAAAGGTTAAGAATGATTTTTTTCAAGGCGAACATTGGTTCAGAACAGTGCTTCTTAAATAAATAATCACAGCTTTAAATAACAAAATATAAGTAGCTACTGTTGTAAAATATTGTAAACATGTTTTGGGGTCCCAGTCCAGAGATGAAAATCATAATGAAATGGCCTAGGACCCTGTCAGGCTGTCACCCTAGGCTAATTCATATACATTTAATTTGGGGGTCCTTGAAATTGAAATGGCTGAGGATCATTGGGTTAAACTGTGAGTTAATTCACAGAAAATACAATGACAGCCTACATAACTTTTGAATAAGGGCTTGGTTTAGAAAAGCCTATATTTTGTGCTAAACTAATATATTGAATAACATGGCATTGTAGAGAGGTTAGTGACAGATAAGATCATTTCTCCATTGTGGGGCTGCACCGCTGCAGGACTGAGGACTCTGGAGATAAGTCAACTGTCAACACAAAGTGAAAGTGCAGCTTCAGATCAGTTTTTTGTTCTTACCTGGAGACAGTGTGTGCTGTGCACAGGGGAACAATTGTATCCATGGTATTTTTCTGTCGCCATCCATAATGCGACGCAAAAGTACATTTACGTTTGTTTTGGTGGGCTAGATAGATACGGTAGAATGGAGTAGATCATCTCTCCTCCTCCTTGTATGGACAGCCACGCTGTTTCGCATTAGACAAAAATAAATCAGCTGGACCATGTCCGACCAGCGACCAACGTTAATGAATGTGACGTAGGACCGCCACAATGTCGCAACTGTAGAAAACATTATTTTGTTTTGAGTGATAGTTGCAGTTTGACCGGATAGCTAGATTAGCTACACTAGTAGGCAGCGTGTGGGCTAAATGCTCTCTGTTTACTCTGTCAGTGCGTGTATGTGTGGCGCGGAGGAGGAGGCGTGCGGGTGTGTGTGTGTGTGTGTGTGTGTGTGTGTGTGTGTGTGTGTGCACGCGCGTCATGACGACCAGCGGCAGCGGGGGTAGTTATTAAGGCAAAGTACCGCAAAAGAATAAACCACTTTGCAAATGGCAACACAACTACAACACAGATTTGTTCTGCGGGGAACATTGGTTACCGTAATTACTGGAAAATTGCGCAGAGGAAAAACGGTAAAATGAACTTCTGTGGGCGCCGGTCGGGGCACCACGGCCACTGTGGCCGTATGGGCATATACTTTTTCGAGGGGCACACGGCCAAAGAGAGGGGCAACGACGGCCATGGCCGCCGTGGCCGCCGTGAAATTCCTGCCCTGGCTATAGCCCATGGTCTCGAACGGCATACTATAGCATGCCGTTTTCCATCATTTTTGAGGATTTGAAAAAAAGACGAAAATCACTCCGAGACCATGGGCTATATATAGCCCATCGTCTTGGAGTCATTTTCGTCTTTTTTTCAAATCCTCGTTTTTCATAATTTATGACCATGGCGATGGGCAGCCCAGTATCACAATTAAAAGTCAAACCTCGACTTTTTGACAGACCCCGGGAAAAGTCACCGTTTGACTTTTCAAAAGTCAAATACTGACTTTGCGATGGGCTATAGCCCATGGTCTCGAACGGCATACTATAGCAAGCCGTTTTCCATCATTTTTGAGGATTTGAAAAAAAGACGAAAATGACTCCGAGACCATGGGCTATAGCCCATCGTCTCGGAGTCATTTTCGTCTTTTTTTCAAATCCTCGTTTTTCATCATTTATGACCATGGCGATGGGCTATAGCCCATGGTCTCGAACGGCATACTATAGCATGCCGTTTTCCATCATTTTTGAGGATTTGAAAAAAAGACGAAAATGACTCCGAGACCATGGGCTATAGCCCATCGTCTCGGAGTCATTTTCGTCTTTTTTTCAAATCCTCGTTTTTCATCATTTATGACCATGGCGATGGGCTATAGCCCATGGTCTCGAACGGCATACTATAGCATGCCGTTTTCCATCATTTTTGAGGATTTGAAAAAAAGACGAAAATGACTCCGATACCATGGGCTATAGCCCATCGTCTCGGAGTCATTTTCGTCTTTTTTTCAAATCCTCGTTTTTCATCATTTATGACCATGGCGATGGGCTATAGCCCATGGTCTCGAACGGCATACTATAGCATGCCGTTTTCCATCATTTTTGAGGATTTGAAAAAAAGACGAAAATGACTCCGAGACCATGGGCTATAGCCCATCGTCTCGGAGTCATTTTCGTCTTTTTTTTCAAATCCTCGTTTTTCATCATTTATGACCATGGCGATGGGCTATAGCCCATGGTCTCGAACGGCATACTATAGCATGCCGTTTTCCATCATTTTTGAGGATTTGAAAAAAAGACGAAAATCACTCCGAGACCATGGGCTATATATAGCCCATCGTCTTGGAGTCATTTTCGTCTTTTTTTCAAATCCTCGTTTTTCATAATTTATGACCATGGCGATGGGCAGCCCAGTATCACAATTAAAAGTCAAACCTCGACTTTTTGACAGACCCCGGGAAAAGTCACCGTTTGACTTTTCAAAAGTCAAATACTGACTTTGCGATGGGCTATAGCCCATGGTCTCGAACGGCATACTATAGCATGCCGTTTTCCATCATTTTTGAGGATTTGAAAAAAAGACGAAAATGACTCCGAGACCATGGGCTATAGCCCATCGTCTCGGAGTAATTTTCGTCTTTTTTTCAAATCCTCGTTTTTCATCATTTATGACCATGGCGATGGGCTATAGCCCATGGTCTCGAACGGCATACTATAGCATGCCGTTTTCCATCATTTTTGAGGATTTGAAAAAAAGACGAAAATCACTCCGAGACCATGGGCTATATATAGCCCATCGTCTTGGAGTCATTTTCGTCTTTTTTTCAAATCCTCGTTTTTCATAATTTATGACCATGGCGATGGGCAGCCCAGTATCACAATTAAAAGTCAAACCTCGACTTTTTGACAGACCCCGGGAAAAGTCACCGTTTGACTTTTCAAAAGTCAAATACTGACTTTGCGATGGGCTATAGCCCATGGTCTCGAACGGCATACTATAGCATGCCGTTTTCCATCATTTTTGAGGATTTGAAAAAAAGACGAAAATGACTCCGAGACCATGGGCTATAGCCCATCGTCTCGGAGTCATTTTCGTCTTTTTTTCAAATCCTCGTTTTTCATCATTTATGACCATGGCGATGGGCTATAGCCCATGGTCTCGAACGGCATACTATAGCATGCCGTTTTCCATCATTTTTGAGGATTTGAAAAAAAGACGAAAATGACTCCGAGACCATGGGCTATAGCCCATCGTCTCGGAGTCATTTTCGTCTTTTTTTTCAAATCCTCATTTTTCATCATGTATGACCTTGGCGATGGGCTATAGCCCATGGTCTCGAACGGCATACTATAGCATGCCGTTTTCCATCATTTTTGAGGATTTGAAAAAAAGACGAAAATGACTCCGAGACCATGGGCTATATATAGCCCATCGTCTTGGAGTCATTTTCGTCTTTTTATCAAATCCTCGTTTTTCATCATTTATGACCATGGCGATGGGCTATAGCCCATGGTCTCGAACGGCATACTATAGCATGCCGTTTTCCATCATTTTTGAGGATTTGAAAAAAAGACGAAAATGACTCCGAGACCATGGGCTATAGCCCATCGTCTCGGAGTCATTTTCGTCTTTTTTTTCAAATCCTCGTTTTTCATCATTTATGACCATGGCGATGGGCTATAGCCCATGGTCTCGAACGGCATACTATAGCATGCCGTTTTCCATCATTTTTGAGGATTTGAAAAAAAGACGAAAATCACTCCGAGACCATGGGCTATATATAGCCCATCGTCTTGGAGTCATTTTCGTCTTTTTTTCAAATCCTCGTTTTTCATAATTTATGACCATGGCGATGGGCAGCCCAGTATCACAATTAAAAGTCAAACCTCGACTTTTTGACAGACCCCGGGAAAAGTCACCGTTTGACTTTTCAAAAGTCAAATACTGACTTTGCGATGGGCTATAGCCCATGGTCTCGAACGGCATACTATAGCATGCCGTTTTCCATCATTTTTGAGGATTTGAAAAAAAGACGAAAATGACTCCGAGACCATGGGCTATAGCCCATCGTCTCGGAGTCATTTTCGTCTTTTTTTCAAATCCTCGTTTTTCATCATTTATGACCATGGCGATGGGCTATAGCCCATGGTCTCGAACGGCATACTATAGCATGCCGTTTTCCATCATTTTTGAGGATTTGAAAAAAAGACGAAAATCACTCCGAGACCATGGGCTATATATAGCCCATCGTCTTGGAGTCATTTTCGTCTTTTTTTCAAATCCTCGTTTTTCATAATTTATGACCATGGCGATGGGCAGCCCAGTATCACAATTAAAAGTCAAACCTCGACTTTTTGACAGACCCCGGGAAAAGTCACCGTTTGACTTTTCAAAAGTCAAATACTGACTTTGCGATGGGCTATAGCCCATGGTCTCGAACGGCATACTATAGCATGCCGTTTTCCATCATTTTTGAGGATTTGAAAAAAAGACGAAAATGACTCCGAGACCATGGGCTATAGCCCATCGTCTCGGAGTCATTTTCGTCTTTTTTTCAAATCCTCGTTTTTCATCATTTATGACCATGGCGATGGGCTATAGCCCATGGTCTCGAACGGCATACTATAGCATGCCGTTTTCCATCATTTTTGAGGATTTGAAAAAAAGACGAAAATGACTCCGAGACCATGGGCTATAGCCCATCGTCTCGGAGTCATTTTCGTCTTTTTTTCAAATCCTCGTTTTTCATCATTTATGACCATGGCGATGGGCTATAGCCCATGGTCTCGAACGGCATACTATAGCATGCCGTTTTCCATCATTTTTGAGGATTTGAAAAAAAGACGAAAATGACTCCGAGACCATGGGCTATAGCCCATCGTCTCGGAGTCATTTTCGTCTTTTTTTTCAAATCCTCGTTTTTCATCATTTATGACCTTGGCGATGGGCTATAGCCCATGGTCTCGAACGGCATACTATAGCATGCCGTTTTCCATCATTTTTGAGGATTTGAAAAAAAGACGAAAATGACTCCGAGACCATGGGCTATATATAGCCCATCGTCTTGGAGTCATTTTCGTCTTTTTATCAAATCCTCGTTTTTCATCATTTATGACCATGGCGATGGGCTATAGCCCATGGTCTCGAACGGCATACTATAGCATGCCGTTTTCCATCATTTTTGAGGATTTGAAAAAAAGACGAAAATGACTCCGAGACCATGGGCTATAGCCCATCGTCTCGGAGTCATTTTCGTCTTTTTTTCAAATCCTTGTTTTTCATAATTTATGACCATGGCGATGGGCTATAGCCCATGGTCTCGAACGGCATACTATAGCATGCCGTTTTCCATCATTTTTGAGGATTTGAAAAAAAGACGAAAATGACTCCGAGACCATGGGCTATATATAGCCCATCGTCTTGGAGTCATTTTCGTCTTTTTTTCAAATCCTCGTTTTTCATAATTTATGACCATGGCGATGGGCAGCCCAGTATCACAATTAAAAGTCAAACCTCGACTTTTTGACAGACCCCGGGAAAAGTCACCGTTTGACTTTTCAAAAGTCAAATACTGACTTTGCGATGGGCTATAGCCCATGGTCTCGAACGGCATACTATAGCATGCCGTTTTCCATCATTTTTGAGGATTTGAAAAAAAGACGAAAATGACTCCGAGACCATGGGCTATAGCCCATCGTCTCGGAGTCATTTTCGTCTTTTTTTCAAATCCTCGTTTTTCATCATTTATGACCATGGCGATGGGCTATAGCCCATGGTCTCGAACGGCATACTATAGCATGCCGTTTTCCATCATTTTTGAGGATTTGAAAAAAAGACGAAAATCACTCCGAGACCATGGGCTATATATAGCCCATCGTCTTGGAGTCATTTTCGTCTTTTTTTCAAATCCTCGTTTTTCATAATTTATGACCATGGCGATGGGCAGCCCAGTATCACAATTAAAAGTCAAACCTCGACTTTTTGACAGACCCCGGGAAAAGTCACCGTTTGACTTTTCAAAAGTCAAATACTGACTTTGCGATGGGCTATAGCCCATGGTCTCGAACGGCATACTATAGCATGCCGTTTTCCATCATTTTTGAGGATTTGAAAAAAAGACGAAAATGACTCCGAGACCATGGGCTATAGCCCATCGTCTCGGAGTCATTTTCGTCTTTTTTTCAAATCCTCGTTTTTCATCATTTATGACCATGGCGATGGGCTATAGCCCATGGTCTCGAACGGCATACTATAGCATGCCGTTTTCCATCATTTTTGAGGATTTGAAAAAAAGACGAAAATCACTCCGAGACCATGGGCTATATATAGCCCATCGTCTTGGAGTCATTTTCGTCTTTTTTTCAAATCCTCGTTTTTCATAATTTATGACCATGGCGATGGGCAGCCCAGTATCACAATTAAAAGTCAAACCTCGACTTTTTGACAGACCCCGGGAAAAGTCACCGTTTGACTTTTCAAAAGTCAAATACTGACTTTGCGATGGGCTATAGCCCATGGTCTCGAACGGCATACTATAGCATGCCGTTTTCCATCATTTTTGAGGATTTGAAAAAAAGACGAAAATGACTCCGAGACCATGGGCTATAGCCCATCGTCTCGGAGTCATTTTCGTCTTTTTTTCAAATCCTCGTTTTTCATCATTTATGACCATGGCGATGGGCTATAGCCCATGGTCTCGAACGGCATACTATAGCATGCCGTTTTCCATCATTTTTGAGGATTTGAAAAAAAGACGAAAATGACTCCGAGACCATGGGCTATAGCCCATCGTCTCGGAGTCATTTTCGTCTTTTTTTCAAATCCTCGTTTTTCATCATTTATGACCATGGCGATGGGCTATAGCCCATGGTCTCGAACGGCATACTATAGCATGCCGTTTTCCATCATTTTTGAGGATTTGAAAAAAAGACGAAAATCACTCCGAGACCATGGGCTATATATAGCCCATCGTCTTGGAGTCATTTTCGTCTTTTTTTCAAATCCTCGTTTTTCATAATTTATGACCATGGCGATTAGCAGCCCAGTATCACAATTAAAAGTCAAACCTCGACTTTTTGACAGACCCCGGGAAAAGTCACCGTTTGACTTTTCAAAAGTCAAATACTGACTTTGCGATGGGCTATAGCCCATGGTCTCGAACGGCATACTATAGCATGCCGTTTTCCATCATTTTTGAGGATTTGAAAAAAAGACGAAAATGACTCCGAGACCATGGGCTATAGCCCATCGTCTCGGAGTCATTTTCGTCTTTTTTTCAAATCCTCGTTTTTCATCATTTATGACCATGGCGATGGGCTATAGCCCATGGTCTCGAACGGCATACTATAGCATGCCGTTTTCCATCATTTTTGAGGATTTGAAAAAAAGACGAAAATGACTCCGAGACCATGGGCTATAGCCCATCGTCTCGGAGTCATTTTCGTCTTTTTTTCAAATCCTCGTTTTTCATCATTTATGACCATGGCGATGGGCTATAGCCCATGGTCTCGAACGGCATACTATAGCATGCCGTTTTCCATCATTTTTGAGGATTTGAAAAAAAGACGAAAATGACCCCGAGACCATGGGCTATAGCCCATCGTCTCGGAGTCATTTTCGTCTTTTTTTCAAATCCTCGTTTTTCATCATTTATGACCATGGCGATGGGCTATATCCCATGGTCTCGAACGGCATACTATAGCATGCCGTTTTCCATCATTTTTGAGGATTTGAAAAAAAAACGAAAATGACTCCGAGACCATGGGCTATAGCCCATCGTCTCGGAGTCATTTTCGTCTTTTTTTCAAATCCTCGTTTTTCATCATTTATGACCATGGCGATGGGCTATAGCCCATGGTCTCGAACGGCATACTATAGCATGCCGTTTTCCATCATTTTTGAGGATTTGAAAAAAAGACGAAAATGACCCCGAGACCATGGGCTATAGCCCATCGTCTCGGAGTCATTTTCGTCTTTTTTTCAAATCCTCGTTTTTCATCATTTATGACCATGGCGATGGGCTATATCCCATGGTCTCGAACGGCATACTATAGCATGCCGTTTTCCATCATTTTTGAGGATTTGAAAAAAAGACGAAAATGACTCCGAGACCATGGGCTATATATAGCCCATCGTCTTGGAGTCATTTTCGTCTTTTTTTCAAATCCTCGTTTTTCATAATTTATGACCATGGCGATGGGCAGCCCAGTATCACAATTAAAAGTCAAACCTCGACTTTTTGACAGACCCCGGGAAAAGTCACCGTTTGACTTTTCAAAAGTCAAATACTGACTTTGCGATGGGCTATAGCCCATGGTCTCGAACGGCATACTATAGCATGCCGTTTTCCATCATTTTTGAGGATTTGAAAAAAAGACGAAAATGACTCCGAGACCATGGGCTATAGCCCATCGTCTCGGAGTCATTTTCATCTTTTTTTCAAATCCTCGTTTTTCATCATTTATGACCATGGCGATGGGCTATAGCCCATGGTCTCGAACGGCATACTATAGCATGCCGTTTTCCATCATTTTTGAGGATTTGAAAAAAAGACGAAAATCACTCCGAGACCATGGGCTATATATAGCCCATCGTCTTGGAGTCATTTTCGTCTTTTTTTCAAATCCTCGTTTTTCATAATTTATGACCATGGCGATGGGCAGCCCAGTATCACAATTAAAAGTCAAACCTCGACTTTTTGACAGACCCCGGGAAAAGTCACCGTTTGACTTTTCAAAAGTCAAATACTGACTTTACAATTTACAATTTAGGCATTTAGCAGACGCTCTTAATCCAGAGCGACTTACAATAGGCAAGAACAAAAAGCATGGGAATACATCACATATGTAACAAAATGCATTTATCGCGAAACATGCGTAAGCTAAGACCGTGACTAGAACATATCTATATAATGACACTATACATATAAACTATAACTAGAACATATCTATATAATGACACTATACATATAAACTACACATATGTGCTATACTATGCTGTACATATATACTATGAAGTGCTATGACTACATACAATGCACTTATTGTGCTGTCTACATGACATGCTATAAGTCTGTTTCAAATGCTATATAAGTCTAAGAAGTGCTGTCTAAGGGGGTAGGGTAAGTGCTATGGGCCATGATGGAGTCTGAAAAGGTGGGTTTTCAGACTACGGCGGAAGATCGGGAGTGATGCTGCAGTTCTGATTGCAACGGGAAGTGCATTCCACAGTTTTGGGGCCAGAAGGGAGAAGAGTTTGGGACGTGTGGAGCGTTGTCCCGGCGTTTTTAGTGAGGGTACTTCCAGCTTCCCTGCGTTGGCTGATCTGAGTGCGCGGGAGGGTTTGTAGGGTTCAATCATGCTGGCAAGATATGGGGGAGCCATACCTTTGGTTGCTTTAAATGCCAACATCAGAGTTTTGTATTCTGTGCGGGCAGCGACCGGGAGCCAGTGCAGGGAGCGGAGCAGGGGGGAGACATGTGAGAATTTTGGCTGGTTGAAGACCAAGCGAGCTGCGGCATTTTGGATCAGTTGGAGAGGCTTCAGTGCACATGCCGGTAGGCCAGTAAGGAGAGAGTTGCAATAGTCAAGTTTTGACAGGACTGTTGTCTGGATTAGGAGCTGGGATGATTCCTGGGTGAGGAACGGTCTAATTCGTCGTATGTTATAGAGTGTGAACCTACAGGATCGAGTGACAGCTGTGATGTGAGTTTTGAACGAGAGCTGACTGTCCAGGACAACACCAAGGTTCCTGGCTGTTGGGACAGACGTTACCAGGGCGTTGTCTACGGAAATAGTTAGCTCCCGCATCGGGCAGGACTTAGCTGGGAAGAAGAGAAGCTCAGTCTTGTCTGGGTTCAGCTTGAGGTGGTTGGAGGACATCCACTGTGAGATGTCAGCCAGGCAAGCAGTGATGCGCTCTTCCACCTGGGTGGCAGAGGGGGGGAAGGATAGAAACAGTTGTGTGTCATCGGCATAACAGTGATAGGATATATTGTGGGCAGAGATGATAGTGCCAAGGGATTTAGTGTACAGTGAGAAAAGGAGGGGACCAAGTACAGATCCCTGTGGGACCCCAGTTTGGAGGGTTCGGGGGGATGATAACAGACCTTTCCAGGAGACCTGGTAGGTCCGGTCGGTGAGGTAAGAGGAGAACCACTTTAGTGCCGTCCCGCCGATGCCTAGATCCGCTAGGGTGTCTAGGAGCAGCTGGTGGTTCACTGTGTCAAATGCTGCTGATAGGTCTAGGAGAATCAGGACTGCAGAGTGGGAAGCAGCCTGGGCAGCATGTAGTGCTTCTGTGACTGCCAGCAGGGCAGTTTCTGTGGAGTGGGCTTTTTTGAATCCGGACTGGTTGGGATCTAGCAGGTTGTTATGTGAGAGATGGAGAGAGAGCTGGTTGGAGACAACACGTTCAATGCTTTTTGATAGAAATGAAAGGAGTGATACCGGTCTGTAGTTCTTGACATCTGAGGGGTCAAGGGTTGGTTTCTTGAGGAGTGGTGTTACTCTGGCTGACTTGAGGGCAGATGGGACGCAGCCTGAGGTTACTGAGGTGTTGATGATGGAGGTGATGAAGGGGAGCAGATCAGGTGCGATGGTCTGGAAGATTGGAGACGGGACAGGGTCGAGAGGACAGGTGGTAGGTCTAGTGGAAGTCACTAGTTGTAGGACCTCGTCTGGGGAAAGAGGAGAGAAGGAGGACATGCATGGTGTGTTGGGGTTAGTGTTGGTTGAGTCAGATGCCACTTTATGGGGGAGGGGGGGGAAGGAGCTGCTGATATCGTCAACCTTCTTCTCAAAGTAGTTGACAAAAACATCAGCAGTGAGGGATGAAGGTTGGGTGGGGGGAGGGGGCTTAAGGAGGGAGGAGAAAGTGGAGAAGAGCTTCCTTGGGTTAGAAGTACAGGATTGGATTTTGGTGTGGTAGAAAGAGGTTTTAGCAGTGGTTAGTGAGAGGGAGAAGGCAGAGAGGAGTGAGTGAAAGTGGGATAGGTCATCAGGTAGCTTTGTCTTGCGCCATTTCCTTTCGGCTGCCCTTAGAGGTGTTCGTTCAGATCTGAGAGTTTCAGATAACCAGGGAGCCGGTGGACATGAGCGAGCTGGCCTGGATGAGAGCGGGCAGTGTTGGTCGAATGCAGATGAGATAGCGGAGAAGAAGGATGAGGTTGCAGAGTCAGGTGAGAGAGAGAGGAAGGACTCCAGGGAGGGTAGAGAGGAGAGAATAGAGGATGAGAGGGAGGAGGGGTTTAGGGATTTGAGATTGCGTCGGGTGGTGACGTTAGGAGGGTTAGTGGGTTTAGGCGGGAGGGTGGAGAGAGAGAGGGAGAAGGTTATGAAGTGGTGGTCAGACCTAATTAACGGAGTAACAGAGAGTGTAGAGGGAGAGCAGGCTCTGGAGAACACAAGGTCCAAAACATTACCAGCCTTGTGAGTGGGAGGGGAGGGAGATAGTGAGAGGTCAAATGAGGCCAGAAGGGATGTAACGGGAAGATACTTCTCTGCTGTAGGTAGGTTGAAATCGCCCAGTAGGATCAGGGGGGTGCCATCTTCCGGAAATGAACTAATCAGGGAATCTAGTTCTTCCAGGAAGTTCCCAAGAGTTCCTGGGGGGCGATAGAGCACAATGAGGGTGAGGGGGACTGGTTGTGATATTGAGATAGCATGGAATTCAAATGTGGACAGAGAAAGGTGAGAGAGATTTAAGACACGGAAATTCCATTTGGGGGACATTAGTAGTCCTGTGCCACCCCCTGCACCTGTTGGGCGAGGGGTGTGGGTAAACTTGTGGGAAACAGAGAGGGCAGCCGGGGTTGCAGAATTGTCTGGGGTAATCCAGGTTTCAGTCAGAGCAAGGAAATGCAGAGACTTGAGGGAGGCGTGGCCTGAAATGAATTCAGGCATTTTCTTTTTGGTAGCTGCATGGCAGTTCCAGAGGCCTCCCTCCACCACCATGTGGTGACTGGGTGAACGAGCTGGATAGATGAGCCCATGGTCTCGAACGGCATACTATAGCATGCCGTTTTCCATCATTTTTGAGGATTTGAAAAAAATACGAAAATGACTCCGAGACCATGGGCTATAGCCCATCGTCTCGGAGTCATTTTCGTCTTTTTTTCAAATCCTCGTTTTTCATCATTTATGACCATGGCGATGGGCTATAGCCCATGGTCTCGAACGGCATACTATAGCATGCCGTTTTCCATCATTTTTGAGGATTTGAAAAAAAGACGAAAATGACTCCGAGACCATGGGCTATAGCCCATCGTCTCGGAGTCATTTTCGTCTTTTTTTCAAATCCTCGTTTTTCATCATTTATGACCATGGCGATGGGCTATAGCCCATGGTCTCGAACGGCATACTATAGCATGCCGTTTTCCATCATTTTTGAGGATTTGAAAAAAAGACGAAAATCACTCCGAGACCATGGGCTATATATAGCCCATCGTCTTGGAGTCATTTTCGTCTTTTTTTCAAATCCTCGTTTTTCATAATTTATGACCATGGCGATGGGCAGCCCAGTATCACAATTAAAAGTCAAACCTCGACTTTTTGACAGACCCCGGGAAAAGTCACCGTTTGACTTTTCAAAAGTCAAATACTGACTTTGCGATGGGCTATAGCCCATGGTCTCGAACGGCATACTATAGCATGCCGTTTTCCATCATTTTTGAGGATTTGAAAAAAAGACGAAAATGACTCCGAGACCATGGGCTATAGCCCATCGTCTCGGAGTCATTTTCGTCTTTTTTTCAAATCCTCGTTTTTCATCATTTATGACCATGGCGATGGGCTATAGCCCATGGTCTCGAACGGCATACTATAGCATGCCGTTTTCCATCATTTTTGAGGATTTGAAAAAAAGACGAAAATGACTCCGAGACCATGGGCTATAGCCCATCGTCTTGGAGTCATTTTCGTCTTTTTTTCAAATCCTCGTTTTTCATCATTTATGACCATGGCGATGGGCTATAGCCCTTGGTCTCGAACGGCATACTATAGCATGCCGTTTTCCATCATTTTTGAGGATTTGAAAAAAAGACGAAAATGACTCCGAGACGATGGGCTATAGCCCATGGTCTCGGAGTCATTTTCGTCTTTTTTTCAAATCCTCGTTTTTCATAATTTATGACCATGGCGATGGGCAGCCCAGTATCACAATTAAAAGTCAAACCTCGACTTTTTGACAGACCCCGGGAAAAGTCACCGTTTGACTTTTCAAAAGTCAAATACTGACTTTGCGATGGGCTATAGCCCATGGTCTCGAACGGCATACTATAGCATGCCGTTTTCCATCATTTTTGAGGATTTGAAAAAAAGACGAAAATGACTCCGAGACCATGGGCTATAGCCCATCGTCTCGGAGTCATTTTCGTCTTTTTTTCAAATCCTCGTTTTTCATCATTTATGACCATGGCGATGGGCTATAGCCCATGGTCTCGAACGGCATACTATAGCATGCCGTTTTCCATCATTTTTGAGGATTTGAAAAAAAGACGAAAATGACTCCGAGACCATGGGCTATAGCCCATCGTCTCGGAGTCATTTTCGTCTTTTTTTCAAATCCTCGTTTTTCATCATTTATGACCATGGCGATGGGCTATAGCCCATGGTCTCGAACGGCATACTATAGCATGCCGTTTTCCATCATTTTTGAGGATTTGAAAAAAAGACGAAAATGACTCCGAGACCATGGGCTATAGCCCATCGTCTCGGAGTCATTTTCGTCTTTTTTTCAAATCCTCGTTTTTCATCATTTATGACCATGGCGATGGGCTATAGCCCATGGTCTCGAACGGCATACTATAGCATGCCGTTTTCCATCATTTTTGAGGATTTGAAAAAAAGACGAAAATCACTCCGAGACCATGGGCTATATATAGCCCATCGTCTTGGAGTCATTTTCGTCTTTTTTTCAAATCCTCGTTTTTCATAATTTATGACCATGGCGATGGGCAGCCCAGTATCACAATTAAAAGTCAAACCTCGACTTTTTGACAGACCCCGGGAAAAGTCACCGTTTGACTTTTCAAAAGTCAAATACTGACTTTGCGATGGGCTATAGCCCATGGTCTCGAACGGCATACTATAGCATGCCGTTTTCCATCATTTTTGAGGATTTGAAAAAAAGACGAAAATGACTCCGAGACCATGGGCTATAGCCCATCGTCTCGGAGTCATTTTCGTCTTTTTTTCAAATCCTCGTTTTTCATAATTTATGACCATGGCGATGGGCTATAGCCCATGGTCTCGAACGGCATACTATAGCATGCCGTTTTCCATCATTTTTGAGGATTTGAAAAAAAGACGAAAATGACTCCGAGACCATGGGCTATAGCCCATCGTCTCGGAGTCATTTTCGTCTTTTTTTCAAATCCTCGTTTTTCATCATTTATGACCATGGCGATGGGCTATAGCCCATGGTCTCGAACGGCATACTATAGCATGCCGTTTTCCATCATTTTTGAGGATTTGAAAAAAAGACGAAAATGACTCCGAGACCATGGGCTATAGCCCATCGTCTCGGAGTCATTTTCGTCTTTTTTTCAAATCCTCGTTTTTCATCATTTATGACCATGGCGATGGGCTATAGCCCATGGTCTCGAACGGCATACTATAGCATGCCGTTTTCCATAATTTTTGAGGATTTGAAAAAAAGACGAAAATGACTCCGAGACCATGGGCTATAGCCCATCGTCTCGGAGTCATTTTCGTCTTTTTTTCAAATCCTCGTTTTTCATCATTTATGACCATGGCGATGGGCTATAGCCCATGGTCTCGAACGGCATACTATAGCATGCCGTTTTCCATCATTTTTGAGGATTTGAAAAAAAGACGAAAATCACTCCGAGACCATGGGCTATATATAGCCCATCGTCTTGGAGTCATTTTCGTCTTTTTTTCAAATCCTCGTTTTTCATAATTTATGACCATGGCGATGGGCAGCCCAGTATCACAATTAAAAGTCAAACCTCGACTTTTTGACAGACCCCGGGAAAAGTCACCGTTTGACTTTTCAAAAGTCAAATACTGACTTTGCGATGGGCTATAGCCCATGGTCTCGAACGGCATACTATAGCATGCCGTTTTCCATCATTTTTGAGGATTTGAAAAAAAGACGAAAATGACTCCGAGACCATGGGCTATAGCCCATCGTCTCGGAGTCATTTTCGTCTTTTTTTCAAATCCTCGTTTTTCATCATTTATGACCATGGCGATGGGCTATAGCCCATGGTCTCGAACGGCATACTATAGCATGCCGTTTTCCATCATTTTTGAGGATTTGAAAAAAAGACGAAAATGACTCCGAGACCATGGGCTATAGCCCATCGTCTTGGAGTCATTTTCGTCTTTTTTTCAAATCCTCGTTTTTCATCATTTATGACCATGGCGATGGGCTATAGCCCTTGGTCTCGAACGGCATACTATAGCATGCCGTTTTCCATCATTTTTGAGGATTTGAAAAAAAGACGAAAATGACTCCGAGACCATGGGCTATAGCCCATCGTCTCGGAGTCATTTTCGTCTTTTTTTCAAATCCTCGTTTTTCATCATTTATGACCATGGCGATGGGCTATAGCCCATGGTCTCGAACGGCATACTATAGCATGCCGTTTTCCATCATTTTTGAGGATTTGAAAAAAAGACGAAAATCACTCCGAGACCATGGGCTATATATAGCCCATCGTCTTGGAGTCATTTTCGTCTTTTTTTCAAATCCTCGTTTTTCATAATTTATGACCATGGCGATGGGCAGCCCAGTATCACAATTAAAAGTCAAACCTCGACTTTTTGACAGACCCCGGGAAAAGTCACCGTTTGACTTTTCAAAAGTCAAATACTGACTTTGCGATGGGCTATAGCCCATGGTCTCGAACGGCATACTATAGCATGCCGTTTTCCATCATTTTTGAGGATTTGAAAAAAAGACGAAAATGACTCCGAGACCATGGGCTATAGCCCATCGTCTCGGAGTCATTTTCGTCTTTTTTTCAAATCCTCGTTTTTCATCATTTATGACCATGGCGATGGGCTATAGCCCATGGTCTCGAACGGCATACTATAGCATGCCGTTTTCCATCATTTTTGAGGATTTGAAAAAAAGACGAAAATGACTCCGAGACCATGGGCTATAGCCCATCGTCTCGGAGTCATTTTCGTCTTTTTTTCAAATCCTCGTTTTTCATCATTTATGACCATGGCGATGGGCTATAGCCCATGGTCTCGAACGGCATACTATAGCATGCCGTTTTCCATCATTTTTGAGGATTTGAAAAAAAGACGAAAATGACTCCGAGACCATGGGCTATAGCCCATCGTCTCGGAGTCATTTTCGTCTTTTTTTCAAATCCTCGTTTTTCATCATTTATGACCATGGCGATGGGCTATAGCCCATGGTCTCGAACGGCATACTATAGCATGCCGTTTTCCATCATTTTTGAGGATTTGAAAAAAAGACGAAAATCACTCCGAGACCATGGGCTATATATAGCCCATCGTCTTGGAGTCATTTTCGTCTTTTTTTCAAATCCTCGTTTTTCATAATTTATGACCATGGCGATGGGCAGCCCAGTATCACAATTAAAAGTCAAACCTCGACTTTTTGACAGACCCCGGGAAAAGTCACCGTTTGACTTTTCAAAAGTCAAATACTGACTTTGCGATGGGCTATAGCCCATGGTCTCGAACGGCATACTATAGCATGCCGTTTTCCATCATTTTTGAGGATTTGAAAAAAAGACGAAAATGACTCCGAGACCATGGGCTATAGCCCATCGTCTCGGAGTCATTTTCGTCTTTTTTTCAAATCCTCGTTTTTCATCATTTATGACCATGGCGATGGGCTATAGCCCATGGTCTCGAACGGCATACTATAGCATGCCGTTTTCCATCATTTTTGAGGATTTGAAAAAAAGACGAAAATGACTCCGAGACCATGGGCTATAGCCCATCGTCTCGGAGTCATTTTCGTCTTTTTTTCAAATCCTCGTTTTTCATCATTTATGACCATGGCGATGGGCTATAGCCCATGGTCTCGAACGGCATACTATAGCATGCCGTTTTCCATCATTTTTGAGGATTTGAAAAAAAGACGAAAATGACTCCGAGACCATGGGCTATAGCCCATCGTCTCGGAGTCATTTTCGTCTTTTTTTCAAATCCTCGTTTTTCATCATTTATGACCATGGCGATGGGCTATAGCCCATGGTCTCGAACGGCATACTATAGCATGCCGTTTTCCATCATTTTTGAGGATTTGAAAAAAAGACGAAAATCACTCCGAGACCATGGGCTATATATAGCCCATCGTCTTGGAGTCATTTTCGTCTTTTTTTCAAATCCTCGTTTTTCATAATTTATGACCATGGCGATGGGCAGCCCAGTATCACAATTAAAAGTCAAACCTCGACTTTTTGACAGACCCCGGGAAAAGTCACCGTTTGACTTTTCAAAAGTCAAATACTGACTTTGCGATGGGCTATAGCCCATGGTCTCGAACGGCATACTATAGCATGCCGTTTTCCATCATTTTTGAGGATTTGAAAAAAAGACGAAAATGACTCCGAGACCATGGGCTATAGCCCATCGTCTCGGAGTCATTTTCGTCTTTTTTTCAAATCCTCGTTTTTCATCATTTATGACCATGGCGATGGGCTATAGCCCATGGTCTCGAACGGCATACTATAGCATGCCGTTTTCCATCATTTTTGAGGATTTGAAAAAAAGACGAAAATCACTCCGAGACCATGGGCTATATATAGCCCATCGTCTTGGAGTCATTTTCGTCTTTTTTTCAAATCCTCGTTTTTCATAATTTATGACCATGGCGATGGGCAGCCCAGTATCACAATTAAAAGTCAAACCTCGACTTTTTGACAGACCCCGGGAAAAGTCACCGTTTGACTTTTCAAAAGTCAAATACTGACTTTGCGATGGGCTATAGCCCATGGTCTCGAACGGCATACTATAGCATGCCGTTTTCCATCATTTTTGAGGATTTGAAAAAAAGACGAAAATGACTCCGAGACCATGAGCTATAGCCCATCGTCTCGGAGTCATTTTCGTCTTTTTTTCAAATCCTCGTTTTTCATAATTTATGTCTATAGCCCATCGTCTCGGAGTCATTTTCGTCTTTTTTTCAAATCCTCGTTTTTCATCATTTATGACCATGGCGATGGGCTATAGCCCATGGTCTCGAACGGCATACTATAGCATGCCGTTTTCCATCATTTTTGAGGATTTGAAAAAAAGACGAAAATCACTCCGAGACCATGGGCTATATATAGCCCATCGTCTTGGAGTCATTTTCGTCTTTTTTTCAAATCCTCGTTTTTCATAATTTATGACCATGGCGATGGGCAGCCCAGTATCACAATTAAAAGTCAAACCTCGACTTTTTGACAGACCCCGGGAAAAGTCACCGTTTGACTTTTCAAAAGTCAAATACTGACTTTGCGATGGGCTATAGCCCATGGTCTCGAACGGCATACTATAGCATGCCGTTTTCCATCATTTTTGAGGATTTGAAAAAAAGACGAAAATGACTCCGAGACCATGGGCTATAGCCCATCGTCTCGGAGTCATTTTCGTCTTTTTTTCAAATCCTCGTTTTTCATCATTTATGACCATGGCGATGGGCTATAGCCCATGGTCTCGAACGGCATACTATAGCATGCCGTTTTCCATCATTTTTGAGGATTTGAAAAAAAGACGAAAATGACTCCGAGACCATGGGCTATAGCCCATCGTCTCGGAGTCATTTTCGTCTTTTTTTCAAATCCTCGTTTTTCATCATTTATGACCATGGCGATGGGCTATAGCCCATGGTCTCGAACGGCATACTATAGCATGCCGTTTTCCATCATTTTTGAGGATTTGAAAAAAAGACGAAAATGACCCCGAGACCATGGGCTATAGCCCATCGTCTCGGAGTCATTTTCGTCTTTTTTTCAAATCCTCGTTTTTCATCATTTATGACCATGGCGATGGGCTATATCCCATGGTCTCGAACGGCATACTATAGCATGCCGTTTTCCATCATTTTTGAGGATTTGAAAAAAAGACGAAAATGACTCCGAGACCATGGGCTATATATAGCCCATCGTCTTGGAGTCATTTTCGTCTTTTTTTCAAATCCTCGTTTTTCATAATTTATGACCATGGCGATGGGCAGCCCAGTATCACAATTAAAAGTCAAACCTCGACTTTTTGACAGACCCCGGGAAAAGTCACCGTTTGACTTTTCAAAAGTCAAATACTGACTTTGCGATGGGCTATAGCCCATGGTCTCGAACGGCATACTATAGCATGCCGTTTTCCATCATTTTTGAGGATTTGAAAAAAAGACGAAAATGACTCCGAGACCATGGGCTATAGCCCATCGTCTCGGAGTCATTTTCATCTTTTTTTCAAATCCTCGTTTTTCATCATTTATGACCATGGCGATGGGCTATAGCCCATGGTCTCGAACGGCATACTATAGCATGCCGTTTTCCATCATTTTTGAGGATTTGAAAAAAAGACGAAAATCACTCCGAGACCATGGGCTATATATAGCCCATCGTCTTGGAGTCATTTTCGTCTTTTTTTCAAATCCTCGTTTTTCATAATTTATGACCATGGCGATGGGCAGCCCAGTATCACAATTAAAAGTCAAACCTCGACTTTTTGACAGACCCCGGGAAAAGTCACCGTTTGACTTTTCAAAAGTCAAATACTGACTTTGCGATGGGCTATAGCCCATGGTCTCGAACGGCATACTATAGCATGCCGTTTTCCATCATTTTTGAGGATTTGAAAAAAAGACGAAAATGACTCCGAGACCATGGGCTATAGCCCATCGTCTCGGAGTCATTTTCGTCTTTTTTTCAAATCCTCGTTTTTCATCATTTATGACCATGGCGATGGGCTATAGCCCATGGTCTCGAACGGCATACTATAGCATGCCGTTTTCCATCATTTTTGAGGATTTGAAAAAAAGACGAAAATGACTCCGAGACCATGGGCTATAGCCCATCGTCTCGGAGTCATTTTCGTCTTTTTTTCAAATCCTCGTTTTTCATCATTTATGACCATGGCGATGGGCTATAGCCCATGGTCTCGAACGGCATACTATAGCATGCCGTTTTCCATCATTTTTGAGGATTTGAAAAAAAGACGAAAATCACTCCGAGACCATGGGCTATATATAGCCCATCGTCTTGGAGTCATTTTCGTCTTTTTTTCAAATCCTCGTTTTTCATAATTTATGACCATGGCGATGGGCAGCCCAGTATCACAATTAAAAGTCAAACCTCGACTTTTTGACAGACCCCGGGAAAAGTCACCGTTTGACTTTTCAAAAGTCAAATACTGACTTTGCGATGGGCTATAGCCCATGGTCTCGAACGGCATACTATAGCATGCCGTTTTCCATCATTTTTGAGGATTTGAAAAAAAGACGAAAATGACTCCGAGACCATGGGCTATAGCCCATCGTCTCGGAGTCATTTTCGTCTTTTTTTCAAATCCTCGTTTTTCATCATTTATGACCATGGCGATGGGCTATAGCCCATGGTCTCGAACGGCATACTATAGCATGCCGTTTTCCATCATTTTTGAGGATTTGAAAAAAAGACGAAAATGACTCCGAGACCATGGGCTATAGCCCATCGTCTCGGAGTCATTTTCGTCTTTTTTTCAAATCCTCGTTTTTCATCATTTATGACCATGGCGATGGGCTATAGCCCATGGTCTCGAACGGCATACTATAGCATGCCGTTTTCCATAATTTTTGAGGATTTGAAAAAAAGACGAAAATGACTCCGAGACCATGGGCTATAGCCCATCGTCTCGGAGTCATTTTCGTCTTTTTTTCAAATCCTCGTTTTTCATCATTTATGACCATGGCGATGGGCTATAGCCCATGGTCTCGAACGGCATACTATAGCATGCCGTTTTCCATCATTTTTGAGGATTTGAAAAAAAGACGAAAATCACTCCGAGACCATGGGCTATATATAGCCCATCGTCTTGGAGTCATTTTCGTCTTTTTTTCAAATCCTCGTTTTTCATAATTTATGACCATGGCGATGGGCAGCCCAGTATCACAATTAAAAGTCAAACCTCGACTTTTTGACAGACCCCGGGAAAAGTCACCGTTTGACTTTTCAAAAGTCAAATACTGACTTTGCGATGGGCTATAGCCCATGGTCTCGAACGGCATACTATAGCATGCCGTTTTCCATCATTTTTGAGGATTTGAAAAAAAGACGAAAATGACTCCGAGACCATGGGCTATAGCCCATCGTCTCGGAGTCATTTTCGTCTTTTTTTCAAATCCTCGTTTTTCATCATTTATGACCATGGCGATGGGCTATAGCCCATGGTCTCGAACGGCATACTATAGCATGCCGTTTTCCATCATTTTTGAGGATTTGAAAAAAAGACGAAAATGACTCCGAGACCATGGGCTATAGCCCATCGTCTCGGAGTCATTTTCGTCTTTTTTTCAAATCCTCGTTTTTCATCATTTATGACCATGGCGATGGGCTATAGCCCATGGTCTCGAACGGCATACTATAGCATGCCGTTTTCCATCATTTTTGAGGATTTGAAAAAAAGACGAAAATCACTCCGAGACCATGGGCTATATATAGCCCATCGTCTTGGAGTCATTTTCGTCTTTTTTTCAAATCCTCGTTTTTCATAATTTATGACCATGGCGATGGGCAGCCCAGTATCACAATTAAAAGTCAAACCTCGACTTTTTGACAGACCCCGGGAAAAGTCACCGTTTGACTTTTCAAAAGTCAAATACTGACTTTGCGATGGGCTATAGCCCATGGTCTCGAACGGCATACTATAGCATGCCGTTTTCCATCATTTTTGAGGATTTGAAAAAAAGACGAAAATGACTCCGAGACCATGGGCTATAGCCCATCGTCTCGGAGTCATTTTCGTCTTTTTTTTCAAATCCTCGTTTTTCATCATTTATGACCATGGCGATGGGCTATAGCCCATGGTCTCGAACGGCATACTATAGCATGCCGTTTTCCATCATTTTTGAGGATTTGAAAAAAAGACGAAAATGACTCCGAGACCATGGGCTATAGCCCATCGTCTCGGAGTCATTTTCGTCTTTTTTTCAAATCCTCGTTTTTCATCATTTATGACCATGGCGATGGGCTATAGCCCATGGTCTCGAACGGCATACTATAGCATGCCGTTTTCCATCATTTTTGAGGATTTGAAAAAAAGACGAAAATGACTCCGAGACCATGGGCTATAGCCCATCGTCTCGGAGTCATTTTCGTCTTTTTTTCAAATCCTCGTTTTTCATCATTTATGACCATGGCGATGGGCTATAGCCCATGGTCTCGAACGGCATACTATAGCATGCCGTTTTCCATCATTTTTGAGGATTTGAAAAAAAGACGAAAATCACTCCGAGACCATGGGCTATATATAGCCCATCGTCTTGGAGTCATTTTCGTCTTTTTTTCAAATCCTCGTTTTTCATAATTTATGACCATGGCGATGGGCAGCCCAGTATCACAATTAAAAGTCAAACCTCGACTTTTTGACAGACCCCGGGAAAAGTCACCGTTTGACTTTTCAAAAGTCAAATACTGACTTTGCGATGGGCTATAGCCCATGGTCTCGAACGGCATACTATAGCATGCCGTTTTCCATCATTTTTGAGGATTTGAAAAAAAGACGAAAATGACTCCGAGACCATGGGCTATAGCCCATCGTCTCGGAGCACATGCTACAGGGTGGCATTTTTCACGGTTTCGGAGGATTTGAGAAAAAAGGTGAAAATCACTGAAAAGCGACATGCTATAGTCCATGGTCTCGGAGCGCACGCTACAGGGTGGTATTTTTCACGGTTTCGGAGGATTTGAAAAAAAGGTGAAAATCACTGAAAAGCGACAGGCTATAGTCCATGGTCTCGGAGCACACGCTACAGGGTGGCATTTTTCACGGTTTTGGAGGATTTGAAAAAAAGGTGAAAATCACTGAAAAGCGACATGCTATAGTCCATGGTCTCGGAGCACACGCTACAGGGTGGCATTTTTCGCGGTTTCGGAGGATTTGAAAAAAAGTGAAAATCACTGAAAAGCGACAGGCTATAGTCCATGGTCTCGGAGCACACGCTACAGGGTGGCATTTTTCACGGTTTCGGAGGATTTGAGAAAAAAGGTGAAAATCACTGAAAAGCGACATGCTATAGTCCATGGTCTCGGAGCGCACGCTACAGGGTGGCATTTTTCACGGTTTCGGAGGATTTGAAAAAAAGGTGAAAATCACTGAAAAGCGACAGGCTATAGTCCATGGTCTCGGAGCACACGCTACAGGGTGGCATTTTTCACGGTTTCGGAGGATTTGAAAAAAAAGTGAAAATCACTGAAAAGCGACAGGCTATAGTCCATGGTCTCGGAGCACATGCTACAGGGTGGCATTTTTCACGGTTTCGGAGGATTTGAAAAAAAGGTGAAAATCACTGAAAAGCGACAGGCTATAGTCCATGGTCTCGGAGCACATGCTACAGGGTGGCATTTTTCACGGTTTCGGAGGATTTGAGAAAAAAGGTGAAAATCACTGAAAAGCGACATGCTATAGTCCATGGTCTCGGAGCACATGCTACAGGGTGGCATTTTTCACGGTTTCGGAGGATTTGAAAAAAAGGTGAAAATCACTGAAAAGCGACAGGCTATAGTCCATGGTCTCGGAGCACATGCTACAGGGTGGCATTTTTCACGGTTTCGGAGGATTTGAAAAAAAGTGAAAATCACTGAAAAGCGACAGGCTATAGTCCATGGTCTCGGAGCACATGCTACAGGGTGGCATTTTTCACGGTTTCGGAGGATTTGAAAAAAAGGTGAAAATCACTGAAAAGCGACAGGCTATAGTCCATGGTCTCGGAGCACACGCTACAGGGTGGCATTTTTCGCGGTTTCGGAGGATTTGAAAAAAAGGTGAAAATCACTGAAAAGCGACAGGCTATAGTCCATGGTCTCGGAGCACACGCTACAGGGTGGCATTTTTTACGGTTTCGGAGGATTTGAAAAAAAGGTGAAAATCACTGAAAAGCGACAGGCTATAGTCCATGGTCTCGGAGCACACGCTACAGGGTGGCATTTTTCACGGTTTTGGAGGATTTGAAAAAAAGGTGAAAATCACTGAAAAGCGACAGGCTATAGTCCATGGTCTCGGAGCACACGCTACAGGGTGGCATTTTTCACGGTTTCGGAGGATTTGAAAAAAAGGTGAAAATCACTGAAAAGCGACAGGCTATAGTCCATGGTCTCGGAGCACACGCTACAGGGTGGCATTTTTCGCGGTTTCGGAGGATTTGAAAAAAAGGTGAAAATCACTGAAAAGCGACAGGCTATAGTCCATGGTCTCGGAGCACACGCTACAGGGTGGCATTTTTCACGGTTTCGGAGGATTTGAAAAAAAGGTGAAAATCACTGAAAAGCGACAGGCTATAGTCCATGGTCTCGGAGCACATGCTACAGGGTGGCATTTTTCACGGTTTCGGAGGATTTGAAAAAAAGGTGAAAATCACTGAAAAGCGACAGGCTATAGTCCATGGTCTCGGAGCACATGCTACAGGGTGGCATTTTTCACGGTTTCGGAGGATTTGAAAAAAAGGTGAAAATCACTGAAAAGCGACAGGCTAAAGTCCATGGTCTCGGAGCACATGCTACAGGGTGCCATTTTTCATGGTTTCGGATGATTTGAAAAAAAGGTGAAAATCACTGAAAAGCGACAGGCTATAGTCCATTGTCTCGGAGCACATGCTACAGGGTGGCATTTTTCACGGTTTCGGAGGATTTGAAAAAAATGTGAAAATCACTGAAAAGCGACAGGCTATAGTCCATGGTCTCGGAGCACATGCTACAGGGTGGCATTTTTCACGGTTCCGGAGGATTTGAGAAAAAAGATGAAAATCACTGAAAAGCGACATGCTATAGTCCATGGTCTCGGAGCACATGCTACAGGGTGGCATTTTTCACGGTTTCGGAGGATTTGAAAAAAAGGTGAAAATCACTGAAAAGCGACAGGCTATAGTCCATGGTCTCGGAGCACATGCTACAGGGTGGCATTTTTCACGGTTTCGGAGGATTTGAAAAAAATGTGAAAATCACTGAAAAGCGACAGGCTATAGTCCATGGTCTCGGAGCACATGCTACAGGGTGGCATTTTTCACGGTTTCGGAGGATTTGAAAAAAAGGTGAAAATCACTGAAAAGCGACAGGCTATAGTCCATGGTCTCGGAGCACACGCTACAGGGTGGCATTTTTCGCGGTTTCGGAGGATTTGAAAAAAAGGTGAAAATCACTGAAAAGCGACAGGCTATAGTCCATGGTCTCGGAGCACACGCTACAGGGTGCCATTTTTCACGGTTTCGGAGGATTTTAAAAAAAGGTGAAAATCACTGAAAAGCGACAGGCTATAGTCCATGGTCTCGGAGCACATGCTACAGGGTGACATTTTTCACGGTTTTGGAGGATTTGAAAAAAAGGTGAAAATCACTGAAAAGCGACAGCCTATAGTCCATGGTCTCGGAGCACATGCTACAGGGTGGCATTTTTCACGGTTTCGGAGGATTTAAAAAAAAGGTGAAAATCACTGAAAAGCGACAGGCTATAGTCCATGGTCTCGGAGCACACGCTACAGGGTGGCATTTTCACGGTTTCGGAGGATTTGAAAAAAAGGTGAAAATCACTGAAATGCGACAGGCTATAGTCCATGGTCTCGGAGCACACGCTACAGGGTGGCATTTTTCACGGTTTCGGAGGATTTGAAAAAAAGGTGAAAATCACTGAAAAGCGACAGGCTATAGTCCATGGTCTCGGAGCACATGCTACAGGGTGGCATTTTTCACGGTTTCGGAGGATTTGAAAAAAAGGTGAAAATCACTGAAAAGCGACAGGCTATAGTCCATGGTCTCGGAGCACACGCTACAGGGTGGCATTTTTCGCGGTTTCGGAGGATTTGAAAAAAAGGTGAAAATCACTGAAAAGCGACAGGCTATAGTCCATGGTCTCGGAGCACACGCTACAGGGTGGCATTTTTTACGGTTTCGGAGGAT
This sequence comes from Electrona antarctica, assembly GCF_951216825.1. Lineage (NCBI taxonomy): Eukaryota > Metazoa > Chordata > Actinopteri > Myctophiformes > Myctophidae > Electrona > Electrona antarctica. The sequence goes on along the minus strand of NC_136789.1, from coordinate 38,613,534 downwards.
TTGAAAAAAAGGTGAAAATCACTGAAAAGCGACAGGCTATAGTCCATGGTCTCGGAGCACACGCTACAGGGTGGCATTTTTCACGGTTTTGGAGGATTTGAAAAAAAGGTGAAAATCACTGAAAAGCGACAGGCTATAGTCCATGGTCTCGGAGCACACGCTACAGGGTGGCATTTTTCACGGTTTCGGAGGATTTGAAAAAAAGGTGAAAATCACTGAAAAGCGACAGGCTATAGTCCATGGTCTCGGAGCACACGCTACAGGGTGGCATTTTTCGCGGTTTCGGAGGATTTGAAAAAAAGGTGAAAATCACTGAAAAGCGACAGGCTATAGTCCATGGTCTCGGAGCACACGCTACAGGGTGGCATTTTTCACGGTTTCGGAGGATTTGAAAAAAAGGTGAAAATCACTGAAAAGCGACAGGCTATAGTCCATGGTCTCGGAGCACATGCTACAGGGTGGCATTTTTCACGGTTTCGGAGGATTTGAAAAAAAGGTGAAAATCACTGAAAAGCGACAGGCTATAGTCCATGGTCTCGGAGCACATGCTACAGGGTGGCATTTTTCACGGTTTCGGAGGATTTGAAAAAAAGGTGAAAATCACTGAAAAGCGACAGGCTAAAGTCCATGGTCTCGGAGCACATGCTACAGGGTGCCATTTTTCATGGTTTCGGAGGATTTGAAAAAAAGGTGAAAATCACTGAAAAGCGACAGGCTATAGTCCATGGTCTCGGAGCACATGCTACAGGGTGGCATTTTTCACGGTTTCGGAGGATTTGAAAAAAAGGTGAAAATCACTGAAAAGCGACAGGCTATAGTCCATGGTCTCGGAGCACATGCTACAGGGTGCAATTTTTCACGGTTTCGGATGATTTGAAAAAAAGGTGAAAATCACTGAAAAGCGACAGGCTATAGTCCATTGTCTCGGAGCACATGCTACAGGGTGGCATTTTTCACGGTTTCGGAGGATTTGAAAAAAATGTGAAAATCACTGAAAAGCGACAGGCTATAGTCCATGGTCTCGGAGCACATGCTACAGGGTGGCATTTTTCACGGTTCCGGAGGATTTGAGAAAAAAGATGAAAATCACTGAAAAGCGACATGCTATAGTCCATGGTCTCGGAGCACATGCTACAGGGTGGCATTTTTCACGGTTTCGGAGGATTTGAAAAAAAGGTGAAAATCACTGAAAAGCGACAGGCTATAGTCCATGGTCTCGGAGCACATGCTACAGGGTGGCATTTTTCACGGTTTCGGAGGATTTGAAAAAAATGTGAAAATCACTGAAAAGCGACAGGCTATAGTCCATGGTCTCGGAGCACATGCTACAGGGTGGCATTTTTCACGGTTTCGGAGGATTTGAAAAAAAGGTGAAAATCACTGAAAAGCGACAGGCTATAGTCCATGGTCTCGGAGCACACGCTACAGGGTGGCATTTTTCGCGGTTTCGGAGGATTTGAAAAAAAGGTGAAAATCACTGAAAAGCGACAGGCTATAGTCCATGGTCTCGGAGCACACGCTACAGGGTGCCATTTTTCACGGTTTTGGAGGATTTTAAAAAAAGGTGAAAATCACTGAAAAGCGACAGGCTATAGTCCATGGTCTCGGAGCACATGCTACAGGGTGGCATTTTTCACGGTTTCGGAGGATTTGAAAAAAAGGTGAAAATCACTGAAAAGCGACAGGCTATAGTCCATGGTCTCGGAGCACACGCTACAGGGTGGCATTTTCACGGTTTCGGAGGATTTGAAAAAAAGGTGAAAATCACTGAAATGCGACAGGCTATAGTCCATGGTCTCGGAGCACACGCTACAGGGTGGCATTTTTCACGGTTTCGGAGGATTTGAAAAAAAGGTGAAAATCACTGAAAAGCGACAGGCTATAGTCCATGGTCTCGGAGCACATGCTACAGGGTGGCATTTTTCACGGTTTCGGAGGATTTGAAAAAAAGGTGAAAATCACTGAAAAGCGACAGGCTATAGTCCATGGTCTCGGAGCACATGCTACAGGGTGGCATTTTTCACGGTTTCGGAGGATTTGAGAAAAAAGGTGAAAATCACTGAAAAGCGACAGGCTATAGTCCATGGTCTCGGAGCACACGCTACAGGGTGGCATTTTTCACGGTTTCGGAGGATTTGAAAAAAAGGTGAAAATCACTGAAAAGCGACAGGCTATAGTCCATGGTCTCGGAGCACACGCTACAGGGTGGCATTTTTCGCGGTTTCGGAGGATTTGAAAAAAAGGTGAAAATCACTGAAAAGCGACAGGCTATAGTCCATGGTCTCGGAGTACACGCTACAGGGTGCCATTTTTCACGGTTTCGGAGGATTTTAAAAAAAGGTGAAAATCACTGAAAAGCGACAGGCTATAGTCCATGGTCTCGGAGCACATGCTACAGGGTGGCATTTTTCACGGTTTTGGAGGATTTGAAAAAAAGGTGAAAATCACTGAAAAGCGACAGCCTATAGTCCATGGTCTCGGAGCACATGCTACAGGGTGGCATTTTTCACGGTTTCGGAGGATTTAAAAAAAAGGTGAAAATCACTGAAAAGCGACAGGCTATAGTCCATGGTCTCGGAGCACACGCTACAGGGTGGCATTTTCACGGTTTCGGAGGATTTGAAAAAAAGGTGAAAATCACTGAAATGCGACAGGCTATAGTCCATGGTCTCGGAGCACACGCTACAGGGTGGCATTTTTCACGGTTTCGGAGGATTTGAAAAAAAGGTGAAAATCACTGAAAAGCGACAGGCTATAGTCCATGGTCTCGGAGCACATGCTACAGGGTGGCATTTTTCACGGTTTCGGAGGATTTGAAAAAAAGGTGAAAATCACTGAAAAGCGACAGGCTATAGTCCATGGTCTCGGAGCACATGCTACAGGGTGGCATTTTTCACGGTTTTGGAGGATTTGAGAAAAAAGGTGAAAATCACTGAAAAGCGACAGGCTATAGTCCATGGTCTCGGAGCACACGCTACAGGGTGGCATTTTTCACGGTTTCGGAGGATTTGAAAAAAAGGTGAAAATCACTGAAAAGCGACAGGCTATAGTCCATGGTCTCGGAGCACATGCTACAGGGTGGCATTTTTAACGGTTTCGGAGGATTTGAAAAAAAAAGGTGAAAATCACTGAAAAGCGACAGGCTATAGTCCATGGTCTCGGAGCACATGCTACAGGGTGGCATTTTTCACGGTTTCGGAGGATTTGAGAAAAAAGGTGAAAATCACTGAAAAGCGACATGCTATAGTCCATGGTCTCGGAGCACATGCTACAGGGTGGCATTTTTCACGGTTTCGGAGGATTTGAAAAAAAGGTGAAAATCACTGAAAAGCGACAGGCTATAGTCCATGGTCTCGGAGCACATGCTACAGGTTGGCATTTTTCACGGTTTCGGAGGATTTGAAAAAAAGGTGAAAATCACTGAAAAGCGACAGGCTATAGTCCATGGTCTCGGAGCACACGCTACAGGGTGGCATTTTTCGCGGTTTCGGAGGATTTGAAAAAAAAGGTGAAAATCACTGAAAAGCGACAGGCTATAGTCCATGGTCTCGGAGCACATGCTACAGGGTGGCATTTTTACAAACAGTAGAGAACCTGGGGGTTACCATCTATGAAAAGGCAACACAATGAGCAGAAATTTAAAATAAACCATGTAAATACAACAAATTGAGCAGAGCACTGCAGGGACTTGAACCCCGTTCTGGTAAACCAGGAGTACCACACCAGTGCCTTAGTTTATTTTGTTGTAATTTACAGGTCAATTATTTTCATCTTTTCTCAAATCCTGCAAAATCATGAAAAACGGCATGCGGTCCGAAACCATGGACTACAGTAGCCTATGCCCAGGGTTGGGAAGTAACGGATTACATGTAACGCCGTTACGTAATCAGAGTACAACAAAAACGGTAACTGTAACGTTTTAGGGTACATTTTAAAATGTTTAATCTGGATTACAGTAACGGCCGTAGTAACGGGGGTTACAGGCTTGATTACAATCTCCCCTTCCCCTCATCAATTTTAGGGCTACAAATAAGTTAAAACACCAAACAATAAAATAATCAAGTCTTAATACTAGTACGCATGCATGGCACATGATGCGCTGTGTGTGTGTTGCTGCTGCTGCTCACTGCGCAGTGAACACAGGCTCGCGCGGCTCGGCTCCAACACGGTCACAGGCAGTGGTTTCCCCCGCCATCAGACTCCCCAGTCCCGACATATTATATTATATTTCATTAGTGCTGTGATCTGTAACCAGCGGACAATGATCTGTAGGCTACTGTACCCGGGGACAGAGGGGGGACAGTGAGAGGAGGCGCCGCGTCGGGGTGGACTGACTGGAGCGCTCTGGGTTAGGCTTCGTACACACATATCAGACGAACATGCTCTGTGCTGTCCGTGGTTCATGGCCGCCTCAATGCTTTTCCAATGGAAGTCACGTGGTTTGACCAAACACTTGTGTGATGGGGGGCAATCAAACACACGTGTTTGGTCAAACCACGTGACTTCCATTGGGGCGGCCATGAAACACAGGCAGAGCACAGCACAGTTGTTCTTTGTGTGTACGAAGCCTTAGATTTTGACAGGGAGTGGAAAAATGATATAAAAGACACCGTTCAAATGACACTTTACCACTGTAGTAGTAGGCTCGCTAAAAACCATAACTCCATGGACATAATAACATGCAGCCCTCAACAGTTTCACAGTGTGGTGGTGGTATATGTTCAAACGGGATACAAATCCAAAGAGTTTCAGTTGAATCAGTTGTAATTAAATCTGCGATTAATTTCAGCTGTGACCAATAGATCGAGATGCCTTGCAATGCGCTGGGTTGCGCATTGCAAAGTGAAACAGTCTGAAACTCATCAGCTCCGTAACGTTGCGCTAGAAAGCTGTGTGTGTGTGTGTGTGTGTGTGTGTGTGTGTGTGTGTGTGTGTGTGTGTGTGTGTGTGTGCGTCTGCGCGCACCTGTCTGTCTGCCTGCCTGCCTGTCTGTGTCTGTGAGCACCTGTCTGTCTGCCTGCCTGCCTGTCTGTGTCTGTGACAACTTAGTGTTAAAGTGCTAGTGTTTTCCTTCTTTTGTTTTAATCAATATCATTTTGTAGTCTACAGTGCCCTACAGCATGACTTTGGCTAGGGCCTATATTCTTTATATTTGTATATATTATGATTTGGAATGAATTAGCCTTTTGTGTGAACACGTGGCTTAATTGCCTAGCCAAATAGGACTGTATTTTAACATTAATCATAATAAGGTTGGAACTTGAGAGCCAAATATTTTCTGAAGAGGTTCTGCTTGTTGTAAAAAGGTTGAGAACCACTGATTTAACCATATTTCTGTTGTCCTTTTCTTAATTTCATAAGCTCAACATTCTTGTCTGGTTATCAATGGTAAAACGTGTTTTATCTAATTAAATAGAGTTTTGCTTAAAAGTAATCCAAAAGTAACTGAAAGTAACCCCCTACTTTTTAAATTGTGGTACTCGGATTACGTTACTGACAGACAGGGGGAGTTAGCTGTTAATATAGCAGGAGGAGAGACTACCCATGAGGTCTCCTGTAGACCGACAGACAGGGGGAGTTAGCTGTTAATATAGCAGGAGGGGAGACTACCCATGTGGTCTCCTGTAGACAGACAGGGTTGGGGAGTTAGCTGTTAATATAGCAGGAGGGGAGACTACCCATGTGGTCTCCTGTAGACAGACAGGGGGAGTTAGCTGTTAATATAGCAGGAGGAGAGACTACCCATGAGGTCTCCTGTAGACAGACAGGGCTGGGGAGTTAGCTGTTAATATAGCAGGAGGGGAGACTACCCATGTGGTCTCCTGTAGACAGACAGGGCTGGGGAGTTAGCTGTTAATATAGCAGGAGGGGAGACTACCCATGTGGTCTCCTGTAGACAGACTGGGGAGTTAGCTGTTAATATAGCAGGAGGAGAGACTACCCATGTTGTCTCCTGTAGACAGACAGGGGGAGTTAGCTGTTAATATAGCAGGAGGAGAGACTACCCATGTGGTCTCCTGTAGACAGACAGGGCTGGGGAGTTAGCTGTTAATATAGCAGGAGGAGAGACTACCCATGTGGTCTCCTGTAGACAGACAGGGCTGGGGAGTTAGCTGTTAATATAGCAGGAGGGGAGACTACCCATGTGGTCTCCTGTAGATAGACAGGGCTGGGGAGTTAGCTGTTAATATAGCAGGAGGAGAGACTACCCATGTGGTCTCCTGTAGACAGACAGGGCTGGGGAGTTAGCTGTTAATATAGCAGGAGGGGAGACTACCCATGGGGTCTCCTGTAGACAGACAGGGGGAGTTAGCTGTTAATATAGCAGGAGGAGAGACTACCCATGTTGTCTCCTGTAGACAGACAGGGGGAGTTAGCTGTTAATATAGCAGGAGGGGAGACTACCCATGTTGTCTCCTGTAGACAGACAGGGCTGGGGAGTTAGCTGTTAATATAGCAGGAGGGGAGACTACCCATGTGGTCTCCTGTAGACAGACAGGGGGAGTTAGCTGTTAATATAGCAGGAGGAGAGACTACCCATGTGGTCTCCTGTAGACAGACAGGGCTGGGGAGTTAGCTGTTAATATAGCAGGAGGAGAGACTACCCATGTGGTCTCCTGTAGACAGACAGGGGGAGTTAGCTGTTAATATAGCAGGAGGAGAGACTACCCATGTGGTCTCCTGTAGACAGACAGGGGGAGTTAGCTGTTAATATAGCAGGAGGAGAGACTACCCATGTTGTCTCCTGTAGACAGACAGGGCTGGGGAGTTAGCTGTTAATATAGCAGGAGGGGAGACTACCCATGTGGTCTCCTGTAGACAGACAGGGGGAGTTAGCTGTTAATATAGCAGGAGGAGAGACTACCCATGTGGTCTCCTGTAGACAGACAGGGCTGGGGAGTTAGCTGTTAATATAGCAGGAGGAGAGACTACCCATGTGGTCTCCTGTAGACAGACAGGGGGAGTTAGCTGTTAATATAGCAGGAGGAGAGACTACCCATGTGGTCTCCTGTAGACAGACAGGGGGAGTTAGCTGTTAATATAGCAGGAGGAGAGACTACCCATGTGGTCTCCTGTAGACAGACAGGGGGAGTTAGCTGTGTGATCGTCCACCTCGCTCTGCCGACAGCTGACCAAGAGACTAACTTGAATATCGTCAGGTCAGCCAAGCATTCCCCAGGGAGTTGGACAGCGTCACAGCTCAGACCAGGGGGGGGGGGGGGGGGTTACGCCGAGTTAAGTACACAACCAAACGCTGTTGCATATTGTGTACATATAGTATAGGCTTGTGTTTTATAGAGAATGGTGAAGGGACTTGTGTTTAAGTGCTTTGCATATATATGAATTGTCTTGTCGTAGTTTAACACCGTTTTGCCCCATTCTAGTTGTTCTATAAACCACTGAGTATTTACTTTAAAGATTGCCCCATATATATATATATATATATATATATATATATATATATATATATAAAACCCTTGTCTGTGGTCCTTCCAGGTTCTGACATAACTACAGTTTGTAGTAAATCCACAAATATTACAGTATGTCATTTTTGTGTCACTTTTGCCCCCTCAAATCATGAACGGCATACACGAGTTATGCCTGTTAAAGTGCTAGTTATTGCTGCTTGTAGCTATATTTTTTGTACAAAACACGAGGGACCCTTTAGGGCTTGGTCCCTAAATAGACTTGTAAACCTAACTGTAAGAGAGTACAAACACAGTAAAGAACCTGGGGGTTATCATCTATGAAAAGGAAACACAATGAGCAGAAAATGAACCATGTTGTAAATACAAATTGAGGGCACCGCAGGGAGTTGAACCCCGTTCTGGTAAACCAGGAGTACCACACCAGTGCCTTAGTTTGTTTTGTAATTTACAGGTCCAAAAGCAATCACATTCATTACAACAGTAATCATTTCACAATTTACATTGTAGAAAAGAAAATACAGAAGCAAAAGCTAACATTTCAAATTTGCTAAATATTTTTTTAAACTTACTTGCCGACCTCCCACGGCAAGATCATTTGATGATTTATTTAAAAAGAAAGTCCTTAATAGCCTACTTAGAAATTCAAATCATAACAGACTATGAATGATAGCCATGATTATGTCTTTACTCACTCCACAAATACATTAAGGAAAACTCCTGACAAACTAAGAAAATATATTCTCTCACGCTCATAAAGTGCTGTAAAGTGCAAGAAGTGAAAAGTGCAGCAGAAAACGTTTGGGTCATCGGCCCATCGTCAATGCCTCGCCTACTGACCGGCATGAATGATGAAGTTTTAGCTGCAAATGGCAGCATAAAGACATCACATCAATACACACCACATAATGTGATCTGACGCAATGAAACTTCACTCGCACATTATAAAAGACATACATCACATCAATCCACATCACATACCTAACCTAACCCTAACCTCATTATGTGATATGGGGATGACGAGATGAAGCCTTACTCACAAATGTGAAATGAGACGAGACATAAACACACATCACATACCGGGCCTGTGTTCATATGTGATGTGGGCTTACATAATGAAGCTTTACTCACAAATTAGATCTGATAATATAGCAGCAACAATAGTCTTATGACCTAGTCCTAGATGTTTGCTGCTGCACTTTAAACACTTGGAGCACTTTATGAACATGAACAAAATAGATAGTCTCTGCCCAAGCTTTCATGTCACAGATGGTGTTTTCCAAAGAATTTTACATTTAAAAGATAATATATGAGGTGCAAATTATGCAATGGCAGCAGCATTCTTCTTTGCTTCATGTTCTTTGCGCCCCAGTATTTGTCAGCAATACAATGAAAATTAGTACACAACATACAACACTATGGATGACATCAGAACACGACATACAACAGCAATAAACAAAATTTGTATGGCGTGAACGATGCGCCTACATCACTTCCTGTTCTGAACGCAACAGTGTGTACCACACCTAAATAAAATGAGGCCGACCGACGTGAATGACTCGCTATCTGCAATTGCTGTGAAATAATCACATAAAAAAAAAAAAAAAAATCACATAAATGCACATCACATACCGGGCCTGTCTTCATATGTGATGTGAACTGACGTGATGACGCTTTACCGGCAAATAACGCAACGCAAATGACGTGAAACGATACAGCTCCAATCAAATGAGAAACTGTACGCGAGACACGACCCGAATCACGCACCACATGCACTAGTGAAGAACCAGTGCGATAGATAAGAAAGAAGAAATTACCATTGTCACCATTATTTTACTGTATTAATAACAGTCACTGACAGGGCTGTGTCACCATTATTTTACTGTATTAATAACAGTCACTGACAGGGCTGTGTCACCATTATTTTACTGTATTAATAACAGTCACTGACAGGGCTGTGTCACCATTATTTTACTGTATTAATAACAGTCACTGACAGGGCTGTGTCACCATTATTTTACTGTATTAATAACAGTCACTGACAGGGCTGTGTCACCATTATTTTACTGTATTAATAACAGTCACTGACAGGGCTGTGTCACCATTATTTTACTGTATTAATAACAGTCACTGACAGGGCTGTGTCACCATTATTTTACTGTATTAATAACAGTCACTGACAGGGCTGTGTCACCATTATTTTACTGTATTAATAACAGTCACTGACAGGGCTGTGTCACCATTATTTTACTGTATTAATAACAGTCACTGACAGGGCTGTGTCACCATTATTTTACTGTATTAATAACAGTCACTGACAGGGCTGTGTCACCATTATTTTACTGTATTAATAACAGTCACTGACAGGGCTGTGTCACCATTATTTTACTGTATTAATAACAGTCACTGACAGGGCTGTGTCACCATTATTTTACTGTATTAACAGTCACTGACAGGGCTGTGTCACCATTATATTACTGTATTAATAACAGTCACTGACAGGGCTGTGTCACCATTATTTTACTGTATTAATAACAGTCACTGACAGGGCTGTGTCACCATTATTTTACTGTATTAATAACAGTCACTGACAGGGCTGTGTCACCATTATATTACTGTATTAATAACAGTCACTGACAGGGCTGTGTCACCATTATTTTACTGTATTAATAACAGTCACTGACAGGGCTGTGTCACCATTATTTTACTGTATTAATAACAGTCACTGACAGGGCTGTGTCACCATTATTTTACTGTATTAATAACAGTCACTGACAGGGCTGTGTCACCATTATTTTACTGTATTAATAACAGTCACTGACAGGGCTGTGTCACCATTATTTTAGTGTATTAATAACAGTCACTGACAGGGCTGTGTCACCATTATATTACTGTATTAATAACAGTCACTGACAGGGCTGTGTCACCATTATTTTAGTGTATTAATAACAGTCACTGACAGGGCTGTGTCACCATTATATTACTGTATTAATAACAGTCACTGACAGGGCTGTGTCACCATTATTTTAGTGTATTAATAACAGTCACTGACAGGGCTGTGTCACCATTATATTACTGTATTAATAACAGTCACTGACAGGGCTGTGTCACCATTATTTTACTGTATTAATAACAGTCACTGACAGGGCTGTGTCACCATTATTTTACTGTATTAATAACAGTCACTGACAGGGCTGTGTCACCATTATTACTGTATTAATAACAGTCACTGACAGGGCTGTGTCACCATTATTTTACTTTTGCAACCAGAGCTTATTTTAATGACGTTTAGATCACAAGAAACACTTTCCTGGGGGTTTTATGTGTGCAATACGTTTAACTTTGTCATGACGCCATGTTCATGACCAAAAACCTGTCATGAAAAGGTGGTCTCACTTCCTTCCTGGACTACAAATTCACACCTCCATGCACTGAGAGTGTACAAATGGACCTGTGGTTCCACTTGGATACTCCGAATTACACGCCTTTAAAAGGCAAGGTATTCTCAAACATTTCATGAATGGAAATAGAAGATCTACCCGCTCAAGTTTTTAGCTTGTACATCGGCCATTTCCACTCAGCTAATTTGACAATATTCAGACCGTGGCCATCTTGCCAGCAAGGTGCTGAGTAGATGCAACTTCCCATTGAGAGCCCATTCATCCAAACAGAAAAGTCCTATCCAATTGTATTAAACAACATCAAACTCACCAACATTGCAGCTGTACACAAAGCTTGAATTATACTCTATCTGCAAAGTGTGTTTCATAAAAAAAAAAAATCCACCATAGACATGTTATGAGCTACTTCCTGTCAAGAAATACCTTGCAGATGATTATTTTCTAAGTGTCAGAGTTTGGAAGCACTCGTTATCAGTAAAGCAACCTTCTGCTGCCCCCTGCATGATGTGCACAGTCAAACAGGTGGTACGCCTGGGCTGTTGAGTGATATTCAACGAGCGCTTCCAAACTCCAACACTTAAAAAAAAAAAATCACAATCACATACAAGGAATTTCTTGACAGGAAGTAGATCATAACATGTCTACGGTGGATTTTTACGAAATAAACACTTTGCAGATAGAGGATAATTCAAGCTTTTCGTACAGCTGCAATGTTGGTGAGTTTGATGTTTAATACAATTAGAGGACTTTTCTGTTTGGATGAATGAGCTGTCTATGGGAAGTTGCACCTAGTTAGCATCTTGCTGGCAAGATGGCTGCGGTCTGAATGAGGTAAATTGGGCCACTTGTGACTTCACCCCTTTTGCAACCAGATCTTATTTTAATGTTTGGGAGACAAGAAATACTTTCCTGGGTAATATGTCTTTAGATATTTTAGTATTTAAAAGTGTCCATGATGTCATAGACACTGGACTCATTTACTTCCCGACTAAATCAAGGACTAATAAATGACAGGAGGCGAAGACCATACGGTGGACTCCATGAAAGGAAAGAAACATGCACAGTGGGCTATAGGCAGCCAACACTTCCACGTTCAGCTTCCTTGGTCTCAATTGTGCATGTTTCTTTCCTTCCAGGGAACAACATGGAGTCCACTGTACAGTCTTCGCTTCCTAACCATATTTAATTAAAATTGGACTACATGTTGTCTCAGTAAGACAACCCCCCCCCCCCACACACACACACACATCCATAAGGAGCAGTGCACCAACGGCAAAGCATTATGGGAATTGTAGTCCGGGAAGGAAGTGAGCCCAGTGTCCATGACATCATGGACACTGGGCTCACTTCACTGGGAAAGTGTTTGTCGCCCAAGAATCATTAAAAAAATATATCTGGTTGCAAAAGGTTGTGAAGTGCCCCTTAAATTATTTTTGGAAAAGTATAAATACAATTAATGCATATAATTAGTCATATCTGCCTCGTGCAACTTTTTTTTAATGAAGCCTAAAAGCCATGCATTTATTCATATGTTCAACATCAAACACAATTCAAATTGTTAATCGCAATAATTTGTATGACAATGAATGGTCAACTTAACATGTTGTAATGGTGACACAGCCCTGGTCTCTACTACAGCCACATGTAATCCAGGTACGTACCGTGGGGGGCCTTCCGTCGCTCGGTTGAAGATAGCCGGTATTAATAGAGCCGCGTAGGTTGTACGCCTCGTAATCTCAGGAAGAGCGTTCGTTGACACCGTTATACGTTTCAGCTCAGCCGAGTAGACACTCTATTAGCAATACCAGCCATCTCCTGATGACTGCATCCAAGGTCACCGCATGACACCAAGGTCACATGATTAACCTGCAAGACAGACATAAAAACCAACATTACTCCCTTTATCCAGATTTTATACAGTGTAGAATTCATATATTAAAAGAGATATTTCACTTTCAAAAACACTTTGTCATTGTATTGTCTACTCAGGCTTATGTGAACACCGCAGACAGTTTTTAAGTTGCTTGATTCAGTATTTGATATTCATTTTTAGCCGCCCCTTCATATAGATAGATCTTTATTGTCATTGTAACAGGTACAACAAAATTATGATGTGCTGGGAGTGCACTGGGCCACTGAGACTGTGCGCGCACGCGCGCGCGCGCGCGCGCGCCCCACCACTGATTTCTCCACGAAAAAAGTAAAAGGATGTGGGGGGGGCATTGACAGAGAGGGAGGGGGGGAGGGGGCATGAGAAAAATAATGCGACCGTCCCGTCAAGAAGCAAGCAAGAAGCTGCCTCTTACAAACAAACCAAACAAACCAGTTACAAACCATTGTAACTTCAAACTCCATTTTAGATTCATTGAAAACACCCAACCTTTTTTCTGGTGACCGATATTGTCCTTCTAATACATGAGGGGGCGTGGTTTCTCATTTATTTTGAATAATTATTTTTGATGCTTTAGTCTCTTCCAGCCTCCTCCTGGAGGTAATTTTCCAAAATAATTATTAAAAAAAGATAATTATAACAGTAATAATGACACCATCAGTCACCAGAGAAAAGGTTGGGTGTTTGATGAATCTATCATGGTTAAAATGGATTTTAAAGTTAGTATAGGAAGGGGGTGGGGCATGTACAATTAATATCAAATAGCCAATTACTGAAACAAGTAACTTAAACTGTCTGGGGTGTTCACATAAGCGTGAGTAGATGATAAAATGACAAGGTTTTTTTAAAGTGAAATATCCCTTTATGTTAAAAAGGGGGAAAGACATTTTTATATATATATATATATATATATATATATATATATATATATATATATATATATACTAAAAGTAAAAAGGTATTGGCATCAAAATGACAGTGTGCAGAATGTCCCATTTCAAATGTTTAACAAAAACAAAACAATTTGAAAATAGCAGATCTACAAGCTCACAATGTGTCACATCACAATGTATTGTGTGCGATTGTGTGCTTGTAGATCAGCCATTTTCAAATGGCCAAAATATGGCTGTAGTGGTAAATGAACAAAGCAGGCTAGTATGTTTTGTAATAAACCAACTACACAAAGTAACTAGTTAAAAGTTTCCACATAATTGTAGTGGGGTTGTTTTTGAAAATGGAAACTACATAACTAGACTAAAAATGTTAGGGACTAGTGGACAAGAGATCCAGTATACGTCATTTTACACTTGGTTGAATGCTGAAAATAGCAGATGAGCTTGTAGATTGGCCATTTTCAGCAAGTGTAAAATCAGTCATTACGACGGCATCAAGGCCCACCAAAATACATTTTAGTCGACTAAATCAGCTGTAGATTTAGTCGACTAAAACTAGAGTAACACTAAAACATTCCAGGTGACTAAAACTAAATGAAAACTATTGAAGAGACTACCTAGGACTAAAACTAATAAACATTTGCTGCCAAAACAACACTGTTGTAGTAGAGTATATTTTCCACACAGTGATTCAGTAAATGTAATAATTTTCTTTCCACCACTGTTTGGAACGATGGTTTCCTTCTCTAAAAGGGCAAACATTCCATACATTGTTGTTGTCCATTTTCTGCCACAACAATCAATCAACAGTCCTATAAAAACACTAAAGTGTAAACAATAGCAGTGTTAGTGGTGGATAAAACTGTATAAAAACACTAACAATAGCAGTGTTAACAAACAACAACAAACAGACAGCCAGACATACCTTCCAGCAGCTCAGCCCCAAACATGCTCTGCGCGTATTTCCGTGTTCCTATTTAAATCTAAAGCCCCGCCCACTGGATCCGTACGTGAATTATCTACGTCACATGAAAGTCCGTCCGTCATTGGTGGCCAATGGTCAGTCAGAGTGATTGGATCACGGACACCCGCTGCATCTGCAGGGTAGAGTTACACGCATGCGCATGCACATGCATGCGCGCACGCGCGCGCGCACACACGCACACACACACGCGCACACACGCACCCCACTGGTGGAACTTGGCTTGCCTGCACTCAAAATATATCATCACTGCTATTATTTTAATGTTTTATGTCTAGCTTTTCTTGTTTTCTCCATTGCTCTGTAAAGCACTTTGAGCTGCATAGATAGATAGATAGATAGATAGATAGATAGATAGATAGATAGATAGTGCAACATAATGTTCAGATGGGGGTCCCTGGTACAACATAATGTTCAGATGGGGGTCCCTGGTACAACATAATGTTCAGATGGGGGTCCCTGGTACAACATAATGTTCAGATGGGGGTCCCTGGTACAACACATGTTCAGATGGGGGTACAACTACTACAACATATAGATGGGGGTCCCTGGTACAACATATGTTCAGATGGGGGTCCCTGGTACAACACATGTTCAGATGGGGGTCCCCATGGGGGTGACGGAAAAGCGTGATGGAAAAGCGTGACGAAAAAGCATGATGAAAAAGCGTGACGGAAAAGCGTGACGGCCTGTGAAAACATCGATTCAATTCAATAGACATTTCTTTAACAGACTCGTGAATCCTCGTGACGGGAGGATAGATTCAGAAACGAGGTAATATCGATTTATTTATTTATTAACAGTTTGCAGAATTACGGTACATTTCAAGTACAACTCAATACAAAAACTGTTAACTGTGAGTGGACGACACCATAAAGCATTACACTTGCTTACAATAGGGCCCACCATGTTCAATTCATCAAAACATTTAGAGACGTACGAATATAAACTTCTATAATAGCCAAAAACAGGAAATCATCATAGAGGTATAAAAAACATATACAGTGAGGGGGAAAGGGGGTGGGTGGGGGATTCAGATTTTACGGTTGGCCAGTTTAGAATTGCAGCCGTCCGTAGGTGCCCTCTGAGAGCAGTTTTTAAGGAGTCAAGTGATTTGCATGTCTTAATGACTGTTGTGTTGGTAGGGCGTTCCACATTTGTGGCATATGAGCGAAATTAATTTAGTCCCTCGTTTGTGCCGAATCTGGGTTGAACATGGTTTGTTGAACTCCCTCTGGTGTTGTGGGTTGTGTGTGGGTGTGGACTTCGTTGACCTCGCACATGACATGTGCCTCTCAAACCCCTTCAAATTAGTGCAAAATGAATGCAGGGGAAACTGAATTCCACACCCTTGATATGGGTTACACCCAGGGCAGGAATTTCACGGCGGCCACGGCGGCCATGGCCGTCGTTGCCCCTCTCTTTGGCCGTGTGCCCCTCGAAAAAGTATATGCCCATACGGCCACAGTGGCCGTGGTGCCCCGACCGGCGCCCACAGAAGTTCATTTTACCGTTTTTCCTCTGCGCAATTTTCCAGTAATTACGGTAACCAATGTTCCCCGCAGAACAAATCTGTGTTGTAGTTGTGTTGCCATTTGCAAAGTGGTTTATTCTTTTGCGGTACTTTGCCTTAATAACTACCCCCGCTGCCGCTGGTCGTCATGACGCGCGTGCACACACACACACACACACACACACACACACACACACACACACCCGCACGCCTCCTCCTCCGCGCCACACATACACGCACTGACAGAGTAAACAGAGAGCATTTAGCCCACACGCTGCCTACTAGTGTAGCTAATCTAGCTATCCGGTCAAACTGCAACTATCACTCAAAACAAAATAATGTTTTCTACAGTTGCGACATTGTGGCGGTCCTACGTCACATTCATTAACGTTGGTCGCTGGTCGGACATGGTCCAGCTGATTTATTTTTGTCTAATGCGAAACAGCGTGGCTGTCCATACAAGGAGGAGGAGAGATGATCTACTCCATTCTACCGTATCTATCTAGCCCACCAAAACAAACGTAAATGTACTTTTGCGTCGCATTATGGATGGCGACAGAAAAATACCATGGATACAATTGTTCCCCTGTGCACAGCACACACTGTCTCCAGGTAAGAACAAAAAACTGATCTGAAGCTGCACTTTCACTTTGTGTTGACAGTTGACTTATCTCCAGAGTCCTCAGTCCTGCAGCGGTGCAGCCCCACAATGGAGAAATGATCTTATCTGTCACTAACCTCTCTACAATGCCATGTTATTCAATATATTAGTTTAGCACAAAATATAGGCTTTTCTAAACCAAGCCCTTATTCAAAAGTTATGTAGGCTGTCATTGTATTTTCTGTGAATTAACTCACAGTTTAACCCAATGATCCTCAGCCATTTCAATTTCAAGGACCCCCAAATTAAATGTATATGAATTAGCCTAGGGTGACAGCCTGACAGGGTCCTAGGCCATTTCATTATGATTTTCATCTCTGGACTGGGACCCCAAAACATGTTTACAATATTTTACAACAGTAGCTACTTATATTTTGTTATTTAAAGCTGTGATTATTTATTTAAGAAGCACTGTTCTGAACCAATGTTCGCCTTGAAAAAAATCATTCTTAACCTTTAAGCTAAAATAATTATGACCGGGGACTTAACATCATTTTTTAATTGATGGCCTTCATGCCCTGGCACTTGGCCTTGTGCCCTCAAAAAGTTGACCACACTAAAGGCCAAGTGGCCTTGCCCCTAAAAGGATGAAATTCCAGGCCTGGTTACACCAGTGGCAGCTCATTCACCACCGTGTCCCAGAGTCCTGGCTGCAGACGTATATACACAGCCGCTCCCTGCTATAATATTCATCAGCACGGCGAGTGGCCATTTAAACCACCGGGAGAAGTGAATTGCTCTGCCATTCCAGTAATCAGATCTAAATTGAAAATGTCCCCAGCTGCTTGCCAATTCCTGCCAGAATCTCGGGAGACCTGCATGGTAGAGGCAAGGTGGGAAACAATGTTATTGGGGGATGAATGTGACTGGAATTTCAAGACCCATATGTATCATGCACAGATAGACCAGTACCAGGAAATGGTACTATAGGGTAATCTATATTGTTTTGGGTGGGAAAGTAGACTATTGATTGTCATGAGTGTGAGTGACCACCCGGGAGTGACAAATGATGCATGAGTTTCCATCAACTAGCATACATTCCATTTCCATTACAAGGCCTGAAATAGGAAGGTCTTCTCAGCACATACAGAACACCTTTATGTAGGCTTAATTGTAATGAGTAAGGGTTCTATTTTCTTGAGGGGCACTAACCCCTACTATATCCAGCTTTGAGTGTTTGTGTAAACAAACATTGTGTAAACACAAACATTGAAAGCTATGTATGTCCAGCTTTGAGGGTTTGTGCAAACACAAACATTGAAGACAAAAGTGAGGACGCAAATTGTGATTGGCCGGAATGAGATGATGTATGATGATAAGAGCGCCCCTCACTTCACACGAGTGCCTTTTGTAAACGCTAATTTCTGCATGGCAGTTACCCTATTGGCCTGAATATAAGACCAATGGAAATTAAATGAAAATGTGCCACCAAAACAACACTGACAGCTAGCTAGCTACTAGCCCTGGTCCAGTGCTTATAGCCGCAGCTTTCCTTGTCCTCGTCAGACCCGGCGTGCATGGCTTGAGTCCTGTGGTAAGTGATGGGAGCTGATGTTAGGTGTGTTGACAGAGAACAAGATCAAATGGTGAAAGATGAAGAAAGAACAATGCTGTGTGGAGGGAGAGGAGATAAGAAAACAGTCATGAAGGAAGTAAGCAGGAGTAAAAGGAGATGATATAAGGCGAAGAGAGAGAGGTGATGAGAGGTGGTGTGGGCTAAGAAGTGGTGAGGGCTAAGATATAGTATATGAGATGTACAGTAAGTATATGAGAGGTAAGGGAAAGGGATATGGTGAGGGAGGGAGGAAAAGATTTGTACCAATTGGCTAGACAGTAGACAGTAGTGTAACAGGTTAGGGTGAGTATAGAGATGGAAATGTTCTAGCAAGCGAAGCCAGTGTATTGAGAATACGGAACATCTGTGTCAGGAGTTATTTGTGACAGAAGGGTACCAGTGAAAAGATGTATAAGATCCTTGTTTCTTACAGGGGTGGATATGGCGTTGGGATTGTTTGTTCTTCCTCAATAGGTTCCAGAGCTTTGTCCTGACATGAGAGCAGCAATTTAACACACACTCTTAATCCAGAGTGATTTACAGTAACTCCACAGCAGGAGATAAACCTGCAAAACAGAATAAAAACTATTAGATTTATTTTTGTTCCTCTTTTAAAACAATAAATTCTCTTTTGTCGTCATGTTTTTTTTTAAAGGTATGGTGAGTGTTATTCTTCAGTTGAAAGAAAAGGCTTTTTGTTTATAGGCTTTATATATATAAATATATAAATATATATATATATATAAACAGATAGCTTCTCACATGCACATCCAGGTGGGGGAGGTGCTGGTAGGCAAGGTATAGATGCAGGCCAAAGAGAACTTCCCCAGGGAAAAGGAAGGGAACGCACACTCCAGAGACTCAGGACAAGATTTAGTTATGCTTCATTTCTTTATTGCACGACGCGTTTCGCCGTTTGGCTTCGTCAGGTGCTTGCATACATGCACAGGTGTGAATTTCACAGTCATTTATAGTGACAACCCATCATCCCATGATCAGATAACTCCGCCCCTATACCTATATATGGCTACACAGGTCATAGTTATATAAATGTATCAAAGTGGGCAGGTTAAGAATGCAATATATATCAAAAATAACAAACAGACAGAAAATACAATACAATGTTTAACAAGAAACCCAGTGTGGTGTAAACATGAGGTGCTTACATCCACACAAAATGTATATATATATATATATATATATACACACACACATATTCAACATGACACCTTAATCTGTTTGTTCAATACTATTTTATAAAAAGGAGCTTAAATCTAGGCTTTCATTAAGGCCATGTGGCTCCATTGAGTTCAATGTGAAAATCCAATAACTCTCTCGTTGTAACATGAGCTTTTTCATGTCCCCACCTCTGGGTGGTAGTGTAATCTTTTCAATGCCCATGAACTTGAGGGTGGCTGCAGAGCCGTGGCCCCTCTCTTTGTAATGCCTAGCTATGGCATAATCCATATTACCATGTCTAATGGCTGCCTTGTGTTCGGCTATACGTATCTTTAGGTTGCGTTTGGTCTGTCCAACATAAATCATCCCACAGGGACATTTCAACATATAGATCACATGGGTAGTGTTACAGTTGATGAAATGTTTGATTTTATACTCCTGTCCTGTGTGAGGATGATAGAATACTTTGGTGGTTGAAGTGTTAGAGCAGTGAGTGCATCTGCCACACGGGTGATTACCATACAACTCATCTCTCAGCCAATTAGAACTGGTACCAGGTGATTTATACATTGAGGTGACCACCGAATCTCTGATGTTTCTGCCCCTGGTGAAGCAAAACCTAGGAGGTGATGACGCAATATTTTTTAGGTTAGGGTCATATTTAAGTATGTCCCAGTGTTTGGTAAGGATGTTCTTGATGGCTTGAGATGAGGTGTTATATTCTGATACAAAGGTGACTCTGTTACCCTCTACATCTTTTTGTACAGGCTCTAGGAGGGATTCTCTTTGTACATTTTGGACTTTGTTTCTGGCTCCGTGAATAACGGTCTCTTTGTAACCCCTACTTTTGAACCTGTCGTGCATCTCTGCTGCTTTTATTTCAAAGTCTGCAGGGTTGCTGCAGATGCGTTTAAGACGCAGAAACTGTCCCTGTGGGATATTATCAATAAGACGTTTAGGATGATGACTATTTGCATGTAACACACTATTTCTGTCTGTGGGTTTACGATAGATAGTAGTGTTGAGGACCCCATTTTCATTCACTGATATACGTAAGTCAAGAAAATCAATCTGTTCTTTACTGTACTCAATTGTGAATTTAAGGGTAGGATGTGTGTTGTTAATATACTGCCTGAATTCAAACAATTCACTTTCTGAACCCACAAACACCAGCAGAATGTCATCAATAAATCTCTTCCAAAAAACCACTTTGTCTAAGAGAGGGGAAACAGCCTTATTATGGATAAACTGGGATTCCCAGTAACCCATAAATAAATTGGCATAGTTGGGTGCAAACGTTGAACCCATGGCTGTTCCCTGAGTCTGGATATAGAACTTGTTATCAAACATAAAATAATTAGACTTTAGAATAAAGTTTGTCATGTTGAGTAGTAACTCTGAAGAAATCTCATCTCTAGGATTGAGATAGTGTGACATAGCCGCCAGGCCATCCTCATGTGGTATGTTTGTATATAAACTTTCAACGTCAAATGTTACCAAAAATGCCCCTTGTGGGATGGATAATGCAGTCAATGATTTAATCACATCCCTGGTGTCTGCAATATAAGCAGGTAGGGTTTTAACGATGTCTTTGATAAAGTAGTCAACAAATTGACTTAATGGTTCTGACAAGGAATTATTACCAGAAACAATGGGTCGGCCTGGCGGGTTGGTCAGAGTTTTGTGTATCTTGGGCAATAAATAAAAGACTGGTATGGTGGGGGATTCAACCTTTAGAAATTCATATTGCTTTTGTGTGATTTGTTTATCACGGAGCGCAACATCCAGAATCTTGTCTCTATCTTTCATTAGCTGTTCAGTGGGATTGTGCAGAAGTGGTTTGTAAAAGGCAATGTTCCCCAATTGCCGCATTGCTTCAATTACATAATCATTCGTGTTCTGTACCACGATAGAACCACCTTTGTCTGCAGGTTTAACAATAATTTTGTTGTTCACCTTTAACTCGTCAAGAGCTTTCTTTTCAGCTATAGACAGATTGTGGTGTTTATATACCTGGTTAGATTTACAAAGTTTCTGGATGTCTTGTTCCACCATTTTACTGAACGTAACCAAAGTAGGATTCTGAGTACTAGAAAGAGGGTAGAAGGAGGATGGCTTGTTTAATTTATTCAGTGGGTTAACAGGTGTAGACTGATTCGCATTTCTGAAATGATGCTTTAGATGTAGTAGTCTAAAGAACTTATAGCAGTCCACTTTCAGTTGAAATGCGTTAACCTTGTTAGTAGGAACAAACGAAAGGCCTTTACCTAATACTGAAACTTGGGGAGGGGTGAGATCACAGTCTGAGATATTAATTACCGCCCGTTGCTCTGGCTTCTGGTGACGACTGTGTATGGACTGTTTCTTTTTCCCCCGCCTCGTCCTCTTCCTCTCTTTCGTTGGCCGCGGTGCCGTTGGTCGCCGTGCCGTTGGTCGTGGGGTCGAGCGTCTAAAAAACGCTCGTCCTGGGAATAGGTAGAATCGCTGGATGGAGCCGGGTCGGAGTCATCGGCAGGGTGGTGGGACTCTTGGTTCCAGGTGCCGTGTGTGGGGTGCTGTCCCCGGCGTGGGCCCCCTCGGTGTCGCTGCTGCTGTTTTTGCTGCTTCTGCTGTTTCTCGAGCCACCCTGGTTGGTGCCAGCTGTAAACGATGCCCTTCTTGTAGTCCTCCGCGTTCCTTTCAAACTTGCTTCTTTTAGAGGCCCTCAGTTCGTTTTCGACCTTCACTAGGTCATCCTTAATCTTACGTTCCATGTGGGTGAAATCTTCAGGGCTGAGCTTTTCACATAGCTCCTCTTTGATCTTCAGAGTTTCAGTTTTAGCTCTCTCGGCTTCATTTGTGGCCTGTTTAATAGCGAGCAACATCAAGTCCATTGAGCATTTGTTCAAAACTTGTTCCCATTTTATTGTATTTTCTGTCTGTTTGTTATTTTTGATATATATTGCATTCTTAACCTGCCCACTTTGATACATTTATATAACTATGACCTGTGTAGCCATATATAGGTATAGGGGCGGAGTTATCTGATCATGGGATGATGGGTTGTCACTATAAATGACTGTGAAATTCACACCTGTGCATGTATGCAAGCACCTGACGAAGCCAAACGGCGAAACGCGTCGTGCAATAAAGAAATGAAGCATAACTAAATCTTGTCCTGAGTCTCTGGAGTGTGCGGTCCCTTCCTTTTCCCTGGGGAAGTTCTCTTTGGCCTGCATCTATACCTTGCCTACCAGCACCTCCCCCACCTGGATGTGCATGTGAGAAGCTATCTGTTTATATTGTTCCTGTGTGGTCATCGGCAAGAGACCACGTCTTTCTCATAGCACTCCTACCGACAATGATGTCTGAGCGTGAGCATCAACAAGCTCACGCCATCCAGCAGGCTCAGTGTTTGACTTTTAGCGACACTGAAGCACAGCAGATTTTGTCTCAACTATCCCTGTTTGACGGTGAACACAGACCTGACGGCTCTGCACCCGCGGTGAGTGATCAAAAAATCGCTTTGGAACGCTCCTACAACAAAGAGTGTCGACACAAATGGAATGCGGTGCATCTGTCTGAACAATGGAAAGCCAAGCAGATACCGCAAGGGCTGCGACTTTACAAACTACCGGCTTTCGGCAGAGATGATCCCGTCTTCATGAAAAAATGGGAACAAGTTTTGAACAAATGCTCAATGGACTTGATGTTGCTCGCTATTGAACAGGCCACAAATGAAGCCGAGAGAGCTAAAACTGAAACTCTGAAGATCAAAGAGGAGCTATGTGAAAAGCTCAGCCCTGAAGATTTCACCCACATGGAACGTAAGATTAAGGATGACCTAGTGAAGGTCGAAAACGAACTGAGGGCCTCTAAAAGAAGCAAGTTTGAAAGGAACGCGGAGGACTACAAGAAGGGCATCGTTTACAGCTGGCACCAACCAGGGTGGCTCGAGAAACAGCAGAAGCAGCAAAAACAGCAGCAGCGACACCGAGGGGGCCCACGCCGGGGACAGCACCCCACACACGGCACCTGGAACCAAGAGTCCCACCACCCTGCCGATGACTCCGACCCGGCTCCATCCAGCGATTCTACCTATTCCCAGGACGAGCGTTTTTTAGACGCTCGACCCCACGACCAACGGCACGGCGACCAACGGCACCGCGGCCAACGAAAGAGAGGAAGAGGACGAGGCGGGGGAAAAAGAAACAGTCCATACACAGTCGTCACCAGAAGCCAGAGCAACGGGCGGTAATTAATATCTCAGACTGTGATCTCACCCCTCCCCAAGTTTCAGTATTAGGTAAAGGCCTTTCGTTTGTTCCTACTAACAAGGTTAACGCATTTCAACTGAAAGTGGACTGCTATAAGTTCTTTAGACTACTACATCTAAAGCATCATTTCAGAAATGCGAATCAGTCTACACCTGTTAACCCACTGAATAAATTAAACAAGCCATCCTCCTTCTACCCTCTTTCTAGTACTCAGAATCCTACTTTGGTTACGTTCAGTAAAATGGTGGAACAAGACATCCAGAAACTTTGTAAATCTAACCAGGTATATAAACACCACAATCTGTCTATAGCTGAAAAGAAAGCTCTTGACGAGTTAAAGGTGAACAACAAAATTATTGTTAAACCTGCAGACAAAGGTGGTTCTATCGTGGTACAGAACACGAATGATTATGTAATTGAAGCAATGCGGCAATTGGGGAACATTGCCTTTTACAAACCACTTCTGCACAATCCCACTGAACAGCTAATGAAAGATAGAGACAAGATTCTGGATGTTGCGCTCCGTGATAAACAAATCACACAAAAGCAATATGAATTTCTAAAGGTTGAATCCCCCACCATACCAGTCTTTTATTTATTGCCCAAGATACACAAAACTCTGACCAACCCGCCAGGCCGACCCATTGTTTCTGGTAATAATTCCTTGTCAGAACCATTAAGTCAATTTGTTGACTACTTTATCAAAGACATCGTTAAAACCCTACCTGCTTATATTGCAGACACCAGGGATGTGATTAAATCATTGACTGCATTATCCATCCCACAAGGGGCATTTTTGGTAACATTTGACGTTGAAAGTTTATATACAAACATACCACATGAGGATGGCCTGGCGGCTATGTCACACTATCTCAATCCTAGAGATGAGATTTCTTCAGAGTTACTACTCAACATGACAAACTTTATTCTAAAGTCTAATTATTTTATGTTTGATAACAAGTTCTATATCCAGACTCAGGGAACAGCCATGGGTTCAACGTTTGCACCCAACTATGCCAATTTATTTATGGGTTACTGGGAATCCCAGTTTATCCATAATAAGGCTGTTTCCCCTCTCTTAGACAAAGTGGTTTTTTGGAAGAGATTTATTGATGACATTCTGCTGGTGTTTGTGGGTTCAGAAAGTGAATTGTTTGAATTCAGGCAGTATATTAACAACACACATCCTACCCTTAAATTCACAATTGAGTACAGTAAAGAACAGATTGATTTTCTTGACTTACGTATATCAGTGAATGAAAATGGGGTCCTCAACACTACTATCTATCGTAAACCCACAGACAGAAATAGTGTGTTACATGCAAATAGTCATCATCCTAAACGTCTTATTGATAATATCCCACAGGGACAGTTTCTGCGTCTTAAACGCATCTGCAGCAACCCTGCAGACTTTGAAATAAAAGCAGCAGAGATGCACGACAGGTTCAAAAGTAGGGGTTACAAAGAGACCGTTATTCACGGAGCCAGAAACAAAGTCCAAAATGTACAAAGAGAATCCCTCCTAGAGCCTGTACAAAAAGATGTAGAGGGTAACAGAGTCACCTTTGTATCAGAATATAACACCTCATCTCAAGCCATCAAGAACATCCTTACCAAACACTGGGACATACTTAAATATGACCCTAACCTAAAAAATATTGCGTCATCACCTCCTAGGTTTTGCTTCACCAGGGGCAGAAACATCAGAGATTCGGTGGTCACCTCAATGTATAAATCACCTGGTACCAGTTCTAATTGGCTGAGAGATGAGTTGTATGGTAATCACCCGTGTGGCAGATGCACTCACTGCTCTAACACTTCAACCACCAAAGTATTCTATCATCCTCACACAGGACAGGAGTATAAAATTAAACATTTCATCAACTGTAACACTACCCATGTGATCTATATGTTGAAATGTCCCTGTGGGATGATTTATGTTGGACAGACCAAACGCAACCTAAAGATACGTATAGCCGAACACAAGGCAGCCATTAGACATGGTAATATGGATTATGCCATAGCTAGGCATTACAAAGAGAGGGGCCACGGCTCTGCAGCCACCCTCAAGTTCATGGGCATTGAAAAGATTACACTACCACCCAGAGGTGGGGACATGAAAAAGCTCATGTTACAACGAGAGAGTTATTGGATTTTCACATTGAACTCAATGGAGCCACATGGCCTTAATGAAAGCCTAGATTTAAGCTCCTTTTTATAAAATAGTATTGAACAAACAGATTAAGGTGTCATGTTGAATATGTGTGTGTGTATATATATACATTTTGTGTGGATGTAAGCACCTCATGTTTACACCACACTGGGTTTCTTGTTAAACATTGTATTGTATTTTCTGTCTGTTTGTTATTTTTGATATATATTGCATTCTTAACCTGCCCACTTTGATACATTTATATAACTATGACCTGTGTAGCCATATATAGGTATAGGGGCGGAGTTATCTGATCATGGGATGATGGGTTGTCACTATAAATGACTGTGAAATTCACACCTGTGCATGTATGCAAGCACCTGACGAAGCCAAACGGCGAAACGCGTCGTGCAATAAAGAAATGAAGCATAACTAAATCTTGTCCTGAGTCTCTGGAGTGTGCGGTCCCTTCCTTTTCCCTGGGGAAGTTCTCTTTGGCCTGCATATATATATATATATATATATCCCTCTATCTTCCCCTATATTATGACCTCCTGCAACAACACACCCTTTGGCTCCCTCTGGCTGTTTATATCCACTAGTGTTTACTGCTCATGTCGGGGGTTTTAAACTTTTAGCCAATTGCAGCGTGAGGCTGTGAGGGTGTTCAACCCAGAGCCTTAGATATAGACATTCTATTAGATGGCTCTGTTCAACCCAGCAGTATTTTAATGAAAACGCGATGCGATTGCAATGTATAATATATAATGTAATGTATAATATATTTCCCCAGATGACAGATGTTAGTTTAACCAACATTCCTCATGTGAATTTATTTATTTATTGAAATTATGAGAATCATATGTAGAGCTGCCTGAGCCTGGTCTGGGTGTTCCAGCAGCAGCAAGCAGCCCTCAGCCAGCTCGATTACAAGATCGGTTATTTTATCTATTTCTGAAAATGTTTACAATATAGTTTGTCTAAAATAAGGACCCCATGGTTCCCATGTACTGGTATGTGTGTCAAGACCTCCCTTATGATGAATTCCTGTTCTGTTCTTTGACTATATAGAAGTGTCTATTTGTACGTCTCTAAATGTTTTGATGAATTGAACAAGGTGGACCCTCTTGTAACAAGTGTAATGCTTAATTGGGTCGTCCACTCACAGTTAACAGTCTTTGTATTGAGTTTGTGCTTGAAATGTACTGTAATTCTGCAAACTGTTAATAAATATTTCAATCAATCAATCAAAGACGTGTTTGTGCCGCGACATTCGAAATCCCACCCGGGTTGTGCTTATAACCACGCCCGCTTCTGTGGCCAACGCGGACGTTCCTCTCGCCTCTCAGCCTCTCGCCTCCAACAGCTGTGGACTAGACCTAAATATATTACTCTATAGACTAGACCTAAATATATTACTCTATAGACTAGACCTAAATATATTACTCTATAGACTAGACCTAAATATATTACTCTATAGACTAGACCTAAATACATTACTCTATAGACTAGACCTAAATATATTACTCTATAGACTAGACCTAAATATATTACTCTATAAACTAGACCTAAATACATTACTCTATAAACTAGACCTAAATATATTACTCTATAGACTAGACCTAAATATATTACTCTATAGACTAGACCTAAATGTATTACTCTATAGACTAGACCTAAATATATTACTCTATAGACTAGACCTAAATATATTACTCTATAGACTAGACCTAAATATATTACTCTATAGACTAGACCTAAATATATTACTCTATAGACTAGACCTAAATATATTACTCTACGGACTAGACCTAAATATATTACTCTATAGACTAGACCTAAATGTATTACTCTACGGACTAGACCTAAATATATTACTCTATAGACTAGACCTAAATGTATTACTCTATAGACTAGACCTAAATATATTAGTCTATAGACTAGACCTAAATATATTACTCTATAGACTAGACCTAAATATATTACTCTATAGACTAGACCTAAATATATTACTCTACGGACTAGACCTAAATATATTACTCTATAGACTAGACCTAAATGTATTACTCTATAGACTAGACCTAAATATATTAGTCTATAGACTAGACCTAAATATATTACTCTATAGACTAGACCTAAATATATTACTCTATAGACTAGACCTAAATATATTACTCTACGGACTAGACCTAAATATATTACTCTACGGACTAGACCTAAATATATTACTCTATAGACTAGACCTAAATATATTACTCTATAGACTAGACCTAAATATATTACTCTATAGACTAGACCTAAATACATTACTCTATAAACTAGACCTAAATATATTACTCTATAGACTAGACCTAAATATATTACTCTATAGACTAGACCTAAATACATTACTCTATAGACTAGACCTAAATATATTACTCTATAGACTAGACCTAAATACATTACTCTATAGACTAGACCTAAATATATTACTCTATAGACTAGACCTAAATGTATTACTCTATAGACTAGACCTAAATATATTACTCTATAGACTAGACCTAAATATATTACTCTATAGACTAGACCTAAATACATTACTCTATAAACTAGACCTAAATATATTACTCTATAGACTAGACCTAAATATATTACTCTATAGACTAGACCTAAATACATTACTCTATAGACTAGACCTAAATATATTACTCTATAGACTAGACCTAAATACATTACTCTATAGACTAGACCTAAATATATTACTCTATAGACTAGACCTAGAATAGAATATAACGTTATTGTCACATCACATGAATTACAAGTAAAACAGTGGGTGAAAAACATTGTAGTGCAGCTTAAAACAACAACAGCAGTTGAGAGTGCAAAAAAGTGCAAAAAACCTTAAGAACGTTTAATTAAAAACCTAACGACACTCATATTAATAAATAGATAATTAAGTCCAGTGTGTCCAGAGTGTACAGCCAGTCCTACACTACTGCTTATTTAGCAGTCTCACTACCGTGGGGGAAAAAGCTGTTTAGTGTCCTATTGGTGGTACTTGGGATGCTAAGAAACCGTTTACCAGGGCGAGGGTTTCTGCAGGCCTTGAAGAGTTTATGGCTGGGGTG
Organism: Electrona antarctica; assembly: GCF_951216825.1. Classification (NCBI taxonomy): domain Eukaryota; kingdom Metazoa; phylum Chordata; class Actinopteri; order Myctophiformes; family Myctophidae; genus Electrona; species Electrona antarctica. The sequence goes on along the minus strand of NC_136789.1, from coordinate 38,584,517 downwards.
GTAAGTGTCTTTGATGATCCGATTCGCTTTGGCTTTGCATCTTTTTTTATTTTTTTATATAAATATATTATATTATAAATATATTACTCTATCGACTAGACCTAAATACATTACTCTATAGACTAGACCTAAATATATTACTCTATAGACTAGACCTAAATATATTACTCTATAGACTAGACCTAAATACATTACTCTATAGACTAGACCTAAATATATTACTCTATAGACTAGACCTAAATATATTACTCTATAGACTAGACCTAAATACATTACTCTATAGACTAGACCTAAATACATTACTCTATAGACTAGACCTAAATATATTACTCTATAGACTAGACCTAAATATATTACTCTATAGACTAGACCTAAATGTATTACTCTATAGACTAGACCTAAATATATTACTCTATAGACTAGACCTAAATATATTACTCTATAGACTAGACCTAAATATATTACTCTATAGACTAGACCTAAATATATTACTCTATAGACTAGACCTAAATATATTACTCTATAGACTAGACCTAAATACATTACTCTATAGACTAGACCTAAATATATTACTCTATAGACTAGACCTAAATATATTACTCTATAGACTAGACCTAAATATATTACTCTATAGACTAGACCTAAATACATTACTCTATAGACTAGACCTAAATATATTACTCTATAGACTAGACCTAAATATATTACTCTATAGACTAGACCTAAATATATTACTCTATAGACTAGACCTAAATACATTACTCTATAGACTAGACCTAAATATATTACTCTATAGACTAGACCTAAATATATTACTCTATAGACTAGACCTAAATATATTACTCTATAGACTAGACCTAAATATATTACTCTATAGACTAGACCTAAATATATTACTCTATAGACTAGACCTAAATATATTACTCTATAGACTAGACCTAAATATATTACTCTATAGACTAGACCTAAATATATTACTCTATAGACTAGACCTAAATATATTACTCTATAGACTAGACCTAAATATATTACTCTATAGACTAGACCTAAATACATTACTCTATAGACTAGACCTAAATATATTACTCTATAGACTAGACCTAAATGTATTACTCTACGGACTAGACCTAAATATATTACTCTATAGACTAGACCTAAATATATTACTCTACGGACGAGACCGCGACGGACGCCCGCCGTCTCAAGTGAACTTGAGTTGCGAAGTTCACTTAGCCGACTTGGGGGCTGTTGGAGTTGCGACCCGATAAGGACAGAATAGTAAATCATGTTCTGGCGAGAGCGTTTCCCCCCCCGACTGCCACTCCAAGTGGCTACTGGCCAATCACGGCACGTCCTTGCACAACCCGAGTAGGTTTTCGGAGCACGTGTTTGTGCCTCACCTCCATCTCCTTTTTCTGCCGCTTATTTTCCTCTCAGAGCTTCTTCCTGCACAGGGAGAGAAGACGCACGCACGCACACACGCACACACGCACACACGCACGCATGCACGCACGCACGCACACACACATGCACACACAAATCAGACTTGGCTAAATCCCAATGGTCACATACAGTAAGTAGAGTGACCATCTTACAGTAAATAAATAAAATACTTAGCATTTGTGGTCAAGCAAACAAAAAAGAAAAGATGATGGAGCGAATATTGTATCATAAAATCAGGATCCTCCTCAATATTGACTTCCATTTCCAAGGACCTGTGACCGAACACGCCAGCTAACTCTGAATGTTGGCAACACCTCTATAGAGCGTCGCAGCCCCGCCCCCTTTCAGAACGACGAGAGACACAGAAGAGAATTTTCGAATTTTGACCTGAGATCAGATTCTAAAAATGTCTTCTACATCCTGACAGTTTTCTGAAAAAGCTGTTTCTATGTCAGTGGTTCTTCGATTTAAAAAAAATAGCAGACCTACAAGCTCATAGCGCGCCACCGAGTGGCGCGCTACGAGCTTGTAGATCTGCTATTTTTTAATAGCTAAAGCATAACATAATGCTAACACCAAAAGGGGTTCCCGCCCAGAATGGGTTAAAGACAGAAGCCTCAGACAAAGCCAACTCGGATCGACAACAAACAATTCTTTGGGCCGAACAAATGATTAGAAACGAGACAAAAAGGGCAGGGTACAACACTTTGTTGTTTTTCTTCTTTGTAATTATTTGTTCGGCCCAAAATATTGTGTTTATTGTCATGATTTGTCACGATCCGAGTTGGCTCTGTCCGAGGCTTACAGGTAAATACTTTCTAACACGTCTATAAAGTGCATGGGAAATTCTGCGACGCTATCGAAGTAGCGTCGACGTCCTGACGTCACTTGCTCATCCCCTGGTTCATGGAGGTTTTTCTCTATGGAGAACAACATGGGGTCATCTTAAGAGCCTGTTGACCTGCATGTTTGGTAGTGACAGTACTTTTACTTACTATCCCAGTAAGCCAAATGACGTCATGATGACGTTATGATGATGTCCTCCGGTGACTCCGGTGACGTTCAGGACTAGACCAGATCACAGCCCATATGGGGATGATCTTTACGTCATTTCCAGGACGTCTTCACCAGTTGAAATAATATAGCTTATTCTGGGTCAGATCTGACTAGTTATGATATGACTTAAAACCTCATGAGCCCCAATCCCCCTCCGGCGGGGGCAGAGGCTGTCCACCTCATGAACAGCTCTCAGCGGGTAAATGAACAGCTCATGAACAGCTCTCAGCGGGTAAATGGGGCTGGTCAAGGTCTTAGGTTCCAACTCCGATATTTTTGATTTTCCCTCCTGGACCCCCCCTGGGGTTTAAGAGGTTTTAAGTTGATCTGGCCTCGATCAGACTCTTTCTGATTCATCTAGGGACGTCCGTCTTAGTGGGCAGAATGTATGTTGGTTGAAATCAGGTGATATTCTGGGCCAGATCTGACTTAGCCTGGCTAATAAGCCAGACCGAATCAGCCGTTGGCAAAAAGAAATTGCCTGCCGGCGGATTACGGTGTGGATTACGGTGAACTGGTGTGGCCAATCGGGACACGGTATGCAATATGGGCGGGCTTTGGTACAGTGACGTTCAATGCTTTAGACCTTTGACTGACAGTAGCTCTGACCAATTGCGTCAAAGAGAAAATGTTTGAACCCGCCCCCCAGGAAACAAGATCCATACACAGCATCTCCAGACTCAAATACCACACGACAGTGTGATTTGAGTCTGGCTTATTAGCCAGGCTAGATCTGACTAGTCTTGGTTTGACTTGATCGGGCCACAATCAAGACGTCACTAATTCGTCCAGGTCCTGACCGTGCTTGCTGGGATGACTATGCATTGTTTTTGGCTATATATTTTGTAAATGAAAAACATTTAATGTATACTGTGTGACAAAGAACAGATCTACAATCTCACATTTCAACAATTGAGCTCAAAGTTATGATTTATTGGTTGAACTACAGTATAGCAAACACAATGACACAAAAGACTGGCTAAAGCGAGAAGTGGACACAAATTGAGCTCCAAGTTATGCATCAAAACATTTGATGTTGGGAACATGGGGGAATCGGCGCTGGTCAAGTGGTCAGCCATGCGGAAAGCAAAAAACACGTCACAATCCAAAAGGCTGCTAAACAGACAGCGGGTGTCAGGACGCCAAGTCCTACCCAGGCTCAATCCGTCCATCGCAGCTTATTGACCAGCTGTCGGCTGAAGTGTTGTGGGCCCTAAAATCAGTGGACTCTCACTCATAAATCCAGCGCCAACACCAGTGAGCTTTTCAGGGATATTTCCTGACGGTCGAATAGCGTCCAAATGTACGTGTGGGGAAACTGTGTGCGTACCTCACTACATTTGAAATAGCACCTCACTTAAGTCATAAGAGAGTTATCCAGGCAGGCACGTTGATGTTCTGAACAAACCACTCCAAGTGAAACAAATGGATCGTCACGTTCGAATTTGGGCACCTCAGGATCCATCACTACACCAGCCCCCAGCACCGCAACAGGGTTTGTTCATTTTTGGACCACAATTCTTATGAGAGGATTTTAAGAGGGTTGATCTATTATTGAGGGACTTGTATACACTCTAAGCTAACCCAGGGTCAGAATCCTCTGGGTGGTCAGCTTTGGATGTATACAGCAATTGTGAGGTCTTGTGCCTGATTGATGACGTCATCTGAGAGGGAATCAGAAGAGTTTTCACCAAACCTTTCAATTGCAGACACATGCTGGCCTTGAACTACTGCCTTCTAGCCTATAGGGTAGGTACTCTGTTTACTAAAGAGCCGGCGAGACGGTCGGGAAGCTCCCTGTTACTGAACAAACACTCTTGCATTGATTGCAATCAAATATAGAGCTAATTACCACTTATTTGAATGAGGGGCGGCTGTATCGCAGTGGGTAGAGACTAGAGAGGCTGCCTGGTAATCAGAAGGTCAACGCTTCACCTCTCAGCCCCGGCCTATGTGTTGAATTAAGTGTCTCTGAGCAAGGCAGTCAACCCCTACTTCTGCGTAATGCTACAATCTGGCGTATAGTCGGCAGGACGTGGAGCGTGATATCCTCGCATGAGGGACATGAGGGACATGAGGGACATGAGGGACATGAGGACATGAGGGACATGAGGACATGAGGGACATGAGGACATGAGGGACATGAGGACATGAGGACATGAGGGACATGAGGACATGAGGGACATGAGGACATGAGGGACATGAGGGACATGAGGACGTGAGGGACGTGAGGGACATGAGGGACATGAGGACATGAGGGACATGAGGACATGAGGGACGTGAGGGACATGAGGGACATGAGGACATGAGGGACATGAGGGACATGAGGGACATGAGGACATGAGGGACATGACGGACATGAGGACATGAGGGACGTGAGGGACATGAGGACATGAGGGACGTGAGGGACATGAGGACATGAGGGACATGAGGACATGAGGGACATGAGGGACATGAGGACATGAGGGACATGAGGACATGAGGGACATGAGGACATGAGGGACATGAGGACATGAGGGACATGAGGACATGAGGGACATGAGGGACATGAGGGACATGAGGGACATGAGGACATGAGGGACATGAGGACATGACGGACATGAGGGACATGAGGGACGTGAGGGACATGAGGGACATGAGGACATGAGGGACATGAGGGACGTGAGGGACGTGAGGGACATGAGGACATGAGGGACATGAGGACATGAGGGACATGAGGGACATGAGGACATGAGGGACATGAGGGACATGAGGACATGAGGGACATGAGGGACATGAGGACATGAGGACATGAGGGACATGAGGGACATGAGGGACATGAGGACATGAGGGACGTGAGGGATGTGAGGGACATGAGGACATGAGGGACATGAGGACATGAGGGACATGAGGGACATGAGGGACATGAGGACATGAGGGACGTGAGGGACATGAGGACGTGAGGACGTGAGGGACGTGAGGGACATGAGGACGTGAGGGACATGAGGGACATGAGGGACATGAGGGACGTGAGGGACATGAGGGACATGAGGACGTGAGGGACGTGAGGGACATGAGGACATGAGGGACATGAGGGACATGAGGACGTGAGGAAGTGAGGGACATGAGGGACGTGAGGGACATGAGGACATGAGGACATGAGGACGTGAGGGACATGAGGACATGAGGGACATGAGGGACATGAGGACATGAGGGACATGAGGACGTGAGGACGTGAGGGACATGAGGGACGTGAGGGACATGAGGGACATGAGGGACATGAGGACGTGAGGACATGAGGGACGTGAGGGACGTGAGGGACGTGAGGGACATGAGGACATGAGGACATGAGGGACATGAGGACGTGAGGGACATGAGGACATGAGGACGTGAGGGACATGAGGACGTGAGGGACGTGAGGGACATGAGGGACATGAGGACATGAGGGACATGAGGACGTGAGGGACGTGAGGGACGTGAGGGACATGAGGGACGTGAGGGACGTGAGGGACATGAGGACGTGAGGGACATGAGGGACATGAGGACATGAGGGACATGAGGACGTGAGGGACATGAGGACATGAGGGACATGAGGACTTGAGGGACGTGAGGGACGTGAGGGACATGAGGACATGAGGACATGAGGGACATGAGGACGTGAGGGACGTGAGGGACATGAGGACGTGAGGGACATGAGGGACATGAGGACATGAGGGACATGAGGGACATGAGGGACATGAGGACATGAGGGACGTGAGGGACATCGTGAGGGACATGAGGACATGAGGGACATGAGGGACATCGTGAGGGACATGAGGGACATGAGGACATGAGGGACATGAGGGACATGAGGGACATCGTGTGTGGCGGTCCGCGGTGTGAAGTCAATCACCTCCCCCCCCCAGTCTTTGAAGCGCGAAGACGCGCTTCAAAGACTGGGGGGGGGGGGGGGGGTGATTGTAGCCCACTGCCAAGACCCAGCCTGCAACAGCCCTGCCAATCGGGCTCAGCCCTATTGGCACGGTAGGATGCGCGTTGGTCTGGCGAGTGGAAGCCCTGGGTTCAATCCCCGCTTCTGCGTAATGCTACAATCGCACGCACGCACGCATGCACGCACGCACGCACGCACGCACGCACGCACGCACGCACACTAGATTATTCACCCAGCTATTATGCATTTCCCACGCAGGACAAAAACAATAGAAGAAAAGAGGAAAGAAAAATAAATCGCTAAGTCCACATTTGAGTCAGGAACACGCACGTCATCAGTAGATTTATAACCATATTTTATTGCAACAAAAATCCAGCCGAAAATCCACCTGATGCTGAAGTTCCAACGTATATGGGCAAGAACAGTCTGAGGGGAAGAACAACACAAGGATACAAAGAACTCCCATTTTTTTCAAAGCAGAGTAACCCCTGATTTAAGATCTACAATTGTATTGTAAATTTGGGTGCCAGGGGGTGGACACCAGTTTTGGTCCCGGGTGCCATTTTTCACATTATAAATAAAAGAAAGAAAATGTAATTCTATTGTGCATGTAATGTGCATGTCATCACCTGCACACCAGATTAGAGGAATTTTCAAAAACATGGAAATGCATTTTGTTTTGCTCGTCTTAACGTCCCTGGCAATCAGTACATAGTGAAAACGGGCTCGTCTTAACGTCCCTGGCACGTAAACTTTAGGGTTGCTCCAAAGGTAGAGCACGATCTAGATCAGAAAGGCTGTGCAGGTAGACCACATGACATGCCCCTAAAACAACATACAATCTAAATCTTTTTGGCATCGACCACTTGATTTATTGACATCAAAAGAGGCTTGTCAGCTCAAACCCACAATGCAATACTTTGTTTTCAAGAGTGTTGCACACAGTAGCATTACAATACAAAGTAATTAGAAACCCGGCCTATACCAAATATCATCTCCCCCCCCCCCCCCCCCCCCCCCCCCACGATTACCCATTCCAAGTGCGTTTGTCTTACATGTAGCCTAACGTCAGTGCCGTTATTCTAGTTATTCTAGACATACTCAACAACTGTATTTTTCTGTACCCACAACATCTAATGAAATTGGGAGACATGCTTTTCAGTTTAAAGCTTCATCTGATTGGAACAACTTGTCTGTTTCTTTGAGATCAATTACATCATTTAACATGTTCAAGGCCTCTTTGCTTGTAGACCTGAAGCCCATTTGTACTTGTTTTTGATTTTCGGAGAGAGGCGTGTACTTTAATGCTTGATTATTCTTTTTATCTTTATCTTTATTTTTATTATTTTCATTATTAGTATCACTACTATTTTGTTAGGTGTTTCAGTGCAGTTGCTTCTGGTCTTGATGTAGTGTTTGAGTGGTTTGGAGAGCATCTATGTGTTGTTGATGTTGTAAGTGTAATGTTCTGTGTCGACATGTTTAATGTATTGTTTTGTCTATGTAGGCCTACTGTATTCATTGTGTTGTGCCCGAGGACCCCCTCTAAAACCAGATGATACATCTCAAGGGGCTATCCTCTAAAGGAAATACAATTCCAATATATTCCAAAGCCAAAGGTAGGTTACATTTTGTAACTATTTTCAACATTGTTATTTCTTTGTGGGTATAGATCTCGTTGCAAGTCCAAAACGGTGTGGGCAGACTGGGCACAGTGCAATACAAGCTCATGACACATGAGCACGTGACACGCTGTGATCTCGTAGACCCGTTTCAGTGCACGACACCACACGCATCTATAAATCAGGCTTAAGATGCAGATGCACGCGGCCGGGGGGGGAATTGGTGCGATAGGTATCCCTTCGTCCCCTGTCTCTATTATTAACCGTGCCTGTGCTCCCCGCCATTGAAATCCAATTTGACGAGGGGAGAGTGCGATGAGTCACCTCAGATGGGGACACATTGATCTCGAGGGGGGGGGGGGGGGGGGGGGGGGGGGTAGGCTAGTTTCTTTCGGCTTTTTACCAGCAGACCAGCAGGTTATTTAAATTCCTTGTCTCTCGCGGTCAGCACCCGATGAGGTTCAAAACGCATTAAAAGAGAAAAGAAGAAAGGAAACAGAACTCGGCAATCAGAGCTCAGATCCCCGTTGGGTGCGTGGCGCGCTGCATGGGCGCTGCATGGGCTAGGACTGGAGAAGGACCATCTGGGGACCTGGAGGGGATCATAAGGCTCGCTAGTGAATTAAATTGGAGTGAGATGAGCTTGACAGTGAGATTATTGAGTGGTGCAGCCACTCCAATGCACTGCAGTGAGTCTGCATGACACTGCATGTCACTGCACAAAATGAGGGACACATAGGACAAATATACACAATGTATATCTTGACACAAACCATCTCGACACACACACACACACACACGCACGCACGCACGCACGCACACACACACACACACACACACACACACACACACACACACACACCACGGACACATGTAATACTGTACATTTTGACCAGTATGACAGTATTTTCATATTGTATTGTGAAAGTTAATGTTCTATCTGCTGGTTTTCTGTTCTGTTTTTATTTTATTTTGTTTTGTTCTTTTGTTGAATTTCATGCTTTGGCAATAGCTATACATTCATGCCAATAAAGCTAATTGAATTGAATTGAATTGAGTGTCCCTACCTTAGAGTATATATGAATAGAGACAGCACCAGATTTCTCCTCCCATCCACTTGCATTAAAGGTGTAGTGAAATGAAAAATACGTTTTTCACACTTTTAGACCATCTCCGTGGTCATCATATGAGCATACCTAACAATGGATGCCAAAAAATGGGAAAATTCTCATTTTTGTGTGTTTTTATATCAAAAGTCCATAAAAATATCTTTTTTATTACTTCCTGAAAACGAAAACGTGCTGCGTGATGACGTGTCGAGGCCCACATCGATAAAAGCCAATAAAAATGAAGCTCACCCGTATCCTCTCCATATGTGCGCATCCGTGCAGCACAGCTGCTATTGATTACAGAAATCCTCCGTTTTTATTCCCATTCCAGATAACATCCAGACAGTGTATTACTCGGTTTCAACTTAATCATCACGCTAAAATATGTATCTGAAAACATTATAGGGTAGAAATAAGCCACATAACAGTAAACTGGTACAGCTGGCCGTCTATTTGATTTGTAAACAAACACACACCACGCTGCTGCGTATAGCATAGCAACAGTCCCTAGCTACCGTCCCAACGCCTGAAGGGATGCGACGCTCTGATTGGTTCAGAAACTTCATAGCGGTGTTTCAACTTGAGACCGTCTGAAACTTCAAAATAAAATGTCCACCATTTCCGTTTCACTACGCCTTTAAGTTGCATTAAAGCGCATGAGGCGATTTCACTCCTCCTTCCGGGTAGGAACAGAGTGCATTCTGGGATGGATTGGGTCCAAACACATGAACGCGCTGCCGTTGACTATCATCGCACGCGTTCACGTGTGCTCACGTATGAAACATCGTCCACGTGTCATCATGAATGTGCGCAATGATAGTCAACTCAACGGACCAGCGCGTTCAATGTGTTTGGGCCAGTGCTGCAATACCAAATTCGGCCACTATGTCCATTTCGCCTCAGGGTTTCCTCCGGGTGCCGTCTCTATTCATATATACTCCAAGGTCCCTACACGTGTCTGTTTTGGGTAACAGGTGACAAAGTGGCACTGTTGCGCTTCACACGGTGCACAGGTGCATGATGGAAAACTGAGTTTTTAGCACACGCACGCACGCAACTATTCAAAACAATTCTAAACTATTCAAATTGAGGAGGCGTATATGAGTTATAGGTTTATTTCTCATGTGGTTCAGGTATAGTAGTACTAGTTAGGTTGCAGTGGTGGAGAGTATAACTAAGTACTTTTACTTAAGTCCTGTCCTTAAGTAGCCTACAGTTTTTAGGTATTTGTACTTTAATACTTGTACGTCAAATGTATGTATTATTATTCAAATATTTTTATTGAAGTTTGAGACAGGACAAACAACAGATACATGACAACAATTACAGAACAGATACAGGACAAAACAACAATACCAGTACTCAACATTCATGTATACATTACATTACATTACAGTCATTTAGCAGACGCTTTTATCCAAAGCGACTTACAATAAGTGTATTCAACATAGGTAGGGAACAAAAACTACTAATCACCAGAAGTATTTAGTGCATTTTCTGCAAAAACAAGCAACCAAGAGTATACCTAGCGCTAAGGTAAAAGTGCAATATATCAGCTACATATTTCCTTAAACAGATGAGACAAAATAGCTAAATCAAATGAGCATGAGCTAAAACAATTAAGTGTATCGACTAAACAAGATCCAATAAACAATACAACAATAGAAAACAGGCGTTCGTACAACTAGTTAACAACAAGTAGGTCAGGCAGAGAGGAAGGGTAGTGTTTCCTGAAGAGGTGGGTTTTCAACCTGCGGCGAAATATGGGCAGTGACTCTGCTGTCCTAACATCAGTGGGAAGTTCATTCCACCACTGTGGGGCCAGAACAGAAAAGAGTCGTGACCGTGTGGATCGGCCAGAAGGACCCTTGAGTGACGAGGCAATCAGTCGCCCCGAGGTGGCAGACCGAAGTGGTCGGGCAGGGGTGTAGGCATCGACCATAGCCCGGAGGTAGGAAGGAGCTGTTCCTTTCACTGCCCTATAGGCTAACACCAGGGTTTTGAACTGGATGCGAGCCGCTACGGGGAGCCAGTGTAGAGAACGGAGAAGGATGGTTGTGTGGGAGAACTTGGGGCGGTTGAACACCAGACGAGCCGCAGCTTTCTGAACAAGCTCCAGAGGTCTGATGGCAGATGCCGGAGCACCAATATAAAAGTCTGAAATACAATGTAAAAAAAACACAAATTGTACATTAATGAAATCAACTGTAACTGAAATAAAATACAAATAAAATACACAAAATACAAAAAGATAAAAAAAATGAAGGGGGGGGGGGATGATGGCCAATGACTACGTAGAAAATACTACCGCAAAGTAGGTTAGAAACGGTTGCCAAACTCTGGTATATTTCTGAGTGGAGCCCCTGATTGTATATTTAAGTTCTTCCAGTTTGAGATGTGACCATAACCATAACAGCCGAGATGGCGGCGCTGCCTTTTTCCAATTAAATAGTATCAGGCGTCTGGCAAGTAAAGAGGAAAACGCTATAGCTTCAGCCTGATGTCAAAATGTATGTATGTCATATTTCCAGTATAGGCTGCTCTTATTTCTACTCCGCTACATCTCAGAGCCAAAATGTCTTTTAAAACTAGTTACTATACTTAGTTACTTTGGAGATTTTAATTTTGACATGCATTAAAGGAGAATTCCATACTAAAAGGCTTTCTTACTTTTCTTTGTAGTTGTTACGTCCCCATCAAAGAGGTCCAGGTGTTATTTTGTGCAAAAGCTCCTTATTGGCTATTTCCCCTACCATAAGCCCTAAATGAATTGCATTGAATGGGGATATGGGGTGTTGTGCTAATTCGCTTATTTCCATCGCTTTTTTTTTGTATATATCCTCTCTTCATAATGTAAATAATATCCCAAGCGGCACACTTTACTACTTATTTCGATGGAAATAAGCGAATTAGCACAACACCCTATAGCCCCATTCAATTCCCATTCCATTCAATGCAATTCATTGAGGGCTTATGGTAGGGGAAATAGCAAATAAGGAGTTTTTGCACAAAAAAACACCTGGACCTCTTTGGTGGGGACGTAACAACTACAAAGAAAGGTAAGAAAGGAAAGAAAGCCTTCTAGCATGGAATTCTCCTTTAAAGGACCACTTCACCACTTTTCAACCCATCTTCATATAATTGGTCCTCACTAATAATCATGATTCAATGGCACCATTTTTTTCTACTCAGTCTGTGTCTCATAGGAGGGCTGTGGGCAGTTCAGAAACCCGTCTACCAGTGACATCATCGTTAGGCAGTTTTTTTTAAAACAATATTTTCTTTACAAAAATAGATTTGTATTATCGTGAGAACGATGGCTTCCATTTTCCATACTAGTATGGTGTGTGTCCTCATTATACAATACTAGTACGGTGTGTGTACTCATTATACAATACTAGTATGGTGTGTGTACTCATTATACAATACTAGTACGGTGTGTGTACTCATTATACAATACTAGTACGGTGTGTGTACTCATTATACAATACTAGTACGGTGTGTGTCCTCATTATACAATACTAGTACGGTGTGTGTCCTCATTATACAATACTACTCATTATACAATACTAGTACGGTGTGTGTGCTCATTATACAATATTACTCATTATACAATACTAGTATGGTGTGTGTACTCATTATACAATACTAGTACGGTGTGTGTCCTCATTATACAATACTAGTACGGTATGTGTACTCATTATACAATACTAGTACGGTGTGTGTCCTCATTATACAATACTAGTACGGTATGTGTACTCATTATACAATACTAGTACGGTGTGTGTACTCATTATACAATACTAGTACGGTGTGTGTCCTCACTATACAATGCTAGTACGGTGTGTGTGTAGTCATTATACAATACTAGTACGGTGTGTGTACTCATTATACAATACTAGTACGGTGTGTGTACTCATTATACAATACTAGTACGGTGTGTGTCCTCATTATACAATACTACTCATTATACAATACTAGTACGGTGTGTGTGCTCATTATACAATATTACTCATTATACAATACTAGTATGGTGTGTGTACTCATTATACAATACTAGTACGGTGTGTGTCCTCATTATACAATACTAGTACGGTGTGTGTCCTCATTATACACTTGACTTGACGAGTAGAACCGTTTTATTTTGAAGGGAAAGCGGAAATGCAGCGTTTCACGTCGGAATTTCGATGCTTTAACTTGACAACGCACAGTACTAAAATAACCACCAGATGGCGCTATTATCCACTTTTCAGTACATTTTGCATCACAGCGGAGCTCAAAGTAGTGAAGGTTGTAATGCACCCGCGACGCCCTGTGGGCTTGTAGATCTGCTATTTTCGGCGCTCTGCACCGTCATACGACGGTTCATAAATGTACCGGGCGAAAGTAAATATTATTAAATTGTGTTAATGAATGGATTATTTTAAATTAGTTTAATAGTTAATTCGTTATTTAGCTATTTTTTTTAGTTTAGACGAAAACAATATATAGCACAGATTTAAAGTGAGACACTTTGGCTGAAAGGATAACACATTGTTTCCATTGTGGTCCTAATATTCAATTACTAGTAATAAAAACACACGCACATTATTACATTACACAAAGTTGGTAGTTTTAGTCGTAGTCTCTTGAATAGTTTTCATTTCGTTTTAGTCACATTTTAGTCACCTGGGATGTTTTAGTGTTAGTCTAGTTTTAGTCGACTAAATATCATAAGACTAAAATGTATTTTGGCGGGCCTTGATGCCGTCGTAATGGCTGATTTTACACTTGCTGAAAATAGCTGATCTACAAGCTCTCTGATCTACAAGCTCACAACACGTCACAGCGCAACGCGTTGTGAGCTTGTAGATCAGCTATTTTCAGCATGCAGCCAAGTGTAAAATGACTCATACTGGATCTCTTGTCCACTAGTCCCTTCCTAGCATTTTAGTCTAGTTTTTATCTGTTGACGAAATTGTCAATATATTTAGTCTTAGTCATCATACTTAGTTTTCATTTAGTTTTCGTCGGCGGTAGTAGACCACCCACAATAATAATATAATATAATAAATGACAAGCACTTTGAATTGTATGTAGGAGTTTAGGCATTCTTTTTTCTTTTTACAGCTCAATGTGAAATACAGGCAAAATATAAGCTTTTCTGCCACCTTGTGGCGACACCATGTGGTAACATGTCCAGACTAGTCCAGACAACAATAGTTTATATATATAAATATAACTTATAACGTTCACATTTATATTATAACTACGAATAATAATTATAACCAATAATAAATGATGTCTTAAACATGATTCGTTTTATTATATAACGTATATTATTCATTCATAACGAATCCTACTGGTGTTTATGACATTAAACCAATAATAAATTATGTCTTAAACATGATTATAACGTATTGTTCATATTTATATTATATCAACAAATCCTAATGATAGCTAATAATGTTTAAGACATAATAAATGATTTCTTAAACATAATTATAACGTATTGTTCATATTTATATCATAACAACTAATCCTAATGATAGCTATTAATGTTTAAGACATTATGGAACGTAGAAAAGATTTTAAACTCAACGTGTGTCAATGTAATTTATTTACATGTGCACTGCACAACGGTCACGCGCGCCGAAAATAGCCGATGCGAGAGCTTGTAGATCGGTTATTTTCGACGACTGCGCAGCCGCAGTACAAAGTCACATAATTCTATAGTTGGCCAAATTCAGTGTAACACACCGGAAGTTTCTATTTCATAATGTGACCGTGGCGTGTTTACATCCGCTAGCCACCTAGCTAGCTAGCTATAGCTAGTTGTCAGGTGTAGTATCAGATGTAGTAAAAAGGAAAAAAACAAAGACTGTATTTGTTGTAAAAACATTAAAACATGCAACACGTATTAATATGAATGAAGATCAAATAAAGCTAACAATAGCTAAAGCTAACGCAAGCTGCCACGTTTTAATTTAAAGAGAAAGCGGAAATGCAGAGTTTGACGTCAGAATGTTGACGCTTTAACTTGACGAGTAGAACCGGTTTATTTTGAAGGGAAAGCGGAAATGCAGCGTTTCACGTCGGAATTTCGACGCTTTAACTTGACAACGCACAGTACTAAAATAACCACCAGATGGCGCTATTATCCACTTTTCAGTACATTTTGCATCACAGCGGAGCTCAAAGCAGTGAAGGTTGTAATGCACCCGCGACGCCCTGTGGGCTTGTAGATCTGCTATTTTCGGCGCTCTGCACCGTCATACGACGGTTCATAAATGTACCGGGCGAAAGTAAATATTATTAAATTGTGTTAATGAATGGATTATTTTAAATTAGTTTAATAGTTAATTCGTTATTTAGCTATTTTTTTTAGTTTAGACGAAAACAATATATAGCACAGATTTAAAGTGAGACACTTTGGCTGAAAGGATAACACATTGTTTCCATTGTGGTCCTAATATTAAATTACTAGTAATAAAAACACACGCACATTATTACATTACACAAAGTTGGTAGATTAACCACCAGGGGCGCTATCGTCAGAGCTACAAGCCCACCACGAGCTGCATCAGAGACGCGCTGTGGGCTTGTAGATCCGCTATTTTCGGGACACTCCACCTTCACTGTAGGCTTTAGTGGGCGGCGGTACACACCCTCCTATTAGACTTTGATTGATTTAAATATTTATTAACAGTTTGCAGAATTAAAGTACATTTCAAGCACACTCAATACTGATTGATTGATTGATTGATTGAAGAATTTATTAACAGTTTGCAGAATTACAGTACATTTCAAGCACAAACTCAATACAAAGGCTGTTAACTGTGAGTGGACGACCCAATTAAGCATTACACTTGTTTCCAACAGGGTCCACCATGTTCAAATCATCAAAACATTTAGAGACGTACAAATAGACACTTCTATAGACAGAACAGGAATTCATCAAAAAGGAGGTAAAAAGGGAAAAGAAATATATACAGTGAGGGGAAAAAAGGGGGGGGCGGGGGGGGGATTCAGATTTTACGGGGGCCAGTTTCGAATTGCAGCCATCCGTAGGTGCCCTTTGAGAGCGGTTTTGAAGGAGTCAAGGGATTCGCATGTCTTAATGACAGTTGGTATGGCGTTCCACATTTTGGTGGCATAGGAGCGAAAAGAATTTAGTCCCTTGTTTGTGCCAAATCTGGGTTGTACATGGTTCGTTGCACTCCCTCTGGTGTTGTGGGTGTGGACTTCGTTAACATTAAGGAAGTATCTAGACAGGTACATGGGTATCTTGGTGGTGTATCGAATCTTGTGGACCAGACCCATTGCAAGTTGCTGTACTCTGTCGTCGACCCTAAGCCATTCCAGCCTGTCGAAGTGGGCAGGGGTGAGGTGGGTTCGGGGGGCTAGATCAAGTAGGAGCCTGACCAGTTTGTTTTGGGAAGTCTGGAGCCTGGTTTTAAGGGCCTTTGAGGTGCTGTGGTACCAGGAGGTGCATGCATAGTCAAAGAAACCCTGTACAAGGGCTCCTGTTAAGGTCTTCAAGGTGTTTTTGTTGACCAGTGAGGAGATCCTGTAGAGGAATCTTGTTCTATGGTTGACATTTTTGATTACGTTGGTGGCCATTTTATCACCGGAAAGATTAGCCTCCAGGATGGAACCTAGGTAGGTAATTTCATCTTTACGTGTGATAACATTGTCACCCACTCTAACCAAGAAGCCATTTGCCTTGCTGAGATTACTAATAGAGCCAAAGAGAATGGATTCAGTTTTTCCCAGGTGTAAAGATAGTTTGTTATCAGCGAGCCAGGTGCAGATTCTACCGAGTTCAGAGCTGAGGGCATTTTCAACCTGCAGTTTGTCCCTGTCCGAGACCAGCAGTGCTGAGTCATCTGCGAACAGGAACAAGTTGCAGTCACAGGCTGAAGTCATGTCGTTTACATATATTAGGAACAGTAGAGGCCCTAGCATGCTTCCTTGTGGAACGCCACAGCTCACTGGGAGGGGGGGGGACAGTGTTCCGTTCACTTCCACCATCTGTTCTCTCCCCTCCAGGTAGGATTGCATCCAGCTCACTGATGTGCTATCGAAACCAATTGCTTTTAGCTTGTTAACCAGTATGGAGTGGTTCACGGTGTCAAAAGCCTTTTGGAGGTCCAGCATGACCATGCCGCAGTATTTGCCAGCGTCCACCTCTTGTTTGATGTGGTCGCTCAAATAGAGAAGGCATGTGTCAGTGGAGTGGGATGTTCTGAAGCCAGATTGGAACTCGTACAATAATGTATTAGTGGCAAGATACTTTTCAACCTGTTCATAGACTATTTTTTCCATCACTTTCGAGATGGAACTAAGAATAGACTGTTAACTGTGAGTGGACGACCCAATTAAGCATTACACTTGTTTACAAGAGGGTCCACCATGTTCAATTCATCAAAACATTTAGAGACGTACAAATAGACACTTCTATATAGTCAAAGAACAGAACAGGAATTCATCATAAAGGAGGTAAAAAGGGAAAATAAACATATAGGCTACAGTGAGGGGAAAAGGGGGGGGGGGGGGTGGGGGGGGGGCGGTGGGGGGGGATTCAGATTTTACGGAGGCCAGTTTCGAATTGCAGACGTCCGTAGGTGCCCTTTGAGAGCGCGTTCCACATTTTGGTGGCATAGGAGCGAAAATAATTTAGTCCCTTGTTTGTGCCGAATCTGGGTTGAACATGGTTCGTTGCACTCCCTCTGGTGTTGTGGGTGTGGACGTATGGAAGTATTTAGACAGGTACATGGGTATCTTAGTGAAGTATTTAGACAGGTACATGGGTATCTTAGTGAAGTATTTAGACAGGTACATGGGTATCTTAGTGAAGTATTTAGACAGGTACATGGGTATCCTAGTGAAGTATTTAGACAGGTACATGGCTATCTTAGTGAAGTATTTAGACAGGTACATGGGTATCTTGGTGAAGTATTTAGACAGATACATGGGTATCTTGGTGAAGTAGTTAGACAGGTACATGGGTATCTTAGTGAAGTATTTAGACAGGTACATGGGTATCTTAGTGAAGTATTTAGACAGGTACATGGGTATCTTAGTGAAGTATTTAGACAGGTACATGGGTATCCTAGTGAAGTATTTAGACAGGTACATGGCTATCTTAGTGAAGTATTTAGACAGGTACATGGGTATCTTGGTGAAGTATTTAGACAGGTACATGGGCATCTTAGTGAAGTATTTAGACAGGTACATGGGTGTCTTAGTGAAGTATTTAGACAGGTACATGGGTATCTTGGTGAAGTATTTAGACAGGTACATGGGCATCTTAGTGAAGTATTTAGACAGGTACATGGGTATCTTAGTGAAGTATTTAGACAGGTACATGGGTATCTTGGTGGTGTAGTGAATCTTGTGGACCAGACCCATTGCAAGATGCTGTACTCGACCCTAAGCCATTCCAGCCTGTCAAAGTGGGCAGGGGTGAGGTGGGTTCGGGGGGTGAGGTCAAGTAGGAGCCTGACCAGTTTGTTTTGGCTCGTCCCGTGCTGTATTTCTTTCTGCTCATCATCATGACCTTTTTGTTACTTTATCACAGCTAACAATCACATCAAGGTCTGTGAAATACTTTGTAATGAATAGCTGACTCTCTCGCGATTTTGGCTTTTAAGTTTTATATATTTTTGTAGGAGATTAATGCCTGGATTTATATACGTCTATCATTAGGAACGACAGAAACAGGCATGGTGGTGGTGTGTGCATGTATATTCACAAAGACACTGAATACGTTACTCGTACTGACTTACAGCATGATGAAATTGAAACTGTGTGGGTTGAATTCATTTTCAAAAATGCAAAATCAGTATTAGTTGGCACCGTCTATAGACCACCCGATCAGCATGGGTTCTATGATATACTTGAGGGGTGCTTAGCTGGGGAGGAATGTGTAGAGAAAATCCTGATTGGCGACTACAATACAGACATGCAACGTAAGGAAGCACCTGTGTTTAAGTCATTCAGTAAGTTCTGTGATCTGCATAGTGTCATAGTCAGCTAATTACCCAACCCACAAGAGTGTGTGATTCTACTCAAACTGTCATTGATCTCATTCTGACCTCGGTACCCGCAAAAAACAAAAACTAAAGTCTGGCTGACGCTGTCACAAAACAGTCATATCTAGGGACCTCAAAACCTACTCTAGCGAGGCCTTTAACCTTGAACTGAAGAATCTGGATTGGTCCGATGAACTCAGGAGCTCACTAGTCGAGGAAGCATGGCTTGGCTTCAAAACCAAATTTACATCAGTACTAAACACCATGGTTCCTTTGAGAACCATCAGGGTCAAAACCCGCTCGGAGCCATGGATGAATTCGGACATACTGACTGCAATGAAAGCCAGAGACAAAAAATGCTCTGAACTTCTTAAATGCAAGTCCAAGTTAGCCAAGCGCTTCGACAGTGATCTCCAAACCCAACTGGGCATCTTAAAAACCCAACGAAACAAGCTAAGAAACATTGTAACTACCATGACTAAATCAGCTAAAAGTAACTTTATCAATGATAAAGCAGAGGAAAACAAAAACAATCCTTGTGAGCTCTGGAAGCTACTAAACAATCAACTAGGCTGCGGTCAGAAACTAAAAACCAAACATAAACATCAAATCGAACGACACTCTCATCACTGACAAGCTTGATGTGGCCAACTACTTGAACATCTTCTTTACAAACATAGCAACAACTCTGGTTAACGAACTGCCCTCCCACTCTGGGCTCTTTGGTGTAGAGCACATTAAAACCTTATACAGAAACCTGGGTGTTTGTAAAGATGATTTTAAACTAGTTATGGTAACAACTGATGAGGTACTTAAGAAAATGAGTGCCCTCCAACCCCACAAGGCCACTGGCCATGACAATATTCCCTCCAAATTTCTCAGAGACTCAGCCATCTCTATAGCTCCAATTATCACCCACATAGTAAACCTCTCCATCAAACAGGGACAGGTCCCCCAAGATTTCAAACTGGCCAAAATAACCCCCTTGCACAAGAAAAGGAGTAAATTAGACCCCGGCAACTACCGCCCTATTTCTATTCTAAGCTCCATCTCGAAAGTGATGGAAAAAATAGTCTATGAACAGGTTGAAAAGTATCTTGCCACAAATAAATGAATGTACGAGTTCCAATCTGGCTTCAGAACATCCCACTCCACTGACACATGCCTTCTCTATTTGAGCGACCACATCAAACATGAGGTGGATGCTGGCAAATACTGCGGCATGGTCATGCTGGACCTCCAAAAGGCTTTTGACACCGTGAACCACTCCATACTGGTTAACAAGCTAAAAGCAATTGGTTTCGATAGCACATCAGTGAGCTGGATGCAATCCTACCTTGAGGGAAGAGAACAGATGGTGGAGGTGAATGGAACACTGTCCCCTCCCCCCTCCCAGTGAGCTGTGGCGTTCCACAAGGAAGCATACTAGGGCCTTTACTGTTCCTAATATATGTTAACGACATGACTTCAGCTTGTGACTGCAACTTGTTCCTGTTCGCAGATGACTCGGCAGTCGGCACTGCTAGTCTCGGACAGGAACAAACTGCAGGTTGAAAAGGCCCTCAGCTCTGAACTCGGTAGAATCTGCACCTGGCTCGCTGATAACAAACTATCTTTACACCTGGGAAAAACTGAATCCATTCTCTTTGGATCTAATAGTAATCTCAGCAAGGCAAATGGCTTCTTGGTTAGAGTGGGTGACAATTTTATCACACGTAAAGATGAAATTACCTACCTAGGTTCCATCCTGGAGGCTAATCTTTCCGGTGATGAAATGGCCACCAACGTAATCAAAAAAGTCAACCAAAGAACAAGATTCCTTTACAGGATCTCCTCACTGGTCAACAAAAACACCTTGAAGACCTTAACAGGAGCCCTTGTACAAGGTTTCTTTGACTATGCATGCACCTCCTGGTACCACAGCACCTCAAAGGCCCTTAAAACTAGGATTATATATTTCTTATTACTTATTACCTTAATTTTAAAGTAATATATTGTATTACATATTACTGTCTGAGCAAGAGTAATATATTAATATTACTATTACATGTTCCTTTTTTTAAATGCTCAAATCGAACAAATACATATTTAGTATAGCCTAATTATAAATTATATATTGCGTAGACCAGTGGCGTATCTACAATAAGGCGAGGCCAACTGAGAACTGAGAAAAAAAAGAGCACGACCCTCAATCGCCCATTGGAATGCGAATGCATGCCTTTCAGCCTTTGTAGCGTACTCATCTGGCAGGCGGGACGACATCTGGCCTGCCCAAAATGTAATTCCTGAAAACGCTACTGGCGTAGACCTACTGTACCCCATCCTACTCAGCTATGGACAGTTAACACAGGAGCTAAATGTATTCCTTGAATTCATGGAAGCCAATAAATAATTTGATGACAAATTATAGAAAATACGTAATTCTAATGTCACAAGACAACGAGACAGACAGACAGAAAGTAATGCAGTAATACAGAAATATTTTTATAATATATTACAATGTTTTTGTTAAGTAATGTATTATATTACAAGTTACCGTATTCCGGTAATATATGAAGTTACGTAGTGTTAGTTACCCAACACTGATCCTAGGACAGAGGATCACGCTGCAGCACGTTGTGAGCTTGTAGATCCATTATGTTTTGCCACAGGGTCAGTGTCAACAGTCTAGGGGCCAGTGTCAGGGTCAGTGTCAGGGTCAGTGTCAACAGTCTAGGGGCCAGTGTCAGGGTCAGTGTCAGGGTCAGTGTCAACAGTCTAGGGGGCAGCGTTCACCATTGTTTGCAGAGTGGGTTGGTTTATTTTTGAGTGGCGCAACCCACTCCAACAACTGGCTTTGTTAGTACCTGTGTGTGTGTGTTTGTGTACCTGTCCCTCAAAAGAATGAGCATGGTTACTATGGTCACCGACATTACGTCAGACTAGGCTTGGGCAATATACCGATATTACCGTTTACCGCGATATTTTAAATCAATACCGGTAATATCGCAGAGTATATAAATAATACCGAATACCGGTAATATCGCGGAGTATATAAAACACCACTCAATAATACCGAATACCGTCATAATACTAATATCGTAATTTTACCGTCATGTAAATATGAGAGGAGAGGAGAGGAGAGGAGAGGAGAGGGGAGGGGAGGGGAAATTTTGACTGGAGAGGAGAGGAGAGGAGAGGAGAGGAGAGGAGAGGAGAGGAGAGGAGAGGGGAGGGGAGGGGAGGGGAGGGGAGTGGAGGGGAGGGGACATTTTGACTGGAGAGGAGAGGAGAGGAGAGGAGAGGAGAGGAGAGGAGAGGAGAGGAGAGGAGAGGAGAGGAGAGGAGAGGAGAGGGGAAATCAGCCCGTCAGTGTGATATATTAATGTTTTATTAATAAAACCGATAATACCGATTATCGCGGTATTATTCACGTTATCAATATCGATATCAAAAAATCAATATCGCCCAAGCCTACGTCAGACCACAGCTGAACAGGCTATATAAGACCTTGCACCACTCAGTTCACACGGGTGTGATTTTTTATATAACATACGAAAACTAAGTGACCATATGACCCTCAAAGTCCACTTCAAATTGGCATAGAGTAGCGCAAACGTCGATCACTCTCTGCTGATTTCTGATCGTCTGCACCTTTGTTAAATTGACGCACACACGCACACCCGTACACACACACACACACACACACACACACACACTCCTCTCTCTCTCTCTGTCGCTCTAAGTAATTAGCCTCATGTCCAGCAGCTGCGCACAGTTTCTGCCGGTGGATCCTGCCGGGAGCTGCCTATGCCATAGAAAGCATAGGTGAGTTCCAGGCTACCATATGACCCTCAAACAAGGTGCTTGCTTACGGACACTGTCCTCTGAGTGACCATATGACCCTCAAACAAGGTGCTTGCTTACGGACACTGTCCTCTGAGTGACCATATGACCCTCAAACAAGGTGCTTGCTTACGGACACTGTCCTCTGAGGCCACATATCAAAATAAAGCAGCCCAAGCAGAGAGGCATAAGTCCATGAATTATACGTCCTCTATGGGGACCTACCACGGGTCACAGACAGGGTCAGAGAGGCGTAAGGCCATGTGTTATATGTCCTAGTACGATGGGTTGGGTTAGCTGACCGTAGGCGTAAGACCGTAGGCTATTGGGTATCTCTTGACGACAGCATGGCTGTAGGACGTAGGCTATTGGGTTAGGGTTAGGATCTATTGGGTATCTCTTGTTGACAGTAGGGTTAGGATCTATTGGGTATCTCTTGTTGACAGTAGGGTTAGGATCTATTGGGTATCTCTTGTTGACAGCAGGGTTAGGATCTATTGGGTATCTCTTGTTGACAGTAGGGTTAGGATCTATTGGGTATCTCTTGTTGACAGTAGGGTTAGGATCTATTGGGTATCTCTTGTTGACAGTAGGGTTAGGATCTATTGGGTATCTCTTGTTGACAGCAGGGTTAGGATCTATTGGGTATCTCTTGTTGACAGTAGGGTTAGGATCTATTGGGTATCTCTTGTTGACAGTAGGGTTAGGATCTATTGGGTATCTCTTGACGACAGCATGGCTTAACTTGGTTGAAAAACAACAGCAGCATTGGTTTCTTTCTTTGTTGTATGCAAGGTGTTCTTTTATTAAGCATATGAAAAAAGGTGTGACAAAAAGCCTTATAGACGCTATAGATATAAAATAAAATATAAGCCTTATAGATGCTATAGAAAAGTGGAGGAAGGACAGAGAAGAATGCAAAAAGGAGGGGGGGGGGGGGGGTGTTTCAGGCCATCAGCAGGCAGTGGACCCTGGAAGGTGTTTTAGGCTAGGGGTGGTCCCTGGGAGGTGTTTTAGGCTAGGGGAGGGCTAGGGGAGGTCCCTGGGAGGTGTTTTAGGCTAGGGGTGGTCCCTGGGAGGTGTTTTAGGCTAGGGGAGGGCTAGGGTTGGGCTAGGGGCTAGGGGAGGTCCCTGGGTGGTGTTTTAGGCTAGGGGTGGTCCCTGGGAGGTGTTTTAGGCTAGGGGTGGTCCCTGGGAGGTGTTTTAGGCTAGGGGAGGGCTAGGGGAGGTCCCTGTGAGGTGTTTTAGGCTAGGGGTGGTCCCTGGGAGGTGTTTTAGGCTAGGGGAGGGCTAGGGGAGGTCCCTGTGAGGTGTTTTAGGCTAGGGGAGGGCTAGGGTTGGGCTAGGGGCTAGGGGAGGTCCCTGGGTGGTGTTTTAGGCTAGGGGTGGTCCCTGGGAGGTGTTTAAGGCTAGGGGAGGGCTAGGGGCTAGGGGTGGGCTAGGGGAGGGCTAGGGGTGGGCTAGGGGCTAGGGGTGTTCCCTGGGAGGTGTCTTAGGCTAGGGGTGGGCTAGGGGAGGGCTAGGGGTGGGCTAGGGGTGGTCCCTGGGAGGTGTCTTAGGCTAGGGGTGGGCTAGGGGTGGGCTAGGGGAGGGCTAGGGGTGGGCTAGGGGCTATGGGTGTTCCCTGGGAGGTGTCTTAGGCTAGGGGTGGGCTAGGGGTGGGCTAGGGGAGGGCTAGGGGTGGGCTAGGGGTGTTCCCTGGGAGGTGTCTTAGGCTAGGGGTGGGCTAGGGGAGGGCTAGGGGTGGGCTAGGGGTGTTCCCTGGGAGGTGTCTTAGGCTAGGGGTGGGCTAGGGGAGGGCTAGGGGTGTTCCCTGGGAGGTGTCTTAGGCTAGGGGAGGGCTAGGGGAGGGCTAGGGGTGGGCTAGGGGTGGGCTAGGGGAGGGCTAGGGGTGGTCCCTGGGAGGTCCCTGGGAGGTGTTTTAGGCTAGGGGTGGGCTAGGGGCTAGGGGTGGGCCCTGAGAGGTCCCTGGGAGGTGTTTTAGGCTAGGGGTGGGCTAGGGGCTAGGGGTGGGCCCTGAGAGGTCCCTGGGAGGTGTTTTAGGCTAGGGGTGGGCTAGGGGCTAGGGGTGGGCTAGGGGAGGGCTAGGGGTGGGCTAGGGGCTATGGGTGTTCCCTGGGAGGTGTCTTAGGCTAGGGGTGGGCTAGGGGAGGGCTAGGGGTGGGCTAGGGGAGGGCTAGGGGTGGGCTAGGGGCTAGGGGTGGGCTAGGGGAGGGCTTGGGGCTAGGGGTGGGCTAGGGGCTAGGGGTGGGCCCTGGGAGGTGTTTTAGGCTAGGGGAGGTCCCTGGGAGGTGTTTAGGCCATCAGCAGGTGGTGCACCCTGTGCAGCTGCTGCTGGTTGAGGACCAGGCGATGGACCTGCTCCTGACCGCGGGGGCATGGGAACGCCACGCGCCCCACGAACACTGTTCCTCCCTGAAGCTCCTCCTCCTTGGCCTTACGGGGAGAGAGAGAGAGAGAGAGAGAGAGAGAGAGAGAGAGAGAGTGAGACACCGTGAAATGACACACCACTGTGCAACTGCACAGGCATAAAGTGAGTGGCAAATCTATAAAGTGCAGTAAATGGTACATGCAGCAGACTGGGTGGCTAGGCTAGCTAGTTTCTGTTCTCCCAGAGAGCAGCAGACTGGGTGGCTAGGCTAGCTAGTTTCTGTTCTCCCAGAGAGCAGCAGACTGGGTGGCTAGGCTAGCTAGTTTCTGTTCTCTCAGAGAGCAGCAGACTGGGTGGCTAGGCTAGCTAGTTTCTGTTCTCCCAGAGAGCAGCAGACTGGGTGGCTAGGCTAGCTAGTTTCTGTTCTCCCAGAGAGCAGCAGACTGGGTGGCTAGGCTAGCTAGTTTCTGTTCTCCCAGAGAGCAGCAGACTGGGTGGCTAGGCTAGCTAGTTTCTGTTCTCTCAGAGAGCAGCAGACTGGGTGGCTAGGCTAGCTAGTTTCTGTTCTCCCAGAGAGCAGCAGACTGGGTGGCTAGGCGAGCTAGTTTCTGTTCTCTCAGAGAGCAGCAGACTGGATGGCTAGGCTAGCTAGTTTCTGTTCTCCCAGAGAGCAGCAGACTGGGTGGCTAGGCAAGCTAGTTTCTGTTCTCCCAGAGAGCAGCAGACTGGGTGGCTAGGCTAGCTAGTTTCTGTTCTCCCAGAGCGCAGCAGACTGGGTGGCTAGGCTAGCTAGTTTATGTTCTCCCAGAGAGCAGCAGACTGGGTGGCTAGGCTAGCTAGTTTCTGTTCTCTCAGAGAGCAGCAGACTGGGTGGCTAGGCTAGCTAGTTTCTGTTCTCCCAGAGAGCAGCAGACTGGGTGGCTAGGCTAGCTAGTTTCTGTTCTCTCAGAGAGCAGCAGACTGGGTGGCTAGGCTAGCTAGTTTCTGTTCTCCCAGAGAGCAGCAGACTGGGTGGCTAGGCTAGCTAGTTTCTGTTCTCCCAGAGAGCAGCAGACTGGGTGGGTAGGCTAGCTAGTTTCTGTTCTCCCAGAGAGCAGCAGACTGGGTGGCTAGGCTAGCAAGTTTCTGTTCTCCCAGAGAGCAGCAGACTGGGTGGCTAGGCTAGCTAGTTTCTGTTATCTCAGAGAGCAGCAGACTGGGTGGCTAGGCTAGCTAGTTTCTGTTCTCCCAGAGAGCAGCAGACTGGGTGGCTAGGCTAGCTAGTTTCTGTTATCTTAGAGCGCAGCAGACTGGGTGGCTAGGCTAGCTAGTTTCTGTTCTTCCAGAGCGCAGCAGACTGGGTGGCTAGGCTAGCTAGTTTCTGTTCTTCCAGAGCGCAGCAGACTGGGTGGCTAGGCTAGCTAGTTTCTGTTCTTCCAGAGCGCAGCAGACTGGGTGGCTAGGCTAGCTAGTTTCTGTTATCTCAGAGAGCAGCAGACTGGGTGGCTAGGCTAGCTAGTTTCTGTTCTCCCAGAGAGCAGCAGACTGGGTGGCTAGGCTAGCTAGTTTCTGTTCTTCCAGAGAGCAGCAGACTGGGTGGCTAGGCTAGCTAGTTTCTGTTATCTTAGAGCGCAGCAGACTGGGTGGCTAGGCTAGCTAGTTTCTGTTCTCCCAGAGAGCAGCAGACTGGGTGGCTAGGCTAGCTAGTTTCTGTTATCTCAGAGAGCAGCAGACTGGGTGGCTAGGCTAGCTAGTTTCTGTTCTCCCAGAGAGCAGCAGACTGGGTGGCTAGGCTAGCTAGTTTCTGTTATCTTAGAGCTCAGCAGACTGGGTGGCTAGGCTAGCTAGTTTCTGTTCTCCCAGAGAGCAGCAGACTGGGTGGCTAGGCTAGCTAGTTTCTGTTCTCTTAGAGCGCAGCAGACTGGGTGGGTAGGCTAGCTAGTTTCTGTTCTTTCAGAGAGCAGCAGACTGGGTGGCTAGGCTAGCTAGTTTCTGTTCTCTCAGAGAGCAGCAGACTGGATGGCTAGGCTAGCTAGTTTCTGTTCTCCCAGAGAGCAGCAGACTGGGTGGCTAGGCTAGCTAGTTTCTGTTCTCCCAGAGAGCAGCAGACTGGATGGCTAGGCTAGCTAGTTTCTGTTCTTTCAGAGAGCAGCAGACTGGATGGCTAGGCTAGCTAGTTTCTGTTCTTCCAGAGAGCAGCAGACTGGGTGGCTAGGCTAGCTAGTTTCTGTTCTCCCAGAGAGCAGCAGACTGGGTGGCTAGGCTAGCTAGTTTCTGTTCTCCCAGAGAGCAGCAGACTGGATGGCTAGGCTAGCTAGTTTCTGTTCTCCCAGAGAGCAGCAGACTGGATGGCTAGGCTAGCTAGTTTCTGTTCTTTCAGAGAGCAGCAGACTGGATGGCTAGGCTAGCTAGTTTCTTGGGACATTTGTTTTGTCATTTTGCTACATCTGTCATTCAAAATATACATTATTTTTCACTTCTGCGAAACCTTTGGGAACCACAGGTGTTAATGAGCAGGTGTGCATTAATGAGGATACAGAACAACCTCTCGTGTAATATTGCTTAAAGGACCACTTCACCACTTTTCAACATCTCTTCATATAATTGGTCCTCACTATGTTCATGATAAAACACCACCATTTCTTCCTACTCAGTCTGTGTCTCATAGGAGGGCTTTGGGCAGTTTGGACACCCGTCCACCAGTGACATCATCATTAGGCAGATTTTTTTTTAAACAAGATTTGTTTTTAGATTTTTATTATCATGAGAACGATGGCTTCAACTTGGTGGTGTTTTATCATGAACATTAGTTAGGACCAATAGGACCAGTAGGACCAATAGGTCCTATAGGACCAGTAGGACCAATAGGTCCTATAGGACCAGTAGGACCAATAGGTCCTATAGGACCAATAGGTCCTATAGGACCAGTAGGACCAATAGGTCCTATAGGACCAATAGGTCCTATAGGACCAATAGGTCCTATAGGACCTATTGGTCCTATAGGACCTATTGGTCCTACTGGTCCTATTGGTCCTATTGTTCCTACTGGTCCTATAGGACCTATTGTTCCTACTGGTCCTATAGGACCTATTGGTCCTACTGGTCCTATAGGACCTATTGGTCCTACTGGTCCTATAGGACCAATAGGACCTATTGGTCCTACTGGTCCTATAGGACCTATTGGTCCTATAGGACCAGTAGGACCAATAGGACCAATAGGACCAGTAGGACCAATAGGACCAATAGGACCAGTAGGACCAATAGGACCAGTAGGACCAGTAGGACCAGTAGGACCAATAGGACCAATAGGTCCTATAGGACCAATAGGTCCTATAGGACCAGTAGGAACAATAGGTCCTATAGGACCAGTAGGACCAATAGGTCCTATAGGACCAATAGGACCTATTGGTCCTACTGGTCCTATAGGACCTATTGGTCCTATAGGACCAGTAGGACCAATAGGACCAATAGGACCAGTAGGACCAATAGGACCAATAGGACCAGTAGGACCAATAGGACCAGTAGGACCAATAGGTCCTATAGGACCAGTAGGACCAATAGGACCAGTAGGACCAGTAGGACCAATAGGACCAGTAGGACCAATAGGACCAGTAGGACCAATAGGACCAGTAGGACCAATAGGTCCTATAGGACCAGTAGGACCAATAGGTCCTATAGGACCAGTAGGACCAATAGGACCAGTAGGACCAATAGGTCCTATAGGACCAGTAGGTCCTACTGGTCCTATTGGTCCTACTGGTCCTATAGGTCCAGTAGGACCAGTAGGACCAGTAGGTCCTATAGGACCAGTAGGTCCTATAGGACCAGTAGGACCAATAGGTCCTATAGGACCAGTAGGACCAATAGGACCAGTAGGACCAATAGGTCCTATAGGACCAATAGGTCCTATAGGACCAGTAGGAACAATAGGTCCTATAGGACCAGTAGGACCAATAGGACCAATAGGTCCTATAGGACCAGTAGGACCAATAGGACCAGTAGGACCAATAGGTCCTATAGGACCAGTAGGACCAATAGGTCCTATAGGACCAGTAGGACCAGTAGGACCTATAGGACCAGTAGGACCAATAGGACCAGTAGGACCAATAGGACCAGTAGGACCAGTAGGACCAATAGGTCCTATAGGACCAGTAGGACCAGTAGGTCCTATAGGACCAATAGGACCTATTGGTCCTATTGGTCCTACTGGTCCTATAGGACCAATAGGACCAATAGGTCCTATAGGACCAATAGGACCTATTGGTCCAATAGGACCTATTGGTCCTATAGGACCAATAGGTCCTATAGGACCAATAGGACCAGTAGGACCAATAGGACCAGTAGGACCAATAGGACCAGTAGGACCAATAGGTCCTATAGGACCAGTAGGACCAATAGGACCAGTAGGACCAGTAGGACCAATAGGACCAGTAGGACCAGTAGGACCAATAGGACCAGTAGGACCAATAGGTCCTATAGGACCAGTAGGACCAATAGGTCCTACTGGTCCTATAGGACCTATAGGTCCAGTAGGACCAGTAGGACCAGTAGGACCAATAGGTCCTATAGGACCAGTAGGACCAGTAGGGCCAATATGACCAATAGGACCAGTAGGACCAATAGGTCCTATAGGACCAATAGGTCCTATAGGACCAGTAGGACCAGTAGGACCTATAGGACCAGTAGGACCAATAGGACCAGTAGGACCAATAGGTCCTATAGGACCAGTAGGACCAATAGGTCCTATAGGACCAGTAGGACCAATAGGACCAGTAGGACCAATAGGTCCTATAGGACCAGTAGGACCAATAGGTCCTATAGGACCAGTAGGACCAATAGGACCAGTAGGACCAGTAGGACCAATAGGACCAGTAGGACCAATAGGACCAGTAGGACCAGTAGGACCAATAGGACCAATAGGACCAATAGGACCAATAGGTCCTATAGGACCAGTAGGACCAATAGGTCCTATAGGACCAGTAGGACCAATAGGTCCTATAGGACCAGTAGGACCAATAGGTCCTATAGGACCAATAGGACCAGTAGGACCAATAGGACCAGTAGGACCAATAGGTCCTATAGGACCAGCAGGACCAATAGGACCAGTAGGACCAATAGGACCAATAGGTCCTATAGGACCAGTAGGACCAGTAGGACCAATAGGTCCTATAGGACCAGTAGGACCAATAGGACCAGTAGGACCAGTAGGACCAGTAGGACCAATAGGACCAGTAGGACCAATAGGACCAGTAGGACCAGTAGGACCAATAGGACCAGTAGGACCAATAGGACCTATAGGACCAGTAGGACCAATAGGACCAGTAGGACCAATAGGACCAGTAGGACCAGTAGGACCAATAGGACCTATAGGACCAGTAGGACCAGTAGGACCAATAGGACCAATAGGACCAGTAGGACCAATAGGTCCTATAGGACCAGTAGGACCAATTATAGGAAGAGAAGTTGAAAAGTGGTGAAGTGGTCCTTTAACCCATTTAGACCTGAGGACCATGTCTTCTAAATCCTGACATGTTTCTATATCAGTCGTTCTCAACCTTTTCATGTCAAGGACCCCAAAGATTATCTGTATTGTACCGACCCCAATCTGAAAATATGTTGTTCCAGGGACCCACATCTGAAAATATGTTGTTCCAGGGACCCCCATCTGAAAATATGTTGTTACAGGGACCCCAATCTGAAAATATGTTGTTCCAGGGACCCCCATCTGAAAATATGTTGTTCCAGGGACCCCCATCTGAAAATATGTTGTTCCAGGGACCCCCATCTGAAAATATGTTGTTCCAGGGACCCCAATCTGAAAACATGTTGTTCCAGGGACCCCCATCTGAAAATATGTTGTTCCAGGGACCCCCATCTGAAAATATGTTGTTCCAGGGACCCCAATCTGAAAATATGTTGTTCCAGGGACCCCAATCTGAAAATATGTTGTTCCAGGGACCCCCCATCTGAAAATATGTTGTTCCAGGGACCCCCATCTGAAAATATGTTGTTCCAGGGACCCCAATCTGAAAATATGTTGTTCCAGGGACAACCCTGGTGTTGATGGTACATGTATAGAATTACCTTCACACAGTGGGTTAGGGTTAGTATAAAGTATAAAGAGTTGCATGTATAGAATTACCTTCACAAAGCCGGACACCGGGAAGGTGGCGAAGTCAGAGATGGCCTTTGCTCCAGGCTGCTGTGAGACAACATGCTCAGCCACCTCATCCTGAGAGAGAAGATAAGGACAGACAACCAGGTCAGGATGGTTAGATACAGACATAGAGGACAGACAACCAGGTCAGGATGGTTAGATACAGACACAGAGGAGGACAGACAACCAGGTCAGGATGGTTAGATACAGACACAGAGGAGGACAGACAACCAGGACAGGATGGTTAGATACAGACACAGAGGAGGACAGACAACCAGGTCAGGATGGTTAGATACAGACATAGAGGAGGACAGACAACCAGGACAGGATGGTTAGATACAGACATAGAGGAGGACAGACAACCAGGTCAGGATGGTTAGATACAGACACAGAGGAGGACAGACAACCAGGTCAGGATGGTTAGATACAGACATAGAGGAGGACAGACAACCAGGACAGGATGGTTAGATACAGACATAGAGGAGGACAGACAACCAGGTCAGGATGGTTAGATACAGACATAGAGGAGGACAGACAACCAGGTCAGGATGGTTAGATACAGACACAGAGGAGGACAGACAACCAGGTCAGGATGGTTAGATACAGACATAGAGGAGGACAGACAACCAGGTCAGGATGGTTAGATACAGACATAGAGGAGGACAGACAACCAGGTCAGGATGGTTAGATACAGACATAGAGGAGGACAGACAACCAGGTCAGGATGGTTAGATACAGACATAGAGGAGGACAGACAACCAGGTCAGGATGGTTAGATACAGACATAGAGGAGGACAGACAACCAGGTCAGGATGGTTAGATACAGACATAGAGGAGGACAGACAACCAGGTCAGGATGGTTAGATACAGACATAGAGGAGGACAGACAACCAGGTCAGGATGGTTAGATACAGACAGAGGACAGACAACCAGGTCAGGATGGTTAGATACAGACATAGAGGAGGACAGACAACCAGGTCAGGATGGTTAGATACAGACATAGAGGAGGACAGACAACCAGGTCAGGATGGTTAGATACAGACAGAGGACAGACAACCAGGTCAGGATGGTTAGATACAGACAGAGGACAGACAACCAGGTCAGGATGGTTAGATACAGACATAGAGGAGGACAGACAACCAGGTCAGGATGGTTAGATACAGACATAGAGGAGGACAGACAACCAGGACAGGATGGTTAGATACAGACATAGAGGAGGACAGACAACCAGGTCAGGATGGTTAGATACAGACATAGAGGAGGACAGACAACCAGGTCAGGATGGTTAGATACAGACATAGAGGAGGACAGACAACCAGGTCAGGGTGGTTGGATACAGACATAGAGGAGGACAGACAACCAGGTCAGGATGGTTAGATACAGACACAGAGGAGGACAGACAACCAGGTCAGGATGGTTAGATACAGACATAGAGGAGGACAGACAACCAGGTCAGGATGGTTAGATACAGACATAGAGGAGGACAGACAACCAGGTCAGGATGGTTAGATACAGACAGAGAGGAGGACAGACAACCAGGACAGGATGGTTAGATACAGACATAGAGGAGGACAGACAACCAGGTCAGGATGGTTAGATACAGACATAGAGGAGGACAGACAACCAGGTCATGATGGTTAGATACAGACACAGAGGACAGACAACCGCTTTGTGGAAAAATAACATTGAATGTCAAATAGTCTCTAGTCCTTGATTATAATACCACCCTGTTTGTTATTATTACTTGCACAAGCAGAGCGTGCAAGTCATGTTTTCAGTCAGGTGCTACGATGCGCGTGTTTAGGGCCAGCACATGTTATGATGTCATATGCTGGCCCCAAGCTGACCGTGCAGGGGTGTTTTTGTCATGCTACGAAGCATGTGTCCCATGACGTGATGAAGATATGTACCAATGTCCCTTAGAATGCACGTGATATGATGTCATACGGACATACGGAAGCTGACCGTGCAGGTATGTTTCCCATGAATCGTGATCAGTGTTGTAACTAACGCCCTTACATCACGTTACGTTACCTAACGGCGCTACTTTTTGCAGTAACTTGTAACGGAGGCTTTACATTTCCCTATTCCATAACGGCCTTATAGTTATTGTCCGAGCGTTACCCGCGTTATAGCGTTATTATGTCAACGTATGATCCAAGTGAAAAGTTTCCCCATACAGCGCCGTGAGTCTGTCATACAGGCTCTGTGCTGACTGCTGCTGAGAGAGCGCGCCGCTCTCTGTGTTGTACTGTGTTGACAGTTTCGTTTGTGCTCTCATACTAGCCTCTGAGCCCACATGGCTACGCACCCTAACGCCAGGGCTCCACCGGACGCGTTGCGTCTCCGTCGCGTCGCGTAAAAAAAACGCACCGGTTCAATTTTAATGCACGCGTCGCGTCTCCGTCAACGCGGGCAGTGGAGCCACCCTTCATTGATTAAAAAGGGAACATTCCCTGACGGTGACGGAGACGCGACGCTGACGCGCCCGGTGGAGCCCGGCCGAACATGAACAAAGCATGTCGCAGAAGAGGTCATTGATTGGCTAACGTAGGGCCAGATTTCAGGGTAAGCCAATCAGAGACAGTCTGACAGAGTAGGGCGGGTCTTACTCGTATGTAGTCATATGTAAACACAGACAGACACACAAACCCTTGTAACGCATACACAGAAAAGGCCGGTTGAACGAACATTATTACCACACGCTACGACAGCGAGATCGGATGCTTTGTGGGTTGGAAATACAAGCATTATTTGAGTACTTGCGGGTAAAGGAAATGTTTTAACATGCCATGGAGTGTCCCCGCTGTGTGTGATTCCCCGCACTTCCTTTATTATTATTGCTGCTGCTGCATCCCTCCAGGAGGGACCCTCCTGCGCTAGCCAGCATTAGCTAGTGGGCGCCGCAGCACAGTGCCTGACGTTAGCCGTGCGTTAGCCTTGCACACCGTTGCATGCTAACGGATCCCCGCGGGACCGTGGCCACCTCCCCGGGCACAGATATATATAAACTATCTATGGGCACAGTGATAGGGCTGCCCTCTCCCCCCCCTTCCCCCCCAGACAAACATCGAGGTGAAAATGCTAATTATGTGGCGGACAGAAAGCATTGTCCACAGCCAAGAAGAGCAATGCAAATCTAAGAAAGCATCTTAAATCAGTCCATGAGCTAGGCTGCCTCATATCACCGTAAAGTAAAGTAACAGACAAAGATCGATTTTAAATCGCCACAGAGGCATGTCACCAAGAGTCAACTTGACAAAATGATTTGTCAAGTCAAGGTATTTTGTTGAGGAAATGCTTCCCCTCTCAACGGTGGTCTGTTCCTTTCAGAGCACTGGTCAGCAAAATACCAGTGAAAGCAGGGCCAATGTGCAGAAATACATTTTCCAAATACCTGAACAGTGAATATTCTAAAATGGAAGATGAGCTCAAAAATACATTTGATGAATTAGAATATCTCTCTACCACTGCAGATATATGGACTCATTTTTCATTATTTTTATTATTATTTTTTTCATATTGCAAATTTGTTTTGAAGGCAAGTTGAGGCTACAATAAAGATGCCTGTCAAAATTTCTGAACATGTTTTATTGTTCCACTAAATTTCATAATGTTAGGAGGGAGTTGTCTTTTCTCTTACTGTGCAACAGAACAAAAAACCTTCTTTTAAATCGTTTTTTTTTTTTTTTTTTTTTTTTAAGTAAAGTAAAGTAACTTTAAAAGTTACTTTCATAAAGTAAAGTAAAGTAAAGTAACTTATCTAAAAAAAGTTACTTTTTTAGATAAGTAACTATAACTATAACTCTTTACTTTTTAAAAGTAACTTGAACAACACTGATCGTGATGAAGATTATGTACCAATGCCAGGGTATAATTGGTTTACGATGGTGACGTAATGATGATACGTTTCAGTGTCAAGTACATACGCATCAAACCACACAGCCGATATATACCAGCCTGATTTTATGGTCAGAAGGGCCGTAATAGCCTGTACTCTTTTCCAAGTGTCTGTTTTCACAACTGAATGAGATGAGTACACACATTAAATGTAGACGTTTCTTTTCATTTTTATTATTTATTGCTGGTGAAAACCGATTAAATAATCTGTATTATTTTTAGACCGTTTCAATACGGCGTTTTTATGGTTGAGTGACAAAGTGAATTTAATGTTGTTTAAAGTTTTTTTTCTCAGTAGGTGTTCCCGCATAACTTCCAGGTATGATGATGTCACACGCACACACACACGCACGCACACGTACACGCACACGCACACGCACACACACCTTCAGTTTGTCCAGGGTCTGGCTGAGGTTGTGCAGGCGAGCCGTCTGCTCCAACAGCTGGGCGCTGGCACTGACTGCAGGTTAGGAAAGGGTTAACACAGTCACATTATTAAAGGGTTAACAGCTGGGCGCTGGCACTGACTGCAGGTTAGGAAAGGGTTAACACAGTCACATTAACAGCTGGGCGCTGGCACTGACTGCAGGTTAGGAAAGGGTTAACACAGTCACATTAACAACAGCTGGGCGCTGGCACTGACTGCAGGTTAGGAAAGGGTTAACAGGGTGAACAGCTGGGCGCTGGCACTGACTGCAGGTTAGGAAAGGGTTAACACAGTCACATTATTTGATAGGCAAATGACCACTGCACGCATGCACGCACGCACGCACACTCCACTCCAGCCACTGCTACAGAGCTGACAATGAGGTTATGTCTTCCCCTCCAGCACAACAGGGTGGTATAGTAGCAGTAGTAGTAGCAGTAGCAGTAGCAGTAGTAGCAGTAGCAGTAGTAGTAGTAGTAGTGTAGTAGTAGTGTATTGTTACCTGGGGTCTTCCCAGTGATGTCCACCACCCTGACTCCAGCACTGAGGGTCAACAGGGTGGTATAGTAGTAGTAACAGTAGTACTAACCTGGGGTCTTCCCAGTGATGTCCACCACCCTGACTCCAGCACTGAGGGTCAACAGGGTGGTATAGTAGTAGTAACAGTAGTACTAACCTGGGGTCTTCCCAGTGATGTCCACCACCCTGACTCCAGCACTGAGGGTCAACAGGGTGGTATAGTAGTAGTAACAGTAGTACTAACCTGGGGTCTTCCCAGTGATGTCCACCACCCTGACTCCAGCACTGAGGGTCAACAGGGTGGTATAGTAGTAGTAACAGTAGTACTAACCTGGGGTCTTCCCAGTGATGTCCACCACCCTGACTCCAGCACTGAGAGTCAACAGGGTGGTATAGTAGTAGTAGCAGTAGCAGCAGTAGCAGTACTAACCTGGGGTCTTCCCAGTGATGTCCACCACCCTGACTCCAGCACTGAGGGTCAACAGGGTGGTATAGTAGAAGTAGCAGTAGTACTAACCTGGGGTCTTCCCAGTGATGTCCACCACCCTGACTCCAGCACTGAGGGTCAACAGGGTGGTATAGTAGTAGTAGCAGTAGTACTAACCTGGGGTCTTCCCAGTGATGTCCACCACCCTGACTCCAGCACTGAGGGTCAACAGGGTGGTGAGGAGCTGGTCTGTCCGTCTGTAGAGGCTGCTGCTGGGGACAGAACGCTGTTCCTGGCCTGTAGGGGGCAGCAGAGAGCCACGCTGTTCCTGGCCTATCTGGGGCAGTTTGGCAACGTGCAGCGGAGGCAGCGAGGCCAGCTGGGCCCTCATCTTCTCACCCTAGACAAGACACAACACCAGACACATGGGACAGTTCTACTGGATCTCGTCTCCACTATAGTCCCTCCCTGACATTTAGTTCTACTGGATCTCTAGTTCTACTGGATCTCTTCTCCACTTGTCCCTCCCTAACATTTAGTTAGGGTTAACCCTAAACCTATGGAATTAACTTCCCATTGCAGTCAGAACTACAGACTCACTCCCAATCTAAACTATGGAATGAACTTCCCATTACAGTCAGAACTACAGACTCACTCCCAATCTAAACTATGGAATGAACTTCCCATTGCAGTCAGAACTACAGACTCACTCCCAATCTAAACTATGGAATGAACTTCCCATTACAGTCAGAACTACAGACTCACTCCCAATCTAAACTATGGAATGAACTTCCCATTACAGTCAGAACTACAGACTCACTCCCAATCTTCCGTCGTAGTCTGAAAACCCACCTCTTCAGACTCCATCTTAGCCCGTAGCCCCTCCCCTAGCCCGTAGCCCCTCCCCTAGCCCGTAGCCCCTCCCCTAGCCTCGACGACCTTACAGGCGAATGCAAAGGCTCAACTTATGTAACTTACACTATATAGTGCACTCCACTATATTATAGTGTAAACTCATAGTTTCATTATATTATATTAGGGTTAGTTTACCTTCAGTCTGTTGCTCTGCTTCTGGAGGTGTTTGATGGCCAGACGCTGAACCTCCACCTGCTGACGGAGGAGAGGAGAGTCCACCACCTCCACTGGCCCTGAGACCCCAGCTGGATGGAGACACACACACTGTCTATTATACACACACACACACACACTGAGGAGAGGAGAGTCCACCACCTCCACTGGTCCTGAGACCCCTATTATATATACACACACACACACACACACACACACTGTCTATTATACACACACACACACACACTGAGGAGAGGAGAGTCCACCACCTCCACTGGTCCTGAGACCCCTATTATATATACACACACACACACACTGTCTATTATACACACACACACACTGAGGAGAGGAGAGTCCACCACCTCCACTGGTCCTGAGACCCCAGCTGGATGGAGACACACACACACACACACTGTCTATTATACACACACACACACACACACTGAGGAGAGGAGAGTCCACCACCTCCACTGGTCCTGAGACCCCAGCTGGATGGACACACACACACACACACACACACACACACACACACACACACACACACACACACACACACACACACACACACACACACACACACACACACACACACACACACACACACACACACACACACACACACACACACACACACACACACACACACACACACACACAAACCTCCATTATATGTACACGCACGCACGCACACACACACACACACACACACGCACGGACTTCTCTTGTGGGGTCTGGCATTTTGGACCTCTTCTTGAGATAAAGGCCTCACTAGAAGGACATTTCTCAGTGTTTTGGACACACACCCCCCATAGACCAGGTGGAACCAGTAAACTCACCTCCAGAGGAACCAGTGGGACCAGTAACCTCACCTCCAGAGGAACCAGTGGTACCAGTAAACTCACCTCCAGAGGAACCAGTGGAACCAGTAAACTCACCTCCAGAGGAACCAGTGGTACCAGTAAACTCACCTCCAGAGGAACCAGTGGTACCAGTAACCTCACCTCCAGAGGAACCAGTGGAACCAGTAAACTCACCTCCAGAGGAACCAGTGGTACCAGTAACCTCACCTCCAGAGGAACCAGTGGAACCAGTAAACTCACCTCCAGAGGAACCAATGGTACCAGTGGTACCAGTAAACTCACCTCCAGTGGAACCAGTAAACTCACCTCCAGAGGAACCAGTGGTACCAGTAAACTCACCTCCAGAGGAACCAGCGGTACCAGTAACCTCACCTCCAGAGGAACCAGTGGAACCAGTAAACTCACCTCCAGAGGAACCAGTGGTACCAGTAAACTCACCTCCAGAGGAACCAGTGGTACCAGTAACCTCACCTCCAGAGGAACCAGTGGAACCAGTAACCTCACCTCCAGAGGAACCAGTGGAACCAGTAAACTCACCTCCAGAGGAACCAGTGGTACCAGTAACCTCACCTCCAGAGGAACCAGTGGAACCAGTAACCTCACCTCCAGAGGAACCAGTGGAACCAGTAACCTCACCTCCAGAGGAACCAGTGGTACCAGTAAACTCACCTCCAGAGGAACCAGTGGTACCAGTAAACTCACCTCCAGGGGAACCTTGGACCAGCGAGGCGATGCCAGTGGCCGCCGGGCCTCGCTGTGCGATGCCGTCCACGGTGATCTTGGTTTGGCTGCTGAGACGCTGCTTCAACTCAGCCTTCTCCGCCTCCAGCTGGTCGATGTCGGCCTGCAGAGCATCCATGGTCTCCTCAAATTCCCTGGAGGACAAGAGGACACCATTTAATGTAACACGGTCTCCTCAAACTCCCTGGAGGACAAGAGGACACCATTTAATGTAACACGGTCTCCTCAAACTCCCTTGAGGACAAGAGGACACCATTTAATGTAACACGGTCTCCTCAAACTCCCTGGAGGACAAGAGGACACCATTTAATGTAACACGGTCTCCTCAAACTCCCTGGAGGACAAGAGGACACCATTTAATGTAACACGGTCTCCTCAAACTCCCTGGAGGACAAGAGGACACCATTTAATGTAACACGGTCTCCTCAAACTCCCTGGAGGACAAGAGATATATGACACTAGTTACTCTAACATCCTCCCTGAGACGACCACAGGACACTAGGTACTCTAACATCCTCCCTGAGACGACCACAGGACACTAGTTACTCTAACATCCTCCCTGAGACGACCACAGGACACTAGTTACTCTAACATCCTCCCTGAGACGACCACAGGACACTAGTTACTCTAACATCCTCCCTGAGACGACCACAGGACACTAGTTACTCTAACATCCTCCCTGAGACGACCACAGGACACTAGTTACTCTAACATCCTCCCTGAGACGACCACAGGACACTAGTTACTCTAACATCCTCCCTGAGACGACCACAGGACACTAGTTACTCTAACATCCTCCCTGAGACGACCACAGGACACTAGTTACTCTAACATCCTCCCTGAGACGACCACAGGACACTAGTTACTCTAACATCCTCCCTGAGACGACCACAGGACACTAGTTACTCTAACATCCTCCCTGAGACGACCACAGGACACTAGTTACTCTAACATCCTCCCTGAGACGACCACAGGACACTAGTTACTCTAACATCCTCCCTGAGACGACCACAGGACACTAGTTACTCTAACATCCTCCCTGAGACGACCACAGGACACTAGTTACTCTAACATCCTCCCTGAGACGACCACAGGACACTAGTTACTCTAACATCCTCCCTGAGACGACCACAGGACACTAGTTACTCTAACATCCTCCCTGAGACGACCACAGGACACTAGTTACTCTAACATCCTCCCTGAGACGACCACAGGACACTAGTTACTCTAACATCCTCCCTGAGACGACCACAGGACACTAGTTACTCTAACATCCTCCCTGAGACGACCACAGGACACTAGTTACTCTAACATCCTCCCTGAGACGACCACAGGACACTAGTTACTCTAACATCCTCCCTGAGACGACCACAGGACAGGACTCTTCTAATGAACAATACTCAGTGTATTCCAAACCAATAGCTGATCTACAAGCTGATGAGTGCCGCAGTGTCAGCTTTGTAGTTGTGCCGTTTCAAGTGTGAAGTACAACTTCGGTCTGAACAGAATTTACAGATTAAC
This sequence comes from Electrona antarctica, assembly GCF_951216825.1. Classification (NCBI taxonomy): domain Eukaryota; kingdom Metazoa; phylum Chordata; class Actinopteri; order Myctophiformes; family Myctophidae; genus Electrona; species Electrona antarctica. The sequence continues at coordinate 38,543,566 of NC_136789.1, read as the reverse complement.
AAGTCAAGGTCATCACACAGTCTCTATTCCTGAGATCTATTATGTAAGTAAGGGATAATATCTGGCTAGGTGGTCATTACATTGTCGGTGGTCATTTAGGCTTCGCCTCGGTGGTTAAACTCCCTGGATGATATCATCATCCAGTCTTTCTAGGGCTGTCTGACCAGACTCTAGGGTTAGGTTTAGGTAGTAGTCTAGTCTAGTAATGAAGAGCACATAATGAATGGTAAAAACTGTAAGTTTGATTTTGTGCAAGTAAGTAGCTTTGACATTGAAAACTTGCTGTCATCACTGCCATGTGACAAACCTGCTGGTACTGACATGTTAGACAGTAAACTGTTAAGAATTGCATCATCCTATATATCTAATCCGATTAGTCACATTTGTAATAGGTGCTTAACCTATGGAGTTTGTCCTAAGGCTTGGAAGCCTTATGGAGTTTGTCCTAAGGCTTGGAAGGAGGCAAAGATCATTCCTTTGCCCAAGGATAAAAAGAAACAATTCACAGGGCCAAACAGCCGGCCAATTAGCATACTTCCTGTTCTGAGTAAATGAATGGAAAAATGTAGCAATATGGCACTTGATTGGATGGTGAGCTACTTATCGGAGAGATCACAGAGAGTGTTTTTTAATGGTAGCCTATCCGAATGCAAGTTTAATAATTGTGGGGTTCCTCAAGGAAGCTGTTTGGGTCCTTTACTTTTCATTATTTTTACAAATGATCTCCCTTGTGTTGCTATGAACACCAATATGGTAATGATCTCCCTTGTGTTGCTATGAACACCAATATGGTAATGATCTCCCTTGTGTTGCTATGAACACCAATATGGTAATGATCTCCCTTGTGTTGCTATGAACACCAATATGGTAATGATCTCCCTTGTGTTGCTATGAACACCAATATGGTAATGATCTCCCTTGTGTTGCTATGAACACCAATATGGTAATGATCTCCCTTGTGTTGCTATGAACACCAATATGGTAATGATCTCCCTTGTGTTGCTATGAACACCAATATGGTAATGATCTCCCTTGTGTTGCTATGAACACCAATATGGTAATGATCTCCCTTGTGTTGCTATGAACACCAATATGGTAATGATCTCCCTTGTGTTGCTATGAACACCAATATGGTAATGATCTCCCTTGTGTTGCTATGGACACCAATATGGTAATGATCTCCCTTGTGTTGCTATGAACACCAATATGGTAATGATCTCCCTTGTGTTGCTATGAACACCAATATGGTAATGATCTCCCTTGTGTTGCTATGAACACCAATATGGTAATGATCTCCCTTGTGTTGCTATGAACACCAATATGGTAATGATCTCCCTTGTGTTGCTATGAACACCAATATGGTAATGATCTCCCTTGTGTTGCTGAACACCAATATGGTAATGATCTCCCTTGTGTTGCTATGAACACCAATATGGTAATGATCTCCCTTGTGTTGCTATGAACACCAATATGGTAATGATCTCCCTTGTGTTGCTATGAACACCAATATGGTAATGATCTCCCTTGTGTTGCTATGAACACCAATATGGTAATGATCTCCCTTGTGTTGCTGAACACCAATATGGTAATGATCTCCCTTGTGTTGCTGAACACCAATATGGTAATGATCTCCCTTGTGTTGCTATGAACACCAATATGGTAATGATCTCCCTTGTGTTGCTGAACACCAATATGGTAATGATCTCCCTTGTGTTGCTGAACACCAATATGGTAATGATCTCCCTTGTGTTGCTGAACACCAATATGGTAATGATCTCCCTTGTGTTGCTATGAACACCAATATGGTAATGATCTCCCTTGTGTTGCTATGAACACCAATATCTCCCTTGTGTTGCTGAACACCAATATGGTAATGATCTCCCTTGTGTTGCTGAACACCAATATGGTAATGATCTCCCTTGTGTTGCTATGGACACCAATATGGTAATGATCTCCCTTGTGTTGCTATGAACACCAATATGGTAATGATCTCCCTTGTGTTGCTGAACACCAATATGGTAATGATCTCCCTTGTGTTGCTATGAACACCAATATGGTAATGATCTCCCTTGTGTTGCTATGGACACCAATATGGTAATGATCTCCCTTGTGTTGCTATGAACACCAATATGGTAATGATCTCCCTTGTGTTGCTATGGACACCAATATGGTAATGATCTCCCTTGTGTTGCTATGAACACCAATATGGTAATGATCTCCCTTGTGTTGCTATGGACACCAATATGGTAATGATCTCCCTTGTGTTGCTATGAACACCAATATGGTAATGATCTCCCTTGTGTTGCTATGAACACCAATATGGTAATGATCTCCCTTGTGTTGCTATGAACACCAATATGGTAATGATCTCCCTTGTGTTGCTATGAACACCAATATGGTAATGATCTCCCTTGTGTTGCTGAACACCAATATGGTAATGATCTCCCTTGTGTTGCTATGAACACCAATATGGTAATGATCTCCCTTGTGTTGCTGAACACCAATATGGTAATGATCTCCCTTGTGTTGCTATGAACACCAATATGGTAATGATCTCCCTTGTGTTGCTATGAACACCAATATGGTAATGATCTCCCTTGTGTTGCTGAACACCAATATGGTAATGATCTCCCTTGTGTTGCTGAACACCAATATGGTAATGATCTCCCTTGTGTTGCTATGAACACCAATATGGTAATGATCTCCCTTGTGTTGCTGAACACCAATATGGTAATGATCTCCCTTGTGTTGCTATGAACACCAATATGGTAATGATCTCCCTTGTGTTGCTATGAACACCAATATGGTAATGTATGCTGATGACACAACTCTGTATAGTACTGCCCCCAGGGCCGGATCTACCATATGGGCACTTTGGGCACGTGCCCAGGGGCCCTCAGAGGTGTTAATCCGGCCCTGTGCCCCTTCATTAAATGAGTTAGTGAGTCATTTAAATCTGGATCTTGAGAGGGTATCTAACTGGGTGGAAAATAACAAACTAGCCCTGAATGTTGTCAAAACAAAAAGTATTGTTTTTGGCACCAGGCATATGCTTATTGGTGACCCTCAGCTGCATCTATCAATGTCAGGTATACCTATAGAACAGGTTCAGAAAACTAAACTACTTGGAGTTTTACTGGACAGTGAATTATCATGGTCGGACCATATTGATGGCATTGTAACTAAAATGGGTAGAGGTATAGCCATGGTCAGGAAGTGCTCCACATACTTGACATCCTCAGTCATGGGTCAAGTGTTGCAGTCATTGGTGTTTTGTCACCTTTATTATTGTCCGGTTGTATGGTCAGCGGCGACTCAAGCAGACCTGAACAAACTACAACTTGTTCAGAATCGAGCTGCTAGACTGGCAGTTCTACTCGTACAAATATTGAATATATGCATAAACGCCTGTCCTGGTTATCTATTATGTATTTATGTACTTTTTGTATGTATTTTATATGGACCCCAGGAAGATTAGCTGTCGCCCCGACGTCAGCTAATGGGGATCCATTCAATAAACAATAAACAATAGTCTAGTTACTTCTCTTTCTTCTTCAGCAGGGCCAGGCTGTCGTCCAGTCTGGTCTGGATCTAAGTAGTCTAGTCTAGTCTCTATAGTGTAAATAATGGTTCCTACTTCTCTTTCTTCTTCAGCAGGGCCAGGCTGTCGTCCAGTCTGGTCTGGATCTTCTCCACGCGGTCGTCTGCGTCTCTGGTCGAGGTGTCCAACTTCTTCTCCAGGAGGCTGAGACGCACGCTGGCCTCGCTTAGCTCCTCCCCCTGAGGGGGGGGGGGGGGGGGGGGTTAGAGAGAGAGAGAGGGAGAGAGAGACAGAGAGACAGAGAGAGGGTTAATATGATCTGCTCAGCTCTTCGCCCTGGGGGGGCGTGTGGGGTTCTAGCGCCCCCTAGAATAAATCACTAGAATTACTGACCTTGATCTTCAGGGATTTCTTCAGTTCCTTGACGACCGTCTCTCTGTCCTCCAGCTTCACTCCCAGACCCTCCGAGTCCATCATCTCTGCCCTGACCGCTGCAGCCCTGACCTCTACTGGAGGAGTCTGGTATCACCCCCCCCCCCCCCCCCCCACACACACACACACACACACACACACACACACACACACACACACACACACACACACACACACACACACACACACACACACACACACACACACACACACAGTGAGTAATATGCATTTACTGACGACATACTGATGATCCTACCACTGTATATATTACCTATTTTTCTCTGTACAATGTGTTTTCCCACCATCCCCATACTGGCCTCCTCATGCCGTCCTAGTCACCACTTCCCCCGTCTCAGAAATCCCTCAAATCTCATCTATCCAGCTCGTTCACCCAGTCACCACATTGTGGTGGAGGGAGGCCTCTGGAACTGCCACGCAGCTACCAAGAAGAAAATGCCTGAATTCATTTCAGGCCACGCCTCCCTCAAGTCTCTGCATTTCCTTGCTCTGACTGAAACCTGGATTACCCCAGATAACACTGCAACCCCGGCCGCCCTCTCTGTTTCTCACAAGTTCACCCACACCCCTCGCCCAACAGGTGCAGGGGGTGGTACAGGACTACTAATGTCCCCCAAATGGAATTTCCGTGTCTTAAATCTCTCTCACCTTTCTCTGTCCACATGTGCATTTCATGCTATCTCAATATCACAACCAGTCCCCCTAACCCTCATTGTGCTCTATCGCCCCCCAGGAACCCTTGGGAACTTCCTGGAAGAACTAGATTCTCTGATCAGCTCGTTTCCGGAGGATGGCACCCCCCTGATCCTACTGGGTGATTTCAACCTACCTACAGCAGAGAAGTATCTTCCCGTTACATCCCTTCTGGCCTCATTTGACCTCTCCCTATCTCCCTCCCCTCCCACTCACAAGGCTGGTAATGTTTTGGACCTTGTGTTCTCCAGAGCCTGCTCTCCCTCTACACTCTCTGTTACCCCCTTAATCAGGTCTGACCACCACTTCATAACCTTCTCCCTCTCTCTCTCCACCCTCCCGCCCAAACCTACTAACCCTCCGAACATCACCACCCGATGCAATCTCAAGTCCCTAAACCCCTCCTCCCTCTCATCCTCTATTCTCTCCTCTCTACCCTCCCTGGAGTCCTTCCTCTCTCTCTCACCTAACACTGCAACCTCATCCTTCCTCTCCTCTATCTCATCTGCATTCGACCAACACTGCCCGCTCTCATCCAGGCCAGCTCGCTCATGTCCACCGGCTCCCTGGTTATCTGAAACTCTCAGATCTGAACGAACACCTCTAAGGGCAGCCGAAAGAAGGTGGCACAAGACAAAGCTACCTGATGACCTCTCCCACTTTCACTCACTCCTCTCTGCCTTCTCCCTCTCACTAACCACTGCTAAAACCTCTTTCTACAACACCAAGATCCAATCCTGTACTTCTAACCAAAGGAAACTCTTCTCCACTTTCTCCTCCCTCCTTAAGCCCCCTCCCCCCACTCAACCTGCATCCCTCACCGTCTCCATCGCACGTGATCTGCTCCCCTTCATCACCTCCATCATCAACACCTCAGTAACCTCAGGCTGCGTCCCATCTGCCCTCAAGTCAGCCAGAGTAACTCCACTCCTCAAGAAACCAACCCTTGACCCCTCAGATGTCAAGAACTACAGACCGGTATCACTCCTTTCATTTCTGTCTAAAAGCATTGAACGTGTTGTCTCCAACCAGCTCTCTCTCCATCTCTCACAGAACAACCTGCTGGATCCCAACCAATAAGGATTCAAGAAGGCACACTCCACAGAAACTGCCCTGCTGGCAGTCACAGAAGCACTACATGCTGCCCAGGCTGCTTCCCACTCTGGAGTCCTGATTCTCCTAGACCTATCGGCGGCATTTGACACAGTGAACCACCAGCTGCTCCTAGACACCCTAGCGGATCTAGGCATCGGCGGGACAGCACTAAAGTGGTTCTCTTCCTATCTCACCGACCGGACCTACCAGGTTTCCTGGAAAGGTCTGCTATCATCCCCCCGAACCCTCCAAACTGGGGTCCCACAGGGATCTGTACTTGGTCCCCTCCTTTTCTCACTGTACACCAAATCCCTTGGCACTATCATCTCTGCTCACAATATATCCTATCACTGCTATGCCGATGACACACAACTGTTTCTATCCTTCCCCCCCTCTGCCACTCAGGTGGAAGAGCGCATCACTGCATGCCTGGCTGACATCTCACAGTGGATGTCCTCCAACCACCTCAAGCTGAACCCAGACAAGACTGAGCTTCTCTTCTTCCCAGCTAAGTCCTGCCCTATGCGGGAGCTAACTATTTCCGTAGACAACGCCCTGGTAACGTCTGTCCCAACAGCCAGGAACCTTGGTGTTGTCCTGGACAGTCAGCTCTCGTTTAAAACTCACATCACAGCTGTCACTCGATCCTGTAGGTTCACACTACAATTTACAATTTAGGCATTTAGCAGACGCTCTTAATCCAGAGCGATTTACATTAAGCAAGAACAAAAAGCATGGGAATACATCACATATATAAACAGCATTTATCAAGAAATATGCGTAAGCTAAGAACGTAACTAGAACATATCTATATATAATGACACTATACATATAAGCTAAACATATATATTATACTCTATAACATACGACGAATTAGACCGTTCCTCACCCAGGAATCAGCCCAGCTCCTAATCCAGACAACAGTCTTGTCAAAACTTGACTATTGCAATTTGCTCCTTACTGGACTACCGGTAGGGATGCCAAACGACTCATATTTGGCCAATCGATAAATCGAGGCCGCAAATCGACGAGTCGATCGACTTTTTTTCCTATTTATTTTCCATTATTTTTTATTTTTTTATTTTTGTTGTTGCTGCGCAGCAGTTGAGGAGAACGCAACTATGCATTCCTTTAAGCAACACAACTTCTGCAGCTGCATCCATATGTTTAGAATTTGCATCAATGATCAAAGCCCAATGATACAAAATAAACTTTATTTTGTAAACAACGACACTGAAGGAGCAGCGGCGCTATCGGCTGCTATGCTATCTGCTAGTCCCAACTCTCAAGTGTCTGCAGCAGCCTGTCACAAGTAACGTAATGAACTGATACGGGACGCACGTTGTTCCGTATTTTAATGTCGGGTCGGGGAATAAATACAGTATGAATGACGGCGGGATTTATTTGACAACGCTGTCCTGCTTTCTTCACGAGAAGAGAAGAGCGCTCACAGCTCAGAACAGAGCGGACCTGTCTTTGAGCGTGAGCAATGACTTGCGAACCTGGGGTCTGGGGGCTCAGAGCTGCAGCCATTGGCTCATGATACGAGCACACGACCAATGGGACAGAGCATTCAGTGTTGCTAAGATACCCTTCCCCTTCACCCCACACCCTTGGACGATGGCGCTCTAACTGCAGCCAGGGCATGCATGTGCCATTACAAAAAAATAAAAAATAAAATAAAAACGATTTTTCGACTCATACGTTTTTGAGTCGCGGAAGGCATGAGTCGAAAATCGAGTCGATTTTCAACTTTTTTCAACATCCCTAACTACCGGCATGTGCATTTAAGCCACTCCAACTGATCCAAAATGCCGCAGCTCGTCTGGTCTTCAACCAGCCAAAATTCTCACATGTCTCCCCCCTGCTCCGCTCCCTGCACTGGCTCCCAGTCGCTGCCCGCACAGAATACAAAACTCTGATGCTGGCATTCAAAGCAACCAAAGGTATGGCTCCCCCATATCTTGCAAGCATGATTGAATCCTACAAACCCTCCCGCGCACTCAGATCAGCCAACGCAGGAAAGCTGGAAGTACCCTCACTAAAAACGCCGGGACAACGCTCCACACGTCCCAAAATCTTCTCCCTTCTGGCCCCAAAACTGTGGAATGCACTCCCCGTTGCAATCAGAACTGCAGCATCACTCACAATCTTCCGCCGTAGTCTGAAGACCCACCTTTTCAGACTCCATCATGGCCCATAGCACTTATCCTACCCCCTTAGATAGCACTTTTTAGACTTAGATAGCATTTGAAACAGACTTATAGCATGTCATGTAGACAGCACAATAATTGCATTGTATGTAGTCATAGCACATCATAGTACATATGTATAGCATAGTATAGTATATATGTATAGTTAATATGTATAGTGTCATTATATAGATATGTTCTAGGTTGGAATAACGTGTTCCTTCCACGTGCTACGTCCAACCAGGGAAACTCCCCCCTCCCCGTCAGGTGAAAAGAAGCAGCTTGGACTCCTCATGCATTGAAGGAAGCATGAGGGGTTTGGTATCGTACCTTAACGGGGGGTTTCTCTGCATCGTACTCTCCCTCCTGCATGGCCGTAGCCATCTTGTTCATGGTAGAGATGACGGAGCTGATGGACTGACGCAAACACTGCTGAGCATCAACCTTGGACCCGAACACCTGGAGGAGGAAACACATCCGCTTTAGAGTGTGTGTGTGTGTGTGTGTGTGTGTGTGTGTGTGTGTCAAATGATCATTAGCATCGCAGTCTCGGATCACCACAGATATCTTGTGCCTGGGAGTCTTGTCCCATATCCTGGGAGTTAGGTATTGACGCAGTTTCTGCTGTGGTTGAGAAGACCAGCATCTGAGAGACAGACTGAAGACCACAAATGTCCCAAGAAATGTCTGCTCTCTGGGGGAACAGAAACTAGCTAGCCTAGCCACCCAGTCTGCTGCTCTCTGGGAGAACAGAAACTAGCTAGCCTAGCCACCCAGTCTGCTGCTCTCTGGGAGAACAGAAACTAGCTAGCCAAGCCACCCAGTCTGCTGCGCTCTGGGAGAACAGAGCAGCTGAATTGTTTGTTTTGATTAGCCGTTTAATGATGGTGGTTTGAAGCACGGCTAGAAGACCGTTTCAACCAATCAGATTGCTTCCTCGAAACAACCTGTTGTATAATCCAGTTTAGGAGCATTCAGTGATTTGGGTGATTTGGAAAACCACCCAGTCCGCCCCGGTAACAAAATGTGCACATGCACGCTGTACAGTGGGGGGAAGTGCAACAGGCCAACAGCATGTGCACCAAGGCCCGCCCCCACTCGATCATGATTGGAGGAAGGCCCCTCTCATCCTGATTGGATGAAGGCTTTGCCACCCGCCACCAGAACTGAAACTAGGGTTTTTGACCCCAGGGGCTCACTGGGGACAGGGAGGAACTCCTTATATGGTCAGCATATATCCAGAAAAAAAGGAAAAAAAAGTGATATTTGAATTAAGTCAAATGACTTAATATACCTTTAACATTTGGGGGTAATATAAAGTCTACCTGTTAATCCAGTTTAAAGTTAATATAAAGTCTACCTGCTCCACAGCGGTAAAGGTGGTGTTAAAGGTTAAAGGTCACCTGCTCCACAGCGGTAAAGGTCGTGACCTCCAGTGTTAAGGTGGTGTAGTAAAGTAGTAGTAGTGTAGTAAAGGTTAAAGGTCACCTGCTCCACAGCGGTAAAGGTTGTGACCTCCAGTGTTAAGGTGGTGTGCCTAGGTTCCATCCTGGAGGCAAATCTTTCCAGTGATAAAATGGCCACCAACGTAATCAAAAAGGTCAACCAAAGAACAAGATTCCTTTACAGGATCTCCTCACTGGTCAACAAAAACACCTTGAAGACCTTAACAGGAGCCCCCGTACAAGGTTTCTTCGACTATGCATGTACCTCTCCTGGTACCACAGCACCTATAAGGCCCTTAAAACAAGGCCCTAGACTTCCCAAAACAAACTGGTCAGGCTATTACTTGGCCTCACTCCCCGAACCGACCTCACCCCTGCCCACTTTGACAGGCTGGAATGGCTTAGGGTTGACGACAGAGTACAGCACCTTGCAATGGGTCTGGTCCACAAGATCCACTACACCACCAAGATTCCCATGTACCTGTCTAAATACTTTCTTAATGTCAACGAAGTCCACTCCCACAACACCAGAGGGAGTTCAACAAACCATGTGCAACCCAGATTAGGTACAAACAAGGGATTAAATTCATTTCGCTCCTATGCCACCAAAATGTGGAACGCCCTACCAACAGTCATAAAGACATGCAAATCCCTTGACTCCTTCAAAACTGCTCTCAGGGCACTTACGGACGGCTGCAATTCGAAACTGGCCCCCGTAAAATCTGAATCCCCCACCCACCCCCTCACTGTATATATTTATTTTTCCTTTTTACCTCCTATGATGATTTCTTTTTGACTATATAGTTGTGTATATTCGTACGTCTCTAAATGTTTTGATGAATTGAAAATGGTGGGCCCTCTTGTAAACAAGTGTAATGCTTTATGGTGTCGTCCACTCACAGTTAACAGTCTTTGTATTGAGTTGTACTTGAAATGTACTGTAATTCTGCAATAAATCAATCAATCAATCAAGTGTAGTAAAGTAGTAGTAGTGTAGTAAAGGTTAAAGGTTAAAGGTCACCTGCTCCACAGCGGTAAAGGTGGTGTTAAAGGTTAAAGGTCACCTGCGGTAAAGGTGGTGTTAAAGGTTAAAGGTCACCTGCTCCACAGCGGTAAAGGTGGTGTCCTCCAGCTTCAGGGCGTTAACTCCTTCCTGCTCGGAGAGCGCGGCGACCATCTGCGCTCCGGACGCCGCCACTTCCTGTAGCACCGCCACCACCCTGCTGAGATGACCTCTGACCTCCGTCAGCCCCTCTGACACCTGTCAATAACATCCATCACATGTCTGTCAGCACCTCTGACACCTGTCAATCAGATCCGTCACATGACTACATGCATGTGAAGTGAACCAATGGGCTCTGTGCACACACACACAACGCCATTTTGGAAAGAACCTTCCCTAGTTCCTTCACAGGCTCTGTTCCATTCTGGTCAAACAGAGTCAGTGTTAATGATGCTAATGAAGGCTCTGTTCCATTCTGGTCAAACAGAGTCAGTGTTAATGATGCTAATGAAGGCTCTGTTCCATTCTGGTCAAACAGAGTCAGTGCTAATGAAACAGAGCCTTCATTAGCATCATTAACACTGACTCTGTTTGACCAGAATGGAACAGAACCTTCATTAGCATCATTAACACTGACTCTGTTTGACCAGAATGGAACAGAGCCTTCATTAGCATCATTAACACTGACTCTGTTTGACCAGAATGGAACAGAGCCTTCATTAGCATCATTAACACTGACTCTGTTTGACCAGAATGGAACAGAGCCTTCATTAGCATCATTAACACTGACTCTGTTTGACCAGAATGGAACAGAGCCTTCATTAGCATCATTAACACTGACTCTGTTTGACCAGAATGGAACAGAGCCTTCATTAGCATCATTAACACTGACTCTGTTTGACCAGAATGGAACAGAACCTTCATTAGCATCATTAACACTGACTCTGTTTGACCAGAATGGAACAGAGCCTTCATTAGCATCATTAACACTGACTCTGTTTGACCAGAATGGAACAGAGCCTTCATTAGCATCATTAACACTGACTCTGTTTGACCAGAATGGAACAGAGCCTTCATTAGCATCATTAACACTGACTCTGTTTGACCAGAATGGAACAGAGCCTTCATTAGCATCATTAACACTGACTCTGTTTGACCAGAATGGAACAGAGCCTTCATTAGCATCATTAACACTGACTCTGTTTGACCAGAATGGAACAGAACCTTCATTAGCATCATTAACACTGACTCTGTTTGACCAGAATGGAACAGAGCCTTCATTAGCATCATTAACACTGACTCTGTTTGACCAGAATGGAACAGAGCCTTCATTAGCATCATTAACACATTGAGAGCCCACGCTTAACTGCCCAAAATCACTTTCACCTAGAAAATCCATTCACATTTTTTTGAGTGGTGTAAACCACTCCTACAACTGGCTTTTGTGTGCATAAAAAAATGACCATGGTTGCTATGTTCAAAATAATTTCTGACGTAATTAAATCACACCCGGGTGAACTGGATGACCGTAGCAACCGTGGTCATTTTCTCTGCGCAGAAAAAGCCAGTTGTGAAATCACATCCGGGTGTGATTTCATTACGTCAGATCAGAGCTGATCAGGCTACATAATACCTTACCTTATTTCATTACGTCAGACATTACGTCAGACCACAGCTGATCATGCTATATAAAACCTTACACCACTCAGTTCACACGGGTGTGATTTTTTATAATTCAGCTGACTGTGGAGACACATGCTGGAACTTTTTACTTTGAAATGTTTTATAGTTTCTGAGTTATTTAATTTAAACGCCAAATGCATTCTCAATGGCGAAAAAAACAAACTTTGGCACCACGTGTTAAAAAAAAAAAAAAAAAGTGTTTTGATTTTTCTGATTTTTTTTAATAAAAAAAAAAATAATAATAAAAAAGACGTCCACAGACGTCTTGGGCTATGCACGTGCGGTAATACCCATGACGTCCACAGACGTTTTGGGCACAAAATGTGTTAACACTGACTCTGTTTGACCAGAATGGAACAGAGCAGGTTTCTGACTCAGGTTTCTGTTATTGTGCGTGCGTGCGTGCGTGCGTGCGTGCGTGCGTGCGTGCGTGCGAGCGAGCAGTCTTAGGAAAGTTCATTTTTAATGAATTAGTTCAGTTCACAGTTCAAAATTTCAAAAATGAACTAGTTCCGTTCATAGTTCATCATTCAAAATTTTGAACTAAAGTTCATGGTTCCAAAATAAACTATTTATTTTTCGTTATTTTTTTTATTTTGTATTATTGCCACAGCCCATAGCCATATAAAACCTTATTACCACAGCCCATATAAAACCTTATTATTACTACAGCCCATAGACATATAAAACCTTATTATTACCACAGCCCATAGACATATAAAACCTTATTATTACCACAGCCCATAGACATAGAAAACCTTATTATTGCCACAGCCCATATCCATATAAAACCTTATTATTACTACAGCCCATAGACATATAAAACCTTATTATTACCACAGCCCATAGACATATAAAACCTTATTATTACCACAGCCCATAGACATATAAAACCTTATTATTACCACAGCCCATAGACATATAAAACCTTATTATTGCCACAGCCCATATCCATATAAAACCTTATTATTACTACAGCCCATAGACATATAAAACCTTATTATTACCACAGCCCATAGACATATAAAACCTTATTATTACCACAGCCCATATCCATATAAAACCTTATTATTACCACAGCCCATAGCCATATAAAACCTTATTATTACCACAGCCCATAGCCATATAAAACCTTATTATTACCACAGCCCATATCCATATAAAACCTTATTATTACCACAGCCCATATCCATATAAAACCTTATTATTACCACAGCCCATAGCCATATAAAACCTTATTATTACCACAGCCCATATCCATATAAAACCTTATTATTACCACAGCCCATAGACATATAAAACCTTATTATTACCACAGCCCATAGCCATATAAAACCTTATTATTACCACAGCCCATATCCATATAAAACCTTATTATTACCACAGCCCATATCCATATAAAACCTTATTATTACCACAGCCCATATCCATATAAAACCTTATTATTACTACAGCCCATATCCATATAAAACCTTATTATTACCACAGCCCATATCCATATAAAACCTTATTATTACCACAGCCCATAGACATATAAAACCTTATTATTACCACAGCCCATAGACATATACAACCTTATTATTACCACAGCCCAGACATATAAAACATTATTATTACCACAGCCCATAGACATATAAAACCTTATTATTACCACAGCCCATATCCATATAAAACCTTATTATTGGTATTGCCACAGCCCATATCCATATAAAACCTTATTATTGCCACAGCCCATAGACATATAAAACCTTATTATTACCACAGCCCATAGCCATATAAAACCTTATTATTACCACAGCCCATAGACATATAAAACCTTATTATTACCACAGCCCATAGCCATATAAAACCTTATTAATACCACAGCCCATATCCATATAAAACCTTATTATTACCACAGCCCATATCCATATAAAACCTTATTATTACCACAGCCCATAGCCATATAAAACCTTATTATTACCACAGCCCATATCCATATAAAACCTTATTATTACCACAGCCCATATCCATATAAAACCTTATTATTACCACAGCCCATAGACATATAAAACCTTATTATTACCACAGCCCATAGACATATACAACCTTATTATTACCACAGCCCAGACATATAAAACCTTATTATTACCACAGCCCATATCCATATAAAACCTTATTATTGGTATTGCCACAGCCCATATCCATATAAAACCTTATTATTGGTATTGCCACAGCCCATATCCATATAAAACCTTATTATTACCACAGCCCATAGACATATAAAACCTTATTATTACCACAGCCCATAGACATATAAAACCTTATTATTACCACAGCCCATATCCATATAAAACCTTATTATTACTACAGCCCATATCCATATAAAACCTTATTATTACCACAGCCCATAGCCATATAAAACCTTATTATTACTACAGCCCATAGACATATAAAACCTTATTATTACTACAGCCCATATCCATATAAAACCTTATTATTACTACAGCCCATAGACATATAAAACCTTATTATTACCACAGCCCATATCCATATAAAACCTTATTATTACTACAGCCCATAGACATATAAAACCTTATTATTACCACAGCCCATATCCATATAAAACCTTATTACCACAGCCCATAGCCATATAAAACCTTATTATTACCACAGCCCATATCCATATAAAACCTTATTATTACCACAGCCCATATCCATATAAAACCTTATTATTACTACAGCCCATATCCATATAAAACCTTATTATTACCACAGCCCATATCCATATAAAACCTTATTATTACCACAGCCCATATCCATATAAAACCTTATTATTACCACAGCCCATAGACATATACAACCTTATTATTACCACAGCCCATAGACATATACAACCTTATTATTACCACAGCCCAGACATATAAAACATTATTATTACCACAGCCCATAGACATATAAAACCTTATTATTACCACAGCCCATATCCATATAAAACCTTATTATTGGTATTGCCACAGCCCATATCCATATAAAACCTTATTATTGCCACAGCCCATAGACATATAAAACCTTATTATTACCACAGCCCATAGCCATATAAAACCTTATTATTACCACAGCCCATAGACATATAAAACCTTATTATTACCACAGCCCATAGCCATATAAAACCTTATTATTACCACAGCCCATAGCCATATAAAACCTTATTATTGCCACAGCCCATAGACATATAGAACCTTATTATTACCACAGCCCATATAAAACCTTATTATTACCACAGCCCATAGACATATAGAACCTTATTATTACCACAGCCCATATCCATATAAAACCTTATTATTACTACAGCCCATATCCATATAAAACCTTATTATTACCACAGCCCAGACATATAAAACCTTATTATTACCACAGCCCAAATCCATATAAAACCTTATTATTACTACAGCCCATAGACATAAAACCGCAGACTTTAGTCCTATGCAGGCGTTCTCACAGCCTGCATATCTCCGCTTGCTGAAAATAGCTGATCTACAAGCTCGCAACGCGTTGTGAGCTTGTAGATCAGCTATTTTGTACGACAAAGAATAAATCAGGCATCACTGGCTGTGCTTCACTGACAGGGGACTGGTACTGGTACTGGTACTGTGGAAATATCCAGGATATTGGGATGTGTTAATGTTTAATAAATATGTTGTGGAATAACAGTATGCACCTAAGCTCAAAGCTGCCCAGGACCCGTCAGACCCCTGGCAGTTGCTGGAGGAACAAGATAAGAGTGTGAATTCCGACACCCTGCGGGGGTAGTAATGTTGCCCACTGCCGGTGAAGAACAACAGATCAACATGTTCCAATGACTGTGTTTAACTGTAAAACATTATGCCTGCATTTATCTAAAGGTGGATATGTAATCCCAGTGCCTAAAAGGAATGTAAATGATTAATGTGTTAAACCCTAAACTCTCATAAACCAGTTGAGAAGTAGCTATAGTGGGAGAATAGACCATTCCACCAGCCCATGTAATTACCATACACTCATGGTTCCAGTGAGTGACTTCCTGATCACAGTCAACAGCCAATGGCTTGTACCCTCAAACCAAAGGAGGGGCTTAGCCATTGGCAGTCTTAAGGAGCGTGTAGAGAAATAGAGACTCAGATTCTAGTGGAACCAACTAAGATGAATCCAGCCTCGTGCCAAACGTACGACGATCCAACACAACTCACATTCGACCAATGGTAATTATTGATACATAATGCTAGTAATAAGAAATGAATAATACGTTTTCTATGCATTGTGAACCTGTCTGTAATTGTGACATCTGTCTTCATCTGTACAGGTTTTTTACCTAACCTAAACGCACCACTAACCTAAACGTACCTAACCTAAACTGGGTTAACCTAACGAACTACTAACCCTAAAACCAACCCTAAATAACTAGTTCATGTGTTTAAATGTATGTTTGTTGAACGACAATAAAAGTATAAAAGACACTTGAGTTATATTATTTAGACAGTTTGAGTAAAGACATGCTCTTTGTGCAGTTGTGACCTTTTCAGTAAGGGTAGTTATGAGTCGATGCTATCAACTTAGCAAATTAAATCTTAGATAGCTATAAATCTGAACAGGTACTGCCCACTGGTACTGGTACTGTGCTTCATTCACTGACAGGGAGGGAGATGTCTTTGGTTGGCCGTTCAGGGCGATTATGGACACATAACTCCTCGACGCAAAAAACACTAACTAAGCTATTGGAAGCTATTTTCCGTGGCAGATTATGTTTAATCAAACAACAACAAGTTTCCTCAATGTTTAGGTCGGGAGTCGGGATGTTCTGTGTCTGCTGTCTGTCTGCGTGGAGTGCGTGCTGTCTGCTGTCTGTCTGCGTGGAGTGCGTGCTGTCTGTCTGTCTGCGTGGAGTGCGTGCTGTCTGTCTGCGTGGAGTGCGTGCTGTCTGCTGTCTGTCTGCGTGGAGTGCGTGCTGTCTGCTGTCTGTCTGCGTGGAGTGCGTGCTGTCTGTCTGCGTGGAGTGCGTGCTGTCTGCTGTCTGTCTGCGTGGAGTGCGTGCTGTCTGCTGTCTGTCTGCGTGGAGTGCGTGCTGTCTGCTGTCTGTCTGCGTGGAGTGCGTGCTGTCTGCTGTCTGTCTGCGTGGAGTGCGTGCTGTCTGCTGTCTGTCTGCGTGGAGTGCGTGCTGTCTGCTGTCTGTCTGCGTGGAGTGCGTGCTGTCTGCTGTCTGTCTGCGTGGAGTGCGTGCTGTCTGCTGTCTGTCTGCGTGGAGTGCGTGCTGTCTGCTGTCTGTCTGCGTGGAGTGCGTGCTGTCTGCTGTCTGTCTGTGTGGAGTGCGTGCTGTCTGCTGTCTGTCTGCGTGGAGTGCGTGCTGTCTGCTGTCTGTCTGCGTGGAGTGTATTACAGGATCATCATGCAGTAGATGCGCGCTGCGCGCTCCAGTGATGGCTGAGAAAGATGAGTTAGTTTGTGTCGGATAAGAGACCTCGGTTCAGAGACCTCGGTTCAGAGACCTCGGTTCAGAGATAAGGTTCAGAGATAAGGTTCAGAGACCTCGGTTCAGAGATAAGGTTCAGAGATAAGGTTCAGAGATAAGGTTCAGAGATAAGGTTCAGAGATAAGGTTCAGAGATAAGGTTCAGAGATAAGGTTCAGAGATAAGGTTGGTTAAGAGATAAGGTTCAGAGATAAGGTTCAGAGATAAGGTTGGTTCAGAGATAAGGTTCAGAGATAAGGTTCAGAGATAAGGTTCAGAGATAAGGTTCAGAGATAAGGTTCAGAGATAAGGTTCAGAGATAAGGTTCAGAGATAAGGTTGGTTCAGAGATAAGGTTGGTTCAGAGATAAGGTTCAGAGATAAGGTTCAGAGATAAGGTTCAGAGATAAGGTTCAGAGATAAGGTTGGTTAAGAGATAAGGTTCAGAGATAAGGTTCAGAGATAAGGTTCAGAGATAAGGTTCAGAGATAAGGTTCAGAGATAAGGTTCAGAGATAAGGTTCAGAGATAAGGTTGGTTCAGAGATAAGGTTGGTTAAGAGATAAGGTTCAGAGATAAGGTTGGTTCAGAGATAAGGTTGGTTCAGAGATAAGGTTCAGAGATAAGGTTCAGAGATAAGGTTCAGAGATAAGGTTCAGAGATAAGGTTCAGAGATAAGGTTGGTTCAGAGATAAGGTTCAGAGATAAGGTTCAGAGATAAGGTTCAGAGATAAGGTTCAGAGATAAGGTTCAGAGATAAGGTTCAGAGATAAGGTTGGTTCAGAGATAAGGTTCAGAGATAAGGTTCAGAGATAAGGTTCAGAGATAAGGTTCAGAGATAAGGTTCAGAGATAAGGTTCAGAGATAAGGTTCAGAGATAAGGTTGGTTCAGAGATAAGGTTCAGAGATAAGGTTCAGAGATAAGGTTCAGAGATAAGGTTCAGAGATAAGGTTCAGAGATAAGGTTCAGAGATAAGGTTGGTTCAGAGATAAGGTTCAGAGATAAGGTTCAGAGATAAGGTTCAGAGATAAGGTTCAGAGATAAGGTTGGTTCAGAGATAAGGTTCAGAGATAAGGTTCAGAGATAAGGATAAGAGATAAGGTTCAGAGATAAGGTTCAGAGATAAGGTTCAGAGATAAGGTTGGTTCAGAGATAAGGTTCAGAGATAAGGTTGGTTCAGAGATAAGGTTCAGAGATAAGGTTGGTTCAGAGATAAGGTTCAGAGATAAGGTTGGTTCAGAGATAAGGTTCAGAGATAAGGTTCAGAGATAAGGTTGGTTCAGAGATAAGGTTCAGAGATAAGGTTCAGAGATAAGGTTGGTTAAGAGATAAGGGCTCTAATATCGGTGGGTTTTCCTCTAGATATTAAGGCCTGTTTAGGGTGTGTTTTAGGGCTCTAATATCGGTGGGTTTTCCTCTAGATATTAAGGCCTGTTTAGGGTGTGTTTTAGCACCGGGGATTTCGCCTGGAAGGCTCTAAGGAAACACTCACTCTTGAACGAAGTTGAACGTGAGAAAGTGACGTTCACACACGCCAGAAATGAACGCGTTCCCCTGACCACCATGGCGTTAGGTCAGGGGTCATAGGGTTAGGGGTCATAGGGTCAGGGGTCATAGGGTTAGGGGTCATAGGGTCAGGGGTCATAGGGTCAGGGTTACCTGAGGTCCAAACGTCACGGCACTCTGCGCTCCCATGGCGTCGGTTAGGTTTAGGGGTCAGGGTTAAGGTCAGGGGTCATAGGGGTCATAGGGGTTACCTGAGGTCCAAACGCCACGGCGCTCTGCTCTCCCATGGCGTCGGTTAGGTTTAGGGGTCAGGGTTAAGGTCAGGGGTCATAGGGGTCAGGGGTTACCTGAGGTCCAAACGCCACGGCGCTGGGCGCTCCCATGGCGTCGGTTCCAGGCATGCGGCGGCGGATCTTCTTACAGAAGTGTCTGACGTCGGAACAGGAAGTGTCCAGATCCTTCAGCAGGATGACCAGGCTGG
Source organism: Electrona antarctica (assembly GCF_951216825.1). Lineage (NCBI taxonomy): Eukaryota > Metazoa > Chordata > Actinopteri > Myctophiformes > Myctophidae > Electrona > Electrona antarctica. The sequence continues at coordinate 38,524,015 of NC_136789.1, read as the reverse complement.
AGCTCTCCTGACCCGAAGCCAGGAAGGACCGCAGGCGGCAGGACTCGACTGAGACGCAGTCTAGAGAGTTCTGAATGAACTGGACAACACAATAACAACATTATGCATTAACATCTCCTGACCAGAGGCCAGGAAGGACCGCAGACGACAGGACTCGACCGAGACGCAGTCTAGAGCGTTCTGAATGAACTGGACAACACAATAACAACATTATGCATTAACATCTCCTGACCCGAAGCCAGGAAGGACCGCAGGCGGCAGGACTCGACTGAGACGCAGTCTAGAGAGTTCTGAATGAACTGGACAACACAATAACAACATTATGCATTAACATCTCCTGACCAGAGGCCAGGAAGGACCGCAGACGACAGGACTCGACCGAGACGCAGTCTAGAGCGTTCTGAATGAACTGGACAACACAATAACAACATTATGCATTAACATCTCCTGACCAGAGGCCAGGAAGGATCGCAGACGACAGGACTCGACCGAGACGCAGTCTAGAGCGTTCTGAATGAACTGGACAACACAATAACAACATTATGCATTAACATCTCCTGACCAGAGGCCAGGAAGGACCGCAGACAACAGGACTCGACCGAGACGCAGTCTAGAGCACTCTGGATGAACTGACCATAAATAACACAATAACACATTAACACAGTGGGATATCTATATAATGAAACTATAAGCGTATACACTATAGAATGCTATGTCTACATCAAATGCTATCTAAGTTACATAAGTTGAGCCTTTGCACAAGCCTGTAAGGTCATCGAGGCTAGGTAAAAGTGCTACGGCAAGTGCTAAGTGATGGGTTTTCAGACTACGGAGGAAGATTGGGAGTGAGTCTGTAGTTCTGACTGCAATGGGAAGTTCATTCCATAGTTTAGATTGGGAGTGAGTCTGTAGTTCTGACTGCAATGGGAAGTTCCTTGCATAGTTTAGATTGGGAGCGAGTCTGTAGTTCTGACTGCAATGGGAAGTTCATTCCATAGTTTAGATTGGGAGTGAGTCTGTAGTTCTGACTGCAATGGGAAGTTCATTCCATAGTTTAGATTGGGAGTGAGTCTGTAGTTCTGACTGCAATGGGAAGTTCATTCCATAGTTTAGATTGGGAGTGAGTCTGTAGTTCTGACTGCAATGGGAAGTTCATTCCATAGTTTAGATTGGGAGTGAGTCTGTAGTTCTGACTGCAATGGGAAGTTCATTCCATAGTTTTGGAGCCAGAAGGGAGAAGAGTTTGGGACGTGTGGATCGTTTTTACTGAAGTTACTTCCAGCTTCCCTGAGTTAGAGTCAGGGACAGGGCTACCCTAATCTCGCCTCACCAGGCTTTCCACATCGGAGGAAAGCCTGGTCTCTGTTACAAAAGTGCCGTATGATCCGGTCGGGAGCGGATCATATCGTTACGTCATGTTGTAGTCATTGTTTTGTAGTCATCTGGATGATATCGTTACGTCATGTTGTAGTCATTGTTTTGTAGTCATCAGGATGATATTGTTACGTCATGTTGTAGTCATTGTTTTGTAGTCATCAGGATGATATCGCTACGTCATGTTGTAGTCATTGTTTTGTAGTCATCAGGGTGATATCGTTACGTCATGTTGTAGTATTGTTTTGTAGTCCTCAGGGTGATATCGCTACGTCATGTTGTAGTATTGTTTTGTAGTCATCAGGATGATATCGCTACGTCATGTTGTAGTCATTGTTTTGTAGTCATCAGGATGATATCGTTACGTCATGTTGTATTGTTTTGTAGTCATCAGGATGATATCGTTACGTCATGTTGTAGTATTGTTTTGTAGTCCTCAGGGTGATATCGCTACGTCATGTTGTAGTATTGTTTTGTAGTCATCAGGATGATATCGCTACGTCATGTTGTAGTCATTGTTTTGTAGTCATCAGGATGATATCGTTACGTCATGTTGTAGTATTGTTTTGTAGTCATCAGGATGATATCGTTACGTCATGTTGTAGTCATTGTTTTGTAGTCATCAGGATGATATCGTTACGTCATGTTGTAGTCATTGTTTTGTAGTCATCAGGATGATATCGTTACGTCATGTTGTATTGTTTTGTAGTCATCAGGATGATATCGTTACGTCATGTTGGAGATCTGCACAGGTTGTTGACAAACCCTGTGTTGGCTGATCTGATCTGATCTGATCTGATCTGAGAACGCGGGAGTGTTTGAATTACCTTGATGTGGTCGGACAGCTGCACGGTGCAGTCCTCTGATTGGTCCAACAGGTGGATGCTGTACAGGTGCTGTAATAAGACAACAGACAGTCAGTTTACTGACAGGAGGCTGTAATAAGACAACAGACAGTCAGTTTACTGACAGGAGGCTGTAATAAGACAACAGACAGTCAGTTTACTGACAGGAGGAGGCTGTAATAAGACAACAGACAGTCAGTTTACTGACAGGAGGCTGTAATAAGACAACAGACAGTCAGTTTACTGACAGGAGGTTGTAATAAGACAACAGACAGTCAGTTTACTGACAGGAGGCTGTAATAAGACCACAGACAGTCAGTTTACTGACAGGAGGCTGTAATAAGACAACAGACAGTCAGTTTACTGACAGGAGGCTGTAATAAGACAACAGACAGTCAGTTTACTGACAGGAGGCTGTAATAAGACAACAGACAGTCAGTTTACTGACAGGAGGCTGTAATAAGACAACAGACAGTCAGTTTACTGACAGGAGGCTGTAATAAGACAACAGACAGTCAGTTTACTGACAGGAGGCTGTAATAAGACCACAGACAGTCAGTTTACTGACAGGAGGCTGTAATAAGACAGCAGACAGTCAGTTTACTGACAGGAGGCTGTAATAAGACAACAGACAGTCAGTTTACTGACAGGAGGCTGTAATAAGACAACAGACAGTCAGTTTACTGACAGGAGGCTGTAATAAGACAACAGACAGTCAGTTTACTGACAGGAGGCTGTAATAAGACAACAGACAGTCAGTTTACTGACAGGAGGCTGTAATAAGACAACAGACAGTCAGTTTACTGACAGGAGGCTGTAATAAGACCACAGACAGTCAGTTTACTGACAGGAGGCTGTAATAAGACACCAGACAGTCAGTTTACTGACAGGAGGCTGTAATAAGACCACAGACAGTCAGTTTACTGACAGGAGGCTGTAATAAGACAACAGACAGTCAGTTTACTGACAGGAGGAGGCTGTAATAAGACAACAGACAGTCAGTTTACTGACAGGAGGCTGTAATAAGACCACAGACAGTCAGTTTACTGACAGGAGGCTGTAATAAGACAACAGACAGTCAGTTTACTGACAGGAGGCTGTAATAAGACAACAGACAGTCAGTTTACTGACAGGAGGCTGTAATAAGACCACAGACAGTCAGTTTACTGACAGGAGGCTGTAATAAGACACCAGACAGTCAGTTTACTGACAGGAGGCTGTAATAAGACCACAGACAGTCAGTTTACTGACAGGAGGCTGTAATAAGACAACAGACAGTCAGTTTACTGACAGGAGGAGGCTGTAATAAGACAACAGACAGTCAGTTTACTGACAGGAGGCTGTAATAAGACCACAGACAGTCAGTTTACTGACAGGAGGCTGTAATAAGACAACAGACAGTCAGTTTACTGACAGGAGGCTGTAATAAGACAACAGACAGTCAGTTTACTGACAGGAGGCTGTAATAAGACAACAGACAGTCAGTTTACTGACAGGAGGCTGTAATAAGACAACAGACAGTCAGTTTACTGACAGGAGGAGGCTGTAATAAGACAACAGACAGTCAGTTTACTGACAGGAGGCTGTAATAAGACAACAGACAGTCAGTTTACTGACAGGAGGCTGTAATAAGACAACAGACAGTCAGTTTACTGACAGGAGGAGGCTGTAATAAGACAACAGACAGTCAGTTTACTGACAGGAGGCTGTAATAAGACAACAGACAGTCAGTCAGTTTACTGACAGGAGGCTGTAATAAGACAACAGACAGTCAGTTTACTGACAGGAGGTTGTAATAAGACAACAGACAGTCAGTTTACTGACAGGAGGCTGTAATAAGACAACAGACAGTCAGTTTACTGACAGGAGGCTGTAATAAGACCACAGACAGTCAGTTTACTGACAGGAGGCTGTAATAAGACAACAGACAGTCAGTTTACTGACAGGAGGCTGTAATAAGACAACAGACAGTCAGTTTACTGACAGGAGGCTGTAATAAGACAACAGACAGTCAGTTTACTGACAGGAGGCTGTAATAAGACAACAGACAGTCAGTTTACTGACAGGAGGAGGCTGTAATAAGACAACAGACAGTCAGTTTACTGACAGGAGGCTGTAATAAGACAACAGACAGTCAGTTTACTGACAGGAGGAGGCTGTAATAAGACAACAGACAGTCAGTTTACTGACAGGAGGCTGTAATAAGACAACAGACAGTCAGTCAGTTTACTGACAGGAGGCTGTAATAAGACAACAGACAGTCAGTTTACTGACAGGAGGTTGTAATAAGACAACAGACAGTCAGTTTACTGACAGGAGGCTGTAATAAGACAACAGACAGTCAGTTTACTGACAGGAGGTTGTAATAAGACAACAGACAGTCAGTTTACTGACAGGATGCTGTAATAAGACAACAGTCAGTTTACTGACATGAGGCTGTAATAATAAGTATTTGATGGCCTTGGTGAGCGGTTAGGGGCTAGGGACTAGGGGTAGGGGCTAGGGTTTAGGGGTAGGGGCTAGGGTTTAGGGTGTAGGGGCTAAGGGTTAGGGGGTAGGGGTTACCTGGTAGTATTTGATGGCCTTGGTGAGCGGTTAGGGGGTAAGGGGTAGGGGTTAGGGTTTAGGGGGTAGGGTTTAGGGGGTAGGGGCTAGGGGTTACCTGGTAGTATTTTATGTCCTTGGTGAGCGGTTAGGGGGTACGGGGTAGGGGCTAGGAGTTAGGGGGTTAGGGTTAGGGGGTAGTATGTGATGGCCTTGGTGAGCGGTTAGGGGGTAAGGGGTAGGGGTTAGTGGTTAGGGGCTAGGGGTTAGGGGATAGGGTTTAGGGGTAGGGTTTAGGGGGTAGGGGCAAGGGGTTACCTGGTAGTATTTGATGTCCTTGGTGAGCGGTTAGGGGGTAAGGGGTAGGGGCTAGGGGTTACCTGGTAGTATTTGATGGCCTTGGTGAGCGGTTAGGGGGTAGGGGCTAGGGGTTAGGGTTTAGGGTTAGGGTTAGGGGGTAGGGGCTAGGGTTTAGGGTTAGGGGTTACCTGGTAGTATTTGATGGCCTTGGTGAGCGGTTAGGGGGTAAGGGGTAGGGGGTAGGGGCTAGGGTTTAGGGGGTAGGGGCTAAGGGTTGGGGGCTAGGGGTTAGGGGGTAGGGGCTAGGGTTTAGGGGGTAGGGGATAAGGGTTAGGGGGTAGGGGTTACCTGGTAGTATTTGATGGCCTTGGTGAGCTGTTAGGGGGAGAGGGGTAGGGGCTAGGGGTTAGGGGTTAGGGGCTAGGGGTTAGTGGTTAGGGGTTACCTGGTAGTATTTGATGGCCTTGGTCAGCGGCTCCACCTGGATGGTCTCGTCCAGCTGGTCTTTGTGCAGAAGGTCTATGAAGTGATCCAGAGAACGCTCATGGACGCTCATCTCTGAGTACAGAGTCCCCATGGTCTTAAAGACCCCCACATTACAGCTGGTCAGAGCCCTGTGGGGGAGGAAGACATGATGAAAGACCCCACACTGTCCTCTATAGACCCCCACACTGTCCTCTTAAAGACCCCACACTGTCCTCTATAGACCCCACACTGTCCTCTATAGACTCCCACACTGTCCTCTTAAAGACCCCACACTGTCCTCTTAAAGACCCCCACACTGTCCTCTATAGACCCCCACACTGTCCTCTATAGACCCCCACACTGTCCTCTATAGACCCCACACTGTCTTAACTGGTTTATGGCCATTGACGTAATTGACGTAATGAAATCAATAAATCCCTTATGGCCACTGACGTAATTGACGTAATCGATTGATTCCCAATAATCGGGAGCTTATTGTCGCAAAATGTAGCATTTTTTAGCTAATTTGGCTAACGGCCGATGTAATCTTCCTAAAACCGGCCGAAAATCCGCGTGTGCACGGTCGATCGCGCACGCGTGTGATCGCGCATGCATCGCTGCGTAAAATGCGATGTTTTGGGCTTGATTAGAGCTTAATTTGACTTAGTTATGAAAAATACGATGATAGCTTAGCATTCCGGACATCTTTCATTGTGGCACACTAGCAAAGCTACTGCCGGATATTTTGATCCTAACCGGATGTGGTCATCGTTCACTCGCTCCTTTTGGTCAGAATCGGCAAAATGGTGACGTTACCGCCACCATCAGGACTGATTGTCCCAATACTATAGTCTTGCCCCGTCAGAATGAGATATAGTGTGTATATCGCGGATTTTTCTATTGGCATTAAAATGACAAATTAAACATTTGAAAAATGCTGGCTGAAGAATCAATCCACTGTTAATTAGGTATAGCAATACGAGGGTTAAAGACCCCACACTGTCCTCTATAGACCCCACACTGTCCTCTTAAAGACCCCCACACTGTCCTCTATAGACCCCCACACTGTCCTCTAAAGACCCCCACACTGTCCTCTTAAGACCCCCACACTGTCCTCTATAGACCCCACACTGTCCTCTATAGACCCCACACTGTCCTCTATAGACCCCACACTGTCCTCTATAGACCCCCACACTGTCCTCTATAGACCCCACACTGTCCTCTATAGACCCCACACTGTCCTCTATAGACCCCCACACTGTCCTCTATAGACCCCCACACTGTCCTCTATAGACCCCCACACTGTCCTCTATAGACCCCCACACTGTCCTCTATAGACCCCACACTGTCCTCTATAGACCCCACACTGTCCTCTATAGACCCCCACACTGTCCTCTATAGACCCCCACACTGTCCTCTATAGACCCCCACACTGTCCTCTATAGACCCCACACTGTCCTCTATAGACCCCACACTGTCCTCTATAGACCCCCACACTGTCCTCTATAGACTCCCACACTGTCCTCTTAAAGACCCCCACACTGTCCTCTTAAAGACCCCACACTGTCCTCTTAAAGACCCGACACACTGTCCTCTTAAAGACCCCCACACTGTCCTCTATAGACCCCCACACTGTCCTCTTAAAGACCCCACACTGTCCTCTTAAATACCCCCACACTGTCCTCTTAAAGACCCCCACACTGTCCTCTTAAAGACCCCCACACTGTCCTCTATAGACCCCACACTGTCCTCTATAGACCCCACACTGTCCTCTTAAATACCCCCACACGGTCCTCTTAAAGACCCCCACACTGTCCTCTTAAAGACCCCCACACTGTCCTCTATAGACCCCACACTGTCCTCTTAAATACCCCCACACTGTCCTCTATAGACCCCCACATTGTCATCTTAAAGACCCCCACACTGTCCTCTATAGACCCCCACACTGTCCTCTTAAAGACCCCACACTGTCCTCTTAAAGACCACCACACTGTCCTCTTAAAGACCCCCACACTGTCCTCTATAGACCCCACACTGTCCTCTATAGACCCCCACACTGTCCTCTTAAAGACCCCCACACTGTCCTCTATAGACCCCACACTGTCCTCTATAGACCCCCACACTGTCCTCTATAGACCCCTACACTGTCCTCTATAGACCCCCACACTGTCCTCTTAAAGACCCCCACATTGTCCTCTTAAAGACCCCCACACTGTCCTCTATAGACCCCCACACTGTCCTCTATAGACCCCTATACTGTCCTCTATAGACCCCCACACTGTCCTCCCTCTATAGACCCCCACACTGTCCTCTTAAAGACCCCCACACTGTCCTCTATAGACCCCTATACTGTCCTCTTAAAGACCCCCACACTGTCCTCTTAAAGACCCCACACTGTCCTCTTAAAGACCCCCACACTGTCCTCTATAGACCCCCACTGTCCTCTATAGACCCCTACACTGTCCTCTTAAAGACCCCCACACTGTCCTCTTAAAGACCCCCACACTGTCCTCTTAAAGACCCCCACACTGTCCTCTTAAAGACCCCCACACTGTCCTCTTAAAGACCCCCACACTGTCCTCTTAAAGACCCCCACACTGTCCTCTTAAAGACCCCCACACTGTCCTCTTAAAGACCCCCACACTGTCCTCTATAGACCCCTACACTGTCCTCTATAGACCCCCACACTGTCCTCTATAGACCCCCACACTGTCCTCTTAAAGACCCCTACACTGTCCTCTTAAAGACCCCCACACTGTCCTCTTAAAGACCCCACACTGTCCTCTTAAAGACCCCCACACTGTCCTCTTAAAGACCCCACACTGTCCTCTTAAAGACCCCCACACTGTCCTCTTAAAGACCCCACACTGTCCTCTTAAAGACCCCACACTGTCCTCTATAGACCCCCACACTGTCCTCTATAGACCCCCACACTGTCCTCTTAAAGACCCCACACTGTCCTCTTAAAGACCCCACACTGTCCTCTTAAAGACCCCACACTGTCCTCTTAAAGACCCCACACTGTCCTCTATAGACCCCCACACTGTCCTCTATAGACCCCCACACTGTCCTCTTAAAGACCCCACACTGTCCTCTTAAAGACCCCACACTGTCCTCTTAAAGACCCCACACTGTCCTCTATAGACCCCCACACTGTCCTCTATAGACCCCTACACTGTCCTCTTAAAGACCCCCACACTGTCCTCTTAAAGACCCCCACACTGTCCTCTATAGACCCCCACACTGTCCTCTATAGACCCCTACACTGTCCTCTTAAAGACCCCACACTGTCCTCTATAGACCCCACACTGTCCTCTATAGACCCCTACACTGTCCTCTTAAAGACCCCCACACTGTCCTCTTAAAGACCCCCACACTGTCCTCTTAAAGACCCCCAAATTACAGCCGCTCAAAGCCCTGGATGAGACGAGGACATGATTAAACAGCTCCACCTCTTTAGGGTTCCCGTTGCGCTGCAACACGTCGTGAGCTTGTAGATCGTCTATTTTCAGAGTGCAACACCCGATTTAGTTCTACTGGATCTCTTCTCCACTAGTCCCTCCCTGACATTTAGTTCTACTGGATCTCTTCTCCACTAGTCCCTCCCTGACATTTAGTTCTACTGGATCTCTTCTCCACTAGTCCCTCCCTGACATTTAGTTCTACTGGATCTCTTCTCCACTAGTCCCTCCCTGACATTTAGTTCTACTGGATCTCTTCTCCACTAGTCCCTTCCTGACATTTAGTTCTACTGGATCTCTTCTCCAATAGTCCCTCCCTGACATTTAGTTCTACTGGATCTCTTCTCCAATAGTCCCTCCCTGACATTTAGTTCTACTGGATCTCTTCTCCACTAGTCCCTCCCTGACATTTAGTTCTACTGGATCTCTTCTCCAATAGTCCCTCCCTGACATTTAGTTCTACTGGATCTCTTCTCCACTAGTCCCTCCCTGACATTTAGTTCTACTGGATCTCTTCTCCACAAGTCCCTCCCTGACATTTAGTTCTACTGGATCTCTTCTCCACTAGTCCCTCCCTGACATTGAGTTCTACTGGATCTCTTCTCCACTAGTCCCTCCCTGACATTTAGTTCTACTTGATCTCTTCTCCACTAGTCCGTCCCTGACATTTAGTTCTACTGGATCTCTTCTCCACTAGTCCCTCCCTGACATTTAGTTCTACTGGATCTCTTCTCCACTAGTCCCTCCCTGACATTTAGTTCTACTGGATCTCTTCTCCACTAGTCCCTTCCTGACATTTAGTTCTACTGGATCTCTTCTCCACTAGTCCCTTCCTGACATTTAGTTCTACTGGATCTCTTCTCCACTAGTCCCTCCCTGACATTTAGTTCTACTGGATCTCTTCTCCACTAGTCCCTCCCTGACATTTAGTTCTACTGGATCTCTTCTCCACTAGTCCCTCACTGACATTTAGTTCTACTGGATCTCTTCTCCACTAGTCCCTCCCTGACATTTAGTTCTACTGGATCTCTTCTCCACTAGTCCCTCCCTGACATTTAGTTCTACTGGATCTCTTCTCCACTAGTCCCTCCCTGACATTTAGTTCTACTGGATCTCTTCTCCACTAGTCCCTCCCTGACATTTAGTTCTACTGGATCTCTTCTCCACTAGTCCCTCCCTGACATTTAGTTCTACTGGATCTCTTCTCCACTAGTCCCTCCCTGACATTTAGTTCTACTGGATCTCTTCTCCAATAGTCCCTCCCTGACATTTAGTTCTACTGGATCTCTTCTCCAATAGTCCCTCCCTGACATTTAGTTCTACTGGATCTCTTCTCCACTAGTCCCTCCCTGACATTTAGTTCTACTGGATCTCTTCTCCAATAGTCCCTCCCTGACATTTAGTTCTACTGGATCTCTTCTCCACTAGTACCTCCCTAAGATTTAGTCTAGTTTTTATTTGTTGACGGAATTGTCAAGTTAGTCTTAGTCATCATAGCTTAGTTTAAATGTAGTTTTAGTCGGTGACAAAAAGGTAATCGGTACATTTTCCGCCCTAGTGTTAGTCGACGAATTTAACTCTGACTTACTGTTGGTATTTATGTAGTGTAGACTGCAGCAGACCCAGGGAATAGACAGGACTTACTGTTGGTATTTATGTAGTGTAGACTGCAGCAGACCCAGGGAATAGACAGGACTTACTGTTGGTATTTATGTAGTGTAGACTGTAACAGACCCAGGGAATAGACAGGACTTACTGTTGGTATTTATGTAGTGTAGACTGCAACAGACCCAGGGAATAGACAGGACTTACTGTTGGTATTTATGTAGTGTAGACTGCAGCAGACCCAGGGAATAGACAGGACTTACTGTTGGTATTTATGTAGTGTAGACTGCAGCAGACCCAGGGAATAGACAGGACTTACTGTTGGTATTTATGTAGTGTAGACTGCAGCAGACCCAGGGAATAGACAGGACTTACTGTTGGTATTTATGTAGTGTAGACTGCAGCAGACCCAGGGAATAGACCAGTCCAGAGGCGAAGCTGAGCTGCTCTCCTCTGGATCCCCTCATGGACGGTCCCTGCAGAGTCTCTCCTCCGTTCAGGTCAAACTTCTCCTGGGCCTGCTTGCTGATCAGCTCCGCCTGCAGGGGAGATGACAATGACAGTTATGACACCCTGACGTGTTACAGATAGTTTATCAGATCTCACACACCTTACAGATAGTTTATCAGATCTCACACACCTTACAGATAGTTGTACAGATCACACACACCTTACAGATAGTTGTACAGATCTCACACACCTTACAGATAGTTGTACAGATCTCACACACCTTACAATTTTACAATTTACAATTTAGGCATTTAGCAGACGCTCTTAATCCAGAGCGACTTACAATAGGCAAGAACAAAAAGCATGGGAATACATCACATATGTAACAAAATGCATTTATCGCGAAACATGCGTAAGCTAAGACCGTGACTAGAACATATCTATATAATGACACTATACATATAAACTATAACTAGAACATATCTATATAATGACACTATACATATAAACTACACATATGTGCTATACTATGCTGTACATATATACTATGAAGTGCTATGACTACATACAAGGCACTTATTGTGCTGTCTACATGACATGCTATAAGTCTGTTTCAAATGCTATATAAGTCTAAGAAGTGCTGTCTAAGGGGGTAGGGTAAGTGCTATGGGCCATGATGGAGTCTGAAAAGGTGGGTTTTCAGACTACGGCGGAAGATCGGGAGTGATGCTGCAGTTCTGATTGCAACGGGAAGTGCATTCCAGTGCATTTACAGATAGTTGTACAGATCACACACACCTTACAGATAGTTTATCAGATCACACACACCTTACAGATAGTTTATCAGATCTCACACACCTTACAGATAGTTTATCAGATCTCACACACCTTACAGATAGTTTATCAGATCTCACACACCTTACAGATAGTTTATCAGATCTCACACACCTTACAGATAGTTTATCAGATCTCACACACCTTACAGATGAGCCGTGGAATGAGCAGCAACACCAGGATGCAGTCATGATCTCCTCCGTGACGCAGGAAGGAGTCTGGCATGAAGGACGTCAGCAGAGACACCTGGCGGTTGGCCTGGGAGACCTCCATCTGGCGTAGCTCCATCTCTATGGCCTGGAAGACAGAATATATTTAACATGAACCTCCATCTCTATGGCCTGGAAGACAGATAACACAGAATATATTTAACATGAACCTCCATCTGACGTAGCTCCATCCCTATGGCCTCTAGAACACAGAAGATATTTAACATGAACCTCCATCTGACGTAGCTCCATCCCTATGGCCTCTAGAACACAGAAGATATTTAACATGAACCTCCATCTGACGTAGCTCCATCCCTATGGCCTCTAGAACACAGAAGATATTTAACATGAACCTCCATCTGACGTAGCTCCATCCCTATGGCCTCTAGAACACAGAAGATATTTAACATGAACCTCCATCTGACGTAGCTCCATCCCTATGGCCTCTAGAACACAGAAGATATTTAACATGAACCTCCATCTGACGTAGCTCCATCCCTATGGCCTCTAGAACACAGAAGATATTTAACATGAACCTCCATCTGACGTAGCTCCATCCCTATGGCCTCTAGAACACAGAAGATATTTAACATGAACCTCCATCTGACGTAGCTCCATCCCTATGGCCTCTAGAACACAGAAGATATTTTACATGAACCTCCATCTGACGTAGCTCCATCCCTATGGCCTCTAGAACACAGAAGATATTTAACATGAACCTCCATCTGACGTAGCTCCATCCCTATGGCCTCTAGAACACAGAAGATATTTAACATGAACCTCCATCTGACGTAGCTCCATCCCTATGGCCTCTAGAACACAGAAGATATTTAACATGAACCTCCATCTGACGTAGCTCCATCCCTATGGCCTCTAGAACACAGAAGATATTTAACATGAACCTCCATCTGACGTAGCTCCATCCCTATGGCCTCTAGAACACAGAAGATATTTAACATGAAATCCATGTTTTGACAGGCCCTTGCTAGGCTCCTCCTAGCTCTGAGCATGGTGTTGCTAGGTGGTCTAGCTCTGAGCATGGCGTTGCTAGGTGGTCTAGCTCTGAGCATGGCGTTGCTAGGCAACACCATGCTCTGAGCATGGTGTTGCTAGGTGGTCTAGCTCTGAGCATGGTGTTGCTAGGCTCCTCCTAGCTCTGAGCATGGTGTTGCTAGGTGGTATAGCTCTGAGCATGCCATCATCCCTCTCGGCACAGGGATGATGATCAAAGATGGACGCCCAAACAGGTGCAGCTGTAAACATGCTTATAGAACCTAGCTCGAGTTAACATGTAAAAAAAGCTTTCTTTGATGGCATCTTAACACATCTTGTGCCCAAGACGTCTGTGGACGTCCTGGGTATTGCGCAACGTGCATAGCCCAAGACGTCTGTGGACGTCTTGAAAAAAAAAAAAAAAAAAAGGGGGTTTTTTTTTTTTTTTTTTTATTATTTTTTTTAGTAAAAAAAATCAGAAAAATCTAAACACTTTTTTTTTTTTTTTTTTAACACGTGGTGCCAAAGTTTGTTTTTTTCGCCATTGAGAATGCATTTGGCGTTTAAATTAAATAACTCAGAAACTATAAAACATTTCAAAGTAAAAAGTTCCAGCATGTGTCTCCACAGTCAGCTGAATTATAAAAAATGTGAATGGATTTTCTAGGTGAAAGTGAGTTTGGGCAGTTAAGCGTGGGCTCTCAATGTGTTAAGATAGATGTAGACCTATTTGACAGTGTACAAACATCTTAGGATAGATGTAGACCTATTTGACAGTGTAGAAACATCTTAGGATAGATGTAGACCTATTTGACAGTGTAGAAACATCTTAGGATAGATGTAGACCTATTTGACAGTGTAGAAACATCTTAGGATAGATGTAGACCTATTTGACAGTGTAGAAACATCTTAGGATGGATGTAGACCTATTTGACAGTGTAGAAACATCTTAGGATAGATTTAGACCTATTTGACAGTGCAGAAACATCTTAGGATAGATGTAGACCTATTTGACAGGAACATAATTGTCTTCCTTGATGTATTAATGAGCATCAACGACCATCAGCTGGGCAGTCACAGACACACAGCTCCCCTCTACAGTGCTCTACTACTGAAAGTGACTCAGTCTCATTTCTCTCCAAAAGCACTTGAATATGATGGAATATGATTAAAGCTCACATTTCATATCACACACACCATGATTCACTAGCCCCCCTGGTCTATTGTCTGGTCTGACATGAGTCTCAGCACTAGTTAATAGTTAGTATGGTATAGTTACCTTAGCATAAGCTTTGGTTTCTGTATAGTATAGTATAGTATAGTATAGTATAGTATAGTATAGTAAATCTTACCTTAGCATAAGCTTTAGTTTCTGTATAGTATAGTATAGTATAGTATAGTATAGTATAGTATAGTATAGTATAGTATAGTATAGTATAGTATAGTATAGTATAGTATAGTAGTGGGAAGAGTGCAAAGCATTGCGGACTGGCACTGCTGCTGCAGCCTGCACAACATGAAGCTTATCAACATGACAACACCGTGTCCCGACATACTGTCCCTTATTATCGTAAAGTCGGGTAGTGTACACTGTTTATTTTTGCACCGAGGAGCCATGTGTGTCTAACTGTCTGAGTCTGACTGTACGTTGCCTCGGTAAAAACAAAAGGGAAGCCTGACGTATGCTTCGCCGTACCACGTGTATGTTAAACAAATAGCTGATCTGCAAGCTCACAACGCGTCGCCTCCGCAACACGTTGTGAGCTAGTAGATCGGCTATTTAAATATATATATATATATATATTTTTTTAAAGTACCTAAATATTTATTTGATGCTCATATTATCCTTAGGAAGTATTAAGTCGTTTTTATTAGAATATGCATTTAGGGCTGGACCACACATGGACCATTGGACCTAGCTGCAATTTCCAACTCTAGATTTGTTTTTATAATGGTATGAATCTAGAGTTGCAATACCCTCCATTGACTCACCAGTCCCCACCTATCCAATAAATATAGTTTTTCTATAAGTTATTCATGCATCCCTCTTTTATCCATCCGGCGAGACGGGTCGCCACATTTTGGAGTACCAAGTAACTTCTCCAGGTGCTCCTCTGAGTACTAGACCAAAAACGTTGTGTGCAGCCCTGAGTATAGTATAGTATAGTATAGTATAGTATAGTATAGTATAGTATAGTATAGTATAGTATTATAGTAAATCTTACCTTAGCATAAGCTTTAGTTTCTGCGAACTTGATCTTAAAGTCAAACATCTCAGCAGGAGGAGGAGCCTGTTGGACCTGCTCAGCGCTGGCATTCTGCTGATTGGTCAGTTCTCTGTTGGTCTCCTAGTGTGCGCACACACACACACACACACACACACACACACACACACACACACACACACACACACACACACACACACACACACACACACACACACACACACACACACACACACACACACACACACACACACACACACACACACACACACACACGACATACTGATGATCATAGCAGCTCAATTCTCGTTCATTAGTGTGTGTGTGTGTGTGTGTGTGTGTGTGATTCGACTACCCCCCCCCCCCCCCCCCCCCTCTCCCCCACAACAACGGATAACCACACCTGCATTTCATCAACACTATTCTCACGTGGCACGACTGTTGCCCCTCACGGAATCCTTGGTAAATGGAAAATGGAACGGAAGCTCTGATCATGAGTAAAATATAAATGCTTCCGTCGTACAGTCTGGAGCAACGGAAGCTCTGATCATGAGTAAAATATAAATGCTTCCGTCATACAGTCTGGAGCAACGGAAGCTCTGATCATGAGTAAAATATAAATGCTTCCGTCATACAGTCTGGAGCAACGGAAGCTCTGATCATGAGTAAAATATAAATGCTTCCGTCGTACAGTCTGGAGCAACGGAAGCTCTGATCATGAGTAAAATATAAATGCTTCCGTCGTACAGTCTGGAGCAACGGAAGCTCTGATCATGAGTAAAACAGCTAAAACAGGTACAGTGTACCTGTAGGCTAGCGGTGAGCTCTCGGTACTTGTTGATAGTAGTCTGGTAGTCAGCCATGGTCTCCTGGGCAGCGTCCAGTCGGCGGTCAGCCTCACGGAGCTTCATGGAGCTCAGGTCCAGCTGCTCTCTGACCTCCATCTCCGTCTCCCTGTGGTTCTCCTGAAGCTCATCATTCATGTCGTTGATGGACTCCTGTTGGGAGGGGAGGGGGGAGAGGAGAGGAGAGGAGAGGACGTTATTGCAGCAGGAAGAATGCCTCGTATCTCCTAATCCAGGGAGCTCTGTGTAGTAGTGTAGTAACTGACCAGCTCTCCATGGATTTGATCAGATGGATATACTAAGCTCTTCATTTCTGACTTCTGACCTGCCTCTCGTTCAAAATATGAACGCGAGGGATCATCGAGCGATTTTATCGTTACGATAGCGAGGTAAGCAAGCAAAAATATGTTCACTAGTTAGTGAACCTTCATTAGAACTAGTTAGTGAACCTTCAGTAGAACTAGTTAATGATCATTCAGTAGAACTAGTTAGTGAACCTTCAGTAGAACTAGTTAGTGAACCTTCAGTAGAACTAGTTAGTGATCCTTCAGTAGAACTAGTTAATGATCCTTCAGTAGAACTAGTTAATGATCCTTCAGTAGAACTAGTTAGTGAACCTTCAGTAGAACTAGTTAATGATCCTTCAGTAGAACTAGTTAGTGAACCTTCAGTAGAACTAGTTAATGATCCTTCAGTAGAACTAGTTAGTGAACCTTCAGTAGAACTAGTTAGTGAACCTTCAGTAGAACTAGTTAGTGAACATTCAGTAGAACTAGTTAATGATCCTTCAGTAGAACTAGTTGGTGATCATTCAGTAGAACTAGTTAGTGAACCTTCAGTAGAACTAGTTAATGATCCTTCAGTAGAACTAGTTAGTGAACCTTCAGTAGAACTAGTTAGTGAACCTTCAGTAGAACTAGTTAATGATCCTTCAGTAGAACTAGTTAGTGAACCTTCAGTAGAACTAGTTAGTGAACCTTCAGTAGAACTAGTTAGTGAACCTTCAGTAGAACTAGTTAATGATCCTTCAGTAGAACTAGTTAATGATCCTTCAGTAGAACTAGTTGGTGATCATTCAGTAGAACTAGTTAGTGAACCTTCAGTAGAACTAGTTAGTGAACCTTCAGTAGAACTAGTTAATGAACCTTCAGTAGAACTAGTTAATGATCCTTCAGTAGAACTAGTTAGTGAACCTTCAGTAGAACTAGTTAATGATCCTTCAGCAGAACTAGTTAATGATCCTTCAGAAGAACTAGTTAATGATCCTTCAGTAGAACTAGTTAATGATCCTTCAGTAGAACTAGTTGGTGATCATTCAGTAGAACTAGTTAGTGATCCTTCAGTAGAACTAGTTAGTGAACCTTCAGTAGAACTAGTTAATGATCCTTCAGTAGAACTAGTTAATGAACCTTCAGTAGAACTAGTTAATGATCCTTCAGTAGAACTAGTTAATGATCCTTCAGTAGAACTAGTTAATGATCCTTCAGTAGAACTAGTTAATGATCCTTCAGTAGAACTAGTTAATGAACCTTCAGTAGAACTAGTTAATGATCCTTCAGTAGAACTAGTTAATGATCCTTCAGTAGAACTAGTTAATGATCCTTCAGTAGAACTAGTTAATGATCCTTCAGTAGAACTAGTTAGTGATCCTTCAGTAGAACTAGTTAGTGAACCTTCAGTAGAACTAGTTGGTGATCATTCAGTAGAACTAGTTAATGATCCTTCAGTAGAACTAGTTAGTGATCCTTCAGTAGAACTAGTTGGTGATCATTCAGTAGAACTAGTTAATGATCCTTCAGTAGAACTAGTTAGTGATCCTTCAGTAGAACTAGTTAGTGAACCTTCAGTAGAACTAGTTAATGATCCTTCAGTAGAACTAGTTAGTGAACCTTCAGTAGAACTAGTTAATGATCCTTCAGTAGAACTAGTTAGTGATCCTTCAGTAGAACTAGTTAATGATCCTTCAGTAGAACTAGTTAATGATCCTTCAGTAGAACTAGTTAGTGAACATTCAGTAGAACTAGTTAATGATCCTTCAGTAGAACTAGTTAGTGAACCTTCAGTAGAACTAGTTAATGATCCTGCAGTAGAACTAGTTAATGATCCTTCAGTAGAACTAGTTAATGATCCTTCAGTAGAACTAGTTAGTGATCCTTCAGTAGAACTAGTTAATGATCCTTCAGTAGAACTAGTTAATGATCCTTCAGTAGAACTAGTTAATGATCCTTCAGTAGAACTAGTTAGTGAACCTTCATTAGAACTAGTTAATGATCCTTCAGTAGAACTAGTTAATGATCCTTCAGTAGAACTAGTTAATGATCCTTCAGTAGAACTAGTTAGTGAACCTTCAGTAGAACTAGTTAATGATCCTTCAGTAGAACTAGTTAATGATCCTTCAGTAGAACTAGTTAGTGAACCTTCAGTAGAACTAGTTAGTGAACCTTCAGTAGAACTAGTTAATGATCCTTCAGTAGAACTAGTTAGTGAACATTCAGTAGAACTAGTTAGTGAACCTTCAGTAGAACTAGTTAGTGAACCTTCAGTAGAACTAGTTAGTGAACCTTCAGTAGAACTAGTTAGTGAACCTTCAGTAGAACTAGTTAGTGAACCTTCAGTAGAACTAGTTAGTGAACCTTCAGTAGAACTAGTTAGTGAACCTTCAGTAGAACTAGTTAGTAAACCTTCAGTAGAACTAGTTAATGATCCTTCAGTAGAACTAGTTAATGATCCTTCAGTAGAACTAGTTAATGAACCTTCAGTAGAACTAGTTAATGATCCTTCAGTAGAACTAGTTAATGATCCTTCAGTAGAACTATTTAATGATCCTTCAGTAGAACTAGTTAATGATCCTTCAGTAGAACTAGTTAATGATCCTTCAGTAGAACTAGTTAATGATCCTTCAGTAGAACTAGTTAATGATCCTTCAGTAGAACTAGTTAGTGAACCTTCAGTAGAACTAGTTAATGATCCTTCAGTAGAACTAGTTAATGATCCTTCAGTAGAACTAGTTAATGATCCTTCAGTAGAACTAGTTAGTGAACCTTCAGTAGAACTAGTTAATGATCCTTCAGTAGAACTAGTTAGTGATCCTTCAGTAGAACTAGTTAGTGAACCTTCAGTAGAACTAGTTAGTGATCCTTCAGTAGAACTAGTTAGTGATCCTTCAGTAGAACTAGTTAGTGAACCTTCAGTAGAACTAGTTAGTGAACCTTCAGTAGAACTAGTTAATGATCCTTCAGCAGAACTAGTTCATGATCTGCTCTCCCCAGGCCCAGGACCTGTGCGTTGCACCAGAGTCCCAGCACCAGAAACTTCATTCAGGAGTGGTGGGCAATGGTGCTGCGGTTCCGCTTGCTGCTTGCATGGCCCTCCTAAAGGCCTCACGAGGGTTGTTGGGCTTCCTCCTTACGGAGGACACAGGCTGGGGCGCTAACCCATACTGCTCACCTCCTCACGGAGGACACAGGCTGGGGCGCTAACCCACACTGCTCACCTCCTCACGGAGGACACAGGCTGGGGCACTAACCCACACTGCTCACCTCCTCACGGAGGACACAGGCTGGGGCACTAACCCATACTGCTCACCCGGGTGCCGTCTACATTCCGGCTGTCACCCATCTCTCCGGTGGTCACCAGACTATACCTGGTTGTCACATAGTCTATTCCTATGAGTCACTATAAATAGAAGAACTGTGTAGTATAGTGTAGTATATCAGTAGAGCTCAGGGTGTGTGTAGTAGTGTAATAACTGACCAGGTCAGTGACCGTCTCTCTGAGCTCAGGGTGTGTGTAGTAGTAGTGTAATAACTGACCAGGTCAGTGACCGTCTCTCTGAGCTCAGGGTGTGTGTAGTAGTGTAATAACTGACCAGGTCAGTGACCGTCTCTCTGAGCTCAGGGTGTGTGTAGTAGTGTAATAACTGACCAGGTCAGTGACCGTCTCTCGGAGCTCAGGGTGTGTGTAGTAGTAGTGTAATAACTGACCAGGTCAGTGACCGTCTCTCGGAGCTCAGGGTGTGTGTAGTAGTGTAATAACTGACCAGGTCAGTGACCGTCTCTCGGAGCTCCCGGACCTTCTCCTCCAGGTCAAGGTTCCTCTCCGTGAGAGTCTCCACCATCTCCTCTGAGCCCAGAGCTGCATCCACCTAGAACACACACACACACACACACACACACACACACACACACACACACACACACACACACACACACACACACACACACACACACACACACACACACACACACACACACACACACACACACACACACACACACACACACACACACACGGTAAACCTATCCGTTTAACACATTCCCACCGAGATTAATCAATGAATTCACCTCGTATTGCCGTTCAACCCTTATTTTGAAGATCCAAAACGTGGCGAGCGGATGTTGTGTTGACATAATGGTGTGTGTGTTGTCCAGATGGATGTTGTGTTGACATAATGGTGTGTGTGTTGTCCAGATGGATGTTGTGTTGACATAATGGTGTGTGTGTTGTCCAGATGGATGTTGTGTTGACATAATGGTGTGTGTGTTGTCTAGATGGATGTTGTGTTGACATAATGGTGTGTGTGTTGTCCAGATGGATGTTGTGTTGACATAATGGTGTGTGTGTTGTCCAGATGGATGTTGTGTTGACATAATGGTGTGTGTGTTGTCCAGATGGATGTTGTGTTGACATAATGGTGTGTGTGTTGTCCAGATGGATGTTGTGTTGACATAATGGTGTGTGTGTTGTCCAGATGGATGTTGTGTTGACATAATGGTGTGTGTGTTGTCCAGATGGATGTTGTGTTGACATAATGGTGTGTGTGTTGTCCAGATGGATGTTGTGTTGACATAATGGTGTGTGTGTTGTCCAGATGGATGTTGTGTTGACATAATGGTGTGTGTGTTGTCCAGATGGATGTTGTGTTTACATAATGGTGTGTGTGTTGTCCAGATGGATGTTGTGTTGACATAATGGTGTGTGTGTTGTCCAGATGGATGTTGTGTTGACATAATGGTGTGTGTGTTGTCCAGATGGATGTTGTGTTGACATAATGGTGTGTGTGTTGTCCAGATGGATGTTGTGTTGACATAATGGTGTGTGTGTTGTCCAGATGGATGTTGTGTTGACATAATGGTGTGTGTGTTGTCCAGATGGATGTTGTGTTGACATAATGGTGTGTGTGTTGTCCAGATGGATGTTGTGTTGACATAATGGTGTGTGTGTTGTCCAGATGGATGTTGTGTTGACATAATGGTGTGTGTGTTGTCCAGATGGATGTTGTGTTGACATAATGGTGTGTGTGTTGTCCAGATGGATGTTGTGTTGACATAATGGTGTGTGTGTTGTCCAGATGGATGTTGTGTTGACATAATGGTGTGTGTGTTGTCCAGATGGATGTTGTGTTGACATAATGGTGTGTGTGTTGTCCAGATGGATGTTGTGTTGACATAATGGTGTGTGTGTTGTCTAGATGGATGTTGTGTTGACATAATGGTGTGTGTGTTGTCCAGATGGATGTTGTGTTGACATAATGGTGTGTGTGTTGTCCAGATGGATGTTGTGTTGACATAATGGTGTGTGTGTTGTCCAGATGGATGTTGTGTTGACATAATGGTGTGTGTGTTGTCCAGATGGATGTTGTGTTGACATAATGGTGTGTGTGTTGTCTAGACCGGATGTTGGTCTCTGGCTGGGTCACACTCGACACCTCGATGCTAACGTCAGTAGCCTATCGACTCGATCGGTTCAAAACATGTATAAAACATACATTTACGTCATTTCACAGATTTCCGCGCATGGTGGGCGGCCAGACTAGAGCATGGCAGCCAGACTAGAGCATGGTGGCCAGACTAGAGCATGGTGGGCAGACTAGAGCATGGTGGCCAGACTAGAGCATGGTGGCCAGACTAGAGCATGGTGGCCAGACTAGAGCATGGTGGCCAGACTAGAGCATGGTGGCCAGACTAGAGCATGGTGGGTGGCCAGACTAGAGCATGGCAGCCAGACTAGAGCATGGTGGGTGGCCAGACTAGAGCATGGTGGCCAGACTAGAGCATGGTGGGTGGCCAGACTAGAGCATGGTGGCCAGACTAGAGCATGGTGGCCAGACTAGAGCATGGTGGCCAGACTAGAGCATGGTGGCCAGACTAGAGCATGGTGGCCAGACTAGAGCATGGTGGGTGGCCAGACTAGAGCATGGTGGCCAGACTAGAGCATGGTGGCCAGACTAGAGCATGGTGGGTGGCCAGACTAGAGCATGGTGGGTGGCCAGACTAGAGCATGGTGGCCAGACTAGAGCATGGTGGCCAGACTAGAGCATGGTGGCCAGACTAGAGCATGGTGGGTGGCCAGACTAGAGCATGGCAGCCAGACTAGAGCATGGCAGCCAGACTAGAGCATGGCAGCCAGACTAGAGCATGGTGGCCAGACTAGAGCATGGTGGGCAGCCAGACTAGAGCATGGTGGGCAGCCAGACTAGAGCATGGTGGCCAGACTAGAGCATGGTGGCCAGACTAGAGCATGGTGGCCAGACTAGAGCATGGTGGCCAGACTAGAGCATGGTGGGCAGCCAGACTAGAGCATGGCAGCCAGACTAGAGCATGGTGGCCAGACTAGAGCATGGCAGCCAGACTAGAGCATGGTGGCCAGACTAGAGCATGGTGGGCAGCCAGACTAGAGCATGGTGGCCAGACTAGAGCATGGCAGCCAGACTAGAGCATGGTGGCCAGACTAGAGCATGGTGGCCAGACTAGAGCATGGCAGCCAGACTAGAGCATGGTGGCCAGACTAGAGCATGGCAGCCAGACTAGAGCATGGTGGGCGGCCAGACTAGAGCATGGCAGCCAGACTAGAGCATGGTGGCCAGACTAGAGCATGGTGGCCAGACTAGAGCATGGTGGGCAGCCAGACTAGAGCATGGCAGCCAGACTAGAGCATGGTGGCCAGACTAGAGCATGGCAGCCAGACTAGAGCATGGTGGCCAGACTAGAGCATGGTGGGCAGCCAGACTAGAGCATGGTGGGCAGACTAGAGCATGGTGGGCAGCCAGACTAGAGCATGGTGGCCAGACTAGAGCATGGTGGGCAGCCAGACTAGAGCATGGTGGGCAGCCAGACTAGAGCATGGTGGCCAGACTAGAGCATGGTGGCAAGACTAGAGCATGGTGGGTGGCCAGACTAGAGCATGGTGGCCAGACTAGAGCATGGCAGCCAGACTAGAGCATGGCAGCCAGACTAGAGCATGGTGGCCAGACTAGAGCATGGCAGCCAGACTAGAGCATGGTGGGCAGACTAGAGCATGGTGGCCAGACTAGAGCATGGTGGCCAGACTAGAGCATGGTGGGCAGCCAGACTAGAGCATGGCAGCCAGACTAGAGCATGGTGGGCAGACTAGAGCATGGTGGCCAGACTAGAGCATGGTGGCCAGACTAGAGCATGGTGGGCAGCCAGACTAGAGCATGGTGGCCAGACTAGAGCATGGTGGGCAGCCAGACTAGAGCATGGTGGCCAGACTAGAGCATGGCAGCCAGACTAGAGCATGGTGGCCAGACTAGAGCATGGTGGCCAGACTAGAGCATGGTGGCCAGACTAGAGCATGGTGGGCAGACTAGAGCATGGTGGCCAGACTAGAGCATGGTGGCCAGACTAGAGCATGGTGGCCAGACTAGAGCATGGTGGGTGGCCAGACTAGAGCATGGTGGCCAGACTAGAGCATGGTGGCCAGACTAGAGCATGGTGGGCAGACTAGAGCATGGTGGCCAGACTAGAGCATGGTGGCCAGACTAGAGCATGGTGGGCAGACTAGAGCATGGTGGCCAGACTAGAGCATGGTGGGCAGACTAGAGCATGGTGGCCAGACTAGAGCATGGCAGCCAGACTAGAGCATGGTGGCCAGACTAGAGCATGGCAGCCAGACTAGAGCATGGTGGGCAGCCAGACTAGAGCATGGCAGCCAGACTAGAGCATGGTGGGCAGCCAGACTAGAGCATGGTGGCCAGACTAGAGCATGGTGGCCAGACTAGAGCATGGTGGGCAGACTAGAGCATGGTGGCCAGACTAGAGCATGGTGGGCAGACTAGAGCATGGTGGCCAGACTAGAGCATGGTGGCCAGACTAGAGCATGGTGGCCAGACTAGAGCATGGTGGCCAGACTAGAGCATGGTGGCCAGACTAGTATATAGGTGTGTATAGGTGTATATAGGTGTGTATAGGTGTGTATAGGTGTATATAGTTATGGTTAACCTGTTCTTTCAGCTCGTCGATGGTCCCCTCTGCCTCCTTCCTCCTCCTACTATAGATGTATAGGTGTGTATAGTTATGGTTAACCTGTTCTTTCAGCTCGTCGATGGTCCCCTCTGCCTCCTTCCTCCTCCTACTATAGATGTATAGGTGTATATAGTTATGGTTAACCTGTTCTTTCAGCTCGTCGATGGTCCCCTCTGCCTCCTTCCTCCTCCTACTATAGATGTATAGGTGTGTATAGGTGTATATAGTTATGGTTAACCTGTTCTTTCAGCTCGTCGATGGTCCCCTCTGCCTCCTTCCTCCTCCTACTATAGATGTATAGGTGTG
The DNA here is from genome assembly GCF_951216825.1 of Electrona antarctica. Classification (NCBI taxonomy): domain Eukaryota; kingdom Metazoa; phylum Chordata; class Actinopteri; order Myctophiformes; family Myctophidae; genus Electrona; species Electrona antarctica. The sequence continues at coordinate 38,499,295 of NC_136789.1, read as the reverse complement.
TATAGGTGTATATAGTTATGGTTAACCTGTTCTTTCAGCTCGTCGATGGTCCCCTCTGCCTCCTTCCTCCTCCTACTATAGATGTATAGGTGTGTATAGGTGTATAAACCTGTTCTTTCAGCTCGTCGATGGTCCCCTCTGCCTCCTTCCTCCTCCTACTATAGATGTATAGGTGTGTATAGGTGTATAAACCTGTTCTTTCAGCTCGTCGATGGTCCCCTCTGCCTCCTTCCTCCTCCTACTATAGATGTATAGGTGTGTATAGGTGTATAAACCTGTTCTTTCAGCTCGTCGATGGTCCCCTCTGCCTCCTTCATGTCCTCCTGGAGTTTCTCTCTGGAACTCCGCAGCGTGTCCAGCTCACAGTTCTTCTTCTCCATTTGTTTCTGGAGCTTCACGTGTTCCTGCTTCTCTGAGGAGGACAGGTCTCGCATCCTGGAGGGGTGAGACAGGAGAGGAGGTGAGACAGGAGAGAGAGTGAGACAGGTCTCACATCCTGGAGGGGTGAGACAGGAGATAGAGTGAGACAGGAGAGAGGTGAGACAGGAGAGAGAGTGAGACAGGAGAGAGGTGAGACAGGAGAGAGAGTGAGACAGGACAGAGAGTGAGACAGGAGAGAGAGGTGAGACAGGAGAGAGAGTGAGACAGGAGAGAGGTGAGACAGGAGATAGAGTGAGACAGGAGAGAGTGAGACAGGATAGAGAGGTGAGACAGGAGAGAGAGGTGAGACAGGAGATAGAGTGAGACAGGAGAGAGTGAGACAGGAGAGATAGGTGAAACAGGAGAGAGTGAGACAGGAGAGAGAGTGAGACAGGAGAGAGGTGAGACAGGTGAGAGAGGTGAGACAGGAGAGAGAGGTGAGACAGGAGAGAGTGAGACAGGAGAGAGAGGTGAGACAGGAGAGAGTGAGACAGGAGAGAGTGAGACAGGATAGAGAGGTGAGACAGGAGAGAGTGAGACAGGAGAGAGTGAGACAGGAGAGAGAGGTGAGACAGGAGAGAGTGAGACAGGAGAGAGAAGTGAGACAGGAGAGAGTGAGACAGGAGAGAGAGGTGAGACAGGAGAGAGTGAGACAGGAGATAGAGTGAGACAGGAGAGAGTGAGACAGGATAGAGAGGTGAGACCGGAGAGAGTGAGACAGGATAGAGAGGTGAGACCGGAGAGAGTGAGACAGGATAGAGAGGTGAGACCGGAGAGAGGTGAGACAGGAGAGAGGTGAGACAGTAGAGAGGTGAGACAGGAGAGAGGTGAGACAGTAGAGAGAGGTGAGACAGGAGAGAGGTAAGACAGGAGAGAGAGTGAGACAGGAGAGAGAGTGAGACAGGAGAGAGAGGTGAGACAGGAGAGAGAGGTGAGACAGGAGAGAGAGAGACAGGAGAGAGTGAGACAGGAGAGAGAGTGAGACAGGAGAGAGGTGAGACAGGAGAGAGAGGTGAGACAGGAGAGAGAGTGAGACAGGAGAGAGAGTGAGACAGGAGAGAGAGGTGAGACAGGAGAGAGTGAGACAGGATAGAGAGGTGAGACCGGAGAGAGGTGAGACAGGAGAGAGGTGAGACAGGAGAGAGGTGAGACAGGAGAGAGGTGAGACAGGAGAGAGAGGTGAGACAGGAGAGAGGTGAGACAGGAGAGAGAGTGAGACAGGAGAGAGAGGTGAGACAGGAGAGAGAGTGAGACAGGAGAGAGAGTGAGACAGGAGAGAGGTGAGACAGGTGAGAGAGTGAGACAGGAGAGAGGTGAGACAGGAGAGAGAGGTGAGACAGGAGAGAGAGGTGAGACAGGAGAGAGAGTGAGACAGGAGAGAGGTGAGACAGGAGAGAGGTGAGACAGTAGAGAGGTGAGACAGGAGAGAGGTGAGACAGTAGAGAGAGGTGAGACAGGGGAGAGGTGAGACAGGAGAGAGAGTGAGACAGGAGAGAGAGTGAGACAGGAGAGAGAGGTGAGACAGGAGAGAGAGGTGAGACAGGAGAGAGTGAGACAGGAGAGAGTGAGACAGGAGAGAGAGTGAGACAGGAGAGAGAGGTGAGACAGGAGAGAGAGGTGAGACAGGAGAGAGAGTGAGACAGGAGAGAGTGAGACAGGAGAGAGAGGTGAGACAGGAGAGAGTGAGACAGGAGAGAGTGAGACAGGATAGAGAGGTGAGACAGGAGAGAGGTGAGACAGGAGAGAGGTGAGACAGGAGAGAGAGGTGAGACAGGGGAGAGGTGAGACAGGGGAGAGGTGAGACAGGAGGGAGAGGTGAGACAGGAGAGAGAGTGAGACAGGAGAGAGGTGAGACAGGAGAGAGAGTGAGACAGGAGAGAGGTGAGACAGGTGAGAGAGTGAGACAGGAGAGAGGTGAGACAGGAGAGAGATGTGAGACAGGAGTGAGACAGGAGAGAGAGTGAGACAGGAGAGAGAGTGAGACAGGAGAGAGAGTGAGACAGGAGAGAGGTGAGACAGGAGCGAGAGTAAGACAGGAGAGCGTGAGACAGGAGAGAGAGGTGAGACAGGAGAGAGAGGTGAGACAGGAGAGAGTGAGACAGGAGAGAGTGAGACAGGAGAGAGTGAGACAGGAGAGAGAGGTGAGACAGGAGAGAGTGAGACAGGAGAGAGTGAGACAGGAGAGAGAGTGAGAGAGAGAGTGAGACAGGAGAGAGAGTGAGACAGGAGAGAGAGGTGAGACAGGAGAGAGTGAGACAGGAGAGAGAGAGGTGAGACAGGAGAGAGTGAGACAGGAGAGAGAGTGAGACAGGAGAGAGAGTGAGACAGGAGAGAGAGGGAGACAGGAGAGAGTGAGACAGGAGAGAGAGTGAGACAGGATAGAGTGAGACAGGAGAGAGAGGTGAGACAGGAGAGAGTGAGACAGGATAGAGTGAGACAGGAGAGAGAGTGAGACAGGATAGAGTGAGACATGAGAGAGTGAGACAGGAGAGAGGTGAGACAGGAGATAGAGTGAGACAGGAGAGAGTGAGACAGGAGAGTGAGACAGGAGAGAGAGTGAGACAGGAGAGAGTGAGACAGGAGAGACTGACCTGACCAGGGCCTCCTTCAGCCTGTTGTTCTGCTCCTCCAGCTGTTTAACATGGTAGGAGGAGGCTGCTCCATCTGTACCTGGAGAGAGAGAGATAGAGAGACATTAGCTTCACATGGTAGGAGGAGGCTGCTCCATCTGTACCTGGAGAGAGAGAGAGAGAGAGATAGAGAGACATTAGCTTCACATGGTAGGAGGAGGCTGCTCCATCTGTACCTGGAGAGAGAGAGAGAGAGAGAGAGATAGAGAGACATTAGCTTCACATGGTAGGAGGAGGCTGCTCCATCTGTACCTAGAGAGAGAGAGAGAGAGAGAGAGAGATAGAGAGACATTAGCTTCACATGGTAGGAGGAGGCTGCTCCATCTGTATCTGGAGAGAGAGAGAGAGATAGAGAGACATTAGCTTCACATGGTAGGAGGAGGCTGCTCCATCTGTACCTGGATGGAGGGTGGAGGAGAGAGAGATGGACAGATGGAGGTATTTTATCTCCTCCACCAACCTTCCTCCTCTACCTCATGAGGAACCAACCTTTCTCCTCTACCTCATGAGGAACCAACCTTTCTCCTCTACCTCATGAGGAACCAACCTTTCTCCTCTACCTCATGAGGAACCAACCTTTCTCCTCTACCTCATGAGGAACCAACCTTTCTCCTCTACCTCATGAGGAACCAACCTTTCTCCTCTACCTCATACTGAGGAACCAACCTTTCTCCTCTACCTCATGAGGAACCAACCTTTCTCCTCTACCTCATGAGGAACCAACCTTTCTCCTCTATCTCATGAGGAACCAACCTTTCTCCTCTACCTCATGAGGAACCAACCTTTCTCCTCTACCTCATACTGAGGAACCAACCTTTCTCCTCTACCTCATGAGGAACCAACCTTTCTCCTCTATCTCATGAGGAACCAACCTTTCTCCTCTACCTCATGAGGAACCAACCTTTCTCCTCTACCTCATACTGAGGAACCAACCTTTCTCCTCTACCTCATGAGGAACCAATCTTTCTCCTCTACCTCATGAGGAACCAACCTTTCTCCTCTACCTCATGAGGAACCAACCTTTCTCCTCTACCTCATACTGAGGAACCAACCTTTCTCCTCTACCTCATGAGGAACCAACCTTTCTCCTCTACCTCATGAGGAACCAACCTTTCTCCTCTACCTCATACTGAGGAACCAACCTTTCTCCTCTACCTCATGAGGAACCAACCTTTCTCCTCTACCTCATGAGGAACCAACCTTTCTCCTCTACCTCATGAGGAACCAACCTTTCTCCTCTACCTCATGAGGAACCAACCTTTCTCCTCTATCTCATGAGGAACCAACCTTTCTCCTCTAACTCATGAGGAACCAACCTTTCTCCTCTACCTCATACTGAGGAACCAACCTTTCTCCTCTACCTCATGAGGAACCAACCTTTCTCCTCTACCTCATGAGGAACCAACCTTTCTCCTCTACCTCATGAGGAACCAACCTTTCTCCTCTACCTCATGAGGAACCAACCTTTCTCCTCTACCTCATGAGGAACCAACCTTTCTCCTCTACCTCATACTGAGGAACCAACCTTTCTCCTCTACCTCATGAGGAACCAACCTTTCTCCTCTACCTCATGAGGAACCAACCTTTCTCCTCTATCTCATGAGGAACCAACCTTTCTCCTCTACCTCATGAGGAACCAACCTTTCTCCTCTACCTCATACTGAGGAACCAACCTTTCTCCTCTACCTCATGAGGAACCAATCTTTCTCCTATACCTCATGAGGAACCAACCGTTCTCCTCTACCTCATGAGGAACCAACCTTTCTCCTCTACCTCATACTGAGGAACCAACCTTTCTCCTCTACCTCATACTGAGGAACCAACCTTTCTCCTCTACCTCATGAGGAACCAACCTTTCTCCTCTACCTCATACTGAGGAACCAACCTTTCTCCTCTACCTCATGAGGAACCAACCTTTCTCCTCTACCTCATGAGGAACCAACCTTTCTCCTCTACCTCATGAGGAACCAACCTTTCTCCTCTACCTTATGAGGAACCAACCTTTATCCTCTACCTCATGAGGAACCAACCTTTCTCCTCTACCTCATACTGAGGAACCAACCTTTCTCCTCTACCTCATACTGAGGAACCAACCTTTCTCCTCTACCTCATGAGGAACCAACCTTTCTCCTCTACCTCATGAGGAACCAACCTTTCTCCTCTACCTAATGAGGAACCAACCTTTCTCCTCTATCTCATGAGGAACCAACCTTTCTCCTCTACCTCATACTGAGGAACCAACCCTTCTCCTCTACCTCATGAGGAACCAACCTTTCTCCTCTACCTCATGAGGAACCAACCTTTCTCCTCTACCTCATGAGGAACCAACCTTTCTCCTCTACCTCATACTGAGGAACCAACCCTTCTCCTCTACCTCATGAGGAACCAACCTTTCTCCTCTACCTCATGAGGAACCAACCTTTCTCCTCTACCTCATGAGGAACCAACCTTTATCCTCTACCTCATGAGGAACCAACCTTTCTCCTCTACCTAATGAGGAACCAACCTTTCTCCTCTATCTCATGAGGAACCAACCTTTCTCCTCTACCTCATACTGAGGAACCAACCTTTCTCCTCTACCTCATGAGGAACCAACCTTTCTCCTCTATCTCGTGCTTAAGGATCTCCAGGTCCATGGACATCTCCTCCAGCTTCTCCTTCAGCCCCTCCACCTCGGCCTGGAGGCTCTCAGCTCGCTCCTCGGCCATCTCCTTGTCCAGCGTGGCCATCTCGATGGCGTCCGCCGTGTCCGCCATCTCCTCCATGTAGTGGTCCTTCCCCTCGTGGGCCTCGCGCGCTTCCTGGGGAGACGCGGAGGAAAGGTCTATGTTTTAGCAGGCATGCAAACAGACCGAAGCTGGAAAAGGTGACAGTGTGCGGGGGACGCACACTTTTTTGAGGGTTTTATGGGTACCAAACAGGGCTGGACTGGCCACAGGTCATACCGGGCATTTTCCCAGTGGGCCGCGACCATATGGTCGCGGCCCGCCAGGCCGCCAGTTGATATTAACCTGCGGGCAGCATTAGGTGAAGGTGGGGGCCACCCTCAGGCCGCCAGTTGATATTAACCTGCGGGCCGCATTAGGTGAAGGTGGGGGCCACATGTGGGGGCCCAGTGGGGAGGGATGGTATGACAGACTGACTGGTATAAACAGTGCCCCCAGTGGGGAGGGATGGTATGACAGACAGACTGGTATAAACAGCGCCCCCAGTGGGGAGGGATGGTATGACAGACGGACTGGTATAAACAGCGCCCCCGGTGTAGAGGGATGGTATGACAGACTGGTATAAACAGCGCCCCCAGTGGGGAGGGATGGTATGACAGACTGGTATAAACAGTGCCCCCAGTGGGGAGGGATGGTATGACAGACTGACTGGTATAAACAGTGCCCCCAGTGGGGAGGGATGCTATTACAGAGAGAGTAGTATAAACAGCGTCCCCAGTGGGGAGGGATGGTATAAACAGCACCCCCAGTGTAGAGGGATGGTATAAACAGCACCCCCAGTGGGGAGGGATGGTATGACAGACTGACTGGTATAAACAGCGCCCCCAGTGGGGAGGGATGGTATGACAGAGAGACTGGTATAAACAGTGCCCCCAGTGGGGAGGGATGGTATGACAGACTGACTGGTATAAACAGTGCTCCCAGTGGGGAGGGATGGTATGACAGAGAGACTGGTATAAACAGCGTCCCCAGTGGGGAGGGATGGTATAAACAGCACCCCCAGTGTAGAGGGATGGTATAAACAGCGCCCCCAGTGGGGAGGGATGGTATGACAGACTGACTGGTATAAACAGCGCCCCCAGTGGGGAGGGATGGTATGACAGAGAGACTGGTAGAAACAGCACCCCCAGTGGGGAGGGATGGTATGACAGACTGACTGGTATAAACAGTGCTCCCAGAGGGGAGGGATGGTATGACAGACTGACTGGTATAAACAGCGTCCAGTATATACTACACTTAAGAGTCATCAGTACAAATCTATTACTCTCAGTATGTAGAAAGATGTTCAAATTAATTACTTCCTGTACTGTACTGTACTAGCCCTCCTCCCCGGCCTGTGTGTGTCTGTGTGTTAGGCTGTGCAACAGTGACACTTGGTGGTGAACAAACGCTATAACGCTATGTTCGTGCTCGGACACAGCCAGGGACACAGGGACACAGCCAGGGACACAGCTAGGGACACAGCTAGGGACACAGGGACACAGCCAGGGACCCAGGGACACAGCCAGGGACCCAGGGACACAGGAAAACAGCCAGGGACCCAGGGACACAGCCAGGGACACAGCTAGGGACACAGCCAGGGACCCAGGGGCACAGCCAGGGACACAGCCAGGGACACAGGGACACAGCCAGGGACCCAGGGACCCAGCCAGGGACACAGCCAGGGACCCAGGGACACAGCCAGGGACACAGGGACACAGCTAGGGACACAGGGACACAGCCAGGGACAGACCCAGTGACACAGGGACACAGCCAGGGACAGACCCAGGGACACAGCCAGGGACACAGGGACACAGCCAGGGACACAGCCAGGGACACAGCCAGGGACAGACCCAGGGACACAGCCAGGGACACAGCCAGGGACGCAGGGACACAGCCAGGGACAGACCCAATGACACAGGGACACAGCCAGGGACAGACCCAATGACACAGCCAGGGACACAGGGACAGACCCAGTGACACAGGGACACAGCCAGGGACACAGCCAGGGACAGACCCAGGGACACACACATACTGTAGCTGTCTATAGTGTGGTTGAGTGGTTGCACCACTCAAAAATGACAGATGATTATTTACTAAATCAGTACAAATCTATAGTCAGTATTGAGCAAGATGTTAACATTCATTTCCTGATAGTCATAGAAGAACAATTCATTTACTCCAACAGTTTGAGGAGTGCTAGCCCCTCCTATATTCAGCTATAGTGTAGATTTGTCCTAAATGCCATTGACAATGAATGGAGAATAATTGTCATATATCGGCTATTTTTGTCCTACACATTCATTGTCACAAAAATGACAATGAATGGATGATGTATGATGATACTGTAAGAGTGCCGCTCACTTCACACAGGTGTGATTTTTAAAAACAGGTCCAACACTCCCATCTCAAAATCCCTTATAGTTACACTCTTCACATCATGTCAAATAGAAATTATATTCACTGGCAAAATAATAAATTATAATAAAAATAGTTTTGGAACAGGGTCAGTTTACTTCATTATTTTAGCCTTAGTCAATTTAAGACATGTAGATAAGAGTAACATCCTCTCCTTATTCAACAGTTGAGCTGCATGTTTTCTTTTTTAATATATCTTTAGTATTATGTAAGCCCTGGGGGGGGGGGGGGGGTGTAGGACTACAAGTTGTATGTATCAAGCGTTTTATTTATTTACTCACACGCACGCACGCACACACACGTGCGCGTGCTTTATTTATTTACTCGCATGCATGTATGCACACACGCGAGCACACACACACACACACAGCGAGATAAACTGACGCCGGCGTGTCCACACCACAGACAGTATAACGCAAGGTGCTAACGTTGCTAATGCTAACTAGTAGCAGCTGCACTTGCAGCTAAACTATGGGATTGACTGGCGAGTCCCGCCCGTCCCGCCGAGTCCCGCGTCCACACAAACAGGTTCTTCCGCGGAGCGGCCAGAGGTGGCGCACATCATGATCATGATGCCGCAGATACAAGCAGAATATCTTCCAGAATCATTACAGTTCGTTTCTCGTGAGTCCGTCAGAGAATGCTCCGGGCAGCGGGCTCGGGCTCCACCCCCACCCACAGACCCCCTCACCCCCCCCAAACATTTTTTAACGGATTTGCATTAATCACATGGGTGCCTTATTTGGAATAAAAACGGCGATTTTCGCCGAAAAGCTACACGTTTGCATGTCTGTTTAGGGTTACATCTAGGGTTAGGGTCATCTAGGGTTAGGGTCATCTAGGGTTAGGGTCATCTAGGGTCATCTAGGGTTAGGGTCATCTAGGGTTAGGGTTATCTAGGGTCATCTAGGGTTAGGGTAATCTAGGGTTAGGGTTATCTAGGGTCATCTAGGGTTAGGGTCATCTAGGGTTAGGGTCATCTAGGGTTAGGGTCATCTAGGGTTATGGTCATCTAGGGTTAGGGTCATCTAGGGTTAGGGTAATCTAGGGTCATCTAGGGTTAGGGTCATCTAGGGTCATCTAGGGTTAGGGTCATCTAGGGTCATCTAGGGTTAGGGTCATCTAGGGTCATCTAGGGTTAGGGTCATCTAGGGTTAGGGTCATCTAGGGTCATCTAGGGTTAGGGTCATCTAGGGTTAGGGTCATCTAAGGTTAGGGTCATCTAGGGTTATCTGGTGGGTCTGCAGCTCACTCTAACACTGTTACCTTCTAGTTTTAACTCTTTACCTTCTAGTTTTAACTCCTTCTAGTTTAACTCTTTACCTTCTAGTTTTAACTCTTTACCTTCTAGTTTTAACTCTTTACCTTTTAGTTTTAACTCCTTCTAGTTTAACTCGTTACCTTCTAGTTTTAACTCCTAGTTTTAACTCGTTACCTTCTAGTTTTAACACCTTCTAGTTTTAACTCCTTCTAGTTTTAACTCGTTACCTTCTAGTTTTAACTCTTTACCTTCTAGTTTTAACTCTTTACCTTCTAGTTTTAACTCCTAGTTTTAACTCTTTACCTTCTAGTTTTAACTCTTTACCTCCTAGTTTTAACTCTTTACCTTCTAGTTTTAACTCTTTACCTTCTAGTTTAACTCTTTACCTTCTAGTTTAACTCTTTACCTTCTAGTTTTAACTCCTAGTTTTAACTCGTTACCTCCTAGTTTTAACTCGTTACCTCGTAGTTTTAACTCGTTACCTCGTAGTTTTAACTCGTTACCTTCTAGTTTTAACACGTTACCTTCTAGTTTTAACTCGTTACCTTCTAGTTTAACGCTTTACCTTCTAGTTTTAACTCTTTACCTTCTAGTTTTAACTCTTTACCTTCTAGTTTAACTCTTTACCTCCTAGTTTTAACTGTTTACCTTCTTGGCCTCCTTCAGCTGCCTCTGCAGCTCGCTCTGCTGCTCCTGCATCTTGTTCTTCCACTCCTGGAGCTGCTCCATCTGGATCTTATGCTTCTCCAGCTCCTTCAGCTTGGCCTTGTCCTCCGCCCGCTTCATCTTTAGAGTCTCCAGCTTCTCCTCCAGGTCCTTCACCTGACCACGCAGAGACTCCTCCTCCTGGGAGGGAGAGAGTTCATATAAATGCTTCTGTCATACAGTCTGGAGCAACGGAAGCTCTGATCATGAGTCAAATATAAATGCTTCCGTCGTACAGTCTGGAGCAACGGAAGCTCTGATCACGAGTAAAATATAAATGCTTCCGTCATACAGTCTGGAGCAACGGAAGCTCTGATCATGAGTAAAATACAAATGCTTCCGTCATACAGTCTGGAGCAACGGAAGCTCTGATCATGAGTAAAATATAAATGCTTCCTTCGTACAGTCTGGAGCAACGGAAGCTCTGATCATGAGTAAAATATAAATGCTTCCGTCATACAGTCTGGAGCAACGGAAGCTCTGATCATGAGTAAAATATAAATGCTTCCGTCATACAGTCTGGAGCAACGGAAGCTCTGATCATGAGTAAAATATAAATGCTTCCGTCATACAGTCTGGAGCAACGGAAGCTCTGATCATGAGTAAAATATAAATGCTTCCGTCATACAGTCTGGAGCAACGGAAGCTCTGATCGCGAGTAAAATATAAATGCTTCCGTCATACAGTCTGGAGCAACGGAAGCTCTGATCATGAGTAAAATATAAATGCTTCCGTCGTACAGTCTGGAGCAACGGAAGCTCTGATCATGAGTCAAATATAAATGCTTCCGTCGTACAGTCTGGAGCAACGGAAGCTCTGATCATGAGTCAAATATAAATGCTTCCGTCATACAGTCTGGAGCAACGGAAGCTCTGATCATGAGTAAAATATAAATGCTTCCGTCATACAGTCTGGAGCAACGGAAGCTCTGATCATGAGTCAAATATAAATGCTTCCGTCGTACAGTCTGGAGCAACGGAAGCTCTGATCATGAGTAAAATATAAATGCTTCCGTCATACAGTCTGGAGCAACGGAAGCTCTGATCATGAGTAAAATATAAATGCTTCAGTCATACAGTCTGGAGCAACGGAAGCTCTGATCATGAGTAAAATATAAATGCTTCCGCCGTACAGTCTGGAGCAACGGAAGCTCTGATCATGAGTAAAATATAAATGCTTCCGTCACACAGTCTGGAGCAACGGAAGCTCTGATCATGAGTAAAATATAAATGCTTCCGTCACACAGTCTGGAGCAACGGAAGCTCTGATCATGAGTAAAATATAAATGCTTCCGTCGTACAGTCTGGAGCAACGGAAGCTCTGATTAGGGGTATGACTCTAACCTTGCTCTGAGCAGAGGGGTTAGGGGTATGACTCTCACCTTGCTCTGGGCAGAGGGGTTAGGGTTAGGGGTATGACTCTCACCTTGCTCTGAGCAGAGGGGATAGGGGTATGACTCTCACCTTGCTGAGCAGAGGGGTTAGGGGTATGACTCTCACCTTGCTGAGCAGAGGGGTTAGGGGTATGACTCTCACCTTGCTCTGAGCAGAGGGGTTAGGGGTATGACTCTCACCTTGCTGAGCAGAGGGGTTAGGGGTATGACTCTCACCTTGCTGAGCAGAGGGGTTAGGGTTAGGGGTATGACTCTCACATTGCTCTGAGCAGAGGGGTTAGGGGTATGACTCTCACCTTGCTGAGCAGAGGGGTTAGGGGTATGACTCTCACCTTGCTCTGAGCAGAGGGGTTAGGGGTATGACTCTCACCTTGCTCTGAGCAGAGGGGTTAGGGGAAATGTTCCCTCTAATTTGTTTCCAGTCTGAGCAAACACTCAAAACTGAGCAGACATCAGCAACTACTGAGCAATCATACGTCACCTTGACACCAACTGTCCAAACGTTAGATAATGCGAAGTGAGCGCCCCTCACTTCACACAGGCGTGATGTTTTATTTTTTCCAAATGGATTTTGGTATACGAGTGAATCAATTAATAGTTACATAAGGTTACGCAAGTTACAACATTTTTATTTTATATCAAGGTGGTAGGCTAGCAATTCTAGGAATATTCAGTTAGTCTATATCAGTGGTTCTCAACCTTTTCAGGCTGTGACCCCCCAAAGGAATCATATTTGAACTGGGGACCCCCCACCCAGACAAGCAACAGAATGGTTCCACAGATAAATATTGTGAAAATAGCCGATCTACAAACTCGTTGTGAACTTGTAGATCGGCTATTTTCACAATTGTTGCCTCTTTCTTTATTATTTAATAATAAATAATGTTTGACCAGTTTTTATAGCATGGTTTGCTGATTACTTTTGATGCAGTAATGGTATTTTTCTTTTAGAGCCTTTGAGGTATTATAGAAGTCTTAAAAGTCCTTAAATTGTCACTTCACTGTCATCTGGGGTCCTCCTCATCACCCCCAAATCACCCACTGTCATCTGGGGTCCTCCTCATCACCCCCAAATCACCCACTGTCATCTGGGGTCCTCCTCATCACCCCCAAATCACCCACTGTCATCTGGGGTCCTCCTCATCACCCCCAAATCACCAACTGTCATCTGGGGTCCTCCTCATCACCCCCAAATCACCCACTGTCATCTGGGGTCCTCCTCATCACCCCCAAATCACCCACTGTCATCTGGGGTCCTCCTCATCACCCCCAAATCACCCACTGTCATCTGGGGTCCTCCTCCTCACCCCCAAATCACCCACTGTCATCTGGGGTCCTCCTCATCACCCCCAAATCATGTGGAGACCCACAGGTTGATAGTTTCTCAGATTGTCCCTTTGGCCCCTACTACACCAGCTATGGGCTATAGTCCCTTTGGCCCCTACTACGCCAGCTATGGGCTATAGTCCCTTTGGCCCCTACTACGCCAGCTATGGGTTATAGTCCCTTTGGCCCCTACTACGCCAGCTATGGGCTATAGTCCCTTTGGCCCCTACTACGCCAGCTATGGGCTATAGTCCCTTTGGCCCCTACTACACCAGCTATGGGCTATAGTCCCTTTGGCCCCTGCCAGCTATGGGCTATAGTCCCTTTGGCCCCTACTACACCAGCTATGGGCTATAGTCCCTTTGGCCCCTACTACACCAGCTATGGGCTATAGTCCCTTTGGCCCCTGCCAGCTATGGGCTATAGTCCCTTTGGCCCCTACTACGCCAGCTATGGGCTATAGTCCCTTTGGCCCCTACTACGCCAGCTATGGGCTATAGTCCCTTTGGCCCCTACTACGCCAGCTATGGGCTATAGTCCCTTTGGCCCCTACTACACCAGCTATGGGCTATAGTCCCTTTGGCCCCTACTACACCAGCTATGGGCTATAGTCCCTTTGGCCCCTGCCAGCTATGGGCTATAGTCCCTTTGGCCCCTACTACACCAGCTATGGGCTATAGTCCCTTTGGCCCCTACTACGCCAGCTATGGGTTATAGTCCCTTTGGCCCCTACTACGCCAGCTATGGGCTATAGTCCCTTTGGCCCCTACTATGCCAGCTATGGGCTATAGTCCCTTTGGCCCCTACTACGCCAGCTATGGGCTATAGTCCCTTTGGCCCCTACTACACCAGCTATGGGCTATAGTCCCTTTGGCCCCTACTACGCCAGCTATGGGCTATAGTCCCTTTGGCCCCTACTACGCCAGCTATGGGCTATAGTCCCTTTGGCCCCTACTATGCCAGCTATGGGCTATAGTCCCTTTGGCCCCTGCTACACCAGCTATGGGCTATAGTCCCTTTGGCCCCTAATACACCAGCTATGGGCTATAGTCCCTTTGGCCCCTACTACGCCAGCTATGGGCTATAGTCCCTTTGGCCCCTACTACGCCAGCTATGGGCTATAGTCCCTTTGGCCCCTACTACGCCAGCTATGGGCTATAGTCCCTTTGGCCCCTACTATGCCAGCTATGGGCTATAGTCCCTTTGGCCCCTACTACGCCAGCTATGGGCTATAGTCCCTTTGGCCCCTACTACACCAGCTATGGGCTATAGTCCCTTTGGCCCCTACTATGCCAGCTATGGGCTATAGTCCCTTTGGCCCCTACTACGCCAGCTATGGGCTATAGTCCCTTTGGCCCCTACTACACCAGCTATGGGCTATAGTCCCTTTGGCCCCTACTACGCCAGCTATGGGCTATAGTCCCTTTGGCCCCTACTACGCCAGCTATGGGCTATAGTCCCTTTGGCCCCTACTACACCAGCTATGGGCTATAGTCCCTTTGGCCCCTACTACGCCAGCTATGGGATATTATTAAATGTAGCTCTACATAGCAGAGGGATTGATTGATTGAAGAAAGATGTATTAACAGAGAGATGTTCCATATGGGGCTAGACCGCTAGAGATTAACGTTAGCTTCCACATGTTTCATTCACAAGTACACCGGACTGGAGGCTTGTTGTGCTGTAGTGATAACGACGTTAGCTAACCAGCTAATGCGAAGCTAACGTTAGTCCCCCTCTCGTTGTTGTTGTGCACAGCCATGCTTTTATCCACACTTCCAAGTTAGCCTTTTAAATCTAAATGTCCCATCAATGCACGGGTCCAAGGCAACGCCATCTTATCTGGTTCTTGGGGTTTCATTAACACTGACTGCAGTGCTACCTGCTCCTTCTGTTACGTCTCCACCTCCAAGGTCCCCACTCGCCGCGCAGACGGCGCAGTCATACACAGGAGGAGAGGAGAGGAGACCAAAGAGTCAAAAAGGAGGGGAGGAGACCTGTCTGTCGCCTCGCCTGCTGTAATCTAAATAAACTGTAAAGTAAATAGAAATAAAGTGTAGGCAAATGTCGACTCGGGATAGGTATTATTACTGTAATGTAGATGATACTCGGCGGGGACACAATATTTTTTTAAAGAAAACTTTTCATTTTTTTTACACCAGCGTCGGTGTCTGTGCGCGACAGATTTCAGTTGTGCGCGAGAGCATTTGGCCATGTGTGCGCGCGCGCACGGGCGCACCTTAGGGGGAACATTGGTTAGGGGTATGACTCTCACCTTGCTCTGGGCAGAGGGGTTAGGGTTAGGGGTATGACTCTCACCTTGCTCTGGGCAGCAGAGGGCAGCTGGGAGGAGGCTGGAGACCCCCCACTGGGCTGGGGGATGACGGGGCCTCCCAGTGCACCCTGGGAGGACAGCCCCGCCTCGCTGACATCACCCCCAGAGAGAGAGGACGACAGGCTGGCCCGAGGAGTCTGGAAGGACGGCCCAAAGAGACAAGAGGAGGTTAGGGAGAGGGTCACAGTCTGGAGACACAGAGACAAGAGGAGGTTAGGGAGAGGGTCACAGTCTGGAGACACAGAGACAAGAGGAGGTTAGGGAGAGGGTCACAGTCTGGAGACACAGAGACAAGAGGAGGTTAGGGAGAGGGTCACAGTCTGGAGACACAGAGACAAGAGGAGGTTAGGGAGAGGGTCACAGTCTGGAGACACAGAGAGAGAGGAGGTTAGGGAGAGGGTCAGAGAGATGAGGAGGAGTCTGGAGGGACGTCAGACAGAGAGAGAAGATCAGGGATGTGCACACAGACATCAAAGGGGGCTTCAGCCCCTGCCCTTTAACCCGTCTGTAAAACAACTGCCCTTTTCCAGACCACGAGTACAGCATTTATACTACATGGTGAAAGAAATGCAAAATGCCCTCTTCTCCTTTCCATGCCATGCCGGAAGGAAGGAAGGAAGGAAGGAAGGAAGGAAGGAAGGAAGGAAGGAAGGAAGGCAGCATTCAGGAGAACTGCTTTTAAAAGAAAAAAAAAAGTCTCCTGAACTTGAACACAACAAATTTGTTTTTGAAATCCATGTCGTTACACCGCATCTCCACTAGCTAAAGAGTGCTGGGTTTCGCCCAGCAAATAGCAGATCTACAAACTATCAACGGGTCACGCTGTGACCCGTTGAGAGCTTGTAGATCTGCTATTTGGGTCCAAAAGTGCCCTTTTAAAGGATTTCAGACAGAGAGGACGACAGGCTGTCTATTCTATTGTATTGCTAGAGCACCAAGTACAGAGTTTTTCCACCACTGACAGGATTCAGGTAAAAATAAATCAGCCCTTTTATAAAGGTGGTGAGGCCCGGTGGCATCCTACTACACCCCCTACATTTATAAAGGTGGTGAGGCCCGGTGGCATCCTACTACACCCCTTACATTTATAAAGGTGGTGAGGCCCGGTGGCATCCTACTACACCCCCTACATTTATAAAGGTGGTGAGGCCCGGTGGCATCCTACTACACCCCTTACTGAGGCCCGGTGGCATCCTACTACACCCCTTACATTTATAAAGGTGGTGAGGCCCGGTGGCATCCTACTACACCCCCTACATTTATAAAGGTGGTGAGGCCTGGTGGCATCCTACTACACCCCCTACATTTATAAAGGTGGTGAGGCCTGGTGGCATCCTACTACACCCCTTACATTTATAAAGGTGGTGAGGCCCGGTGGCATCCTACTACACCCCTTACTGAGGCACGGTGGCATCCTACTACACCCCTTACTGAGGCACGGTGGCATCCTACTACACCCCTTACTGAGGCACGGTGGCATCCTACTACACCCCTTACTGAGGCACGGTGGCATCCTACTACACCCCTTACATTTATAAAGGTGGTGAGGCCCGGTGGCATCCTACTACACCCCCTACATTTATAAAGGTGGTGAGGCCTGGTGGCATCCTACTACACCCCTTACTGAGGCCCGGTGGCATCCTACTACACCCCCTACATTTATAAAGGTGGTGAGGCCCGGTGGCATCCTACTACACCCCTTACTGAGGCCCGGTGGCATCCTACTACACCCCTTACTGAGGCACGGTGGCATCCTACTACACCCCTTACTGAGGCACGGTGGCATCCTACTACACCCCTTACTGAGGCACGGTGGCATCCTACTACACCCCTTACATTTTACACTGACATCCCTCCATCCTTCCAAACCACATGCTGTGACCCCAACCACACACTGCGAGTGACCACAACCCTAATGAGTGACCCCAACCCTACCCCCACACTGTGAGTGACCCTGACCCTACCCCCACACTGTGAGTGACCCCAACCCTACCCCCACACTGTGAGTGACCCCAACCCTACCCCCACACTGTGAGTGACCCCAACCCTACCCCCACACTGTGAGTGACCCCAACCCTACCCCCACACTGTGAGTGACCCTACCCCCACACTGTGAGTGACCCTACCCCCACACTGTGAGTGACCCCAACCCTACCCCCACACTGTGAGTGACCCCAACCCTACCCCCACACTGTGAGTGACCCCAACCCTACCCCCACACTGTGAGTGACCCCAACCCTACCCCCACACTGTGAGTGACCCTGACCCCACACTGTGAGTGACCCTGACCCTACCCCCACACTGTGAGTGACCCTACCCCCACACTGTGAGTGACCCTACCCCCACACTGTGAGTGACCCTACCCCCACACTGTGAGTGACCCCAACCCTACCCCCACACTGTGAGTGACCCCAACCCTACCCCCACACTGTGAGTGACCCCAACCCTACCCCCACACTGTGAGTGACCCTACCCCCACACTGTGAGTGACCCTGACCCTACCCCCACACTGTGAGTGACCCCAACCCTACCCCCACACTGTGAGTGACCCCAACCCTACCCCCACACTGTGAGTGACCCCAACCCTACCCCCACACTGTGAGTGACCCTACCCCCACACTGTGAGTGACCCTACCCCCACACTGTGAGTGACCCCAACCCTACCCCCACACTGTGAGTGACCCCAACCCTACCCCCACACTGTGAGTGACCCCAACCCTACCCCCACACTGTGAGTGACCCCAACCCTACCCCCACACTGTGAGTGACCCCAACCCTACCCCCACACTGTGAGTGACCCTGACCCCACACTGTGAGTGACCCTACCCCCACACTGTGAGTGACCCCAACCCTACCCCCACACTGTGAGTGACCCTGACCCTACCCCCACACTGTGAGTGACCCTACCCCCACACTGTGAGTGACCCTACCCCCACACTGTGAGTGACCCTACCCCCACACTGTGAGTGACCCCAACCCTACCCCCACACTGTGAGTGACCCCAACCCTACCCCCACACTGTGAGTGACCCCAACCCTACCCCCACACTGTGAGTGACCCCAACCCTACCCCCACACTGTGAGTGACCCCAACCCTACCCCCACACTGTGAGTGACCCTACCCCCACACTGTGAGTGACCCTAACCCTACCCCCACACTGTGAGTGACCCCAACCCTACCCCCACACTGTGAGTGACCCTACCCCCACACTGTGAGTGACCCTAACCCTACCCCCACACTGTGAGTGACCCCAACCCTACCCCCACACTGTGAGTGACCCCAACCCTACCCCCACACTGCGAGTGACCCCAACCCTACCCCCACACTGTGAGTGACCCTACCCCCACACTGTGAGTGACCCCAACCCTACCCCCACACTGTGAGTGACCCTGACCCCACACTGTGAGTGACCCTAACCCTACCCCCACACTGTGAGTGACCCCAACCCTACCCCCACACTGTGAGTGACCCTACCCCCACACTGTGAGTGACCCCAACCCTACCCCCACACTGTGAGTGACCCTGACCCTACCCCCACACTGTGAGTGACCCCAACCCTACCCCCACACTGTGAGTGACCCTGACCCCACACTGTGAGTGACCCTACCCCCACACTGTGAGTGACCCCAACCCTACCCCCACACTGTGAGTGACCCTAACCCTACCCCCACACTGTGAGTGACCCCAACCCTACCCCCACACTGTGAGTGACCCTGACCCTACCCCCACACTGTGAGTGACCCTAACCCTACCCCCACACTGTGAGTGACCCCAACCCTACCCCCACACTGTGAGTGACCCCAACCCTACCCCCACACTGAGTGACCCCAACCCTACCCCCACACTGTGAGTGACCCCAACCCTACCCCCACACTGTGAGTGACCCTGACCCCACACTGTGAGTGACCCCAACCCTACCCCCACACTGTGAGTGACCCCAACCCTACCCCCACACTGTGAGTGACCCTACCCCCACACTGTGAGTGACCCCAACCCTACCCCCACACTGTGAGTGACCCCAACCCTACCCCCACACTGTGAGTGACCCTAACCCTACCCCCACACTGTGAGTGACCCCAACCCTACCCCCACACTGTGAGTGACCCTAACCCTACCCCCACACTGTGAGTGACCCTGACCCCACACAGCGAGTGACCCCAACCCTACCCCCACACTGTGAGTGCAGGCCACCATTACGTGGGGAATGACAGACGGTCATACCACGGCCACCCAGGGCGAGTGCACCAAGGGGGAGCGACCAGAGGAACGTGACAGCAGGGAGGGGAGAGAAGAGGCCGAGACCAGGCGGCCTGGGGTCCACTGCTGCTGCTGGGAGGGGCCTCTGGGCGTGCTGACCGCAGTGACCGGGCTCCAGTGCTGCTGGGAGGAGCCTTTCGGTGTGCTCCACTGTTGAAACATACTCTCATTTGACACGTGGCGTGATGTGGAGATTACGGTTGATGGCATTTAAAAAGGTCTGAAAGGTTCTTACATTTGTCACCACTGCCTTAAAATCTGTCAGAAACCATAAACTAGACTCATCAGCATGTATCCACAGGTTGAAACCATAAACTAGACTCATCAGCATGTATCCACAGGTTGAAACCATAAACTAGACTCATCAGCATGTATCCACAGGTTGAAACCATAAACTAGACTCATCAGCATGTATCCACAGGCTGAAACCATAAACTAGACTCATCAGCATGTATCCACAGGTTGCACATAATTCACTTCCCACTGAGTCTAATCTATTATACATCTAAACTAGACTCATCAGCGTGTATCCATAGGTGATGGTTGCACATACCGGTAGTTCACTTCCCACTGAGTCTAAGAGACTGTTCAGTCTAAATACGTCTGAAATACGTCTAAACGGCCGTCTAAAAAGGAGTTATAAATGGTCTAAAAATGTCTAGGCATAGATTAGACGTTGAAACAACGTTGTTTCAACGTCTATATATAGACGTTTAAAATTAAAGTTTTGGGCTAAGCTTAGACGTTGATTAGCAGTTGGTTTAAGACCAGTTAGAACACATATTCCTCAGTGGGTGGTGGTACTCTAATAGGCAATTCACACTGAGAGGGACTGAATCCATTTCATTGGAACCGTTTCCGAATACGGTTGCCTGGTCCCCGATGGCCATGATTCACATTGCCCGAGCTTCAACAGTGCACCCGGGTACACTTGCATAACACACTTTGATCCTCCAGATGGTGGTGTGCTTGATGGCTGGTGCGCACGGACACTGACCATCAACTCTGCCACATTGTCTCCAATAAATCCAGACAATGCATTGCATTGCCTCTTTTGGCTCTTTGCCGTTATACTACTTCACTGTCAGCCTGCCTGCTATTCACTGTGTCAGTCAGTTCTGTGCTCCAGTGTCGTGTTTGATATTAGTTTAATGGATTCTACTTTAGCATTATTATTATTTTGTAGTCCAAGTTCGTGTAGTCCAAGATCAGCGCGTACTGCGGTGCTGCGCGTATAGCAGATTCAACATAACATAGCAGCTCACAACGCGTCGCGCTGCGACGCGTTGTGAGCTTGTAGATCGGCGGCGTTGAGAAATGAGCTGGTGTTACGCGTCGTGCAGCGTCTGTGTTTTTTTTTGTTGACGCTTGGCTCGTCGACTAGAGATCATGTCACGTTCTAAAAAAAAAACCACACCCGTATGAACTGAGTGGTGTAAGGTCTTATATAGACTGATCAGCTGTGGTCTGACATACCACTCAAAAACAGTCCACTTCCTTCTTTAGGTACGCATGCATTCACATTGGAACGATACGTATCTGAATACACTTCAACGGTCCAGAGACCCGCCCCCCATGCGGTCTCGGGGACGGTTGGGCGATCCGCTCCCGGGAACGGTACGCATCATTCACATTACCACAACATCTGACAAGTGGTCCCGAGTCCGAACCCGGGACCATAGTGTGAATTGCCCCTTAAAGTAGCCTGGCTAATAAGCCAGACTCAAATCACACTGTTGTGTGGTATTTGAGTCTGGAGATGCTAAATGGTAAATGGTGCATTTATATAGCGCCTTTATCCAAGGCGCTTTACATAGATTGTGCATTACATTCACCCATTCACACACACATTCCCACACCGATTGCAGCGGAAGCCATGCAAGGTACCAACCACCACATCGGGAGCAATTTGGGGTTCAGTGTCATGCCCAAGGACACTTCGACATGTAGACAAGAGGAGCCGGGATTCGAACCGCCGACCCATGGATCATTGGACGACCTGCTCTACCTCCTGAGCCACAGCCGCCCTGTGGCTGTGTATGGATCTTGTTTCCCGGGGGGCGGGTTCAAACATTTTCTCTTTGACGCAATTGGTCAGAGCTACTGTCAGTCAAAGGTCTCAAGCATTGAACGTCAATGTACCAAAGCCCGCCCATATTGCATACTGTGTCCCGATTGGCCACACCAGTTCTCTGGTGTAGGAAAAGGGCGTACAATTGAGCGTCTCCAGACTGTAATCCGCCGGCAGGCAATTTTGTTTTGCCAACGGTTGATTCGGTCTGGCTTATTAGCCAGGCTACTCTTTAAGTACTTCAAATCCCCAGACTCTGAACATCCACTAGAGAAAGACTCTGAACATCCTCTAGAGAAAGACTCTGAACATCCTCTAGAGAAAGACTCTGAACATCCTCTAGAGACTCTGAACATCCACTAGAGAAAGACTCTGAACATCCACTAGAGAAAGACTCTGAACATCCTCTAGAGAAAGACTCTGAACATCCACTAGAGAAAGACTCTGAACATCCTCTAGAGAAAGACTCTGAACATCCACTAGAGAAAGACTCTGAACATCCTCTAGAGAAAGACTCTGAACATCCTCTAGAGACTCTGAACATCCACTAGAGAAAGACTCTGAACATCCTCTAGAGACTCTGAACATCCTCTAGAGACTCTGAACATCCTCTAGAGACTCTGAACATCCTCTAGAGACTCTGAACATCCACTAGAGAAAGACTCTGAATATCCTCTAGAGAAAGACTCTGAACATCCTCTAGAGACTCTGAACATCCTCTAGAGACTCTGAACATCCTCTAGAGAAAGACTCTGAACATCCTCTAGAGACTCTGAACATCCTCTAGAGACTCTGAACATCCTCTAGAGAAAGACTCTGAACATCCACTAGAGAAAGACTCTGAATATCCTCTAGAGAAAGACTCTGAACATCCTCTAGAGACTCTGAACATCCTCTAGAGACTCTGAACATCCACTAGAGAAAGACTCTGAACATCCTCTAGAGAAAGACTCTGAACATCCTCTAGAGACTCTGAACATCCACTAGAGAAAGACTCTGAACATCCTCTAGAGACTCTGAACATCCACTAGAGAAAGACTCTGAACATCCACTAGAGAAAGACTCTGAACATCCTCTAGAGAAAGACTCTGAACATCCTCTAGAGAAAGACTCTGAACATCCACTAGCGAAAGACTCTGAACATCCACTAGAGAAAGACTCTGAACATCCTCTAGAGACTCTGAACATCCACTAGAGAAAGACTCTGAACATCCTCTAGAGACTCTGAACATCCACTAGAGAAAGACTCTGAACATCCTCTAGAGACTCTGAACATCCTCTAGAGACTCTGAACATCCTCTAGAGAAAGACTCTGAACATCCACTAGAGAAAGACTCTGAATATCATCTAGAGAAAGACTCTGAACATCCTCTAGAGACTCTGAACATCCTCTAGAGACTCTGAACATCCTATAGAGACTCTGAACATCCACTAGAGAAAGACTCTGAACATCCTCTAGAGACTCTGAACAGCCACTAGAGAAAGACTCTGAACATCCTCTAGAGAAAGACTCTGAACATCCTCTAGAGAAAGACTCTGAACATCCTCTAGAGACTCTGAACATCCTCTAGAGACTCTGAACATCCACTAGAGAAAGACTCTGAACATCCTCTAGAGACTCTGAACAGCCACTAGAGAAAGACTCTGAACATCCTCTAGAGAAAGACTCTGAACATCCTCTAGAGACTCTGAACATCCTCTAGAGAAAGACTCTGAACATCCTCTAGAGAAAGACTCTGAACATCCTCTAGAGAAAGACTCTGAACATCCTCTAGAGAAAGACTCTGAACATCCTCTAGAGAAAGACTCTGAACATCCACTAGAGAAAGACTCTGAACATCCTCTAGAGAAAGACTCTGAACATCCTCTAGAGACTCTGAACATCCTCTAGAGAAAGACTCTGAACATCCTCTAGAGACACTGAACATCCTCTAGAGAAAGACTCTGAACATCCACTAGAGAAAGACTCTGAACATCCTCTAGAGAAAGACTCTGAACATCCACTAGAGAAAGACTCTGAACATCCACTAGAGAAAGACTCTGAACATCCTCTAGAGAAAGACTCTGAACATCCTCTAGAGACTCTGAACATCCACTAGAGAAAGACTCTGAACATCCTCTAGAGAAAGACTCTGAACATCCTCTAGAGACTCTGAACATCCTCTAGAGAAAGACTCTGAACATCCTCTAGAGAAAGACTCTGAACATCCTCTAGAGAAAGACTCTGAACATCCTCTAGAGAAAGACTCTGAACATCCTCTAGAGAAAGACTCTGAACATCCACTAGAGAAAGACTCTGAACATCCTCTAGAGAAAGACTCTGAACATCCTCTAGAGACTCTGAACATCCTCTAGAGAAAGACTCTGAACATCCTCTAGAGACACTGAACATCCTCTAGAGAAAGACTCTGAACATCCACTAGAGAAAGACTCTGAACATCCTCTAGAGAAAGACTCTGAACATCCACTAGAGAAAGACTCTGAACATCCACTAGAGAAAGACTCTGAACATCCTCTAGAGAAAGACTCTGAACATCCTCTAGAGACTCTGAACATCCACTAGAGAAAGACTCTGAACATCCTCTAGAGACTCTGAACATCCTCTAGAGAAAGACTCTGAACATCCTCTAGAGAAAGACTCTGAACATCCTCTAGAGAAAGACTCTGAACATCCTCTAGAGACTCTGAACATCCTCTAGAGAAAGACTCTGAACATCCTCTAGAGAAAGACTCTGAACATCCTCTAGAGAAAGACTCTGAACATCCTCTAGAGACTCTGAACATCCTCTAGAGAAAGACTCTGAACATCCTCTAGAGACTCTGAACATCCTCTAGAGAAAGACTCTGAACATCCACTAGAGAAAGACTCTGAACATCCTCTAGAGACTCTGAACATCCTCTAGAGACTCTGAACATCCTCTAGAGAAAGACTCTGAACATCCTCTAGAGACTCTGAACATCCTCTAGAGAAAGACTCTGAACATCCTCTAGAGAAAGACTCTGAACATTCTCTAGATAAAGACTCTGAACATCCTCTAGAGAAAGACTCTGAACATCCTCTAGAGAAAGACTCTGAACATCCTCTAGAGACTCTGAACATCCACTAGAGAAAGACTCTGAACATCCTCTAGAGACTCTGAACATCCTCTAGAGAAAGACTCTGAACATCCACTAGAGAAAGACTCTGAACATCCTCTAGAGAAAGACTCTGAACATCCTCTAGAGAAAGACTCTGAACATCCACTAGAGAAAGACTCTGAACATCCACTAGAGAAAGACTCTGAACATCCACTAGAGAAAGACTCTGAACATCCTCTAGAGAAAGACTCTGAACATCCTCTAGAGACTCTGAACATCCTCTAGAGAAAGACTCTGAACATCCTCTAGAGAAAGACTCTGAACATCCTCTAGAGACTCTGAACATCCACTAGAGAAAGACTCTGAATATCCTCTAGAGAAAGACTCTGAACATCCACTAGAGAAAGACTCTGAACATCCACTAGAGAAAGACTCTGAACATCCTCTAGAGAAAGACTCTGAACATCCACTAGAGAAAGACTCTGAACATCCTCTAGAGAAAGACTCTGAACATCCACTAGAGAAAGACTCTGAATATCCTCTAGAGAAAGACTCTGAACATCCTCTAGAGAAAGACTCTGAACATCCTCTAGAGAAAGACTCCGAACATCCTCTAGAGAAAGACTCTGAACATCCTCTAGAGACTCTGAACATCCACTAGAGAAAGACTCTGAATATCCTCTAGAGAAAGACTCTGAACATCCACTAGAGAAAGACTCTGAACATCCTCTAGAGAAAGACTCTGAACATCCACTAGAGAAAGACTCTGAACATCCTCTAGAGAAAGACTCTGAACATCCACTAGAGAAAGACTCTGAATATCCTCTAGAGAAAGACTCTGAACATCCTCTAGAGAAAGACTCTGAACATCCTCTAGAGAAAGACTCCGAACATCCTCTAGAGAAAGACTCTGAACATCCTCTAGAGACTCTGAACATCCTCTAGAGAAAGACTCTGAACATCCACTAGAGAAAGACTCTGAACATCCACTAGAGAAAGACTCTGAACATCCTCTAGAGAAAGACTCTGAACATCCACTAGAGAAAGACTCTGAACATCCTCTAGAGAAAGACTCTGAACATCCACTAGAGAAAGACTCTGAACATCCTCTAGAGAAAGACTCTGAACATCCTCTAGAGACTCTGAACATCCTCTAGAGAAAGACTCTGAACATCCTCTAGAGACACTGAACATCCTCTAGAGAAAGACTCTGAACATCCACTAGAGAAAGACTCTGAACATCCTCTAGAGAAAGACTCTGAACATCCACTAGAGAAAGACTCTGAACATCCACTAGAGAAAGACTCTGAACATCCTCTAGAGAAAGACTCTGAACATCCTCTAGAGACTCTGAACATCCACTAGAGAAAGACTCTGAACATCCTCTAGAGACTCTGAACATCCTCTAGAGAAAGACTCTGAACATCCTCTAGAGAAAGACTCTGAACATCCTCTAGAGAAAGACTCTGAACATCCTCTAGAGACTCTGAACATCCTCTAGAGAAAGACTCTGAACATCCTCTAGAGAAAGACTCTGAACATCCTCTAGAGAAAGACTCTGAACATCCTCTAGAGACTCTGAACATCCTCTAGAGAAAGACTCTGAACATCCTCTAGAGACTCTGAACATCCTCTAGAGAAAGACTCTGAACATCCACTAGAGAAAGACTCTGAACATCCTCTAGAGACTCTGAACATCCTCTAGAGACTCTGAACATCCTCTAGAGAAAGACTCTGAACATCCTCTAGAGACTCTGAACATCCTCTAGAGAAAGACTCTGAACATCCTCTAGAGAAAGACTCTGAACATTCTCTAGATAAAGACTCTGAACATCCTCTAGAGAAAGACTCTGAACATCCTCTAGAGAAAGACTCTGAACATCCTCTAGAGACTCTGAACATCCACTAGAGAAAGACTCTGAACATCCTCTAGAGACTCTGAACATCCTCTAGAGAAAGACTCTGAACATCCACTAGAGAAAGACTCTGAACATCCTCTAGAGAAAGACTCTGAACATCCTCTAGAGAAAGACTCTGAACATCCACTAGAGAAAGACTCTGAACATCCACTAGAGAAAGACTCTGAACATCCACTAGAGAAAGACTCTGAACATCCTCTAGAGAAAGACTCTGAACATCCTCTAGAGACTCTGAACATCCTCTAGAGAAAGACTCTGAACATCCTCTAGAGAAAGACTCTGAACATCCTCTAGAGACTCTGAACATCCACTAGAGAAAGACTCTGAATATCCTCTAGAGAAAGACTCTGAACATCCACTAGAGAAAGACTCTGAACATCCACTAGAGAAAGACTCTGAACATCCTCTAGAGAAAGACTCTGAACATCCACTAGAGAAAGACTCTGAACATCCTCTAGAGAAAGACTCTGAACATCCTCTAGAGAAAGACTCTGAATATCCTCTAGAGAAAGACTCTGAACATCCTCTAGAGAAAGACTCTGAACATCCTCTAGAGAAAGACTCCGAACATCCTCTAGAGAAAGACTCTGAACATCCTCTAGAGACTCTGAACATCCACTAGAGAAAGACTCTGAATATCCTCTAGAGAAAGACTCTGAACATCCACTAGAGAAAGACTCTGAACATCCACTAGAGAAAGACTCTGAACATCCTCTAGAGAAAGACTCTGAACATCCACTAGAGAAAGACTCTGAACATCCTCTAGAGAAAGACTCTGAACATCCACTAGAGAAAGACTCTGAACATCCACTAGAGAAAGACTCTGAATATCCTCTAGAGAAAGACTCTGAACATCCTCTAGAGAAAGACTCTGAACATCCTCTAGAGAAAGACTCTGAACATCCTCTAGAGAAAGACTCTGAACATCCTCTAGAGACTCTGAACATACTCTAGAGAAAGACTCTGAACATCCTCTAGAGAAAGACTCTGAACATCCACTAGAGAAAGACTGAACATCCTCTAGAGAAAGACTCTGAACATCCTCTAGAGAAAGACTCTGAACATCCACTAGAGAAAGACTCTGAACATCCACTAGAGAAAGACTCTGAACATCCTCTAGAGACTCTGAACATCCTCTAGAGACTCTGAACATCCTCTAGAGAAAGACTCTGAACATCCTCTAGAGACTCTGAACATCCTCTAGAGACTCTGAACATCCTCTAGAGAAAGACTCTGAACATCCTCTAGAGAAAGACTCTGAACATCCACTAGAGAAAGACTGAACATCCTCTAGAGAAAGACTCTGAACATCCTCTAGAGAAAGACTCTGAACATCCACTAGAGAAAGACTCTGAACATCCACTAGAGAAAGACTCTGAACATCCTCTAGAGACTCTGAACATCCTCTAGAGACTCTGAACATCCTCTAGAGAAAGACTCTGAACATCCTCTAGAGACTCTGAACATCCTCTAGAGACTCTGAACATCCACTAGAGAAAGACTCTGAACATCCACTAGAGAAAGACTCTGAACATCCTATAGAGACTCTGAACATCCTCTAGAGACTCTGAACATCCTCTAGAGAAAGACTCTGAACATCCTCTAGAGACTCTGAACATCCTCTAGAGAATCTGAACATCCACTAGAGAAAGACTCTGAACATCCACTAGAGAAAGACTCTGAACATCCTCTAGAGACTCTGAACATCCTCTAGAGACTCTGAACATCCTCTAGAGACTCTGAACATCCTCTAGAGAAAGACTCTGAACATCCTCTAGAGACTCTGAACATCCTCTAGAGAAAGACTCTGAACATCCTCTAGAGAAAGACTCTGAACATTCTCTAGATAAAGACTCTGAACATCCTCTAGAGAAAGACTCTGAACATCCTCTAGAGAAAGACTCTGAACATCCTCTAGAGACTCTGAACATCCTCTAGAGACTCTGAACATCCACTAGAGAAAGACTCTGAACATCCTCTAGAGACTCTGAACATCCTCTAGAGAAAGACTCTGAACATCCTCTAGAGAAAGACTCTGAACATTCTCTAGATAAAGACTCTGAACATCCTCTAGAGACTCTGAACATCCTCTAGAGACTCTGAACATCCTCTAGAGAAAGTCTCTGAACATCCTCTAGAGAAAGACTCTGAACATCCTCTAGAGAAAGACTCTGAACATCCTCTAGAGAAAGTCTCTGAACATCCTCTAGAGAAAGTCTCTGAACATCCTCTAGAGAAAGACTCTGAACATCCTCTAGAGAAAGACTCTGAACATCCTCTAGAGACTCTGAACATCCTCTAGAGAAAGACTCTGAACATCCTCTAGAGAAAGACTCTGAACATCCTCTAGAGAAAGACTCTGAACATCCTCTAGAGAAAGACTCTGAACATCCTCTAGAGAAAGACTCTGAACATCCACTAGAGAAAGACTCTGAACATCCTCTAGAGAAAGACTCTGAACATCCTCTAGAGAAAGACTCTGAACATCCTCTAGAGAAAGACTCTGAACATCCTCTAGAGACTCTGAACATCCTCTAGAGACTCTGAACATCCTCTAGAGACTCTGAACATCCTCTAGAGAAAGACTCTGAACATCCACTAGAGAAAGACTCTGAACATCCACTAGAGAAAGACTCTGAACATCCTCTAGAGACTCTGAACATCCTCTAGAGAAAGACTCTGAACATCCTCTAGAGAAAGACTCTGAACATCCACTAGAGAAAGACTCTGAACATCCTCTAGAGAAAGACTATGAACATCCACTAGAGAAAGACTCTGAACATCCACTAGAGAAAGACTCTGAACATCCTCTAGAGACTCTGAACATCCTCTAGAGACTCTGAACATCCTCTAGAGAAAGACTCTGAACATCCACTAGAGAAAGACTCTGAACATCCACTAGAGAAAGACTCTGAACATTATCTAGAGAAAGACTCTGAACATCCACTAGAGAAAGACTCTGAACATCCTCTAGAGAAAGACTCTGAACATCCACTAGAGAAAGACTCTGAACATCCACTAGAGAAAGACTCTGAACATCCTCTAGAGACTCTGAACATCCTCTAGAGAAAGACTCTGAACATCCTCTAGAGAATCTGAACATCCTCTAGACTCTGAACATCCACTAGAGAAAGACTCTGAACATCCTCTAGAGACTCTGAACATCCTCTAGAGACTCTGAACATCCTCTAGAGACTCTGAACATCCTCTAGAGAAAGACTCTGAACATCCTCTAGAGAAAGACTCTGAACATCCTCTAGAGAAAGACTCTGAACATCCTCTAGAGAAAGACTCTGAACATCCTCTAGAGAAAGACTCTGAACATCCTCTAGAGACTCTGAACATCCACTAGAGAAAGACTCTGAACATCCTCTAGAGACTCTGAACATCCACTAGAGAAAGTCTCTGAACATCCTCTAGAGACTCTGAACATCCTCTAGAGAAAGACTCTGAACATCCTCTAGAGAAAGACTCTGAACATCCACTAGAGAAAGTCTCTGAACATCCTCTAGAGACTCTGAACATCCTCTAGAGAAAGACTCTGAACATCCTCTAGATAAAGACTCTGAACATTCTCTAGATAAAGACTCTGAACATCCTCTAGAGACTCTGAACATCCACTAGAGAAAGACTCTGAACATCCACTAGAGAAAGACTCTGAACATCCTCTAGAGACTCTGAACATCCTCTAGAGAAAGACTCTGAACATCCACTAGAGAAAGACTCTGAACATCCTCTAGAGAAAGACTCTGAACATCCACTAGAGAAAGACTCTGAACATCCTCTAGAGAAAGACTCTGAATATCCTCTAGAGAAAGACTCTGAACATCCACTAGAGAAAGACTCTGAACATCCTCTAGAGACTCTGAACATCCTCTAGAGAAAGACTCTGAACATCCTCTAGAGAATCTGAACATCCTCTAGACTCTGAACATCCACTAGAGAAAGACTCTGAACATCCTCTAGAGACTCTGAACATCCTCTAGAGACTCTGAACATCCTCTAGAGACTCTGAACATCCTCTAGAGAAAGACTCTGAACATCCTCTAGAGAAAGACTCTGAACATCCTCTAGAGACTCTGAACATCCTCTAGACTCTAAACATCCTCTAGAGACTCTGAACATCCTCTAGAGAAAGACTCTGAACATCCTCTAGAGACTCTGAACATCCTCTAGAGAAAGACTCTGAACATCCTCTAGAGAAAGACTCTGAATATCCTCTAGAGAAAGACTCTGAACATCCTCTAGAGACTCTGAACATCCTCTAGACTCTGAACATCCTCTAGAGACTCTGAACATCCTCTAGAGAAAGACTCTGAACATCCTCTAGAGACTCTGAACATCCACTAGAGAAAGACTCTGAACAGACACTAGAGAAAGACTCTGAACATCCTCTAGAGACTCTGAACATCCACTAGAGAAAGACTCTGAACAGACACTAGAGAAAGCATCGTCACTGTATGTTTCTGAAGAGGAAACCTGTATGTTTCTGCTGCATGTGGACTTAATCCTAGATTAAATTCAAAGCAGGCCTTCAGATCGCTGCCTTGACATTACACCAGGAACACTGAAACTTCATCATTACACCAGGAACACTGAAGCACCGTCAAAATCCTCAAGATTCAAATTGGACTACATTTAACTTTTCAGTGGAGTCTTTGACCTCTGACCTCTGAATTGTAGACAAGCTCACCTTTCCAGAGCGACGGAGAGCAGGCTGGGCAGGGAGAGGAGGTGGAGAGGAGGCACACACACACACACACACACACACACACACACACACACACACACACACACACACACACACACACACACACACACACACACACACACACACACACACACACACACACACACAGTATGCACACACATACACACACGCGCATATAGATGCGTGCACGCGCAGGAGAGGAGAGGCAAGTAAAGCAGGTTAGAAGCACAGAGGAAACATTGTCATGTTAAAGTCAGCTGAGCTTTCAGACAGAAAGCAGAGTAACCTTGTTAACCACAGTTTAATTAACATTAACCCATTAACCACTGTTTAATTAATATTAACCACTGTTTAATTAACATTAACATGAACCTGTTTAATTAACATTAACCAGTTTAATTGAACGTGAATTCATGCGACAAAAGTACCAAAATGTGACTCATGCACCCATCAGTGATTTAACCACTTGTAGTCCATATACTGTACTCTGTTGTATGACAAATAACGCCTTGTGAGCTTGTATATCTGATCATTTAGGAACCTTTGATAATGGTTTGATCAGAATAGATCTGTAGATCTGCTCAGAATAGGGAAGCCAGGTTCAAAGTGGTTAAAATACTGCAAATAAAATGATACAAAAATCTAAATGTGATTAACCAGCACAACGTATGGATGCACCATTACATGAATCTGAAGCTAAATAATGAAAAGAAAGTCGTATAAATGTTGAGTAAAAACTAATTACTACTAAGTTGTAACCAATGTGTGCATCAGTGGACCTAATAAATCACTATCGAGAGAGAGAGAGAGAGAGAGAGAGAGAGAGAGAGAGAGGAGATTCTTCTTAAGTCAGCCTCTGTACCCACAAACACCGTCACTGTATAACAGGTGTAAAGTAAGGATAAAAACTGATGTCCAATGCCCCATATCGTGCATCCCTACTAAAATAATGTCCAGTAACGTGCATTCCTGCCGAATTCACAAAATATGTCTGCATAAAAATGATGCAAGGACGACAAAAGGATGCCAGTCAACTGTCAACACATTGAGTCAGTGACGTGTCACCCTGATGGAAACAGACAGCCAGATATATCACATTGAGTCAGTGACGTGTCACCCTGATGGAAACAGACCAGATATATCACATTGAGTCAGTGACGTGTCACCCTGATGGAAACAGACCAGATATATCACATTGAGTCAGTGATGTGTCACCCTGATGGAAAGAGACCAGATATATCACATTGAGTCAGTGACGTGTCACCCTGATGGAAACAGACCAGATATATCACATTGAGTCAGTGATGTGTCACCCTGATGGAAACAGACCAGATATATCACATTGAGTCAGTGATGTGTCACCCTGATGGAAACAGACCAGATATATCACATTGAGTCAGTGATGTGTCACCCTGATGGAAACAGACCAGATATATCACATTGAGTCAGTGACGCGTCACCCTGATGGAAACAGACCAGATATATCACATTGAGTCAGTGACGTGTCACCCTGATGGAAACAGACCAGATATATCACATTGAGTCAGTGATGTGTCACCCTGATGGAAACAGACCAGATATATCACATTGAGTCAGTGATGTGTCACCCTGATGGAAACAGACCAGATATATCACATTGAGTCAGTGACGTGTCACCCTGATGGAAACAGACCAGATATATCACATTGAGTCAGTGACGTGTCACCCTGATGGAAACAGACCAGATATATCACATTGAGTCAGTGATGTGTCACCCTGATGGAAACAGACCAGATATATCACATTGAGTCAGTGACGTGTCACCCTGATGGAAACAGACCAGATATATCACATTGAGTCAGTGACGTGTCACCCTGATGGAAACAGACCAGATATATCACATTGAGTCAGTGATGTGTCACCCTGATGGAAACAGACCAGATATATCACATTGAGTCAGTGACGTGTCACCCTGATGGAAACAGACCAGATATATCACATTGAGTCAGTGATGTGTCACCCTGATGGAAACAGACCAGATATATCACATTGAGTCAGTGATGTGTCACCCTGATGGAAACAGACCAGATATATCACATTGAGTCAGTGACGTGTCACCCTGATGGAAACAGACCAGATATATCACATTGAGTCAGTGATGTGTCACCCTGATGGAAACAGACCAGATATATCACATTGAGTCAGTGACGTGTCACCCTGATGGAAACAGACAGCCAGATATATCACATTGAGTCAGTGACGTGTCACCCTGATGGAAACAGACCAGATATATCACATTGAGTCAGTGACGTGTCACCCTGATGGAAACAGACCAGATATATCACATTGAGTCAGTGACGTGTCACCCTGATGGAAACAGACCAGATATATCACATTGAGTCAGTGACGTGTCACCCTGATGGAAACAGACCAGATATATCACATTGAGTCA
The DNA here is from genome assembly GCF_951216825.1 of Electrona antarctica. Lineage (NCBI taxonomy): Eukaryota > Metazoa > Chordata > Actinopteri > Myctophiformes > Myctophidae > Electrona > Electrona antarctica. Next base: position 38,465,635 of record NC_136789.1, on the reverse strand, counting down.
GTGACGTGTCACCCTGATGGAAACAGACCAGATATATCACATTGAGTCAGTGATGTGTCACCCTGATGGAAACAGACAGCCAGATATATCACATTGAGTCAGTGACGTGTCACCCTGATGGAAACAGACCAGATATATCACATTGAGTCAGTGATGTGTCACCCTGATGGAAACAGACCAGATATATCACATTGAGTCAGTGATGTGTCACCCTGATGGAAACAGACAGCCAGATATATCACATTGAGTCAGTGATGTGTCACCCTGATGGAAACAGACCAGATATATCACATTGAGTCAGTGACGTGTCACCCTGATGGAAACAGATATATATCACGTGCAAGTGGTATGAAGAAAAAACTAAATACATAAATTAAAAAGAAACACCAGTGAATGTGATAACTTTGAATTTCTGCTACCTTCTTAATGCTCACAGGCGTCTGCAAAGTATTCAGAGAACAAAAAAGAGAGAGAAGACAGATCAAGAGAAGGAAGAGACAACCTAACCGTAAGAGACAAGGTCTCTCAGGTGGATCAGGGTGGAGAGGAAGCTAAGGGACAACCTAACCCTAAGAGACAAGGTCTCTCAGGTGGATCAGGGTGGAGAGGAAGCTAAGGGACAACCTAACCCTAAGAGACAAGGTCTCTCAGGTGGATCAGGGTGGAGAGGAAGCTAAGGGACAACCTAACCCTAAGAGACAAGGTCTCTCAGGTGGATCAGGGTGGAGAGGAAGCTAAGGGACAACCTAACCCTAAGAGACAAGGTCTCTCAGGTGGATCAGGGTGGAGAGGAAGCTAAGGGACAACCTAACCCTAAGAGACAAGGTCTCTCAGGTGGATCAGGGTGGAGAGGAAGCTAAGGGACAACCTAACCCTAAGAGACAAGGTCTCTCAGGTGAATCAGGGTGGAGAGGAAGCTAAGGGACAACCTAACCCTAAGAGACAAGGTCTCAGGTGGATCAGGGTGGAGAGGAAGCTAAGGGACAACCTAACCCTAAGAGACAAGGTCTCTCAGGTGGATCAGGGTGGAGAGGAAGCTAAGGGACAACCTAACCCTAAGAGACAAGGTGGATCAGGGTGGAGAGGAAGCTAAAGGACAACCTAACCCTAAGAGACAAGGTCTCTCAGGTGAATCAGGGTGGAGAGGAAGCTAAGGGACAACCTAGCCCTAAGAGACAAGGTCTCAGGTGGATCAGGGTGGAGAGGAAGCTAAGGGACAACCTAACCCTAAGATACAAGGTCTCTCAGGTGGATCAGGGTGGAGAGGAAGCTAAGGGACAACCTAACCCTAAGAGACAAGGTGGATCAGGGTGGAGAGGAAGCTAAGGGACAACCTAAGCCTAAGAGACAAGGTCTCTCAGGTGGATCAGGGTGGAGAGGAAGCTAAGGGACAACCTAACCCTAAGAGACAAGGTCTCTCAGGTGGATCAGGGTGGAGAGGAAGCTAAGGGACAACCTAACCCTAAGAGACAAGGTCTCTCAGGTGGATCAGGGTGGAGAGGAAGCTAAGGGACAACCTAACCCTAAGAGACAAGGTCTCTCAGGTGAATCAGGGTGGAGAGGAAGCTAAGGGACAACCTAACCCTAAGAGACAAGGTCTCTCAGGTGGATCAGGGTGGATAGGAAGCTAAGGGACAACCTAACCCTAAGAGACAAGGTCTCTCAGGTGGATCAGGGTGGAGAGGAAGCTAAGAGACAACCTAACCCTAAGAGACAAGGTCTCTCAGGTGGATCAGGGTGGAGAGGAAGCTAAGAGACAACCTAACCCTAACCCTAAGAGACAAGGTCTCTCAGGTGGTTAAGAGACAACCTAACCCTAAGAGACAAGGTCTCTCAGGTGGATCAGGGTGGAGAGGAAGCTAAGGGACAACCTAACCCTAAGAGACAAGGTATCTCAGGTGGATCAGGGTGGAGAGGAAGCTAAGGGACAACCTAACCCTAAGAGACAAGGTATCAGGTGGATCAGGGTGGAGAGGAAGCTAAGAGACAACCTAACCCTAAGAGACAAGGTCTCTCAGGTGGATCAGGGTGGAGAGGAAGCTAAGAGACAACCTAACCCTAAGAGACAAGGTCTCAGGTGGATCAGGGTGGAGAGGAAGCTAAGAGACAACCTAACCCTAACCCTAAGAGACAAGGTCTCTCAGGTGGTTAAGAGACAAACTAACCCTAAGAGACAAGGTCTCTCAGGTGGTTCAGGGTGGAGAGGAAGCTAAGAGACAACCTAACCCTAACCCTAAGAGACAAGGTCTCTCAGGTGGATCAGGGTGGAGAGGAAGCTAAGAGACAAATTCCTAAACCCAACATGTGGGCCACTCTCTCACTCACACTGGGTCACTCCAGCATGGTGGTATTACGGTGAACCTGGTGACCTGCTGAATTATGTGACCTTCGTGTAGACAATCGCCTGACTACAGCACTCCGCTTCTAAAACCACATGAGAAACCCATAGAGCTCCAGCACTCTATATATGACGCTATGAAAGACTGAAAACCGCTTGAGAAACCCATAGAGCTCCAGCACTCTGAAAACTGCTTGAGAAACCCATCGCCAGTACTCTATATACGATGCTATTTTATGACTGATGATAAGCCACCTTTTGAAGAACATAATTACAAATAAGAAACTGAATCAACGTATTTTTAAACCGCTTAACACTGACAGATTGTAAACCTGCACATCCATTTTCCACTTTCTCTCTCACTCTCCGCTTCGCGCTCGGAAAACCAAACTGTGGCCTTTTACACGGCTTCGATATACACAACGACAGAATAAACCTGAGAGATGAACTGGTGGAATGATTCAATATAAAGAACTACAGTCATCATAGGATTTGATGACATTTAGCCTCTCAGACCCATTTGAGCCACGGACCACCATCTGATGACATTTAGCCTCTCAGACCCATCTGAGCCACGGACCACCATCTGATGACATTTAGCCTCTCAGACCCATTTGAGCCACGGACCACCATCTGATGACATTTAGCCTCTCAGACCCATTTGAGCCACGGACCACCATCTGATGACATTTAGCCTCTCAGACCCATCTGAGCCACGGACCACCATCTGATGACATTTAGCCTCTCAGACCCATTTGAGCCACGGACCACCGTTTGATGACATTTAGCCTCTCAGACCCATTTGAGCCACGGACCGCCGTTTGATGACATTTAGCCTCTCAGACCCATTTGAGCCACGGACCACCATTTGATGACATTTAGCCTCTCAGACCCATTTGAGCCACGGACCACCGTTTGATGACCTTTAGCCTCTCAGACCCATTTGAGCCACGGACCACCGTTTGATGACATTTAGCCTCTCAGACCCAAAACGAAAGAATATTGTTGTTGTCGTTGGAAGATTCAATTCCATATTGATGTTGGTAACATTAGGAGAGACAACATGATGTTGGTACCATTAGGAGAGACAACATGATGTTGGCACCATTAGGAGAGATAACATGATGTTGGTACCATTAGGAGAGATAACATGATGTTGGTACCATTAGGAGAGATAACATGGTGTTGGTACCATTAGGAGAGATAACATGGTGTTGGTACAATTAGGAGAGATAACATGGTGTTGGTACCATTAGGAGAGATAACATGGTGTTGGTACCATTAGGAGAGAAAACATGGTGTTGGTACCATTAGGAGAGATAACATGATGTTGGTACCATTAGGAGAGACAACATGATGTTGGTGTGGTGAATTATGAATCAATAATTCTTACAATATCTCATGTTCGTGGGCCTAGCATATGGGTGATCCTGTTTATTCATTAGGTATAGTTAATTGCCCTAGTCAATTCGTCTGCAGGCAGCTGTCTTTGATATTCAAGATAGGAGGTGTCGATGGCCTGTTTATACTATAGTCTGAGATCCTGGTTCACACCTAGGGCCATCAAATGCTAAACATGGGTTCAAAGTGGCCACTCAACAAATGGCTGATCAATGCGTAAACTGGGGTTGACTTCAGGGGAACAGTGAACACGCCTCTATTCTCACCTCTTGTCTGTGGAAATGTACTTAAACCGTTAGATTTCTATGTCAAATTGTCAGTCGATCCGAGGCCGTGAGGCTGGAGGAGCCTATGCCATGTCTTGCTATGCTGTGTTGTCGAAATAAAACATCAAGGAACATCTACTCTGCTGTCTGCCGTGTCTCACACAATTATCTCCGCTCTCCCGTTTGGGTTAAGTTTGTATGGTCTCGTGTCCAAAATACACATACATGTGGTGCCGACCCGGTCGTGTTGATGCATTTTTTGCGTCAGGCGAAGGGAGTCGACATGTGGTGCCTAGAAACCGGTGTCTATGGTGCGTTCCAGCGCCAGACAGGAAGAATCGGCGGCTTTTTATTCAGTCTAATCAGCGAGTTTTTGTGGAAGACGGCAACGACGGGTTCCAGCGGAACGAGGACGAGGATGACGACGGACCGCCGCGATGGGGAGTGTTGCGCTACGGGGACATGCATCGCCGGGGCCAGCCGCTGGACGGGTGGACAGCGGTGCATTCGGCGAAGCGGACAGCCACACGGGAGGGGCCTTTGATCATCACCTTCTACGCTGGGGACGGCGAGCGGAGGAGCGGTGCAGCACGGCACGGGGGCACCAGCGTTCCAGGGGGAGAGGGGTCCGCTCATCCCGACGGGGAGAGGCGGCCACTCGACGCTTGGCGTGGCGGCGGGTTTCCACTTTCCATGCCGACTGACCAACAAGCTGAGGGCCTTCGCAGACAGGGGTCTGTGATGACGGTGTTCGGCCTTTTCCCATCTCTGTTGTTTCAGAGCTGGGAGGGGGGGGGATGATGATGAGATGATTATGAGATCTTTCAGAGGGAAAGCAGCGGTGGACATTTTCTCAACTTGGTCCATGCAGCTGAGCGAACTTTGAGGTAACGGAATGCAGCAAACAGAAGAATTTCCTTTGTTCATATGAGGGAGACGGACATTCCTTCTTTCTGATTACAATTGTGCGTCACGTTCGTTTGTACTAATCATTTATGTTTAAATTACAGGGCAATTGGCAGCCGTTGAGTGCCGACAGTGTTAAAAGTCAGGATAGTGATTAAATTACAGGGTAATTAATTGGTAGTCGTGTAGTACCGACAGTGTTTAAAGAGGGTTTAATTTGACTCTTTGGGTCTCTAGGGCTTAAAATGTGATTTAAATTACGGGATGGGAGTTATTAGTGAGGGGTTAAATTTCTGTTGGCTTCTGTTCTGGGATATAACGTGTTCTTCCTTTTTCTTATTTTTCATGTGAATTCCAAAGAGAGTTCATGTGATTTGGTGTGTTATTGGTCCTGTGAATCTCCAAGAGAGGTTTATGTGATTTGGTGTGTTATTGGTCCTGTGAATCTCCAAGAGAGGTTTATGTGATTTGGTGTGTTATGGTCAGGATAAGTCTAAGACTTATTTTGATTTCGGTCCTGTGAAAACTCCAAAGAGAGAGTTTCATGTGATCTGGTGCTTATAAACATGTTATCCTAGATTTGAGTAACAACAGGGAAATTATCCTCCTAATGTTCTGTGACATTTTTAGCCATAAGAGTTTGAAATAACGCAAAGAGAATTCTGATCCGATCCATCCACTGATACGAAATTGTGTTTGAACTTACTGTAATGGAAACCAATTATGAATTATCCACTGATACGAAATTGTATTTGTACTTACTGTAAAGGAAATCATTTATGTCGAGTTGTGTAATCTTGAATGTCTGTTTGAAAACCATGTTGGGGTAAAGCTGCTATTCTGGTGTCTCGAATGTATTGTTAACCTGAGGATCAAGGGGGGTGGAAACTGGTAACTGGTAAGATAATTATGGTTTCATATTTCATAGTGACAGACTGTGTCTGTCAAAGGGGGAATGTGGTGAATTATGAATCAATAATTCTTACAATATCTCATGTTCGTGGGCCTAGCATATGGGTGATCCTGTTTATTCATTAGGTATAGTTAATTGCCCTAGTCAATTCGTCTGCAGGCAGCTGTCTTTGATATTCAAGATAGGAGGTGTCGATGGCCTGTTTATACTATAGTCTGAGATCCTGGTTCACACCTAGGGCCATCAAATGCTAAACATGGGTTCAAAGTGGCCACTCAACAAATGGCTGATCAATGCGTAAACTGGGGTTGACTTCAGGGGAACAGTGAACACGCCTCTATTCTCACCTCTTGTCTGTGGAAATGTACTTAAACCGTTAGATTTCTATGTCAAATTGTCAGTCGATCCGAGGCCGTGAGGCTGGAGGAGCCTATGCCATGTCTTGCTATGCTGTGTTGTCGAAATAAAACATCAAGGAACATCTACTCTGCTGTCTGCCGTGTCTCACACAATTATCTCCGCTCTCCCGTTTGGGTTAAGTTTGTATGGTCTCGTGTCCAAAATACACGACATGGGTACCATTAGGAGAGATAACATGATGTTGGTACCATTAGGAGAGATAACATGGTGTTGGTACCATTAGGAGAGATAACATGATGTTGGTTGGTACCATTAGGAGAGATAACATGATGTTGGTTGGTACCATTAGGAGAGACAACATGATGTTGGTACCATTAGGAGAGATAACATGATGTTGGTACCATTAGGAGAGATAACATGGTGTTGGTACCATTAGGAGAGATAACATGATGTTGGTACCATTAGGAGAGATAACATGGTGTTGGTACCATTAGGAGAGATAACATGATGTTGGTACCATTAGGAGAGATAACATGATGTTGGTAGCATTAGGAGAGATAACATGATTTTGGTACCATTAGGAGAGACAACAGGCAAACGTTGACCAAGCTAACAATCATTTTACATTCTCTAATTGTGTGTAGACTTTTGCCATGCCAATTGTGTAGACTTAGAAATGATGTAATGCAGATGTTTAACATAATTTAACTCTTGCGAAGTGTTAAATGAAACCAAATGGACCCTCTCAAGAGTTAAAGATCTATAAAAGTCCATTTGGTTACCAACTCTCCATCATTTAGCTGCATGGGGACCACCTGAAGGACCCCCTGAAGGACCCCTGGTTGAAAACCAGTGACATACACAGATCAGAGTGTTACACAAGGCTGCATTTATTTATTATTACTATATTATATTATTATATTATTTATTTATTTATTACCTGTTTGGACGTTTTGGGAGTCTCCGACGGCTCTGAGGAAAAGACAAGAAGGAAAATGGCAAAAATTATTAACCCATTTTGACCTGAGATCAGATTCTAAAAATGTCTTCTACATCCTGACAGGTTTCTGAAAAAGCTATGTTTCTATGTCAGTCGTTCTTCGATTTTTCAAAAATAGCAGACCTACAAGCTCGCCACCGAGTGGCGCGCTATGAGCTATGAGCTATGAGCTATGAGCTATGAGCTATGAGCGGCAGGAAGTGGGGTTCAGTGTCTTGCCCAAGGACACTTCGACATGTAGCCAGGAGGAGCCGGGATTCGAACCAAAGCAAAGCAAAGCAAAGTTACTATATTTACCCAGGGTAACTGGACTAAGCATCAGATACTTGTTTACAGCCAGGCCCTGCTCATAGAACATTTCATGGTAGTGGTTCAATGTAGGACTGGGTGCAATAACCGCAATATTGCCATATTGTTTTTTTTGTCCGTGCTGTTCTGGCGCCCTAGGTTCTAACCCTAACCCTAGTTCTAACCCTAACCCTGGGTTCTAGGCCTAAGTGCATATGGTTGATATGAAATAAAGTGTATCATAATAAACAGTGAGGCTCAGTCAGTCTAATCATATGCCAGCAACACCAGAGGGAGTTCAACAAACCATTTGCAACCCAGATTCGGCACAAACAAGTATTGATTGATTGATTGATTGATTGAACTATTTATTAACAGTTTGCAGAATTACAGTAGCCTACATTTCAAGCACAACTCAATACAAAGACTGTTAACTGCGAGTGGACGACCCAATAAAGCATTACACTTGTTTACAAGAGGGTCCACCTAAATTCATTTCACATTTCAAAAATGTGGAACGCCCTACCAACTGTCATTAAGACATGTAAATCCCTTGACTCCACCCACCCCCACCCACCCCTTAACCCCCTCACTGAATATGTTTTTCCCCCTTTTTACCTCCTTTATGATGATTTCCTGTTTTTGGCTTTATAGAAGTGTATAGTGTACAAAATGTTATGATGAATTGAACAAGGTGGACCCTCTTGTAAACAAGTGTAATGCTTTATGGTGTCGTCCACTCACAGAGTAACAGTTAACAGTTTTTGTATTGAGTTGTGCAAATGTACTGTAAACTGTTAATACAAACTTAAATCAATCAATCAAGCAATAATGTTAACTCATGGCTTGGGGACTGGGGAGGCGCGCAGTTGCTGCGTGGTGTGGAGCGGCTGGAAGTTGAACCTTTCAATTCATCATATATTAAATCTATCAGTTAACTTGGAATTTGTTTAATATGTTTAAGATTTTAGGTTCCATGATGAGGGGACGTTTTTGAATGGTGAGGTGTTTGTTTCATGCGATGCGCTGCTGAGCGGGCATTTCATTGGAGTGAGAATGGTTGCCATTGCGATTCCAAGTGAACAGTGTGCGGGATTCTTTTTTTCTCTACTTCTCAGTTCCAGTTATCCGACGCACCTGTCCATTGTAGGTGTGCAGAAGGACTTTTTCTTATAGTCAGTCAAAAGATAAAAACAGTTCTGTCCGTCCTGTCTGTAC